>NC_136278.1:18229042-18825856 GCF_964198595.1 Lampetra fluviatilis
TAGCATGGCACAAGCACCGTGGTGATGTCACCGCCACTTAGTTGTGAACAGCCGTTGTTATGTATGTGTGCGTGCGTGTCTGTATATGGATGTATGCGTGTGTTGTGGGGAGAGGTAGTGTATTGGTTCGCGCGCTGCACTACGAACCCGGTGGCCCGAGTTCAACTCCTGCTCACGGCCAAGACCAGTGATGATTATCTGAACCGGTCCTGGGCCTCCCCTAGGTCAACTCGGCCTCAAATGAGTACCTGGTGCGGTGTGTAGTAAACATCACCTCTGGGGAGATAAGGGCGGCCGGGCGTGGGGCTGGCCACCCACCCCCTCGTGTGCCTTCATAGGTGCACGCTAACAGCACTTGCCCCAACAGTCTGTTCAGGCTATACGGTGGATCTTTGTCTGTATGTGTCAGTGACGTGCGGTGATGTCAATGGCTGCGGAGGCACTGGCTAGTGTCAGAGCCAGATTCACACACTGAGGGGGGCGTGGCCTCACGGAGGGGGCGTGGCCTCACGGAGGGGGGCATGTTAGACACGTTCTCATTTAGATTTTAAGCTTTCGTGACTGCAAGGATTCATATTCTTAGGTTTTTTCGGTAAAGTCACGTAAGTAAAAAAATTAAATTAATAAAAGTAAAATAAAATAAAATTACGACGTTTCGGAGGCAACACAAGCTTCCGTCTTCAGGTGGAACCGTCACAGCCCGACAGCTGTATCAAGTAAATGAGAGATTACAGGAGATACCACTCCGTATATATAATGGTTGAGGGGGGGGGGGAAGGGCCAGGAATGGCCCACTTTTTATTATTATGGTAAGGTGCGGCTTGAGACTATGAATAGACTGCATAACAAAAGACTGAGCCTTTATTATGGAGAGGTTCGGTTTGTGACTACGCCTAGCCTACATAACAAAAGTGTGAAAAAAGAAAGCTAAACCTGGTAGAAAGCTAAAACCTGGCAAAACAAAACTGGCTGTCCATCAGTAACCTGCAATAGTTTTCTGTCAAATAAGATGGTCCAAATAAGTGTAGTCAATTCATTTTTGCATGGTTAATCACATCTTTCCAATGATTAAAGGTGCGGCTTGAGACTATGAATGGACTGCATAACAAAGGACTGAGCCTTTATTATGGAGAGGTTCAGTTTGTGACTACGCCTGGCCTACATAACAAAAGTGTGAAAAAAGAAAGCTAAACCTGGTAGAAAGCTAAACATGGTAAAACAAAACTGGCTGTCTATCAGAAACCTGTAATAGTTTTCTGTCAAAAAAGATGGTCCAAATAAGTGTAGTTAAATCTTTTTTGCATGGTTAATCACATCTTTCCAATGATTACTCAGTTTGTAACCATCATCACGGTTGGAATTATGTCTGTTTTTGTATATTTGTATGGCTTCGTGTACAAACCTTTGATGGTAGCCAGGAGGTTTGCAGAGCACCTTGGTCTCGGAAAAGACAATTTCATGAGAGCCCACAGAGTTGTAGCAATGATCGGCAACGGCCGAAGAATCAGTTCTGCCGTGTTTCAGATCTGACTTGTGCTCGCGGACACGATCAGAAACATGACGTTTCGTTTCTCCAATGTAGCAATCACCACAACTGCAACTCAATTTGTAGACTCCAGGATACTGTAAGTCAGGAACGACATCCTTCACAGATGGAATCAGATCACGGATTTTATGCACTGTACTGAATCGGACTTGGATCTTATGTTTGTTTAGAATTTTGGAGATCTTTTTGGTCACACCAGCTATGTATGGTAACGTGATAGTTTTGGTTTCATGTGGCTGTTTCTGTATGGTGGGAGAAACAGCTTGGCAGATGGTGCGGTCAGAGTATCCGTTCATCCTGAGGGCCCGATGTACATGTCTTAATTCACCGGCCAGGTGGTGTTGGTCAGAAATGCCATGGGCTCTGTGGTATAGCGTTTTGATGAGAGAATTCTTTTGAGATGGGTGGTGGTGGGAATCCGGATTCCCCCCACCACCACCCATCTCAAAATAATTATCTGAGTAATCATTGGAAAGATGTGATTAACCATGCAAAAAAGATTTAACTACACTTATTTGGACCATCTTATTTGACAGAAAACTATTGCAGGTTACTGATGGACAGCCAGTTTTGTTTTACCAGGTTTTAGCTTTCTACCAGGTTTAGCTTTCTTATTTCACACTTTTGTTATGTAGGCTAGGTGTAGTCACAAACCGAACCTCTCCATAATAAAGGCTCAGTCTTTTGTTATGCAGTCTATTCATAGTCTCAAGCCGCACCTTACCATAATAATAAAAAGTGGGCCATTCCTGGCCCTTCCCCCCCCCCCTCAACCATTATATATACGGAGTGGTATCTCCTGTAATCTCTCATTTACTTGATACAGCTGTCGGGCTGTGACGGTTCCACCTGAAGACGGAAGCTTGTGTTGCCTCCGAAACGTCGTGATTTTTATTTTATTTTACTTTTATTAATTATTTTTTTTTACCTACGTGACTTTACCGAAAAAACCTAAGAATACGTTCTCATCTTCTTGGTTCTTTCAGTAAAGTCACGTAGAAGGGAAATAAAATAATACAGATAAAACATAATAAAATTCGCACGACGTTTCGGCCACAACGCAAGCAGCCGTCCTCAGGTGAAGAACAGGTCTGTCGGAAAGACAGCGTCTGAATGAACACCACCAAGCTTGGCAGCGTATATTTAAGCTGGGTTAGAGGAGGAGGGCGCCTTGACAAATGAATTTGCATATCAACAGAGGAATTTAGCATATTTATGGAAAATGCAGATATGGGATTAGTCACTACTTGTGTAATGCGTAGGAGGTGGGGGGGGGTCTCAAAGTCTTATTATGCCCGTGCATTATGTAGGATTAGCAGCAACAAAGGGAGGAGGTAGGGTTAGCAGTATGACTGCAGGTATTGTGGTATATGCAAACATGACTCCTCATAAAAAAGGTGTCAGTTTTGTTGCCAGATAAGAGGGTAAAAAAAACAATTATCTTACTGTTAGTAGCTCAGCTTATTGGAGAGTATATTTAGTATATTGATGATATTGATGTAGTTTATATTTTAGTTGTTTTTACGTGGTGGTTTGGCTGCTGCAGCTCCTTACTATTAAAATTCCTTCCCTTTATTACTGCTAACCCTACCTCCTCCCTTTGTTGCTGCTAATCCTACATAATGCACGGGCATAATATGACTTTGAGACCCCCCCCCACCTCCTACGCATTCCACAAGTAGTGACTAATCCCATATCTGCATTTGCCATAAATATTCTAAGTTCTCTGTTGATCTGCAAATTCATTCGTGAAGGCGCCCTCCTCCTCTAACCCAGCTTAAATATACGCTGCCAAGCTTGGTGGTGTTCATTCAGACGCTGTCTTTCCGACAGACCTGTTCTTCACCTGAGGACGGCTGCTTGCGTTGTGGCCGACACGTCGTGAGAATTTTATTATGTTTTATTTTGATTATTTTATTATTTCCCTTTTACGTGACTTTACCGAAAGAACCAAGAAGATGAATCCCTGCAGTCACGAAAGCTTTAAATCGAAACGTTCTCCTCAGTGAGGCAGATGTGATAGCTGCCTCCCCTGGTGCTTTTTCATTGCAGTTTCATGACGAGACCAGCGAGCCTAAATATCTTTATACACAAACGTGAAATAAGTTACCTGGAGTATGGAAGGCGAGGACATGACATGAAGGGGTCTACAAACATTACATTGGTGACATACTGAGATAGTAATAGGCATGCGCTTATTGCCCGCGCTCCATCCAGTTACTGAGGGGTTGCCCAATCAGAGGGGAGGCTGAGCTCGTCGCTGCCTCACCTCTCGTCTCTTCCTGTATTTGCAGCAGAGCTCCGCAAATTTGGCGATTTTGACAATAAAAATGATTGGAATCGTACAGACATGACATTTATAACACAGATCAGTGGAAAAATCTTAATATTTATTTCATTTGATTATTTTTTTTTTTACTTTTCGTAACAGCTATTTTCATTGGAGTATGACAGGTGAAGCTCTGCCTCCCCTGCCTCCCCTGGTATGTGTGTATGTGGGTGCGTGTGTCTATATGGGTCATCTTGTTGGGTGACTTCAATGCCCGATTTGGTCATGATGCTGGCACCTGGTCTGGAGTGATTGGAAGGCATGGGCCAGATCAGCTCAATAACAATGGTAGGAGGCTGCTAGATTTTTGTGCAGCCCATGGGCTTGTAATCACCAACACGATCTTCCGGCATCGGCGCATCCACACAACATCATGGATGCATGCCGGGTCCAAGCAAGAACATCTGCTGGACTACATAGTGATGGACCAGCGGATGCGAGCCCATGTCCTTGACACCAGGACCTACCGTGGAGCTGATCTGCCCTCTGACCATCGACTAGTCATCTGTAAGATGCACCTGCCATTCTTCCACTCCGGTGGTGGGTGTACACCCAGAACCCCATTCAAACCCAAGGTGGCCTGGTCTCTGCTAGCTGATGAAAGGTGCAAGTGAGAATTTAATCATCGCTTGCGGCTGGGGTTAGCATTGTCCCCCACCACTTCTCCTGATGTCGAGGGGAAATGGGCGAGGTTTCTGACTGTGGCTCATGCAACTGCAATGGCTGCTTTGGGTACACGGTCCAGACCTCCTCAGAAACCCTGGCTGACAAAGGAGGTTTTCAGGCTGGCTGAGAAAAAGCGACAGGCCCACTCTCATTGTATACAGCATCCTACGTCAGAGAATGAGGCTTACCACAGCCTTTGCTCGGAGGTTCGGAGAGCCGTGAGGTGCTGCAAAAATGGTTGGTGGTCGCGGGTTGCTGAGGATATTGAGTCTGCCTCAATGGCCCGCGATCACAAATCTAATTCCATCAAAAAAGTAACCTGCAGTGCCACACCTAATTAACATCATTAGGGGAAAGAACGTTGATCCAATCTCCGACCCTCAGGTACAGGTTTGCAGATTTGCTGAGCATTTCTGTGAGGTCCAGGGGAAGGGGAAATCCCTCAGCCTGGAAAACATAATGGGACAAAGTGGGGATGACCCTGCTGAGGCTGCGGTGCCTCAAATATTGGAAGAGGTCACCCCCTGTGAGTGGCTGGCTGAGGTGCCATCTGTTGAGGAAGTACTGAAGGCGATCCAGAGCCTGAGACCAAGTAAGGCACCGGGCAGAGATGATCTCCCAAGCGAAATGCTGAGGGAGGGTGGCGTTTGTGCACAGATTGCCCTACATGACATCATAACAACAATCTGGACCACTGGACGGGTTCCGCAGAATTGGAAGGATGCCCTGGTGGTCCCCCTCTCACTGACCATTGACTTGTCTTTAAAAAGGGGGACCGCACTGACTGTAACAACTACAGGGGCATCTCACTCCTCAGTATGCCGGGAAAGGTCCTGGCAAGGATTATTCAACATCGCCTTGCTAGGCACGCTGAGGAGAGGCTTGCGGAGCCCCAATGCGGTTTCAGGAAAGGGCGGTCCTGCACATATGCCATATTTTCTGTCCGTCTGCTACAGCAGAGGTGTAGGGAATTCCAACAAGACCTACATCTCTGCTTTATTGACCTGGTCAAGTCCTATGATCATTAAGGACCTTCATTATGGTGAGCGGGCCCGGGTGAAACTACGTGGCCGGGAGTCAGAACCTTTCCCTGTACACCTTGGGGTGCGGCAGGGATGTCCTCTGGCTCCCAAATTATTTAACATCTATTTTGACCACGTAGTTCGTGAAGCCTTCAATAGCTGTACCGGGGGAATTTCCTTTTGGTACAGATATAATGGTAGGCTGATCGATGCCCGGGTGCGATCAGGGGATGGTCCCTATTGGTCAACCCCGTTATGCATGCCGATGATTTGGTAATAGCTGCTCATTCACAGGAGTTTGAGACGCTGCCGCTGAGACTGGAGCGTGCCACTAAGAGGTGGGGCCTTACCATCAGCCCCACCAAAACTAAGCACCTGCCTGGGTAATTTGTACCATCGGACACTCCACCCCCACAACTCCCAATCGGTGATGGGGCAGTAGTGGAGAGAGTGGAGAGTTTCCCATACTTGGGCAGTGTGCTTATGACAGGCTCCAGTTTAACAGCAGAGGTCTCACTCCGAATCAGTCGAGCGGTAATATATTTTCATCGGCTGCTTAATGCTGTGTGGAAGCTACCTGGTCTGTCGCTCCGCACGAAGGCTTCAGGTCTTCTCGGCCACAGTCATTCCCTCCCTTCTCTACGCTTGCGACACGTGGACCCCCCTAATGGAGCATCTTCGCCGGTTAGAAACATTTAGGCTGGCCTGCCTACGATCCATCCTGGGTTTAACCAGGCTGGATTGTGTGAGGACCTCACAAATCCTTGAAAGATCTGGGCAAAGTCCCATCGGTGAGCTCCTCCGGCAGGCAAGGCTGCATTGGCTGGGTCATGTAGCCCGCATGCCCAGCCACCGCATGCCTGAACAGCTTTTGTTCGGCCGGATCGAGGGGGCTAAACGGGCACGGCACGGGCTAGAGAAGAGATGGAGTGATGTGGTACAGGAGGACGTGGAGCTGAGTGGACTTGCCGATGACTGGTACCAGCGGTGTTAAGATCGGCCTCTGTGGAGGAGGCTCGTGAAGGACGCTACTGGGCAGTTGGAGGCAGTCGCCCTCCAACAACAACGGAGGGCGGAGGAGCGACGCTCACATCAACGAGCGGAGCGCCGGGTGGCTAAAGTACAGCAAGTTGGCACAGTAGGGGGCACAGGTGGTGCATCAGCCAGTCATCTCGGTCATCTCAGTCAGCACCTGGGTCTGCCCCGTGACCTCCTGCCAGCGGGCGTTCGACACTTCACGTGGCCTCAAGGTGCATATGGCCTGGCACAAGCGTCGTGGTGACGTCACCGCCACTTAGTGGCGAATGGCGGTTGTTGTTGTGTGTATATATAGGTGTGTGTGTGTATGGGTGTGTTTGTATATGGGTGTGTTTGTATATGGGTGTGTGTATATATGGGTGTGTGTTTGTATGTGTGTGTGTGTATATGGGTGTGTGTGTGTATATGGATGTGTGTGTGTGTATGGGTGTGTATTTGTATGTGTGTGTGTGTGTGCGAGTGCTCTCCGTGTCCGTCACGCACGCTAATTTGCCGTCTCATTTTGCCCGTCCCTCATCTCACGTCTCGGCACAGCGCCTCCTCGGAAACCGTCACCATGGCGACCGTCGCCCCTGGTGACGGTCGCCGGGGGCAACCGCTCGAATATCGCCATGACGACAGCCGGGGCGGACCCGATGAGCCCAGATCGGGGGTGGGAAACAGCAGAAAAAAAACCAACACCAAAACGACAATATGATGCGTGCGCGTGTGTGTGTGCGTGCACGTGTGTGTGCGTGCGTGTGGATGCGCGTGCACGTGCATTCGCGTGTGTGTGCATGCGTGCGTGTGCGTGCATGCGTGCGTGTGCGTGCGTGTGCGTGCATGTGCGTGTATGCGTGCGAGTGTATAAAGATCCCCTGTGTAGCCTTGACAGGCTATTGGGGCAAGTGCTGTTAGCGAGCAGCTATAAAGGATGGCACGGCCAGTACCCCGTGCCAGCCGATGTTGTCTCCCCAGGACCGGTGTTGAAATACCGCACCGACCACACATTTAAGGCTGAGTTGACCTGGTAGTGGCCTAGGACCGATTCAGATATATTCGTCACCGAACATCGTCCGTGACCGGGAATTGAACAAGCACACACTCGCACGCACGCACGCACGCACACACACTGACGCACTCACAATCATACACTCTCACGCACACTCACACACTCGCTCGCACGCACACAGGTTGGCATGGCGCCGAAACGGTACACGAGGGGGTGGGTGGCCAGCACCACGCCCGGCCGCCTTTGTCTCCCCAGTGGCGATGTTTACACACCGCACCAGATTCTCATTTCAGGCTGAGTCGACCTAGGGGAGGCCCAGCACCGGTTCAAATAATCGTCACTGGTGTTGGGGAGCGGTGGTGTAGCGGTTAGCGCGCTGCGCTATGAACCTGGCGACCCGGGTTTGATTCCCGCTCACGGCCAATACCGGTGACGATTATCTGAACCGGTCCTGGGCCTCCCCTAGGTCGACTAAGCCTCAAATGAGTACCTGGTGCGATATTTCAACACCGGTCCTGGGGAGACAAAATCGGCTGGCACGGGGTGCTGGCCGTACCATCCTTCATAGCTGGTCGCTGACAGCACTTGCCCCAACAGTCTGTTAAGGCTACACGGGGGATCTTTGTCTTGTCTTTGTCCCATGTACGTGCTTGTGTGCTTGCGTGCTTGACCTGTCGTACGCGTGTGTGTGCGTGTGCATCTCGCCTGGCACAAGCACTGTGGTGCTGTCAATGTCACTGAGTGGTGAATGGCGGCCGTTGTTGTTGTTGTGTGTCTATGTCTGTGTCCGTGTATCGGTGCGCGTGTTTGTCTGCATATATCTGGGTCTGCCTGTGCGTGTGTGTGCATGTCTGCGTGTGTGCGTAAACGGCTGTTTGTGTGCACATGGCCTCTTTGTGTAACTGTGTACGTGTGTAGCTGTGTAGGTGTGTTGCTGTGTGTGTGTGTAGCTGTGTAGGTGTGTTGCTGTGTGTGTGTGTAGCTGTGTATGTGTGTTGCTGTGTGTGTGTGTAGCTGAGTACGTGTATGTATAACTGTGTATGTGTAGCTGAGTACACGTGTAGCTATGTATGCGTGTAGCTGGGTACGTGTTTAGCTGTGTACGCGTGTAGCTGGGTACGTGTGTGGCTGAATACGCGTGTAGCTGTGTATGTGTAGCTGTGTATGCGTGTAGCTGTGTACGCGTGTGTAGCTGTGTACGTGTGTAGCTGTGTACCTGTGTATGTGTGTCGCTGTGTACGCGTGTAGCTCTGTACGCGTGTAGCTGAGTACATGTGTTGCTGTGTACACGTGCATATCAGCGCATGTATGTGGAGAGCGGTAGTGTAGTGGTTAACCGCTACAAATACAGAGCTATAGACACAAACAGGCATGCAGGCAAGCTCCCATGCATCGCCGCTCAGGAGACCAAGGCGCTTGGGTGCATTGCTGGCCACTCACCCCCTTATGTACCGTGCTGGCCTTAATAGGTGCTCGCCAACTCCACTTTCCTGGACGTGATTTGGTCGCAACTCCTACAGGTGCATTGGTCGAGAGCGATGGCATTGGCTTGGGAAGGCGTTCATCCAGCAGTGGATCGACCATAGCCGATGCTGGCGACAAGGATGGGTGACTGCTCAAGTGGCTCTCACTCCACTCTAGAACCTGGGCCACCCGTCGATGGCTCCATCCCAGACATGAAGCCCGCACCTCAACGGTGGGCCAGCTCAGCCCTCGTTGCTCTGGCATGGCCACGATGAACTTCAACTACGAGGTGAGGCCCACTCAGCGCTATACAGCTCCTTTTTTAGAAGCGGCCTGGCTATGCAAAATGAATAGCCCAACGAAGTGGGATTATTGCGTGGTTTGAATAGCGGCCAAATGCTCGGAACGCGTGATGTTCATTCTAAACGTGGAGGGGAGAAAATGGAGGACCCGGAGAAAAAATGTACAAGATCTCGGGGCCAAATATACAGCGGCAGGCGGCAGGGTCGGGATCGAACCCACGATCTCCTGCACACCAGGCGAGGTAGTTAACAGCGTGCGTGTGTGTGTGTGTATGCGTGTATGCGTTCGGCAAAACAACCCCCTACCTCCTCGTTGGTGCCGGACAGTAACGCTGTGGTGAGCAGTGCCATGGGGGGAGGGTAAATTTCGATTGTCCATTCCTCTCATGGCGTTTGTAGCCATCACAGCGGCCAAAGGGGACTCTGGACAGGTGTGAGGGGCTGGTAACCCCTCCACCTTCAATTAATTACCACTAAACCACAAAATAAAAATATAATGAAGCTTGTGCCGGAGGCCCCGGGGAGACAGGCGTCTATGACGTCTCCTGGCCAAACCCCATTTGGCGGAGCCAGGAGATTGAATCCTTACCCTCGGGGCTCCTCCAGAAACAGCAAAAAGCCACTGCGAGTGGCCACGTGGAATGTTAGAACGCTCACTGCGGAGGAGAGCCTGCCACTCCTCTGTCGGGAGCTGGACCGGTACTGCCTGGATGTCTGTGGTATTCAGGAGATCCGGTGCTTTCAGAGCCCCTGACTCTCTGCTCACGATCATTAAGGACCTTCATGATGGTGAGCGGGCCCAGGTAATACTACGTGGCCGGGATTTAGAGCCATTCCCAGTTCACCTTGGTGTGCGCATTATTTAACATCTATTTCGATCACGTAGTTCGTGAAGCCTTCGATGGCTGTACTGGAGGAATTTCCATCTGGTACAGATACAATGGGAGGCTGATCGATGCCCGGGTGCGGTCAAGGGATGGCTCCCTATTGGTCAACCATGTTACGTACACCGATGATCTGGTAATTGCTGCTCACTCAGAGGAGTTGGAGGCGTTGCTGCTGAACCTGGAGCGTACCACTAAGAGGTGGGGTCTGACCATCAGCCTCACCAAAACTAAGCACCTGCCTGGGTATTTTGTACTATCGTACACTCCACCCCCACAACTCCCAATCGGTGATGGGGCAGTTGTGGAGAGAGTGGAGAGTTTCCCATACCTGGGCAGTGTGCTCATGACCAGCTCCAGTTTGACCGCAGAGGTCTCACTCCGAATTAGTTGAGTGGCATTATCTTTTCATCGGCTGCGTAACGCTGTGTGGAATCTACCTGGTCTGTCGCTCCACACGAAGCTTCAGGTCTTCTCGGCCAAAGTCATTCCATCCCTTCTCTACGCCTGTGTAACGTGGACCCCCCTAATGGAACATCTTCGCCGCAGGGAGTCGACAGCACGGGTGACTGGGGGAAGGGGGTTCCAGACTGTGGGGGCAGCAGAGGAGATTGGGCAACCTCCCATCTGAGCCAAGGTTTGAGTGGGGGCTCTGACAGAATGCCTGGGTTGCTGGGGCGGACAGTGCGTGGAGGGGAGAAGAGTGAGATGAGAGGGGATAGGTAGGAGAGTGGGTGGAGGGGAGATGAGTGAGATGAGATGGGAGAGGCAGGAGAGTAAGTGGATGATGTTGAAGCTGCAGGAGATGCTGTGCAGGTGGAGGTGTCCTGCACAGTTGTGATTCACAGTGAGGAGCTTTGCAGCCACGTTCAACTGAACGCTGAACCGGTCATGTCTCAGAGTAAATTCTGCAGGCTCGGTGTACTTTGAGGCTATCACGTGCAATGTGTCAGGGGACAGGCACAGCGACCATGGGTTAACAGACTGTAGGGGCAAGTGCTGTTAGCAAGCACCTATGAAGGCTGGCATGGCACACGAGTGGGTTGGAAGCCAACACCAAGCCCGGCTGCCTTTGTCTCCAAAGTGACGATATTTACACACTGCACCAGGTACTCACTTCAGGCTGAGTCGACCTAGGGTAGGTCCAGGACCGGTTCAGATAATCGTCACTGGGTGTTGACCGTGAGCGGGAATCAAATCCAGGTGCGCAGTAGGCTAACCGCTACACTCCCGCTACCACACACAAACCCCACACACACCGTCACACACCGTGCACGCAAAGACCCCCGCACACACACACAGATACACACACCGCACACAGTCACACACAGTCACACACCCTGCATACACACACCCTGGCCACACAGATACCCCACACATACACCCCGCACACACCCCTAACACACACACACACACCGTCACACACCCTGCACACACACACACACGCTCCACACACACCCTGTACACAGACACTCTGCACACACATACACACTCCGCACACACCGTCACAACACCCTGCACACACATACGTCGCACACACAAACGCCGCACACACACACCCCGCACACACAAACACGTCTAGGTTGCTATCGGCTGCTGCTGATGGGCTATGCGGTGGGCAGCCTCGAGCAGTGCGGCAACACCCTTCATCGCCCCCCGCACTCTCTACGCTCCCACGTCGGCGCTCTCCACTTTCCACCGTCCGGCACCGGCCAGCGCGGCGAGCATACGGTCCGGCAGCCCCCCCCCGCCCTCGCCCGGCCCTCGCCCGGCAGCGGACAGACGCGAAGGCCGCACGCGCCGCTGGGCGAGAGGTGGGCACGGCTGCGGCTCCGGCGCCGACTCCCGTGGCCGTTCCCCGCGGCGGCGGCACGCGGCCTCCCCCCCAGCGTGAGGCGGTGCACGTGGCGGGCCCCTCCTCGACCCGCCGGGCGCGGTGGGGCCGCGAGGGTGTCAGATTGACCTGCGGCACGCGACGCGGGCGCTGATGCTGGGATTCGCCCTCCGTCGGCTTTCCTCTTTCCCTGCGCCGTCGCGCCCCCCTCTCTCTCCCTCTCCGTCGACCCCCGACCCCCGACCCCCCCGTCGCTCAAACAAACAACAACAAATCGCTCTCTCTCTCTCTCCCTTCCTCTTCACCACACTGGCAAGCGGAATGGAGGCACAAAATAATTGGGAAATCATAGGGCATTCTGACAAACGACGCAGCAACTGTGTTTTCTTCCGAAGCAATTAGCCTTGGGAATTACACTTTCGCTGCCACGTGTGGGAGATCTCGGTCAGCGTGACATCCCCCAGCCCCAACCCCCGTCTCACTCAGGTTGACGCGCGGGGACGGCCACGGATGGTGGCGAGCGACGGGCGTTCGTGTTGGGGCTGTGTGTGCGTGAGGGGTGCCGGATCCCTGGAGAATTCCTCGCCATTCACAGCCACCCGCTCTCGCTTTCTCTTATTCATGCCACCTTCTCATTCATCGTGCAGTCTGTATTTGTTGAGGACCAATATTGCTATTGTTGTTGTTTCAGTCATCCCTGCTCGCATGGGTTTCAACCGGGTTCTCTAGTACTCTCCGATAGCTCAAAAAAAACCAGCGTGCAATGTCAACCGAAACGTTACCTGCGAAAAATTTTCAATGGGATAACACATGGCAACAACTCTCCTGCAAACAAAAAATTGGCGGGAACCTCCTGTGTATTAAGGGAGCGCCACAATCATCTTGGATAGCCGGTCAGCCTGTGGCTGTATCTGCGGCACTGTGCTGCTGCCTGCTACGCCTATTTGACTCTACGCTTCCATTACCTCAAAATCTACAGGAAAATTGAACGTCTGTAGGGCCACACTCCTTCCTCTTAATGCCCCACCCCCTTACTATTTAGCCTCACCCCTTCCTGATTAGGCCCCACCCTTTCCTGATTAGGCCCCACCCCTCCCTAATGAGGCTTTTTTTCTCTGTTTCGGCTCCTGCACCTTTCCATTTAGGCCTGACCCCTCTGTGTAGACCACGCACCTTCCTCCGGACACACACAGGGTTGGGCTGGCATGGGGTGGTGATGGGGGATTGTGGAAAGAGGGGGAGGGTTGGAGGCAGTGAGTGAGCGCGTGCAGTAGGGGTACACGTGTGTGTGTACGTTGAACTTCTTTCGCACAGTACGTAGCCAACCGTGCTAATCGGGGTATGGGTGGAGGTGGGGTGGCCGCACGGCCACAATCCTAGCGAGCAGCGGTAGAGTAGGCCGTGATGCGGTGAAGCAGCGTGCGTCCGTACCTGACGTTCTCGTGCCGGTACATGTACATGGTGTTGAACTGCTGCTGCTCCTTCAACTTCTTGTCCTTCTTCATGTCCTTGAGCATCTCGTCAGCGATGTGCTTGGGCAGGATGGACAGGAGCAGCTTCTCCTGCGGCAAGGGCACAAGTGTTGCAAACCGGCATAAGCGTCGCCTCCATCGGTCAAGAAAAATCACCACCACCATGATCACCATAATATTGCTACGAGCACCGGTGTGGCATAGGGTGCTTGGCACGGGTGCCCGGTGCAAGCGATGGCACACGATTGGCACTTGCAGCGGTTCATATCGGGGGCAAGGCTCACCGACGGAGCGCTCGCGAGGGGCGAACCACATCCCCGTCTCTTTCTGCTCTCAAGCGTGAACCGCCTGATGGGCCTTCGTGCAGGCCGCAGTGACGGCAGCCAGGCTGGACGAGGTCCCGCGTGACGCGGGGACATGCTCGGGGGACGAGACACGGGGACACACTCGGGGGACGAGACGCGGGAACACGCTCGGGGGACGAGACGCGGGACACCCTCGGGGGACGAGGCTCGGGGGAAGAGACATGGGGACGAGACGCGGGGACGAGACGCGGGGGACGAGACGCGGGGGACGAGACGCGGGGACACGCTCGGGGGACGAGACGCGGGGACACGCTCGGGGGACGAGACGCGGGGACACGCTCGGGGGACGAGACGCGGGGACACGCTCGGGGGACGAGGCTCGGGGGACGAGACGCGGGGACACGCTCGGGGGACGAGACATGGGGACACGCTCGGGGGACGAGACGCGGGGACACGTTCGGGGGATGATACATGGGGACACGCTCGGGGGACGATACATGGGGACACGCTCGGGGGACGAGACATGGGGACACGCTCGGGGGACGAGACGCGGGGACACGCTCGGGGGACGAGACATGGGGATACGCTCGGGGGACGAGACATGGGGACACGCTCGGGGGACGAGACGCGGGGACACGCTCGGGGGACGAGACATGGGGACACGCTCGGGGGACGAGACGCGGGGACATGCTCGGGGGACGATACATGGGGACACGCTCGGGGGACGAGACATGGGGACACGCTCGGGGGACGAGGCTCGGGGACACGCTCGGGGGACGAGACATGGGGACACGCTCGGGGGAGGAGACGCGGGGACACGCTCGGGGGACGAGGCTCGGGGGATGAGACATGGGGACACGCTCGGGGGACGAGACACGGGGACACGCTCGGGGGACGAGGCTCGGGGGACGAGACATGGGGACACGCTCGGGGGACGAGGCTCGGGGGACGAGACATGGGGACACGCTCGGGGGACGAGACGCGGGGGACGAGACGCGGGGACACGCTCGGGGAACGAGACGTGGGGACACGCTCTGGGGACGAGACGCGGGGACACGCTCTGGGGACGAGATGCGGGGACACGCTCTGGGGACGAGACGCGGGGACACGCTCGGGGGACGAGATGCGGGGACACGCTCGGTGGATGAGACATGGGGACACGCTCGGTGGACGAGACATGGGGACACGCTCGGGGGACGAGGCTCGGGGGACGAGACGCGGGGACATGCTCGGGGGACGAGACATGGGGACACGCTCGGGGGACGAGACGCGGGGACACGCTCGGGGGACGATACATGGGGACACGCTCGGGGGACGATACATGGGGACACGCTCGGGGGACGAGACATGGGGACACGCTCGGGGGACGATACATGGGGACACGCTCGGGGGACGAGACATGGGGACACGCTCGGGGGAGGAGACGCGGGGACACGCTCGGGGGAGGAGACGCGGGGACACGCTCGGGGGACGAGACGTGGGGACACGCTCGCGAGCTTCGCAGTGTTCCACAGCACGGCTCCGCTGGCGGCTCCAAATAATTTTATCTCCCCTAGTAAATAGGATCGCGAAGAGTCTCCCCTGAAATTTGAAATTGCCACCTTCAACAATGTTGAGTGTTTAATGGTACAAAATAATTTACAAAGTCTTTGCAAGAAAAAGATTTCCAAAATGCAAACGTACCGAGCAGAAATCTCCGCCCGTTTGGGATGCGCATCGAGAGTCCCACACAGCGTTACGTCCCCGGCTGGAGTTCGGTGGCCCGAGCTCATTGCAGCCACGGGGCTGGCAACCCAGAACGTGCGTACTCGCCCGGCACACCACACCCAGGATACCTCTCGCTCTACTGGCCGTGGCTGCGTCTTGTCACACGTCAATGCTGTAGCCAACCGGCAGGAACCCACAAAATGTGCGAATGAGAAATTGAGCCTTGGGTTTTGTTGACTGAACGTAATGCACAACCAGCGGGAGCACTGTGTTCAGTGAACGAATGAGCAGCGTGAATGAGCGGATGCGACAACGCCACCGGCCAACTCACAAACGGCTCGCACGTTTGCGTACACACACACGCATACACGAGCACACACAAGACAAAGATCCCCTGTGTAGCCTTTTAGCAGACTGCTGGGGAAAGTGCTGTTAGCGAGTAGCACCTATGAAGGCCGACACGGCACACGAGGGCGTGGGTGGCCAACACCACGCCCGGCCGTCTTTGTATCCCCAGTGGCGATGTTTACACATCGCACCAGGTACTCATTTGAGTGGGAATCTAATGGTTCAAATAATCTTCACTGGTGAGGCCATGAGCGGGAATCAAACTCATGTCCCCGAGTTAATAGCACAGCCTGCTAAACGCTACACAATTGCAAAAATAATACAAAGATCCCCCGAAAAGACTGTAGGGCAAGTGCTGTTAGCGAGCACCTATAAAGGCCAGCACGGCACACGAGGGGGTGGGTGGCCAACACCACGCCCGGCCGCTTTTGTCTCCCTCATAGCGATGTTTACACATCGCATCAGGTATTCATTTGAGGCTGAGTCGACCTAGGGGAGGCCCACGACCGGTTAAAATAATCGTCACTGGTGTTGGCCGTGAGCGGAAATCGAACTCGGGTCGCCGGGTTCGCAGCGCAGCGCGCTAACCACTACACTACCGCTCCCCACACACTATTGCTCACACACAGACGGACAAACGCCTAAACAACACGAGGCGTTTCGGGGCACTACATCTCACAGCTACAGCCACACTGACGCACGCGCACACACAGCCACATGTTTAACCCCGGCGTGGCCGCCGAACGAGCACGGTGTTGCACATTCCTCCACAAGAACCCCATTTCCTGCCGATGCTTCTGCACAACATCAAAACCCACGGGTGTGTGTGCAGACACAGAAGGCGCCCTTCCCCCTCCGGCTTCATCACATGAGACCGAACGCTAACGAGGATCTCGTGCAAATCCATCCAGCGGCCTGGCTTGGCCGGTGTCAAGAGATGTTCCAAGCGTCGTGCTCCACTCGTGACGCAGGCCAAGGGTGGAGCTACCCGAGTAGTGAGCGGGGCTATAGGGCAAGGTTGAGGGGCTACCTGGGTAGTGAGAGGGGCTACCTAAGTAGGGGGCGGGGCTACCTAAGTAGGGGGCGGGGCTACTGGCGTAATAGGCAGGGCTACCCGAATAGTGGGTGGGGCTAACTGAGTAGCGGTAGGTGGCCAATCACAAGGCAACTACTTCTCTTCAATAAAATCTGGATTAAACAAAAAAAGACACCCCAACCCCCTCTGTCGCCTGACCACGTTGGCTGCAGAGCCAAAATCTTTGCTTCCAGGCGGCGATCGTTGACATTTCAAACTAAACTTTTTTTTTTATTTTAACAGGCAAGGCCCCATTGAGCAAAATAGTAGCTCTTGTTCAGAAGCAACCTGGCTTACACAAACGATAGCCCAACCAAGTGGCTTACCATCCCGCGAAAATGTAAAGCGGCCAAAGCCTCAACGCGTCATGTTGATTATTCATGTGGAGGGGAAAACCAGAAGACACGGAGAAAAAGTCCACGTTACTATGGGGAGAGAACACGCAAACTCCAAATATACAGCAGGCGTCATCACAGGCTTGGGATCGAACCCACAACCTTCTGTACACCAGGCGAGGTAGCCCCATGGTGGAGCCAATAAGGATGTCAAACGCCGAGTTTGTAACAAAGCAGGCACTAAGTGCCGAGGCAACATCACTGCACTGTACTACGCCAAGGCCTCGTTGAGCGAAAATACCACGAACCTCGAGTTAGGGCTTAACCGTCTTAACGCCGATACGGGGGCCCTGGTAAGCAGGGCAGTGGCGTTCAGAATAAGCACCTCCTCATTCGAGACAAACATCTTCGCACCCCTGGCTTTGGGCATTCCTCCTCGACGCCGCCAATGTCAACCATCAACCGCATCGAGAACATCACCACCAGGCCCATGCGCAACGCATCTTGAATGGACAATTAACGGCGCGAGGGACAGGAGTTCGAACGTGGTCGCGCAACCCAAACTATGGAGCCGCACAGCGAACGCCACTGCAGTCTGGAGGCGGAAGAGACATAATCCCTCTCTGCTGAAGCTCGAGAAGCTCCCTGCACAACATTGCTGCCATGGCACCTGAGAAACTGAATGCCCCTCAGATGCTCAGAGAAAACCACGCATGCACACACGCGTGTCAAAGCGCGTGTGTAGGTGTGATGCGAGCGCGCACTTGTGTGCGTGCATGTGTCGTCGAGGTGAGTGATAGTGTAGCGGTTAGCGCACCGCGCTACGAACCCGGCGGCCCCAGTTCGATTCCCGCTCACGGTCAACACAGGTGTCGATTATGTGGACCGGTCCTGGGCCTCCCCTAGGTCGACTCAGCCTCAAATGAGTACCTGGTGCGGTGCGTAGTAAACATCGGCACTGGGGAGACAAAGGCGGTTGGGCGTGGTGCTGGCCACCCGCCCCTTCGTGTGCCGTGCCAGCCTTAATAGGTGCCCGCAAACAGCACGTGCCCCGACAGTCTGTTCAGGCTACATGGGGGATCTTTGTCTTTGTTTGCGCAGGCGAGACGCGCGCCATCGCCCTCGCGGCGGCCTCTGCGCCCGGCGGTCCCCGGCCGCCCATTATGCGGTCGCTTTGTCCGCGGTGGCGCTCCCTCGCCACGCAGTTGCCCCCCTCCCCCCCTCCCAAGCCGATTAACGCCGCGGGCCATCGGGGGTCTTAATTGGGACGTCGGGAGGAGGCTGCGTCGCTAATTGATTGCTTTGCTCCACCGTGGGCCGCGCGTGCCGCTGGGACCACTTCAGATTCACTGACGAAACCGCTGCTGCTGCTATTGGTGCGTCTGTGATTGTTGGACACAGCGCGAGCGAGCAGAAATTTAAACGGTCTGGGGGGTGGGGGAGTTATCTTAATAATTCTTATTTTTTGTCAACAGGGGGAAAACTAAAATTTAGATTTAAGCCCGGTGGACATTTCTGAGGAAAGTTGTGGGTTTTGTAGGCTTGTTAATTTATTCATTCATTAAAATCTCGCGTGATCCCTCAAAGGTGGAACGCCTCTCGTTTGCACGAGCATCCACAACACAAAATGGACAGGCAGCGACGCAGACAAAGATCTCCCGTGTCGCCGCCACAGCGAGTTCGGGGCGAGCAGCACCTGGCAGGGCGGCACGGCACACGAAGAGGGTGAGTGTGGCCAGCACCACGCCGGTCGCCTTTATCTCCCCAGTGCCGATGTTTACTACGCACAGCACCAGGCACTCATTTGAGGCTGAGTCGACCTAGGGGAGGCCCAGGACCGGTTCACATAATCGGCACCGGTGTTGACCGTGAGCGGGAATCGAACTGGGGTCGCCGGGTTCGTAGCGCAGCGCAAAACCCGCTATGCGATCACTCCCCACACACACACGCGCATACACACACGCATGTCAGAGTTCCCAAGGCCTAGAGTTCTACGTTAAAGTGTCTCTGTCAAATGATCTCTGAGACGGATGTGCCCACCTCCATATGGGGGCCTAATCCAGCGACGGAGACTGCACATTCCTATGGCAAGAACCGTTATGATCCACAGGACAATTATTCAACTGCCCACAAACATTCACGTGAATCTGACCGTCACACATCTGACTGTCAACCGATTAGGCGCCCACCACCAGTGCGGCATTTACGCCTCACGGGGGGTAAAGGGGGCCAACCTTCCGCAGCTGCTCGCACATCCGACCCCGTTCCCGTCCGCGTCTCATGGCCCCGACCGTCAGCGGGACGGGGCAAGCAGCGTCACCGCCATGTCGACCTCGGGTCAGATCGCAAGCACCACAGAGCCAGCCGAGAGGGCCCTGGGAGCGCGACGGTGGCATAGGCCGGCGAGCGGGGTGGGGGGCGCGGTGGGGACGATGGCGCCGTCGCCGGGAGACGTGACCGATATCTCCAAGCACCGGCGGTGCCGACGACGAATCGCGCCGGGCGCGATCGAACCCCTCGTAGCTCGCCAGCTCGGCAGGGTCTGGGCGCTCTGGCGATTGTTCGGTGAGTGGCAGGCGTCGTGGCGGCCATGAGGCCACTGGGTGGCGCCACAGCAATGGGTGCAGTCCAAAGGTAGGTTGGGTCCCGGCTCGCCGAACTTAGCCTCAGGAATTGGATCCATCTCTGCTGAGATTTGAGTGTCATATCGTATTTTTTGGGGGGGGGGGGGCTGTCTCCAGTTCCTCTTCGGTTTTCCTTCGACTTGCAACTCATCACAAATTGAATTGGCCAAACATCTCAAATGCAGGACCCCTCCTCAAAATATGGTGTCAAGACTCGGCCCTTCCCGCAGGATTCATCGTCAGTGATATTTATTTTTTATACGTTTACATTGTGCGGCATTGGAACGAGCCGTCACGAGCACACGGCGAGCGGGAGAGACGAGGCGAGCGGGAAACACGGAGAGTGTGAGTGTGAAAGCAAGGAGGAGGAGTCGCGGGTGCAGAATGAACGGGAGCACGAGCAGGGGCGCTGTGGAGGAGGAAGAGAGGGATGGGGGGGGGCAGCCACAGACGACAGCGAGCGTGGTGAGCTATAAATAGCCTGGGGGCAGGCGGCCACCGCCTGCACCGAGCCAGCCCACAGCGCTCCCCCAGCCCACAGCGCTCCCACAGCGCTCCCCCAGCCCACAGCGCTCCACCCCCACTGCCCCCCCTCTCCACCCCCACTGCTCCCCCCCTCTCCACCCCCACTGCCCCCCCCCTCTCCACCCCCACTGCCCCCCCTCTCCACCCCCACTGCCCCTCCCCTCTCCACCCCCACTGCCCCCCCCCTCTCCACCCCCACTGCCTCCCCCCTCTCCAACCCCACTGCCCCCCCCTCTCCACCCCCACTGCCCCCCCTCTCCACCCCCACTGCCTCCCCCTCTCCACCCCCACTGCCCCCCCCCCTCTCCACCCCCACTGCCCACCCCCTCTCCTCCCCCACTGCCCCTCCCCTCTCCTCCCCCACTGCCCCTCCCCTCTCCACCCCCACTGCCCCTCCCCTCTCCACCCCCACTGCCCCTCCCCTCTCCACCCCACTGCCCCCCCCTCTCCACCCCCACTGCCCCCCCTCCTCCACCCCCACTGCCCCCCCTCTCCACCCCCACTGCCCCTCCCCTCTCCACCCCACTGCCCCCCCCTCTCCACCCCCACTGCCCCTCCCCTCTCCACCCCCACTGCCCCCCCCCTCTCCACCCCCACTGCTCCCCCCCCTTTCCACCCCCACTGCCCCCCCCTCTCCACCCCCACTGCCCCCCCCTCTCCACCCCACTGCCCCCCCCTCTCCACCCCACTGCCCCCCCCTCTCCACCCCCACTGCTCCCCCCCTCTCCACCCCACTGCCCCCCCCTCTCCACCCCCACTGCCCCTCTCCACCCCCACTGCCCCCCCCCTCTCCACCCCCACTGCTCCCCCCCCTTTCCACCCCCACTGCCCCCCCCTCTCCACCCCCACTGCCCCTCCCCTCTCCACCCCCACTGCCCATCCCCTCTCCACCCCACTGCCCCCCCCCCTCTCCACCCCCACTGCTCCCCCCCCTTTCCACCCTCACTGCCCCCCCCCCTCTCCACCCCCACTGCCCCCCCCTCTCCACCCCCACTGCCCCTCCCCTCTCCACCCCACTGCCCCCCCCTCTCCACCCCCACTGCCCCCCCCTCTCCACCCCACTGCTCCCCCCTCTCCACCCCCACTGCCGCCCCCTCTCCACCCCACTGCCCCTCCCCTCTCCACCCCCACTGCCCCCCCCTCTCCACCCCCACTGCCCCCCCCTCTCCACCCCCCTGCTCCCCCCTCTCCACCCCACTGCTCCCCCCTCTCCACCCCCACTGCCCCCCCCCTCTCCACCCCACTGCCCCTCCCCTCTCCACCCCACTGCCCCCCCCTCTCCACCCCCACTGCCCCCCCTCTCCAACCCCCCTCTCCACCCCCACTGCTCCCCCCTCTCCACCCCCACTGCCGCCCCCCCTCTCCACCCCACTGCCCCTCCCCTCTCCACCCCCACTGCCCCCCCCCCTCTCCACCCCCACTGCTCCCCCTCTCCACCCCACTGCCCCTCCCCTCTCCACCCCCACTGCCCCCCCCTCTCCACCCCCACTGCTCCCCCTCTCCACCCCCCTGCTCCCCCCTCTCCACCCCACTGCCCCTTCCCACCCCCACTGCTCCCCCTCTCCACCCCCCTGCTCCCCCCTCTCCACCCCCACTGCTCCCCCTCTCCACCCCCACTGCCCCCCCCACTCCACCCCCCTGCTCCCCCACTCCACCCCCACTGCCCCCCCACTCCACCCCCACTGACCCCCCTCTCCACCCCCACTGCTCCCCCTCTCCACCCCCCTGCTCCCCCCTCTCCACCCCCACTGCTCCCCCTCTCCACCCCCACTGCCCCCCCCCACTCCACCCCCCTGCTCCCCCACTCCACCCCCACTGCCCCCCCTCTCCACCCCCACTTTTCCTCCCTCTCCATTACCAAACCACGCCCGTCCCATCCGCCACGAGGAGTGCAGTAAGAGGGGGCCGTGGCGAGAGGGAGACGAGTGGGGGAGGCCTCGTCTCAGAGTTCTCGCAGCACTGCGAGCCAACAGCGGAGAACAACAGTGGGCAGCGGTGGGGAGAGGAGGGCAGTTGCCACTTATAAATGTCGCTGCTTGACTCGGCACCGTGACTGAGACCGCACCGAGACTCTGCTCCCTCCCCTGCCTCCAGAAAAACAATTCCTAATCAATTTCAAGACCTTCAACATTCTCCGCGCACTCACCCCCCTGTCTAGATCTCCCCTCTCGTCCCCACTCTATTCTCCCCTCCACGCTCCCCCTCCGCTCCAGCTAGCGAGGCTCTCCTTGGAAGTCTCCCCAAGTCACGCGTCGCTCGCCAAGAGGAGGGTCGTGCATTCTCCCCTCAAAGGGCCCTTTTAGTCGGCAGCGCAAGAGCAATCGGTCATTGGAGTGCGACCACTGTGCAGGGCTAATCCTCTATACACTGGCCGAGTAAGAAACGCAGCATTTCCCTCCTGGTGCATCATGGGAGGCGGCTTATGCTTTTGGCCCAAGGGGACGCCCAAACAGGAGATGGAGCGATGCAATCGGGGCGCATGCGAGAGCCAGATAAGATTGTGGGCGCACATGCGAGGCCGCTGTGGCCACCGCGTGAGGGTTGCGAGACGCCAGCGCTGGGGACGGACGGACGGACAGACGGCAGACCGAGCGAGCGAGCGCCATGACACCATGAGGGCTCCAAGGTCGTCTGGGGGACCAGACGACCTGGACCACCTCGCTTGATATGCAGGGGGACGCCTGTATATTTGGAGTTGGCATGTTCTCCCTGTTGTTGCGTGGATTTTTCTCCGAGTCCTCCGGTTTTTCCCTCCACATTTAGAATCAACATCACGCGTTTAGAGTATTCGGCTGCTATACATTTCCACACGATGATAAAACACTTCTTTGAGCTTTCACTTGTGGCCAGGTCGCTTCTGAAAAATAGATACTTAGCTCAGTGGGCTGTACCTGGGAAAAGAAAAAATAGTTCATAGCTTTAAAAATAGTAGTTCTTTAGTCTCCAGGCGGCCGAGTGATTTTGAGGTGCGAACACACCCCGAGCCGGCACCGCCGCGGTCCTGGGTTCGAGTCCGTGTTTGAGGCGCCGGTGATTTAAGTGGCTACCCGAGCATGAAGAGTCGGGCATCTTGGCCTCATCGTAAAGAATCCCCGCATTGCGTGAACTTTGTCTCTGCGCTTACATCGTGGCTACATTTCCAGCTCTGACACTTAAAAGTAGCGGTTTTACTGTCGTAAGGCGACCGATGCTCTCAGTGGCTGCCAGCAAAGCGCTGCACTCCCCGTCCACCCCCTCCTCCACTGCGTGGGACAGTGGAAATCCAAAGGCATCTCGGATGTAGCTCTGTGATATCCACTTCAGTGGACTGTCTCGATAATCACTGATCCCGAGAGAGACTCGAGTGGCTTCTTGACCTCGTGACGCCAAAAACACAAGAGGGATTAAATTGGGGGGGGAATATAAATAAAAAGTAAAAAAATTTAAGTAATATTAAACAGGTTGTGCTCATCGCTACTTCGCAGAGGAGACGATGGCTCTCTAATGGTGAAGCTCCCACCTTGCTGCCCGAACGATGATCTCCCCTGCAGGCCCCGCAGCCAGTGATGAACATTCAAAATTACTCTGGCAGGAGCCGGCCTATTTACATGGTAACCGGTTTCCCACAACGCGGTTTCGCCGTTTATTTTTGTTATCGACCATCGTAAGATGATCAACGTCATTCAGACATTCGTCCGTTCACTCGTGACACACAGCCAGCGAAGGACCGTGCGACCTGTTGCGACAGCGTTCACTTGAAGTGCTCTTGGGTGCCATGCACCGGCATCTGCGGTGATCCCTCGAGCTGCGGACATTGCGTGAAGAAAGGCAACCTTTGGGATTGCACTGAACGACGGGCAGAGGAGAAGTGAGAGAGGGCTCCAGAAGCGGCCGTCAACGGCTCGGAGGGGGCGGTCGACGGGGCGGGTGGACTCGCAATCGAGGAGGACGTCCGGCGCAGAGATGGAGCAGTGGAAACTGCCGCGGCCCTCGTCCAGCAGCGGCTCGACCACGGCCGCCGGTCGCTCGTCGGGAACAGCGGAACTCGTCGGAGGGTTCCCCCGGTCGCCGGACGGGACGCACGCGGTGTCCCGCCCGGTGGACCCCTTGGAACCGCAGCCGGCGTTCCCCTCCTCGTCCCACAATCTGCCATCTGCGCCTTTCCTGTTTAGCGAACGCGGCGGGGCCTGCCCTTTGTTAATTCGATTTGTTTGTCTACGTTTCGTATTTTATCCGTTTCAATCGGGGGGGGGGGGGCGGGGGGGGGGGATGCGGAGGTGGTGGGTTGGGAGAGGGGGGAGGCCTTGTGGAAATATATTTTTCCAACGCTGTAAAATGGCTGGGCAAACAGCGTCACGAGGGCGGCTTCCCTGGGCGGCACACGACCCAGAACTCATCACCCACTCTATAGCCCAGACCCAGAACTCATCACCCACTCTATAGCTCAGACCCAGAACTCATCACCCACTCTATAGCCTAGACCCAGAACTCATCACCCACTCTATAGCCCAGACCCAGAACTCATCACCCACTCTATAGCCCAGACCCAGAACTCATCACCCACTCTATAGCCCAGACCCAGAATTCATCACCCACTCTATAGTCCAGACCCAGAACTCATCACCCACTCTATAGCCCAGACCCAGAACTCATCACCCACTCTATAGCCCAGATCCAGAACTCATCACCCACTCTATAGCCCAGACCCAGAACTCATCACCCACTCTATAGCCCAGACCCAGAACTCATCACCCACTCTATAGCCCAGGCCCAGAACTCATCACCCACTCTATAGCCCAGACCCAGAACTCATCACCCACTCTATAGCCCAGACCCAGAACTCATCACCCACTCTATAGCCCAGACCCAGAACTTATCACCCACTCTATAGCCCAGACCCAGAACTCATCACCCACTCTATAGCCCAGACCCAGAATTCATCACCCACTCTATAGCCCAGACCCAGAGGGTGGGGAGGGGCTGGGTGGGGAGGGTGGGGCTGGGGGTGGTGTGGGAGGGGTGGGGCTGGGTGGAGAGGGGCTGGTTACCCCGTGGTGCCCTTATAAACCTACTCGTGCCGGCTTGCGCACGCCCTTATAGTCGGGCATATTTGCGGAATACACCACGCTGCCGTTGACCCTGGCCATTGACCGAGCAACCCAACGTTCCTACCAGCTCCCTCCGCAGGAATGTGTTTTTTACGTGATCAATCCCATAAAACCTTTGTTGTGAATAATATCGGTCGCGAAAGCCTGCGTGTTAAAACTGCCTTCCGCCAGCCGCCCTTGCTGTCGACTCCCTGCCTTTGTTCATGGTCAGCCTCGAGACCTTCCCCTTCTGCTGTGTTCCACTGCCGCTCTCTCTCTCTCTACAAAATCATAATTCCCACCGTTTTGGTTAGGCTCTCTCGCCGCTACATGAATCCACACTGCACTGCACCGCATGGTAGAGAGCGCCGATGAGACAGTGGCTAAATCACGTGGACAGCTTTATGCTGGATTCAGAATGGAACCTAATGAATAAATATTCGTAAAAAAAATGTACCCCCTACTACAGCGTTTTAAACATCGCTCTCAACCAAACACGGCGCTCGCAAGCGGCCGCTCTCTTTGCGACGAGGGAGTTTAGCTGCGGCCGCAAAGGCCGCAGCTAAACTCCCGCTGCTACTGTCGCCGTCCCCGCCGCAGCCATCGCAACGTGGCGCGCTATCGCCCACGACGATCGCCCGCAGTGGCGGGGATCGTGTTAGCGGCACCGCCGCCGCTTCCCCTCCCTCCACCGCCACCGCCCGAGCGTCTCGGACGCTGCCACCTGGCAGCAGCCCCGCGGCGGCGTCGCTTACCCCCCACCCGCCTCCCCGCCCCCCATCTGGAGCGACGGTGCGGTGGTGCGCCCAGAGACCAATCGGCGCGTCGCGGGCGACGATGCGGGGGAGCCGCCATGGTCGGAAAGAGACTCGAGCCACGGCGGGAGAGTTGCAAGAGTTCAAATTCTGGCCGAAGAAAATCGATTCTCCCCCCATCCCCGACTGATCAGACCCGGAGAGTGGGGCCCAGGCAGCTGGCTGCTCAAACAAATGTCGCCTGTTCAGAAGGCCGACTGTGATCACGATTGTGGATGGAGAGATCCCTGCGTGCGCATTTCTTCTTCCGTTCGTAATCCACTGCTGCCTCGAAGGCCTCCCCGTACCACATCGGCCGTCGGGGTTGTTTGACCATACTTCACCATGCTGGCCGGCGTAAGTTGGCGATGGGGGGGGGGGGGGGGGGCGCGGGACTGGTGCAGGTCCCAACCAAGGACTCCGCTAGCGCCGGGCAGATTCGGTGCAGTGCTTTCAGTTCTGCATCCGTGGCTCCACCGCACCCACATTAATTACTATCAGCCAAAATTCACCAATTATTGAATAATTGTCTCATACAGTACTGTCCCAAGCGCTTGGTGGCACAGTGGCAAGCACACTGCACTAACGACCTACCAAGCTGAGATTGATACCTGTCCCCAGGGGTGGTTTGAATTGGTCCTGGGGTAAACACCCCCTCTCCCCACTTCACGTTTTACTCCACGTTTTTTAATTATAAAACTAAACTATTTTTATGTTGCCAGGTATAGCTCAGCTATATCTCCATATAGCTGAGCTATATGGAGATCTTTTTCAGAAGCGACCTGGCCATCACAAATGATAGTTCAATGACGTGGCTTATCACATGGAGTCCATTCTAAATGTGCAAGCGAAATAACCGTAAGACCCAGATACAATTCCAAGCGACCACGAGGAGAGAGACACGCAAACTCCAAATGTACAGCAGGTGTCAGGGTCCGGATCTAACCCACGACCTCCTCCAGACCAGGCGAGGGAGTTAACATCTCGCCACTGCAGCGCCCAAATTTCAAATGCGTTCACACAAAGCGACGCTCCACTGAGCGCCGTCTTCGTGATCCGCCAGGATCTCATCGTCCGTGTTTACACTTCGCGTTTCCTTCGCTTGAAATAGCGATGGGAACGCCGCGCCGAGACCGATTTCAGTTCCAAAACGCCGGAAGGGGCGGGTGACTCATACCGTTTGAAGCAGCCTCGGAAAAAAAACACTCAACGTCTGCCCTTGGTTAAAAACGCCAGCAAGCGATTCCCGCACGGGGCGGCGCAGAAAGTAGGTTGCCCTCCCTGTGCCAAGCACGGCTCGTAAGTGGCTGCTCTGCTCGCTACGCCGCTGTGCCCGCTCTCTACCCTCGCGCCGACAACCTCACGCACCACGCCGCTCACGGCGAGCCCCTTCCCCTCGACGGCAACGTCTCAGGATAGGAGAGAAGCGCCCGCGAGGTGTACGTGCGCCCCCCGCCTGCGCCCCCCCACCCCCTTCCCCGCCCGCCACCCGCCTCACCTGCTGTCGACTCTGCTCCTCCAGGTTAAGCTTCACCTCCAGCGACTGCCGCGCCTCCAGGAAGGCCTTGCGGTGTTTGCGGTCGGCCATGAAGTAGGAGATGATGCCCACGATGATGGCGCACATGTAAATGGCGACGTTCGCCAGCAGCTGTGGGTGGGGGCGGGATGGGGGGGGGGAAGACACGGGGGGGAGGTCAGGCTCTGTGTCTCACTGCAAGAGAAAAGATCAGCTCACCGTTTGATTCCTTCTCATTGTGTTCGCTTAATGTACGTCTTTCGCACTGTAGCCAACCGTGCTAACACAAGTGGGGCATGGGATGGTCATGGCTATCGATGGGATCGTGCCCTCGCCTGGTATTCAGGAGGTTGTGGGTTCGATCCCGACCCTGATGCCTGCTGTATATTTGGAGTTTGCGTCTCTCTCTCTCTCACCGTGGAGATGTTAACTACCTCACCTGGTATGCAGGAGGTCGTGGGTTCGATCCCGACCCTGATGCCTGCTGTATATTTGGAGTTTGTGTGTCTCTCTCTCTCCCCGTGGAGATGTTAACTACCTCGCCTGGTATGAAGGAGGTCGTGGGTTCGAACCTGACCCTGATGCCTGCTGTATATTTGGAGTTTGCGTGTCTCTCTCTCCCCGTGCCCGCGCAAACTCCAAATTTAGAATCAACATCACGTGTTTAGAGCCTTTGGCGGCCCAGGTGGCGCCCCGCGAGGACACGGGGAGGGGGGGGGATTGGGGTGGTTATGGGAGCTCAAGCATCTACAGCCCAATACCACCATCACCATCATCACTACCACCACCACCATCATCACTACCACCAGCACCACAAAGATCCACCCCCCCGCCCCGTGTGGCCTTCAACAGATTGTTAGGGCAAGTGCTGTTAGCGAGCATCTACAACCACAATCATGGTGAGAAGGTATAGGATAGGCGAGAGGTTGTATATAGGTCAGAGGTGATAGGTAGGCGACAGGGTAGGGGTAGGTGACATGGTAGGGGTAGGCGACAGGGTAGGGGTAGGTGACAGGGTAGGGGTAGGTGACATGGTAGGGGTAGGTGACAGGGTAGGGGTAGGTGACATGGTAGGGGTAGGTGACATGGTAGGGGTAGGTGACAGGGTGGGGGTAGGTGACAGGGTGGGGGTAGGTGGCAGGGTAGGGGTAGGTGACATGGTAGGGGTAGGTGACATGGTAGGGGTAGGTGACATGGTAGGGGTAGGTGACAGGGTAGGGGTAGGTGACATGGTATGGGTAGGTGACAGGGTAGGGGTAGGTGCTGGTGAGGCCTTTAAGTTGCCGTGCTATTTATTTGTTTCCAAGTTTGGCTAAATTAATCCTTTTATGAATTTCGCCGGATTCCTCCAGGGCGAGTCCCGGAATATTAACAGGACGGTGAGGACACCTTGATCACGGGTAACAGTGTCCGCGGAACCCTGCGTGTGAAACGTGCCAAAGTGTCGTTAATCTCGAGCCATCTCCACGAGAGTTCATCATGACACCAGCGGAGAGGGACAGACCCCGCCAGGGCGAACGGATTGCCGCTTCCATCGCTTACATGGATGGCGTTGCAAGTCCTGCACTGCTCCTTGAGCAACAGCGTCAGCCATACGCTCAGCCCATTTCATTTCGACGCATTCTCTACCGGAGCTGTCGCGCTCCCCGTGTTAGGGACAGACGGACAGAGAGACAGACGGACGGAGAGACAAACGGATAGAGAGACAGACGGATAGAGAGACAAACGGACAGAGAGACAGATGGACAGAGAACAGACGGACAAAGAGACAGACGGACAGAGAGACAGACGGATAGAGAGACAGACGGACAGAGAGTCAGATTGATAGACAAACAGAGAGCCAGACCTACGGGGTCCGGCCGAGGGCCGCGAGGTCCGGCCAAGGGCCGCCGAGGGCCGTGAGGTCCGACCGCGACCGCCCCCGCAGAGTAAACAGGAAGCCGGCGCGGGCGGCCCCGAGACCCCCGGCCCAACTTTAATTTTAGTTTGCGTGTGACGCGGGACATTCGGCGGCGGAATGTTCTCTCGGAACAATAAGAGGCGGGCGCGCTTGTTTGTTTCACGTTCGGAGAAGGGGGGGGACGGTGGAAAAAAAAAATTAATCAAATCGCGAAGTCGCACAATGCGGGGGGCTGCGGGGGAAAAAAAATAACCAGCGGCTCTGCGCGCGAGTTCATTGTGCGGGACAATGGGCGCCGAAGGAATTCCTTCGCGGATTGTTTCGCGTTTTCGATGCGACAGATTCTAGCGGAAGGGATTCGCCACCAAACCGCTGGGGCTCAATGGGAACTTGGAGCGGGCGGAGGGAGGGAGGGGCTCCGGGGGTCACGGTGCAGACCCTGCAGCAGCAGCAGCAGTGGGGAGGCGGAATGCGCTCGCACGGCGCGGCCGGTGCCGAGTGCCAGCAAGCGGAGCGAACGCTCAGGGCACCCGGAGTCGCGACCCGGGGTGAACCGAACATCCCGCTCGGATCGGAGCCCCAATCAACATTCAGCCGCGACGTCACCTCTCCGGCCGGCACAGAATCCCGCGCCTCTCTCGACCGCATCGAAGAATCAGAATCACATACTCTTTGGTTCTTTCGGTAAAGTCACGTAGGTAGAAACTAAAATAAATCACGACGTTTCCGGCGCAACACAAGCGTCTGTCATCAGGTGGGAAAGCACGGTCTGCTGCTGAGGCAGACTGTTTTAAAAGGTTTGAAATAGGTGTTGCGCCTGAAACGTCGTGATTTATATTATTTAATTTCATACCTACGTGACTTTACCGAAAGAACCAAAAAGTATGAATTCCTGCAGTCACGGAAGCCTCGAGTCAATCAGAATCACCTTCTTTGTAATGGAGCAATCCGATGAGCTACAAAGCTCTTGTCCACAGACGTCCGGGGTACTGCCCTCAGGCCTGCAGCGCTCCTCCCGTCTCACTGCACCTTCGCCCGATTAGCAGCACGGTTGGCTACGTACGAAGTTCAACATGCAGACACCGCACACGCATGCGCCTCTCCCATCCCCCAGTGCGGACGGCTCGGCCGACCGCACCGGAGCCCGCGCGCCACTGGCGAGGCCCAAAACGTCAAACCGCCGCGGTCTGGGCCTGTGCCACGCGTGGTGGAGTCGCGTGGCGAGTTGGGTCGCCCGGCGGTTTCGCGTGGGGGCCGCGCTATGCTCCAGCAGGGGCAAGCGTCTGAGGAAACGCGCGTTTAAGAGTGTTTTGGCTGCTATTGTGAATGGGAAACTTGATAAGCCACTTTGCTGAGCCGCCATTTTCAGCCAGGTCACTTCTGAAAAAGAGCTGCAAAAAATAAACACGAACCATCACGTGACCTTTGATCATCCTAGCAGCGGCTTTTGGCTGGCCGTCGAACAAAGGCGATGACCGCATCACTTTCAGATGTGCTTCTGCGGCCGTCTGGAACGCTCTTCCGTCCGATATTAGGAAGCCACTGGAGCTATGCACCTTTAAATCACGGAGATTGAAAACTAATTTCTTTAGAACTGTCCTTCCCCCACACCTCCGGCTACGTACGGCGTGAAAGAAGTTCAACATACATGCATAAAAAGCTTTCAATTGTTTAGTTTAGGCTCCGATACGGCAGGAGTGGCAAGCGATCTCGGTCGGGACGGCGCTAGCTGGGGCAACCACCATGCAGCACAGGTACTACAGGCTGCTGTGGGGCAATGCTGCGGCCGCAAATATTTATTTTGGAGAAAACCTCAAGGCCCATTTCAATGACGAGCCCTCTGCTCATGCACAACTGCCGGGGGGCTCGGTGACTCTACCAAGGCCACTGCGAACCTCCCCCGAGCCTCCTTAAGGGCGTTATTAATAAATATACAAACAAGACGCAAGCGAGAAGACGATGCTGGTGACGCACGCCGCTGCCACCTGTCATGACGACAAAGGGGCGAGCGGCGCTTGCTCCTGCGGGGCCCGATGGGCACCCTGGCCCGCGTCCACGCCGAAAAGGGGGGGGGGGGGGTAAACGACGGCGATTTGCATTTGCACGCATCTCCCACAGCACCACGTAATGGGCGCCGGTTTCCCTGTGTCGCCAGCGGCGGTGCCAGCGGCGGCAGCGATGCCAGCGGTGGCGGCGCCAGCGGCGGCACTGACAGGAGCGGCAGTGCCGCCAGCGGTGGCGTCAGCAGCGGCGGCAGCAGCAGGAGTAGCGGCGCGTTCACTGCCAAAGCCGCCTCTCTCTTGCACGGCGCACGCCGTGTTTCGAACCGATCTCTTTTAACCCACTTTCCAGCTTGGCCCGTGAGCCACAGGGGGTGCTGGATGTGGCTGCGTGTGCCACCACTAGTGGCACCACGGCCAGCATCCGCTCTGCTGGACGCCTCTTCGCAGTGCGGGAACGTTTCACCTCGCGGTCGCGTTTCCAAAACGAGATTCTCTGTCAAACGTGGCCACAGCGCCCTCGTTGAACAACAGCTTGCTCATAAAAGAGCTACCGCGGTGACCTTGCTATCGTAACATGTTTGTGGTCTGGAGATAAAACGCTTCAAGGAAATCATTATTAGCATTGGTCACCCATGGGTGGTACCATTAAGCCACAATGGTGAAAACAAATAAGGTTGGCTGCTTTTTCATCTGTCCATCCCGACCGTCTGTCCGTTGGCTGGCGGATTCAATGGGAAGTCTGGACGTCTGAAACGGACGTTCCGAAATCACGGGAATCAAGGTCACCGCAACTCGGACGGCGAGTGGCACCGAGCCGAGCTTCGAGCGCTTGGCTTGGGGGCCGGCCTGAAGACCGCCCAAGAGAGGCCACGATCGACGAGGCAGCCCGCGCTCTCCGCATCTGGAACGCGTTCGAGGTTAACGCAGAGGTCCTCCCCCCCCCTCTCCGAGGCAATTCCACCAACAAACGACGTCCATAACCCTGCACCCCCCCCCCCAACCTCGCGGCCGCCATCTGCTCCGTGGGCGCAGCGCAAGGAACCTGAAACGTCTGGAGAGGGCCCAGACGCACCGGGGACGGGCGGGCAACCACCGCCCCGCGCGTGCCACGTTGGCTCGTGACTCCGCGGCACCGAGGGTCGCGCGACCGGCGCGGTGGGCCAAATCTTCTGATGGGCGTTTTTTTTTGTTTGTTTGTTTTTTGTTGTGCGTGGAACAAGAGTCACCGAGATGATCGGCGGCAGTTGCGCCGCGTCGGCCTGGTCACGCCACCGTTTGCCGCTCGTAAACTTACGCCCACGCCCTCCACCCCACCTCCCCCAGATGTGCGTCCTCGACAGAATGTAAACACGCGCGCGATTATTTTGTCGTCGCGGCGAGTCCGGGGCACCGTGAATAAACATGGACGGATGTTCGGGAGACGCGCGGCGGAAATGTGGGGTAGACTCGCGAACGCGTCCTCGTGACCCTGCGAGAATCGCGAAGCGTGCACACCACGAGCGAGCCCCCCCCCTCCACCTGCACCCCCCCGCCACGCACGGTGGTGAGGTCCGGGAAATTTTGCAAGCGGGCACGAGCGTGGGGGGGGGGGGTGGTGGCGGTGGTTGGGGGCAATTGGTGAATATACATGTGTATATATCATTTAGTAAGGAATGCGAGCGCACAGCCTAATGGTCAATTCATCTTGTGTCGTAATCAGTGCAGTGTTGATGCGGTGTTGACGCGGTGTTATATGGCCCGTGAGCACCGGACGTTGGTCAAGTGGCAGTGGCGGCAGGCTGAGGCGGTCCGTTGAAACGGCAGCTCAGACCGAGGTGGCCGTGCTGCCCACAGGGGCCCTTGTTGCCCGCTGCGGCAGGAGACCGAGCTCCTGGGTTGTGGGCCCCTGCAGCTGCGAGTGAACCTACAGTTTTTCATGGTTTCTTTTTCATGATTTATTGTTATTTTTTGTCATGGTTTATTTTCTCGACATGTTCGAGCTCTGCGCATAGGCACCAAAGGTGTCCAAACGTCAAGTGGCCTGCAACAAATGGCACGGCTAAAGTTGTGATCGGTCAGAGATGACTATGTGGGATCAATCTCCTCCTCCTCCTGCGTGCGGTACGTCGCAGCGACAAGCAACCGATTTTTCTGCACAGCGATGCCGTCAAGGTTCCTTGGCGTCGCGACAGAGGTGCCGTCCGGTGCTCCCAGTGCTTGAACATGAGCTCCGCCGATCGTGCCGCCCCGATGGGGGGGGGGGGAGGCAGGCTCAATAACTGCGTCCTTCCGAGTGTGGGTCAGGAGCCACCACTGGCGCAGCCGCGCCGTCGCTCCTGCGGCGGCGTGGCGGAGCGGCTCCCCGGGCGGCCTCCACGTGGGGAACCGCGTGGGAGCCACGTGGGCGACCTGGCCACGTGGCGAGCACGGGGTCGGGGCCCTGGGGTACGGCCGGGAGGGTTTTGCTACTCGTATGCAGTAATCCCAAATTTTCAATCCCTGGTCAGGGTTCAACTCGCCTCATTTGTCCGGCTTCCGAAAGAATGTCTTCTGCAGAGTTCTGGGAAGCCACCGGTAGCTGTCTATCGGTCACACCAGTAATGTGCAATTATTACCACTCACCGAAGGCAACCGGAGAAGGTCCAGGGGGCGCTGCAGTGCGGACTCTGCTGCTGCTTGATGCGAGCGAGCCGGTGTGCCAGCGAGCACGATGCAACCTCGGCCGGCCCCCCCCCCTCCCTGTGCGCGCGCCACGGTGAACGAGCGAGCAACACGACGCGCCGACGGTTTTACTTTTTCTCCCAAAAATAAGCGCAGGGCCTGAGAATTCGCAGAGCCCCGGAATCCGGGCCGCCCCCGTGGGACCCGCTCAACGTTAATAATGATAACAACCTCGCGCGCCGCATTTGTTTACCCCCATTCTCACGGCACGCGGCGGCCGGGGGGAAGGGCCGACGAGGCCTGGCCGCAGCGTCGCCAGGGGGTGCGTGGTTGGAATCCGGCGGGCCGCCCTGGTTATTACCGTCGTGCGAGGTGTGCGAACCATAATGGTTCTCGACGGGGTCACGCATTAAGGGGGGAGAAGGGTCGGGATCAATCAATCCCCGCCACCACCCACCCCCTTTCAGACCCCAGAAGAGACAAGACACTGAACGTTGTTTTAACGAACGGAGGGGGCCTGTTTACAAAGCTTGACAGTCCGGGACTGCCCACCCCCACTCTCACCCCCAGCCCCGCCACCCCCACCCCATTGGAAAGTTTCTAAATCCGCCTCTGGTTCAGAATGGGGGCCAGTGGCTCAGTGCAGGCCACAGAACTTGTGGCTCGCGTGATAACGCATGATAACGCGTGATAACACGTGATAACGCCCGAACAAGAAGTGCTTTCCGGAGCTCAGCCCCGCGCAGCTCCGGCTGAAACTGATCCCCTGCTCATTGTGCGACTTTCATGTTGCATCTCAGTCGGTTGCAATCCCAATCCCAGGGTAAAATGTAAAACAGATATCAGAACAAATATAAACAAATATTGATATCGCAGTGCTGGAGGGGAGGGGTGTCTACCAGAGGTCATACTCGGGAGTTCGTCAGCTGTCATCGACCTGTGGAAAATTCTGGCTCATGCCACGGCAATGTGGAATTTCCACCACTGGATCAGATGACCATGGTCCACGGTCACTGAGCAGGGAAACTATTTGGCGTTTTCCACGACTATCTAAAGGATGGAAGGGAGCGGTGGTGCACCGGTTAGCGCAGCGAAACTGCACTACGAACCCGGCAACCCGAGTTTGATCTCCCCCCCAACCCCCCTCCTCGTCACCAACCCACAATAACCGGCGCGGTGAAGTATGGTCAGACAAACCCGTTGACCGACGTGGCCTAAGACGAGGCCTTCCATCCACCAGTGACTTCACAGACGGGCTGTGAATCATCATTATCGAAAACTTAAACCGATTGCAATCTTGCGAGGTCGCTGCTCGGTGGTGCAGTTCGGACGTAGCACAAACTAACGGGGGCATTTCTTTGCCAGGAGGAAACGACAGCCTTGGCCCACGCGGTGAGCATCAAGGGCAGAGGATTTAGATTTTTCCTCTCGCGCAGCGATGAACATGGCGCGCCGCGGGGCGGTCGCGGTGGTGGCAATGGTAGGGGCCGCAGTGGAGGTTGCGGTGATGGTGGTGGTGGCATCGGTGGTGGTGTCTGTGGTGGTGGTGGCGGTGGTGATGCTGGGGGCCGTGGTAGAGGTGGCAGTGGTGGTGGTGATGGCGGTGGTAGTCGCTGTGGTGGTGTTGGTAGTGGCGATAGTGGTGGTGCTGGTGGCGGTGTTGGCGGCGGCGGTGGTGGTGGTGGCGATGGTGGCGGTAGTGGTGGTGATTGTGGCAGTAGTAGTGAAGTTGGTGGTGTTGGTAGTGACGATAGTGGTGGTGCTGGTGGCGGTGTTCGACATCACTCCTCGAACGGCCTACGTCAAGAAACTCGGAGCGCGCCGACCACGTCAGATCCCGAAGGCCAAGGGTGATTGAAGCCTGGAGGGCGCTCGGGTGGGTGGACCGTGCGCGCACGGCACGTGTTGCAGGTCGCGGGGCTACGCTGCGTGCACTAGAACCTATCGTACCACACTCGCGAGCTGCCAGGCATTCGCTCCCCCGCCTTCCCTGAACCCGCACCGAACAGCGTGGTGAAGTACGGTCACGTAACCCCCACCCCCTCCACGGCAAGCACGACTCGGCCCATCATCCCTCGTGGGACGATCCAGCGAGTGAAGTGGCTGTCCCTTGCAACGGGAGACGAGCACGGCACCCGAGACGATTCCCGCGCCGCACCGCCACGCAACCCCCTCCGTGGTTCGTCGCCGATCCCGGCGCCGCCGGGGCCACCGCATCCCCGAGCGCTGACATCCGTGTGCGCTCGCGGCTCCGCGATGTCCCACCGCCCCCCCAGCCGCCTCCCCCCCTCCCATCAACCCACCCTAATTGACCGCCTAATGAACTCCTCGGGCGCAGGTAATTACGGGCGGCGGCGGCGTGGCTGCGGTCATTTGGAGTCCCTCTGGGTGCACACCTCTGCCTGAAGACCACCCCCCCCACCCACACCTCCTGCTCCTCCACGCAGCTGCAGTGGGGAATGCTTCCTTCTCGCCCACCCCGCCCCTCCTTCCTCCGTGACACGGGACACAATGTGTCTATTGGCCAATGTCACTTCTCGAAATAGCCACCAAGGTGATATTCGTCAAGTTATAAAAAAAGAAAAAGACCCGCTCAACCCCCGCGGGACATACAGCCCATTCACACGCGCGCGCGCGCACACACACCGGACACACACACACACACACGGATACACACAAACGGGATACATACACACGGGATACAACACAATAACACACGGGATATACACACGAGACACACACACACGAGATACAACAAACACACACACGGGATTCACACACACGGGACACACACACTGGACACACAAACACACACACACGGGATACACACACACACACGGGACACACACACACGGGAGAGACACACACAAGGGACACACACACACGGGAGAGACACACACGCACACACGGGACACACACACACGGGACACACACGGGACACACACACACGGGACACACACACACACACGGGACACACGGGACACACACACACGGGACACATACACACACGGGACACACACACGAGACACACACACACACGGGATACACACACACACACACACGGGATACACACACACACGGGACACACACACGGGACACACACACACACGGGATACACACACACACACGGGATACACACACACACACGGGACACACACACGACACACACACACACGAGACACACACACACGGGATACACACACGGGACACACACACGGGCGCGAACTCTGCGGTGCTGGAGACATTCCCCCGTTCACAATGCAAAGCGTCCGTGGAAAAGTCAAAGCGGTGACCCTGGCTGGGGGCATTGCTCACGACCCATTGCCAGTGGTGCGTACTCCACATTCCCAGGGCGGGAGCCAGTCTCTTTGAAAGACTACTACAATTTGTATCCCTTGTTTGTAAAGACAGCCTCCTCCACCCTTGCTGCGTTTGTATATCTGCAATCCAACCGACCACCACCATAGGAATGTTCAAGCGAGACACGATATGGAAATGTTTTGGTGGCCAGGGCCCCACGGCCACCAAAGGGGAGTGGGGGGGGGCGCTCGCCAGGCGGCCGCTAACTTGCCGAGGGCCGAAGCCTGCATCCCGGGCCCTCAAAGAGTCGTTGGCGACGAAGGCTCGGCGCTCCCGACGCGGCCATTACGAAGTCCGCGTAGCCGCCAGGCCCTCCTGGCCACCCCCCACCCCCGGCCCTCACCCGCGCCTTGATAAGAGCACCCGTGGGGAGCATCGCAGACTAATCGTGTCAGCGCCATGACACCGTTCGGAGAGAATATTGAGGGCAGGCAGGACGTTTTCCACATCCGCGTTTTTCCCCTCCGCCGAGTTCGAGCTCTCGGTGCACATCGCGGTTGATCAATGCCATTGGTGTTAATTCCCGGCCGGTTGATGCATCTGCCGGTGGGGGTGCATTCAACAAATCCAGACCCCTCCCTCCCGCTCTATGAGCGCAACGATCGATGGCGCTGAGAACGGAACACGACGGAGAAGGCCGCTCAGAGCCATACAGCAGCAGCATCAGCAACGCCTCGGTCTTTGCGCGTCGGTGCTCAGCGCCACGCGCTCCTCCAACATTTCTGTGCCATCCGCAATGGAATGGGAAACCTTATGGAGTGGGGCACACCACATCTCGTGTGCCTTCTGCTGGGGCTTCTGCGGAATTTCATGCCGCTTGCTTGGCAGTCTGCCGGCGACCCGGGAAAAATTGTTTCAAACCCCGGCACACCACATCCAGGAGAGCTCTCTCCACGGCCGTGGCTACTCCGAGTCACGAGAAACCTACGCCAGTCGACCAGCGACTCGGGAATATACTCGGTGAGAAATTAAGTCCGGCTGTCTGTGTTTTTTTTTACTTGACGCGCGTTGTGCCTCGCGCGTCCTTTGGCACGACATCCGACGTTTCGTTCCACGTTTACGGAGCTTCTTCAGGAACCGAACACCCCGGCGGCATGGCCTGGAACGCGCAGGGGGAGGAGGACCAGCGAGTATCCGTCACCGACCACGCAACCGCCAGGCGCGACGCGACGGGGAGTGAAGAGTGGCAACGCAACGGCACAGCGAGCCGGCGGTCGTCACAACTGCATCCCAGCACGCACAGCGGTGCTGGCAGAGCCACGGTGCCGAAATATTAACTTCCTCGCCTGGTATGCAAGAGGCCGTAGGTTCGATCCCGACCACGGTGCCTGCTGTTTGCATATCTCTTTCTCTCCGCGGTCCTGTGGATTTTTCTCCGGTTCCTCCAGTTTTTCCTTCCACTTTTATAATCAATGTCACACGTTCAGAGTATTTGGCTGCTATAAATTTCTGCGCGATGAGCCACTTCGTTGAGCTATCGTCTGTGGCCAGGTCGCTTCTGAAAAAGAGCTACGCAGCTCAGTGGGCCTTAGCTGAGTTTAATCCTGCGGTCTCCAGCGACACCGCCGAAGCTGCCGCGGCGCTCAACTCGCGTGTTTGTTCATTCTCCTCTTTTGGGAGCGGTGGCCATCCGTTACCTAACTTGGGAGCCATGCGTCGTCAACCGCGTTGGGACCATAAATTGGAGAGGAGCGACTTCTCGCGATGAGGGAGAAATAAAACAACCAGCCGGCGTCAGTCGTGCGGCTCCGTAAAAGGGGGTAAATAAACGGGTGAGATGGGCGGACGCAGTGCGGAGGCGTTGTGGCTGGAGGCCCATAGCGTGCGAGCTTTTCCTGCTCGCCTCTGGGCAGACCCACAGATATGGAGAGCCTCGCGGTCACGAAAGGCACCCCCCCCCCACCAAATCCCCGATCTCGCGGAGTGTGGGACATTACCCCGAATGTAAATATCCACAACAAAGTCAAACTCCGGCCACCTCGATCCACAAACTTACTAAGGGCCTCTCGCTCTCCAAACTGTGTTGGTTGTGCGTTTTTTTTTATCGTACTTCACCACGCTTGGCCAGTGCGCATCGGCGAAGGTAGGAGAGTGCCGGACTGGTTGGGGTATCACGCGCCACCTATATTAGCCGTACCCGGGAATCGAACTCGGACTCCCCGGAATCAAAGGGCAGCACGCTAGCCGACGTGCCAACGCTCCACCCATGCTCCCAATCGTTCTTGAAACCGTGGCTTAGTTCGGAGCTGGCCGCTGGCTCGACGCAGAACACCACGAAACAGGGTGCGTGCCGTCACCATCCCGGCAAAGATGAAAACGGCAGCTCGTCCGAGTACGGGCGGCACCGCGGGCACTCGCGAGCGTATCACTCTCGTCAGTAGGAAAGGCGGACACTTTATCTATACCCGCATCACAGTTCCAATTATCGGTTGGCATGCCGTGCCCATGGCACGACTGCGTAGCCCCGCGGCAGCCATAGGTAGGCAGCAAGTGTGCGGTAGAATACATCGTCGTACTGAACTACGCATGCATGTTCACGTATGTATGCTGAACTTCTTTCTCACTGCATGCAGCCAACCGTGCTAATCGGAGGTGCCCCCCCAAAACGTAAACCCTCCTCGCCGTCGCCAACCCGCACTGACCAGCGTGGTGAAGCATGGCGAACTAAACCCCACGACCCGCAGCGGGGAACCTCAATCACCACGGTGGGTGAACACCAGAGGCGCAATGTGAGCGTGTGTGACGGTCCCACACAGAGGACAACGATCGCCCGTGTAGCCTTAACAGACGGTTGGGGCAAGTGCATCCCGTGGAATGCCTGCAACGCCGCTCCTCGTGCAGCTCGGCAGCCAAAGCCGCGTGAGCACCGGTCGACTCGTTGCCGTCCGCCGGCGTTTCGTTTCCGCCGCCGAAGACGCGGCACCACGGTGGTGAAGGCGCAGCCCCGCAATGCCTCGCTCACGCCGCTGCCGGCGGAAGCGCCGACCACCGCGGGGGTCCCGCCGCCCCTCAAGAGCGGCCCCTCCGCGGAGGGAAATTCGGCCCGAATCTTGCACGCCGACCAGGTGGGAGCACCCACACTTTACCCCACCGCACGTGACCTGCCGCTCAGGGTGAACAGGGACGGCGAGGGGAGGGCATGGGGGGAGCGGGGCTTGGGAGGCTTGCCCCATCGCATCGACTGCCGCGCCGGGAGATCCGACGTAGCGGGCAACCTTGCAACACGACATGGGCTGCGGGTCAGGTGGGAGGAGGCTTCTGTACGGGCTGGGACAAGGCTTCTGTGTCGGGTGAGAGAGGACGCTGCGTTTGGTGACACAAGGCTTCTGTTTTGGAAGAATGTTGTAATGGATGATGCGTGGATTCCACTGTACAGCGTATTCGGAAGGTCAGGGGTTCAGTAGGGTGTAACACAGGAGTTCGGTATAACACAGGGGTTCTGTATGGTGTAACACAGTGGTTCTGTACGAGAGAGACAGACGCGAAGAGAGACAGACGCGGAGAGAGAAAGACGCGAAGAGAAACAGATGCGGAGAGAGACAGACACGGAGAGAGACAGACGCGGAGAGAGACAGACACTGGTTGAAACGTCGTTCAGGAAAAAACAGAACTTCAGCTTAAAAACTCCATCGCCAGTCGTATCAACGCCGACCGGGACACTTCATTCCCGACACCCCCACACTGCTCCCATGCTGCCCCCACGCTGCCCCCATGCTGCCCCCACGCTGCCGCCCTGCTGCCCACCATGGCACCGGAATCTCACATTTTTGAGGGTGAAATTCATCCAGGGATCTGAGTGTGCCATGATGCACGAAGTTAGGAAATACAAAATACTGCAGATTCCAGAGTCCGCTGGTCACACGTGGGAAGTGTCGGCCTGCAGGCGATATCGTGAGTCCTTCAGAGAAGACCTACACAGGGCGAGTGGGCTCGCCTGTCTTACCGCTGGTGGCAGGGCAGATAGAGAGAGACAGATAAAGATAAACAGATAAAGATGCACATAGAGATCGATAGATAAAAAGACGGATAAAGACACAGGCACATATAGAGAGAGATAAATAGAGAGACAGATAAAGACAGAGAGAGAGACAGACAGCGAGAGAGATGTGCGATCTGGGATGCGCACCCACCTGCACGATGAGCTCAGCGTCCTCGACCTGCTGCTGTTGCTGCTGTTGCTGGGCGATGGTGACGCCCAGCACGAGCGTGTGGATGCTGCACGACACGGCGCTCATGAGCACGATGGGCGTGAGGCGGAGCGGCAGCGTGAGGAAGAAGGCGAAGGTGAAGAAGGCCTGCCAGTCCACCGTGTCGCTCGCCTCGTGGAAGCGCGAGAAGCTCAGGCCCAGGTAGCAGAAGATCTGCGCCCCGATGAGGATCCACAGCGTGTAGGGGATGAACTTGTGCAGGATGCGGTCGGGCAGCGCCCGGAACCAGCAGAGCAGCAGCAGCAGCGCGTTGGCGGCCAGGCCCACGGCCGCCACCGCCACGGAGGCCAGCTTGTCGTCGGTGTAGATGACGGCGCACATGACGATGACGTAGCAGTCGAAGAGGGCCGCGAAGGCCACGAGCACGAGCAGCGTGTCATGCCTCTGGCGCCGGAAGTACGTCTGGTAGAGGTTCTCCAGCGACTCGGGCCTGAAGGTGAGGCGCATGAAGCGCGGCAGGCACAGGCAGCAGCCCGTGCTGCGCACGGTCACCTCGCGGTTCTGCTCCACGCCCGTGCCCGGGTCCGACGGGAGGCTCACCGAGTAGTCCGCCGAGTACTCGGCCGAGTACTCGGGCTCCGAGAAGGCCCTGGCGCGAGGCATGGTGGCGGCGGCGGCAGCGATGGTGGCGGAGGAGCGGGTGACGGCGCGGGCCGTCCGTCGGTTCCGTTCTTCCTCTAACCGAGGGTCTCCACCTCGCCCTCGTCCTCCTCGATCGGAGGGCTTCAGCCAGACTGGAGCTCGGGCCGAGTGAGAACGGACGGTTCTTCACTCGAGGTCGCTTCAGCCATGGAGCAAACGACAGCGGTGGCAGGGTCAGCGGCAAGGTCAGTAACAATGGTGACGACACAAACAACAACAACAACAAGGGACTCCTCCACACGTCCACCGGTCGGCCTGCCCTCGCGGGGATCGTATCGTACGCCACAGGCAACGTTTCAGGCACACGGCTCTGCTTCATAGCAGAGAGGTGCTTTGAAAAAGGGCGTTGGCCCGAAACGTCGTCCACTAAATACATTTCCTCTTTAGGGCGGCGGTGTTGTTGACAAATGTGTAAAGTGGAGCAATTTAGACACCTCAACGACTGTGTTATCCTGCTGCTGCTGTTGTCAGAAGCAGCATCATTATCTTAATCTGTCCTAATAATCATCATCATCAACACTGATTATCTTGTCATCATCATCTTGTTTATTTTTTAAGTCCTGGAGCCAGTTGGCCAGGATTGGGCAAAACTTAGCCCCCACTTTTCACCCAGAGCAAGCACAAGTGTTCCTGACTTAACATAACTTCACAACATATAAATATATATACAATTATAAGTAATTTAAGTAGCACTCGACCGTGTTTGGTTTAGCGGCGGACTCCACACCGCTGGTGCAGGGTGCGGCGAGCCAGCTCACATTAGTGCGCGAGCGAGCTAATGTTAGTGCGAGCTAGTGAGCTGATGTTAGAGAGCGAGCGAGCCAATGTCAGTGCGCTTGAGCGAGCGAGCTAAAGTCAGTGCGAGCGAGCGAGTTAAGTGTGCGTGAACGAGCAGGCTAACGTTAGAGCGGGCTAACGTTAGCGTGAGCGAGCGCGTGAGTTCCTGCGAGAGAGCCGGATTGGTCAGCTTGGTTCCCCCCTCCCCCCACCACCCTGGGGGGGGGGGGGGCGAGCGTTATGACGTCCCCACGTTCTGACACGCTATGCCCGTCGGCCCTCCCTCGGCTCGTGATTGGCTGCGTGGAATCTGGCTCCGGTGTATTGGGCCTGAATCGTTCACCGAGCTGGACTTTGATTTTAAGTCAAAATTAAGAAGAAGAAGAAGAAGAAAAAAAGTGTATACACAAAGCTCTAGATGGATGAGGTTCTTAAAATGTTAACAAAGTCACTGCAGCAATCACCAGGGCTTCATTTCTCACTCAATATTTTTTCCTGAATGCTGGTCAGCTGGCTTGACATACGGCACTACCACCAGAGTGCAAGGTTAAGCCCCTCGTAATTATCCTTTATTAATGTGCCCTCATATTCCTGCACACCAGTGCGGCGTCAAGACGACAAAATAGGTGTGAATGGATGGGTGTGGCTGGTGGCCGATATCATTCCTGGAGCGACGTTCCGGACTGTTCGGGCTGCGACTGCGAAACCAGGATGGCGCAGCGGGGAATGCGCGGATTTCGTCGAGACTCACGCATGGCAGATGGCGGGCGAGGAAGTGACATTTTGATCGAAATGTCCCTCTCGGTTCTCTCTCTGCGGCACAAAGTTATTTTTCTCCCTGCAAACCTTCGGAAAACAACACCAACAACAACAGCAAACACAAATCAGCGTACACAACTCGCAGCTTCATATTATAGCCTGGGCGGCGACAGCGGTGGTGGTGGTGGCTATGCACGTGGCCTACCACCTGCAGAATCGAGGGTCGGTAGATTGCCGCGTGAATGTTGTGAAGGAGCCATACCCTGGCTCGCCAGACGGCCGTACAACGGAAATGTGGACCTTTATTGTTCTGTCTTTATGGGATAAAGCGTTGCCCCCTCGCACGCATTGGATTTCTCCTACGACTCATTAATTGGCCAACAACACCTGTAGATGTATAGGGGACCACGAAGCTTGGGCATGGTTGGGCACTGTCTCACCCCGTGGGCAGCCTTCCGGTTTGCCCGTGGTTCCTCGCAAGTCTAATCGAGAGTGAGAGCACTGACTGCGGCGGCGTGATACAAGTTGAAGTTATTGCATTGTTACACCGTGCCATGACAAGAACAAATTAGCTCGTCACGATCATCGTCGTCGTCATCGTCATCGTCGTCGTCATCGTCGTCGTCATCGTCGTCGTCGTCATCGTCGTCGTCATCCTCTGCCTCTCTTAAGAGGAGCTCAAAGAGCATGAAACGAGTGAAAATCACGGACGTCGTGTTGATGACGTAAGCGCAAGTGGCTCCAGCGCTAGCAGGGCAGAGTCGCGGAGAAGCGACGACAACCAACAGATGAGACTGGCGACGGAATGGAAGCCAAGGGGAGGGAACGAGGTCGGCTCACCGCAGGAGTGCGACGGATCGAAGCATCGCAGAAGCACGGGGGGTGGCCAGTTACGTGGATAGTCCACGGTTGATGATGATGATAATTTCCAACACTGTGATATAAATACCATGTAATTGTCTTGCGAAACAGTGCATATCGTAATGCGGTGCTGTATTGAAAAAACTGGAGTTAAAATGTGTCTATGCAGGGTGCATACGTGAATTTACCCAAAATTCTGTCGTAAGGTTGTCGGCCGAACGAGCGACCATCATCACGGATGACACAGGGTCTGCTTGGGTGCCGGTGGCCACTGATTATGGCGAGTTGGTGGTGGCTGGGTGGTTGGGTTGTTGGTGGTTGGGTTTTTGGTGGTTTGGTTGTTGGTAATTGGGTTGTTGGTGGTTGGGTTGTTGGTGGATGGGTTGTTGGTGATTGGGTGGTTGGTGGGAGGGTGGTTGGTGGCTGGATTGTTGGTGGTTGGGTTGTTGATGGTCGGGTTGTTGGTAGTCGTGTGGTTGGTGGATGGGTTGTTGTTGGTTGGGTTGTTGGTTGATATTTGTACAAAGACTCAAGCAAAAAACTCCACCGTGACCCCACTCTAACCACACCAACCCAACCCCGATTGCAACAACCCATGAAACCACACCAACCGAGCCTGTATCAACCCATGCAACCACACCAACCCAACCCAGATCGTATCAATCCATGCAACCACACCAACCCAACCCAGATTGTATCAATCCATGCAACCGCACCAACCCAGGTTGCATCAACCCATGCAACCACACCAACCCAACCCAAAACGCATCAACCCATGCCACCACACCACTCAGCCCAGATCACTTTGCACGAGCACAATAATTCCCAAGCTTGAGCAGGACAGCAAACCAGACCACAACCAGGAAAACACACAGCCACGCGTGAACAAAACATTTGCACGTTAAACTTCAACTATCCCGGCGACACCCCGCACGGTTGGCTACGCAGGATGGAAAAGAAGTTGAACGTACAACATGCCACCGGCCTCGCGGTCCGCGCGAGCTGCACACCATCCCACGCCGTTCGCCCCCCCCAAGCCACCACCCCCAAAGACAAAGATCCCCCATATAGCTTGGAACAGGCCGTTGGGGCAAGTGCTGTTCGCGAGCGGCACCGCTCGCCGGAGCGAGACGCGAAGGGTTGCGTGGCCAACACAACGCCAGGCCGCCTTTGTCTCCCCAGCGGCGATGTTTACACGCCGCACCGGGTACTCATTTTGAGGCCGAGTCGACCTAGAGGAGGCCCACGATCTGTCCAGATAATCGTCAACCGGTTTTTGGCCGTGAGAGGGAATAGAACTCGGGGGGCCGGGTTCGTAGCGCAGCGTGGCGCTGACAGCTCCACCACCGCTCCACCACCGACGTCCTCGGAAGGCCGCCCAGAGCCCACCAGGGGCCAACCAGACTCCCTCGCAGCTCGCGTGGGACAACGCGAATCACAAAGAGGGGAGTCAAACCCCCTGATGGGAGCCATTGCCATCATCGTCGTCGTCTTCACGTTTAATGCATCGTTACAATATTCCCATTGTCGTTTGCGCTGGGTGTTTGTGATTGTGGTAGTGGTGTATGTGGTGTATTTGTGTGTGTGGTGTGTGTGTGGTGTATGTGTGTGTGTGATGTGGTGTGTGTGTGATGTGGTGTATTTGTGTGTGATGTGGTGTATTTGTGTGTGTGTGGTGTATTTGTGTGTGTTTGGTGTATTTGTGTGTGTGTGGTGTATTTGTGTGTGTGTGGTGTATTTGTGTGTGCGTGGTGGATGTGTGTGCGGTGTGCGCACGGTGTGTGTGCGCGGTGTGTGTGTGCACGGTGTGCCTGTGCACGGTGTGCCTGTGCACGGTGTGCCTGTGCGTGCGGTGTATGTGTGTGGCGTATGTGTGCGCGGTGTGTGTGTATGTGGGGCGTATGTGTGTGCGGTGTATGTGTGTGTGGTGTGTGTGTGTATGTGGGGTGTATATGTGTGCGTGGTGTATGTGTGTGCGTGGTGTATGTGGGTGCGTGGTGCATGTGTGGGTGCGTGGTGCATGTGTGTGTGTGTGCGGTGTGTGTGTGTGCGGTGTGTGTGTGTATGTGGGGTGTATGTGTGTGCGTGGTGCTGGCCACCCACCCCCTCGTGTGCTTTGTCTTTGTGGTGTGTGTGTGGTGGACGTGTGTTTGTGGTGATGTCCATGGGGAGCGGTGACGTCGTGATTAGTGGCAGTGTGCTGGGAACCCTGCAACCTCAGTTCGACTCCCATCCACAGACAATTGTCAGCGGCAAGCGATACATGAACGCGTCATGTCCATCCCCTAAGTTGACTCAGACTTAATTCAGTACCCAGTGCTCCAGGGTGTCTACAGTGCGCATCGGCGTGTCCATACATTCCCATCAGGCCCCACGGTGTACAGTGCCGTCTCCAACTCTCTCTGGACTCTCTATTAACGAGCTATAAAGTAGGGCCCATAGCGCGAAACGTCGCCCGTTGTAATTTTCTCTCTCTCTCTCTCTCGAGGGCACGCGATGTGACTTGACGAGCGTGTATGAGTTGTTTTGACGATGTTACACATTGCGTGCGGCTTTTGGGTTGGGGCCGGTCCTGCACAGACGCCATATTCTCTCTCGCCTCTTTGCTACAGCAGAAGTGGAGGGAAATTCCATGGGACCTACACAATTACATCGCCGCGTTCGTGACCTGGCCAGGCCCTACGGTGCCATGAAGTAGTGGCCAGGACTCTGGGTTATTCGTTGTGCTCTCAAGGGTCCATGACCATCTGCTCGCAATCATTAAGGACCATCGTGATGGTGGGCATGCCCGAGTCCAGAGTATTTGGCTACTGCTACAAATGTCCGCGTGATGATAAGCCACTTCGTTGCGCTATTATCATGCGTGTCCAGGTCGCTTCTGAAGAAAGAGCCGCGATATAGCTCAGTGTGCCTTACCTAGTAAGATAAAAAATGATCGTAGTTGGTAAAGCTGCGTGGCCGTGAGTCAGGGACATTCCCTATTCACCTTGGGGTGCGCGATGTCCTATTACCCTTACACCATTTGACATCTCTTGTTGTTACCACCAAACAGGCTGAGGTGCTTTCCATGGCTATACCAGAGGAATTTCCATCCGGTACAGATACAATGGGAGACTGATCGACCATGTTATTATGTATGTTGATGATCTGGTAATTTGATGCCAACTCTTGAAAAAGAATTGGGAGACATTGCTACTGAACCTGAAGCGTGCCACTAAGATATGGAAGTCTTACAATTAGCCCAACCAAAACAAAGCATCCATAATCGAGGGTTTTCTGGTTAGGTCGCGTAAATATAAATGCGTCGTTAAACCCGCCACCACCCGACACGGCCAATGAGTAAGGTTTGTCAAGTAAACGGAGCGTGCCAATTCGTTACTAGTAGAGCACTAACCGGTGTGTTGGAGAGCAAATCCACAACATTCACAATCTGAACACGACGTTTTGCCAGTAATTACAACTAGCACCATCAGGCGACAGCCAAATCTGTTTAGTGACAAACCTTACGAATTATCTGTGTCGGGTGGTGGCGGGTTAAACGACAACATTAATATTTACGCGATCTAACCCCCCCCCAAACCCCCCCCCCCCCCTATATTATGGATGATATTGGTCGCGAAAGCCGACTACGTGTTTCACAGAACAAATCACCTGCCTGGCTATCTTAGGTCACTAAAACGCTCCACCCCCCTCCACTCATCGCAAGTGATTGGGCAGCAGCTGTGGAGAGAGAGAGAGGAAAAGTTTCCGTGCCTGGGCAGCGTGCTGAAGACACAGTGTCCCAGTCTGGCAGCAGAGGGTCCCCGCGCTCGAATCTGTCGAGCGGAATTATATTTTCATCAGCCGAGTAACGCTGCATTGTGGCAACTACCTGGCCTGTTTGCTCCATACGATGCTGCGGGTCTTTCTCGGCCACAGTTGATGTGCCCTCCCTTCTCTACGCCTGCGAAACGTCGGACTCCCGTGACAAGGGGGCGTGCTGTGGGTTTGACACATTCAGGCTGGCCTTGCTCACGATCCATCCCGGGGTTTAACCACGCTGGATTGTGTGCGGAGCTCACAGGGACATGGGAGTGTTTGTGTGAGTCTAAGGTGTGTGTGTGTATCTTTGGTCTTTGTGTAATATGCACCTAGCTTGACACAAGTGCTGCGATGATGGCACTGCCACTTAGTGACGGAATACGGTTGTTGCTAATGGATGGTTGTAAGCATCCACGTGTGTACACGGTTAGTGTGTGTACACGGTGTTCGTGTGTACACGGTGTCTGTGTACGGTGTGTGTGTGTACACTGTGTGTGTGTACACTGTGTGTGTGTACACTGTGTGTGTGTACACGGTGTGTGCACGTGTGTACACGGTGTGTGTGTACGGTGTGTGTGTGTACGGTGTGTGTGTGTACACGGTGTGTGTGTGTGTACACGGTGTGTGTGTGTGTGTACACGGTGTGTGTACACGGTGTGTGTGTGTGTGTACGGTGTGTGTGTGTGTACACGGTGTGTGTGTGTGTACACGGTGTGTGTGTGTGTGTGTACACGGTGTGTGTACACGGTGTGTGTACACGGTGTGTGTGTACACGGTGTGTGTGTACACGGTGTGTGTGTGTACGGTGTGTGTGTGTACACACGGTGTGTGTGTGTGTGCACTGAACGTGTATGCATTGTGGGGCGCTACGAACCCGGCGACCCGAGTTCGATTCCGCTCACGGCCACCACCAGAACCGGTCCTGGGCCTCCCCTCGGTGCGACTCGGCCCCCAGTGAGTGCCGGTGCGGGGAGCTTGGGGGGGGGGGCTCACCCCAATGCGTACGCGTGCGTATGGGGCGGCTCTACTGACAATGTACGCATAGGAAACGGGGTTGGGGGGGGGGTGAAGCCTCGATAATAATTCGTCTACATTGGCCTTCAAATGAGTTAAGATAGTCCGGCGGCGGTGGTCTATCTGTATGCTTAAACCACGTGAATATTATTGATCCTTAATCGTTTCTGGGTGGATTAAATATCGGCCGTTCTATAGGATTCGGGGGGTGGGGTGCATCAGGCTGCACGTACGCAGGTGGAGGGGGGGGGGTCAAGCTCTGACAGATTTCACTGCGTCCCTACTAAACGGACGGCCCCTTAGGGACCGGTCCAGATAATCGTGACCGGCCGTGGGCACGGAATCGAACTTGGGGCCGCCCGCGCTCGGAGCGCAGCGTCGCGCTAACCGCTGCGCCACCGCTCCCCGTGTCGTAGACGGCGCGGGAAGGGCCTTCATCCAGCAGTGGATAGACACTGGGTGGTGGTCTAACGCCACCCTCGAGCTCAACTCCGCAATCATCGGGCGCGTGGTAATCCTTGTCTCAGTGTACACGACTCGCGCGTGCGTGCACGTGTCCGTGTACTCTGTGTGTACTACTGTGTACTCTGTGTGTGTGTACTCTGTGTGTGTGTACTCTGTGTGTACTCTGTGTACTACTGTGTACTCTGTGTGTGTACTGTGTGTGTACTGTGTGTGTACTCTGTGTATTGTGTGTACTCTGTGTGTCTGTATGCCATATGTTTATGTATACGCTCTGGGTGTGTGTACACAATGGGTGTGTACACAATCCGCGTGTATGTGTACTATGGGTGTGTAAACCATGTGTGTACACTGTGTTTCCACTGTGTGTGTGTACACTATGGGTGTGTGTACACTATGTGTATATACTCTATAGGTGTGTATACTCTATGGGTGTGTGCACACTGTGTTTATACCCTACGGGATGTATACTACATGGGTGTGGAAATACACCTTGTGTGTCCCCTGTATAATGTGTTCTGGTTGTGTGTGTATGTGTGTGTACGTGTGTTGTGTGTGTGTCTTTGTGTGTATGTGTGTGTGTTGTGTGTGTGTGTTGTGTGTGTTGTGTATGTATGTGTATATGTGTGTATGTATGTACGTGTGTTGTGTATGTGTGTGCTGTCTGTATGTGTGTATGTGTGTGTATGTGTGTGTACGTGTTGTGTGTATGTGTGTATGTATGTGTGTGTGTACGTGTTGTGTGTATGTGTGTGTGTACGTGTTGTGTGTATGTGTGTGTGTGTACGTGTTGTGTGTATGTGTGTGTACGTGGTGTGTGTATGTATGTGTGTGTGTACGTGTTGTGTGTGTATGTGTGTGTGTACGTGTTGTGTGTATGTATGTGTGTATGTATGTGTGTGTGTACGTGTTGTGTGTGTGTATGTGTGTGTGTACGTGTTGTGTGTATGTGTGTATGTGTGTGTGTGTACGTGTTGTGTGTATGTGTGATGTGTATGTGTGTGTGTATATGTGTGTATGTGTGTGTGTACGTCTTCTTTGAGTGTACTCGGCAGCGTAGTGGTTCAGCGCACTGCGCTACACACCCGGCGACCCGAGTTGAATTCCCGTTCACGACCAATAAATGAAGAGTGGTGAAACACCGGTCGTGGGGCATCCATCCCCTAGGTCGACTCAGCCTCGAGCATCAAACATCGGCACCGGGGAGACAAAGGCGGCCGGGCGTGACGCTGGACACCCATCCTTTCACGCGTGCATCTCGCTCTATCAGCCCTTGCCCCAACAGTCTTTTGAGGCTATCTAGGGAACATGTGTGTGTGTTTGTATTCATTGGTGCAGCGGTGTGCGCTACATCGCGCTACGAACCCGGCCACCCGAGTTCGATTCCCGCTCACGGCCAACACCACCGGGACGATTATCTGAACCGGTCCTGGGCCTCCTCCCCTAGGTCGACTCAGCCTCAAATGATCACCTGCTGCGGTGTGAAGTAAACAGCGCCACTAGGGGAGACAAAGGCGGCCGGGCGTGGTTCTGGCCACCCACCCTCTCGCGTGTGCCGTGCCGGCCTTCAGACGTGCTGCCCGCTAACAGCACTTGCCCCAACAGTCTGTTAAGGCTGTACGGGGGATCTTTGTCTTTGTCTCCGTGTACCGCGCTGTGCACCCCCCCACCACCCCTGCGTGTGTGTGCGTGCGTGTGTGTCGAGGCATTACCAGAGGGGGTCGGTGGTGACGATGATGATGGTGATGATGAAGATTTCAGTCCACGCGGTTCTTCGCTCGTAGCAATAAATCCATTGCGCAAAAAAAACAACGAAAGAACCCACCCAGCTTCAGCCTCTCCCGTGCCTCTGACACAGAGAGGAGAGAGAGAGAGCGAGAGCCACAGCGTCTCCCTCCTCGCAGCGCGGAGACGCGGGGAGAGCGAGGCGCGGCGTGCTGCGGCGCTCCTCCAGCGTGGCACGGCTCCTTCCCGTCGCGTGGCGCAGCAGCCAAGATGGCTGGGATGTGTGTCGTGGGTATTGTGTGGTCTGTGTCTCTGCGTGAGGCTGCCCCCGCGTTCTCTCTCTCTCCGCGAGACAGACAGCAGGGAGAGGGAGAGAGCAAGCGGGTAGGAGGAGGGAGGAGGAGGGAGATCGCGTGGGGAGGGAGGGTGGGGTGGTGCCTGCTGTGCCCCAGCGGCTGGAGGAAGGGAGGGAGGAGGGAGGGGACGAGGAGGGCGGGATGCAAACGCGAGGAATGGGTGGATGAGAGAGATTTGGTGAATGGGGTGGAGGGATGGCGAGATGGAGGTAGGGATGGAGAGAGATTTTGTGAATGGGTGGAGGGATGGCGAGATGGAGGTAGGGATGGAGAGAGATTTTATGAATGGGTGGAGGGATGGCGAGTTGGAGGTAGGGATGAGAGATTTTGTGAATGGGTGGAGGGATAGCGAGATGGAGGTAGGGATGGAGAGAGATTTTATGAATGGGTGGAGGGATGGCGAGATGGAAGTAGGGATGGAGAGAGATTTTATGAATGGGTGGAGGGATGGCGAGACGTAGGGATGAAGAGAGATTTTATGAATGGGTGGAGGGATGGCGAGATGGAGGTAGGGATGAAGAGAGATTTTATGAATGGGTGGAGGGATGGCGAGATGGAAGTAGGGATGGAGAGATATTTTATGAATGGGTGGAGGGATGGCGAGATGGAGGTAGGGATGGAGAGAGATTTTATGAATGGGTGGAGGGATGGCGAGATGGAAGTAGGGATGGAGAGATATTTTATGAATGGGTGGAGGGATGGCGAGATGGAGGTAGGGATGGAGAGATATTTTTTGAATGGGTGGAGGGATGGCGAGATGGAGGTAGGGATGGAGAGAGATTTTATGAATGGGTGGAGGGATGGCGAGATGGAGGTAGGGATGAAGAGATATTTTATGAATGGGTGGAGGGATGGCGAGATGGAGGTAGGGATGAAGAGATATTTTATGAATGGGTGGAGGGATGGCGAGATGGAGGTAGGGATGGAGAGAGATTTCATGACTGGATGGAAGAATGGGTGGGTAAATATACACAGAGATGTTTTAAGAATGTCTATTGGGAGAGATTACAAATGTATGGAGGGACGGGGTGACAGAGGGATGCGAGGCAGTGGAGTTAACTGAAGGGTTGGCTTGGTAACATTGGATGTAGGAAATAGCGGTGGTAGGGACAGAGGGATGGATAGTTGATGGATGGAGGAGAGGATAGATGGGCCGTTACTTAGCGAGTCTAAATGGAGGTGAGAGTGGAGGGATGAAACGATGCACAGCGAAAAGGATGAAAAGGGGCATTTACGGAGGAAATAGAGACCGAATGAAAGATTGGGGAACATTTCATACTGTGGGGGCCGACGTCTGCCTCCGCGCTCCCTGTGAGCGGGCGGTGTGTGACGTCCTCCCCCTCCACTCACCCCTCCTACTTGTCCTCCACCGCGCCCTTCGGCCCCCGCCGGGCCTCCGCCGACCGGGTGATCAGCCCCTCCGCGTGAGCGCCCCCTCTGAGAGACATAGCCAAATTGCTGGCTCACCGCCGCACGGGGTTACCCCACACACGCCCACGCACACCACCCCTAATAGGAAGGCGGCTGCGTGCACGTGCCTGCCCCTGCAGGCGCTCGTTTTACACAAAGGCTAGCGCAAAAAAACGGCGGTATGAATATGCGCGCGCACCTCCGGGTGGTTAAGCCCTAACCCACTTGCACACAAAGGCGAGAGCTAAAGGGCTGCGCGAATTTGCGCGCGCGCCTCGCCATCAATGCTATTATTGTTGCGCAAACACGCGCGAGCGCTTATGTTTTAATAGACGCGCACGCCTCGCACACACACTCAAATTACCGACACCACACTGACGCTGCAGCCCTGCGCTCGCTCTCTTGTGCACACCGTTTCCCCGCGCAGTCGCACCACACACAAATCGCAGACACCACGCCGAGGTTCTATCCACGCACACAGAAATCACACTGCACCGATACTCTGAACTAAAGTTTATTAACAGCGCAAATACACACTGCCTGGAGGGGGAATATTTCGCAAGAAGGGCTTAGCCTGACGATGCCTACGAACCCAGTCACTCAGGCATCCTACTATGTACCTCGAAGCTGGACTCAGGGTGTCGCACGGACGTTGTGAGTGTCGGAGGGAGAAGGACGGGTGAAAACTTTACCTCTCAATGCCTCGTGGCAGCACTCACTGGCATCACACGGAGGCTGCGAGTGGCTCGAGGAGGCAGGATGGCAGGGAGTGGGTCTTGACGGCAACTGCCAGAAATCGTCTCGGGCTGCTGATTGTAGCATCACTACTGTGTACACACGCCCACGTGTGATGTCACGTTGCGGGGAAGCGTCACTACACGCGGGTCGACACACACACATGACGTCATCCTGGCTGGAGGCGGGAATGACGTTAGGGCCGGTTCTGGACTGGGAGGCCACGGGGGTGGTGTGAGGTCGTGGCACTTGTCATGCCGCCGCCACGAAGCCGTTCAGCAGGCGCCCCATCTAAGACCTCGCCACCACCAAGCGACGGAGCCGACCCCGCGTCCCCCTCACCTCACCTCACACGAACACACCCGCACGCATTCCCCCCCCCCCCATAGAGCTCCGTGGGGAGGTCACCTGGCCGACCGGTTTTTATCCGAGAAGCCCTTATCGGGATTAAACTTTCACGGTTTCCGGCGACCAGGGAATTGGACGACCTCCCCCGACGCTACTTTGCACCGCGGCGCTGCGACCGGCCTTAAGGTTGCAAGGTCGCAGTGAGGGGCCACTCGGCCACCGCGGGGGAAACGCATCTCACACACCCCACACACGCAAGTATCGACGGGGCAGGCAGAGGGAATAAGCATTGTGATGGAGGAGCATCATCACGCAGGCACCATTGTTAGGGGAGTTAAAGGATAAGGCTGTTAGTATGAGTAATCGGGAGAGCGGGGTCACGCGGGGAGCCGTGCACAAATTCCCACGGCGCACCTTTGTGACGGACGCCGCCGCATAAACTGCGATAATGGGGGGGGGGCCTGCGTGAGAAAGGGATTGATTGGAATTTGCGCCGCGCAGGTTGAGCATTAATTAGTATATCAAAAGCGCCCGGAACGGCGGTGCGCATGCGAGAGGGTCGCGAGCCTATTGTCCAGAGTCGCATTCCCTTTGAGGTAGGGAGGATAAATGGGGAGCGCCAAGGGGAAATCGCTCTCTTGCTCCGAGAAGCCAACGTCCAGGACTGCCCCAGCTCTGCCCTCCGGACGTCCGTGCGACGTGTCGAGGCAAGCAGCGAGGAAAACCCACATAACGTCGAGTGCCTCAAACCGTGAGTAAGGAGGTAAAAGTGTTTCGTGAACGATAAATAGGGAATAGGTTCCGGGTTAGTAGAGTAGGCAGCCTCGTCGATTCATACTGACTCAACAACCAGTCTCACGTAGCAGACAATAAATCATTAATAGCTGATCGTGGCCTCGTGTGATCTCGTGTTATAAGTGTGAACGCGTGTGGTACTGTGTATGCGTAAGCTCGCGGCGTGCGTAATCAGCGTACCCCAGGTGCGCGATCATAACGTGAGCGACGAGCGCGGCGCAGAGCGGCGCAAGAGTGGGTATCGCGTGTGGAGCTGTATGCGTGTGTGCGCGCACGTTCACGACGTGTATAATACAGGTGCGCGATCCTAGCGTGAGTGGTCAGGGTTGAGTGAGTGCCGCGCAGAGCTGTGTGTGGGTGTGCGCGTACGTAATTAAACATGCCTACTACGCGGACCCGCGGGGGAGGGGAATCCTGGAGCGACGGCTCTCACCCCAGGGGTGAAGAACGCAGCAGCGGTTCGCCTAGCAGCGAGGGGGCGAGTAATGAGGTTAATCCGGCCGTTAGGGGTACCGAGGGAGGGATCTCGGGGGCTAGCGACCCTCACATATTGGTGTCAGAAACGGGACGATCCCCCGCACCCCCAAGGGAAAGAGGCCCCCCAACCCAGATTAAAATCAAATGCACATTTACGGGCAAAGGAATTCCATCATGGAAATCGTTTGCCCGCAGCATCAGAGGGGCTAAAAAAGTTAATGGGTGGTCAGATGAGGAGGCGTTGCAGCAGTTAGAGTTACATTTAGATGGGCGGGCAGCTGACTTTGTGGAAGCTTTGCCCGCAAGCGCACAAAATCAGTGGGAAAAAGTAATGTGCGAACTCGAACGGCGCTTCGGCGCCTATGACGAGGAGGATGCGCAGGCGGCCTTAGAGGCACGCCGTCGTCAACCCGGCGAGGATCTGCGAGATTACGCCGAGGATGTACGCATGTTGACCCAGCTCGCGTACCCAGAGTACGAGGCCAAAATAATTGAGGGCCTCGCCGCCGGTAAAATCCAACGATATTTGGCACGCACCCCGTGGTGGCAGCCAAATGTAGACGGTGCACGCCTCTCCTTTAACACCCTCGTCGAGCGCGCGCGCAAATGCGAGAAACTCTCAGGTGAGCGCGCGCAGCCTCGAGGGAGGGGACGAGAGTGCGCCGTGGCGAGCCTACTCTCCGACGAGGAGGAAGAGATCGCCATCGCAGTAAGGGGACGGGCAAGGGAGCCCCAGAGACCCAGCGAGACCACCCCGGGGTGGGTAGCCGGGTTACAGGCCGGCGTGGGAGATATGATAACCCAAGCACGCGAGGAAGCAAATAAAAATATGAAGGCACTCCAGTCTGAGATGGGGGAACTACGCTCGACAGTAGGGGGGCTAGCCGGGAGGGTGTCCCAATTAGAGTCCGATGTGGGGCAACTGCGTACTGGGGGAGGGAGAGGGAGCGGACAGGGGACCCGCTACGGAACCGCCCCCCCTCCCCGAGCATGTTATATGTGCGATCGCCGAGGGCATCTAGTGAGGGACTGTCCTGAAATCACCCGAGCTAGGCAGACCCGGGGGTTAAACTCCAACGCCCCCTAGAGAGCGGACCAACTAGGGGTGCAATCGACGCGGTCCCGATACAAATAGACGATGATGAGAATAATGGCGAGCGAGTGATCTCCACACAGGTTCCAGCAACAACGCCCACGGAAACGGTGACTCCTGGCGACTGGCTACGGGAGCTGGTGGCAGGGATCACGGGGGCCACGTCGCTGGTGGAAGGGGAGGTAAACGGAGTGTGTACCCGAATCCTGCTGGACACGGGGGCGGTGGCCTCGCTCGTGAGCGCAGCGCACTGCAGCGCGATCGGGGTCGACGTGCGTCACCTGCAGGCACCGGACCGCGCGCTGCACACGGCGAGCGGAGCCGGAATGGGGCTGCTAGGGAGAGCCACCCTAGAGGTCCGCATAGGCAGTCAGGTGTGCACCCAGGAGTTCTACGTGTCGAGTGCGTTGTGTCACGAGTGTATCGCAGGGACCGACCTCCTAGAACGGTTGGGACTCAACGTGCAACCCCGCCAGCGATGCGCCACCATGGAGAGCAACGGCGAGCGGATACCGTTCCTGGGACGAGAACCGACGCGCCCCCGCTTCGCACCTGTGGCCGCTATCCTGGCGACGGCAGTCACCATCGGCCCGCTCACCGAGATGCTGGTGCCGGTGGCAACACCCCCCACCGACCCCGCGCTCCGACCATCAGGGGAGGTAATGCTAACTCCTCACCCGGAGTTGGCAAAACGGTATGGGGTTGTGGGATCCGCCACGTTGGTAAACGCAGATGGGGGCCGATTGTTTATGCGGATGTTTAACCCCCACAGTACCCCAGCGATACTGCGGCGGCGCACCCCGATAGCCACCGTACACCCCCTGCACGCACGCCACTCTAACGACTCGGTGTTCGCACTCTGGGCTGAAGACCCCGGTCGTCCTGAGGGTGACCAGGACCTGGCCTGGCGAGTCGGCCCGACTCCCCGAGCCGAGGTCATTCCCCTGCTCGACGCGTTACATGTACCATGGGCGGATTTACCTAAGGGAGAGGCCGATCGGCTGCGCGAGTTACTGCGGGAGTATGCCGACGTATTCAGTGAGCACGACTCGGACGTGGGTCGGACCGATCTTGTTAAGCACCAAATTGACACCGGTGCAGCCCGACCCATCAAACTCCCTGCGTACCGAGTGGGCGCACCCGAACGCGCCCAAATCAAAGAGGCAGTTGGGGGCATGCTTCGTGATAACATAATTCAGCCCTCGGCGAGCCCCTGGTCAGCCCCAGTGGTACTAGTAACGAAAAAGGATGGGTCAACCCGGTTCTGCGTCGATTACCGTAAACTAAATGCAGTCACGCTCGGCGATGCCTTCCCCATACCCCGCATCGATGACACCTTCGACAGCCTCGCCGGAGCGCGATATTTTTCCACCCTCGATCTCGCGTCCGGGTACTGGCAGGTGGAGATGGCGGAGGAGGATCGGCCGAAAACCGCATTCACCACCCCGATGGGACTATTCGAGTTTCGAGTACTCCCGTTCGGACTCACCAATGCGCCTGCGACGTTCCAGCGGCTGATGGAGTTGGTGATGCGGGGCTTGCAATGGGAACAGTGCCTGATTTACTTGGACGATGTGATAGTGTTCAGTAGATCTTTGTCTGAGCATTGGTCCAGGCTACGAGAGGTGTTCCAGCGACTGCGAGCGGCTCATCTCAAGCTCAAGCCACGTAAGTGTTACATCGCACAACGCGAGGTGGGGTACCTCGGGCATCGCGTCAGCGAGGCAGGCGTGCACACCGATCCGGAGAAGGTACGCGCCGTAGTGGAGTGGCCACGGCCAAGGAATCTGACGGAGATCAGATCATTTTTGGGGCTCGCCACCTATTATCGTCGATTTGTAAAGGGATTCAGCGAGATTGCACGCCCCCTCACCCAACTCACCTCCCCTAAGCACCCCTACCAGTGGACGGGGGCCTGCCAGACGGCCTTCACCACTCTCAAAGACCACCTCACCCACGCCCCCACCCTCGCTTTCCCCGATTTTACCACCGATTTTATTTTGGACACCGACGCCTGCAGCAGCGGGCTGGGCGCGGTGTTGTCACAGGTACAGGATGGGACGGAACGAGTCATCGCGTACGCCAGCCGGACCTTGAGTGGGGCCGAGCTGAACTATTGCGTGACCCGCCAAGAGTTGTACGCCGTGATTTTCGCATGTAAGCAGTTCCGGCCGTATTTGTACGGCAGGAGATGTCGCGTACGCACCGACCATTATGCTCTGCAGTTCCTTCTTACATTCAAGGAGCCGCGGGGGCAGATGGCCCGGTGGTTGGCGCAGTTGCAGGAGTACAACCTGCAAATCGAGTATCGGGCTGGCCGGACGCATGCAAACGCGGACGCCTTGTCGAGGCGACCCACGGTGGACGCCGAGACAAGGGCGGAGGAGGCCTGCCCGTGCTTCACGGGGGGACGCTGCCGGCAGGCAACGGACCCCCGAGCGGCCGCGGCCACTGACCCCCCCCCAGCGAGAGAGAGTGCAGTGTGCGCCACAGAGGCCCTCACAGGTGGCACCGAGGATCCCGTCGACCGCACGGCAAGCGCGGGACCCGCGGCTCGGGACCCGATCGGACGGATCCAGGAGGACGTCGGCTGCGCCTTCCCGGGCCTGAACGACGAGCAGCTGAGACAGACCCAGCAGCGAGATCCCGATCTGGCGGCAGTGGAGGCGGCACTGCGGGAGGAAAAGAGCGCCCTACCAGGACCCTGGAGCGGTTTGTATGCCCGGTTGTGTGTGCAGAACGGAGTGGTACGGGAGTTAACCGAGGCCGGCCAGCCGGGGTGCATCTGTGTTCCTGCCCAGGTGCGACCCCAGCTGCTTCGGCTGGTGCATGACCACCCACTCGGGGGCCACGATGGGGAACGACGCACTCGAGAGACCCTGCGTCGCCAGTATCTCTGGCCCAAATTGGCACAAGACGTGGCGGCCTGGGTACAGGGCTGCCGCGCCTGTCAGCAGTGCGGGCCGAAACCGGCACGATACCAGGTACCCCTAAGGCCGTTCCGCGTCAGCCGCACGAATCAGCTGGTCGGGATTGACCTACAGGGGCCATTCCCGCGATCCCATCGAGGCAACCGATATATCCTAGTCGCAGTAGAGTATTTCACCCGCTACCCCGTGGCAGTGGCCATCCCTGATAAAACGGCCTTGGTGGTGGCCCGGGCATTCGTGGAACACTACGTACTTAAGCACGGGATCCCAGAACGAGTCCTCACCGACCAGGGTAGCGAGTTCGAGGCCGAGTTGTTCCAGGCACTGTGCCGAGAGTTCGGAATCCAGAAGGACCGAACCACAGCGTACCACCCCCAAGCGAACGGTATGGTGGAGCGCATGAATCAGACCCTAGCGGGGAAACTCAAACGTATGGCGGCCGCAAATCAACGGGATTGGGACGAACACCTCCCCTACGCCCTTTTCGCCTACGCCACCACCGTACACACGTCGACGGGACAAACCCCGTTTTTAATGATGTTCGGCCGTGAGTCTCGTTTACCCGCAGATCTGCTATTCGGCGTCCCTTCCCCCCAGCCGGAGGAGGGAAGCCGCCCCGTGGAACACCTGTTGGAGACCCTGCGAGAAGCCCGAGGCCGAGCATACCCGCAAGGGGAAGCCGCGCATCGGCGGCAGGAACAGGGCACCCGACCCCGCATGGAACCCCCCTTATTCCTGACAGGCGCTAAGGTGTGGCTACACACCCCTCGCGTCGGGGCCGGGCAGGTGGGGAAACTGACGACCTACTGGCGGGGACCCTGGACCGTGGTGCGACAGATCTCCCCCTGGACGGTACTAATTTATGGCGGGGAGAGGGATCGAGAGACGGTGGTCAACGTCCGCCGCTTAAAACTGTGGAAAGCGGCCCCGGCGAGAGAGAACCCCGTCACTCGAAGGCCCCGTAATCCCGGAGTACCCGCACCCCTCGTGTTGGGGGGCCTCGCACCCTACATGGGCCCCGCCGGGCCCCCGAGACGCCCCGACCCCGCCAGGGGACGGCGCGAACGACGGCCCCTAAACCCCTCCGCTTCTGAGTTTGTACCCCAGCCCGCAGGTACCGAGGTACAGGGAGAGCCGCTGGAGTGGAGGAGGAGGCCGCCGCAGGAGCTGCAGAGGACGGAGCCACCCACCCCGAGACCAGCCACGAGGGCCGGACGGACCCCCCGGACCCTGCAGCGTTTCCTTGTGGGCGCGGCTCAAGCAAGGTGCTCCAGTCAACCCGGGACGGAGACCAGCACCTCGGGGGGCTATGTCATGCCGCCGCCACGAAGCCGTTCAGCAGGCGCCCCATCTAAGACCTCGTCACCACCAAGCGACGGAGCCGACCCCGCGTCCCCCTCACCTCACCTCACACGAACACACCCGCACGCATTCCCCCCCCCCCCATAGAGCTCCGTGGGGAGGTCACCTGGCCGACCGGTTTTTATCCGAGAAGCCCTTATCGGGATTAAACTTTCACGGTTTCCGGCGACCAGGGAATTGGACGACCTCCCCCGACGCTACTTTGCACCGCGGCGCTGCGACCGGCCTTAAGGTTGCAAGGTCGCAGCGAGGGGCCACTCGGCCACCGCGGGGGAAACGCATCTCACACACCCCACACACGCAAGTATCGACGGGGCAGGCAGAGGGAATAAGCATTGTGATGGAGGAGCATCATCACGCAGGCACCATTGTTAGGGGAGTTAAAGGATAAGGCTGTTAGTATGAGTAATCGGGAGAGCGGGGTCACGCGGGGAGCCGTGCACAAATTCCCACGGTGCACCTTTGTGACGGACGCCGCCGCATAAACTGCGATAATGGGGGGGGGGCCTGCGTGAGAAAGGGATTGATTGGAATTTGCGCCGCGCAGGTTGAGCATTAATTAGTATATCAAAAGCGCCCGGAACGGCGGTGCGCATGCGAGAGGGTCGCGAGCCTATTGTCCAGAGTCGCATTCCCTTTGAGGTAGGGAGGATAAATGGGGAGCGCCAAGGGGAAATCGCTCTCTTGCTCCGAGAAGCCAACGTCCAGGACTGCCCCAGCTCTGCCCTCCGGACGTCCGTGCGACGTGTCGAGGCAAGCAGCGAGGAAAACCCACGGAACGTCGAGTGCCTCAAACCGTGAGTAAGGAGGTAAAAGTGTTTCGTGAACGATAAATAGGGAATAGGTTCCGGGTTAGTAGAGTAGGCAGCCTCGTCGATTCATACTGACTCAACAACCAGTCTCACGTAGCAGACAATAAATCATTAATAGCTGATCGTGGCCTCGTGTGATCTCGTGTTATAAGTGTAAACGCGTGTGGTACTGTGTATGCGTAAGCTCGCGGCGTGCGTAATCAGCGTACCCCAGGTGCGCGATCATAACGTGAGCGACGAGCGCGGCGCAGAGCGGCGCAAGAGTGGGTATCGCGTGTGGAGCTGTATGCGTGTGTGCGCGCACGTTCACGACGTGTATAATACAGGTGCGCGATCCTAGCGTGAGTGGTCAGGGTTGAGTGAGTGCCGCGCAGAGCTGTGTGTGGGTGTGCGCGTACGTAATTAAACATGCCTACTACGCGGACCCGCGGGGGAGGGGAATCCTGGAGCGACGGCTCTCACCCCAGGGGTGAAGAACGCAGCAGCGGTTCGCCTAGCAGCGAGGGGGCGAGTAATGAGGTTAATCCGGCCGTTAGGGGTACCGAGGGAGGGATCTCGGGGGCTAGCGACCCTCACACACTCTCTGTGATCCCGGCTGGACACGTGACCGGATCCCAGTGGGGGCCGGGGGCCCAGGGGGCACCTCGGGCGGCACGTGGACAGCAGGGGGGCTTCGAGAGGGTTCTCGAAGGGAGGCGTGGCCGGGGTGGGGCCCGGGCACGCCGAGGCCCATATAAGCAGCCTCCTCACGAGGCTCGAGGCTGCCCGTATCAAGAATGAAGATGCATCGTGAAGACGCCAAGAAGAGTCAAGCCTCCAGTCAGCGGACCTGCCAGTAGCCCACCTGGCTGGGTCACGCTAGAGTATCTGAGAGTTAGAGGAGTGTGTGTTAGCTAGAGTAGGTCGGTGGTCACCATCCTATGCTTAATGTAAGAGTTAACTGTTGTATTCAGTAATAAATAGTGTTGCATCCCAAAAAGTTGTGTGCGCCTAAATTTGAACCCATTACACTTCAAAGGCCCGGGGTGCCATTGTACCGCGCGGCCAATCGTGCGCTTACCTGCGGTTACCCCGCCCCCCCGCCCCTTTGTCTGGGAGGGCTCCCGCGCTTTTGCCTATTCAATATGCCACCCTCCATCCCCCCTGAAGTGCTGCGCAGCGACTGCAGCCGGCGGGCGGCAGTGACCACCCATTGTCCCTTTGTCTTGAAGGGCTCTTGTGCCCTTCTTGCTCAATGTTCCATCCTCTGTTCTCCCCTCCGAGTTGTACCTCATTGCGGTTGGCCCAGGGAACCTTTTCTTTCTGCGCCCATACAATTTTAAGCCAATTTAGGGGCACCGCAATGTAACCTGTCCTGTGAGGGTCAGCCAATCTCCTGGCACCCGGAAACCATGGGAATCTCCCTCTAGGAGCCCTTTGGATTAAAATCCGATGTGCCAGGCAACCCCCCACCAGGACACTACATGGGTGCGCTGCGGGTGGATGTGTGTTTAGTGCGGGGGCCGGGAGGGAATAGCGGCACTTGTGGAGTTGCTCCGCGATCATGGCACCACAATACGTTGGATGGAGAGGTGGAGTGTGAGAAGTTTAAACGAGCGGGTGGGGTGATGTGGGATTGCAGAACGAGACGGGTGGATTGAGATTAATGTAAGGGTTGCGGGTATGTGTACATGCCCATGTATACATGCCCATGTATACATACCCATGTAGACATTCCTATGTAGACATGCCCATATGTACATGGAGGGGTGGATGAATCCAGGGTCAGAAGTATGAGGGATGGAAGGGGAGAAGGAGTGGGGAAGAGGGGTGCAGTACATGATGGAGGGAGGGGAGGGAGGTGAGGGAGGGAGGGAGGTGAGGTGGGTAGGGAGGGTAGGAGGGGGAGGAAGGGAGGAGGGGAGGGAGCTAGGGGAGGGAGGGAAGGGAAGAGAGGGGAGGGAGGTGAGGGGAGGGAGGGAAGGAGGGAGGTGAGGGAGGGAGCCATCCCAGGCCATCCTTGACATTGGGGGAGAAGACGCCGCTGGGCCATGCGCCAGCCTAGGCGCTGCAGCTCTTCCAGCTGAGCTGGAAGAGCTGCAGCGCCTAGGCAGATCGGGACGACTGCTTCAGCGAGGGGAGCGAGAGCAGCCAGGGGTCGACACTCCTTGACCCTCAAGCTCCCCTGGTCGCCACGGAAAATCTCTGGCACTTCCTCGACGAGACCAACCTGAACACAGCGGACATTGCCTTGGCTCGATGGAAGGACATCAAGGCAATAAAGGCCTCTGTGACTCAAGCCGAGAGACTCCTCGCCAAGCAGCGACTCGAGTCCCACAAACAAATTACAAGCTGGGAGGCCGCGGAGGCAAGGAACAAGCAATGCCCATGTACATCGGCTCCATAAACGTGAACAGGTGCAGGGAGGCAGTGCGGAGGTTTTCCGCAATGTCTCTTGCGAGGAAACACGCTGCCTCTGTCTTCTTCATTCAGGAGACGCATCTCACGGTCGAGGACGAGAATGACTGGAGGAAGGAGAGGGGAGGGGACTCCTTCTACAGCCACCTTGACAACACCTCCTGTAGAGTCGCGACCCTGTTTGCTAAAGGGTTTCATCCCAAGCTCATCACCCATACCGAAGTGGTGAAGGGAAGGCTGCGCGCGGTAACGGTCAGGGTGGGCGATGTCACCACCCACCTACTGAACGTGTACGCACCGGTGACCAACAAGGAGAAGATCCCGTTTCTGCACCTCCTGAGAAGGCACCTGGCAGGGATCCCGGATGACGAGTGCGTGAATGTGGGTGGCGACCACAACTGCACACTCGGCACCCTGGATCGTTCGGGGAGGCAGCCAGGGGGATTTGGACCGAAGGGGGAAATGCAGAGACTCCTGGAGGATGCTGCCCTGGTGGATGTGTGGCGCATATACCACCCGGGCCAACGCCAGTTCACGTACACGAGGACGAGGCACGATGGCTCGGTGACGCAGTCCAAGCTCGACAGATTTTACATCTCTAAGAGCTTTGTGACGTGCGCCATAACGTCTGGCATCAGGGCGGCACCCTTCACGGACCACAACCTCATGGTGCTCCGTGTCAGGCTGGAGAGAGCCCGCGAGGGCGCGTCCCACTGGCATTTTAACAACTCTCTGCTGGAGGATGGCGCCTTCATAGAAATGTTTGAGGATTTCTGGGAAGCGTGGCGAAAATGCAGTTCGACTCTCTGGCCCAGTGGTCGGATATAGGCAAAGTGCACACCAGGCTGTTGTGCCTACAATACACCTGGGGGAGCACCAGACAGAAGAACACGGACAGAAGAACGCGGACATAATCGACATGGAAGCCCGAATCCTCGATTTGGAGGGTCGGCTCGCTGAGGACAGCAATCCTGCTCTTCTCCAAGAATACGAGGAGAAGAGGGAGCGTTTCAAAGGGCTACAGGAGGAGTAGACGAGGTGGGCGTTTGTGCGAGCCTGGGTAAAGCTCATCACCGACCTCGACACGGGATCCCCGCTTTTCTACTGCCTCAGGAGGCAGAACGGGATGCGCAAATCCATGGAGTGCCTCTAAGATGTCGATGGTGTCCTGGCGCACGAACTCCAGCAGAAGTCGACCATCATCAGAGACTTCTACGGCAGCCTGTTCTCCCCTGAAGAAACATCAGGAGTGGCCCAGGCGGAGGCATGGAGTGCTCTACCCACCCTGGGGGAAGACGGCAAAGAGCTGCTGGAGTAAAAGCTCACCAGGAATGACCTTGACGCAGCTGTAAGAGGACTGGCCCCAAATAATCCCCGGGGTTAGATGGGCTAACAGGGGAGTTTTATGCCGCTTTTTGGCCATCCCTACGGGAGGACTACAGAGAGGTGCTGGAGGAAGCCTCTGTGACCAGGGTGATGCCTCAGTCTTGGAGGAGGGCGGTGCTCACTCTGCTTCCAAAGAACAGAGACGTGAGGCACCTACAAAACTGGCGTTCGGTGTCCCTCCTGAGCACAGACTACAAAATATTGATGAAGGCTCTTTCCCTGCGACTGAAAGGGGTGATTGCACAAGTTGTAAACAGGGACCATCCCCGGACGAACCATCCACAACGGCATCTTCCTGGTCAGGGACCTAATCGCGGTGTCACAGAAGTTGGGCATCCCATTCGCGTTTCTGGCCCTTGACCAGGAAAAAGCTTTTGACAGAGTGGACCACAAATACCTGCTGGGAACCCTCAAGACCTTTAGTTTTGGGGATGGCTTTGTCCGAATGATCCGCCTACTCTACACCAAGGCGGAGTGCATGATCATGGTCAACGGCATCCTCACTGCCCCGGCCAAATTCGAGCAAGGAGTGAGACAGGGATGCTCATTGTCGGGCCAACTTTATACCCTGGCTTTAGAGCCTTTCCTGAGTCTCATAAGGCGGAGACTCAGCGGCCAGGTGCTAAGGGAACCAAGCATTAAGTTGGTCCTGACGGCATACACCGACGATGTCCTCCTCATCCTGCGCTCCCTGGATGATATCGCCCTGCTGCACGAGTGCCAGGAGGTCTTTTCGAAGGCCTCCTCATCAAAAATGAACTGGCAAAAGTGCAGCGGCCTGCTGGTTGGAGTGTGGGACATGACCGAGTGTCCCAAGAAGGCAAAAGCCATAAATTGGAGCACAACATCGCTGCTGCACCACCTGGGGGTGTTCCTGGGATCAGAGGAGGAACCACAGCAGAGGAACTGGGTCGAGCTGGAGGAGAAGGTGAAGGAGTGGCTGGGCACCTGGAGTCACCTGTGAAAGTTCCTCACCTTCAGGACAAAGACGTTAGTGATGAACCAGCTGGTGATGTTCATGCTGTGACTCTTCTCCCAGCACCCCCCCCCCCCCATGAGCCTCGTCAACGTGCTTCAGAAGCGAGTCCTCGACTTCTTCTGGTCGGACGGAGGACACCAGGTCGCGGCTGGGGTCCTGGCCCTGCCACTGGACGAGGGCAGTCACGGGCTGGTGTGCGTGCGGAGTCAGCTGGCCACCTTCCAAATGCAGGCTGCGCAAAAGTTCCTACATGCTGCCCCTGCACCGGCCTGGAGCGTCACAGCCTCCTTCCTCCTGAAACAGCTGGCGGGTCTGCAGTGCTCCAAACAACTATTCTACATGGACCTGCAAGGCCTCCCACTGGGACAGCTGCCACCTTTCTACAGGAACATCCTGCAGACATGGAGCTCCCTCGCTGTCAGGAGGCTGAACCAGCCGCGATCGGTCGAGGATTTGGTCTTCAAACCGATCCTCAGGAACCCACAGACAAAGCTACCATCCATCACCACCACCCCCAGCATGGAGAGGCGCCTCGCCAACGCGCGGCTCACCAGGATGGGAGATCTGGTGGAGCCTGGAATACGGGGCCGGTGGCTCGGACCAGCAGACATGGCCGCAAAGACGGGGCTGTAGTCGCTCTGGGTGGCTGCCCGGATCCTGGACGAAGCCAAGGGGGCCTTCTCAGCGGCAGCAGGGAGAACGCCCCCCATCGGCATTGGGGATGACGAGGCCCCTCTCGGTCCCCCTCCACCGGAGCTCTCCGTCGTGCCACTGCATCGCCAATGCCGACAAACGAAGGCGGATCACAACCTATGCTGGCTGGAAGACCTACCGGGGGTGGCCTTCGCAAATGTAAAGAGGAAGGTGCTCTACTCCGACATGGTCCGGTTTCACCAACAAGACACACTGAGGAGCCATAAGGACCATGTCTGGAGGAAAGCCCTGCCCTGCATCTCTCCAGAGAGGCCTCTCTGGAGGCAACTCTACTCCAGCCCGACGTACAACCGCATCGGCGACCTCAGCTGGAGCATCGCCCACGGCACCGTCACCACCAACGCCTCCCCGGCGTGCTTCACCGACACGTCCCCGGAGTGCCGGTTCTGCACACCAATATGTGGAGTGCAAGAGCCTGGACTCGCTGTTCAAGGTCCTGAGAAACATCCTCCTAAGGTTCAGTCTCCACTTCTCCTCGACGGTCCTCATCTTTGGATACCCGAAGGGCGACGGATCCCAACATCTTCAGGGGCTGGTCAACGTGCTCGTCGGCTACGCCAAGCTCGTCATATACAGGGCGAGGAAGGTGGCCGCAGAGGGGAAACGTCTGGCCAGCAGCCTGGGCATCTTCCGCGCTTGGGTCGGAGCCAGGGTGTGGCTGGAGTTCCGCCATGCGTGGCTGACCCACGCCGTGCCGGCCTTCAAGTAGCAGTGGGCACTGGAGGAGGCCGTGTGCTCGGTGGCAGAAGACGGAGAGCTCTGCATGCAGAGCTACCGTCAGAGGCCGTAGGACTGCGAGAAGGGCGGGGTGCAGATACAGCACTTGTCGTAGTAAAAAAAATACATAGAAAACAGGGGGGACATAGACATAGAGTAGGGAGAGAGGGGATAGAGAGACAGGGTGGGGGTAGAGAGAGGGAGTAGAGAGAGAGGGAAGGGGTAAGAAGGAGAAGAGCAGAGCGTGAAAGCTTTCATTTAAAAAAGGGGGGGGGGGCACATAAAGCAAAGCATTGAAAAAAAACTAAAAAAACTAAATGATGAACGAAGCAAAGTGCCGACTACACCGAGCATCTTCTTGTTTCCTCTGATTGTAACAAGAAGGAAGGAGGGGAAAGAGGAGAGGGAGGGTGGGGAGGAAGAGAGGTGAGGGAGGGAAGCAGGGGCGGTTTCTTAATTAGGGCGATTGGGCGACGCACCACCAATCTCAGCCGTTACTGTGCCTCTGGATATAGTCCAATCAGCGTCATGCTACGTTCTGTGGAGTACCGCCTCTTTTTGGGCGATTTCACTCCGGCTGAGAATCGCCCCGAGTGTTCCCATAGACTTACATTCAAATATGTTTTTTTTCGAACGGCGGGCGCTGCAATGCATTCTCTATGGCTTCCGGGAGGGCTCGCACTAACGTGCTTACGTCATCATACGTAAGCACGTTTCAGTCAACAATATTATTTGTCGCCACCTAGTGGAATCTTTAATAAAAGAAACTGAGTGGATTGTAATAATAGTGAGTATAGAAACAAACAAGATGTATTGTTAAGAGTCACTTTATTTTTCATTAATATTAAATAAGTGAAGTTGCCTTTACATGCTTAAGCTGTTAATTTATCCATTGCATGGGTTGACCTTATCCTTATCAATCATCCAGACATTTGCCCCCCCTGAGAGATTTTGCAGGAGCCGCCACTGGAGGGAAGGGAAGGGAGGGAGGTGAGGGGAGGGAGGTGAGGGGAGGGAGGGGAGAGAGTGGAGGGGAGGGAGTGGAGGGGAGGGAGGTGAGGTCGAAGGGATTGATGGAATAATGTGCGGATGGCGAGCTGGGTCTAACAAGTGCCTCGCATCTCTGTTCACCAACACCGGGAAGAAAAAGGTGGCTGGGCCGCGTGTTGCTGTCAGTGCCGCGGCTTGTGTGCCGTGCTGTCCTCAATAGCCGCTCGCTAACGACAGCTGCTCCCCTCCCGATGTTGAAGGCGAGGCGAGGGATCTTTGTGCCTTGTCGACTCACCTTCTGCACGACAGCATCGTCCGTGTGAGTGGCTGCGCTGTGCTATGAACCCGCCGACCCGAGTTCGAATCCCGCTCATGGCCACCACCACCACCACCGGGGACGATTTTATCTAAACCGCTCCTGGGCCTCCCCTATTTCGGCTCAGCCTCAAATGAGTACCCCGGTGCGGTGTGTAAACATCGTCACTCGGGAGACAAAGCCGGCCGCGCGTGGTGCTGGTCACCCACTGCTATCGGTATAACAAGTAGTAGGCTTTCGCGACCAATATCCTTCCTGAAGGTTTTTTGGGGGGGTTAAATCACTTAAATGCATGTGTCGTTAAGTCCACCACCACCCGGCACAGCCAATTAGTAAAGCCATCCCCCTGGCGTGCCGTGCCGGCCTTCATATAGGTGCTGCTCGCTAAGGGCACTTGCCCCAGTAGCCTGTCACAGGCTACATGGGGCATCTGTGTCTGCGGTTTGCGGGCCCAGAGATCGGCTCACGAGTCACGTGCTAGCCGAGGCACCACTTGGCCACGTGGGCCTACAACAGTGACACGGTGCAGGGAGTCAACAGAGGTCGTCCTATGGAAATAATTGGCCCCGCCATGGGAACGGGGAATTGCCATCATTGACCCAGGGCAACCGATGGAGATGAGCAGAGAGACACTTGGACTCTGTTGTGGTGATTAGAGACAAGTCGTCTCACTGATTCACGTCTCACCAATTCACGTTCCACTGAGCCATGTCTCTCTAAGTCAAGTCTCTCTAAGTCACGTATCATCGGCTAGCATCTCTTCCGCTGACGTGCTCGCTGACGGCACGCACAAGCAATGCAAAATAGAGACAATGTCGTCACTTGCAATGATTAAGTCGCGGACAATTAATAAAGAGCGCAAAGCGTCGTGTTGACCATCCCGAGAGGACGACCGCTGCAAAGATGCAGCGATGAGATCTGCGCTTGCGATGGCCTTGCAAGGCATCCATCCAGCAGTGGATAGACAATGGCTGCCGATTTGGAATAATCGTTCCCTGTGCACGAATCAATAATCGCCCTCTTTGACCCTCTTCATCGTCTCCTCCCAAAGCCTCACCACCTCTCATCCTTCGTCCATTCACTTCCTTTTTCCTCCTCTCGCCCCTCCACTCCTTCCCACACCTCCCCCGTAGCCCTGTCGTGACCCCCCACGCGCCCTCTGTAATGGTCACTCATTCCTCGGCCCTTTGCACTGCACCCTGCCGTCTAAATCACTCCAGTTGTTTATTGTTTTGTTGTGTCACCGTTTTTCAACTACTTTAAAGGGCGCGTCGAGCCTACGGCGCTGTGTATCTAACCTATAAACGTCACTTTTTGTCTGTCCGTCTGTCCGTCTGTCCGTCTGTCCCTCTGTGTATGCTCGCTTGCGAGGGATTTGGCGCTCGGGCCGTGGGGTTTAGGACGAAAAAATTTTGCCGGTGGGCACGCCCCCGGCCCCGCGGTGAACTTAGGCAATTCAGATTTTTCGACCGTCGCCTTTAAATCGGTCCGATTATCGATTTGTGCGATTTCTCTTTATTTATTTATTTACTATTGCCGACCGGCGCGGACCACGGCGGTTGCCCCTGGCAACGGGTAGCGACGCCTTTGCTGCGGGGTGGACGCCATTTTTCATTCCCGTTAAAAATATGCACACGCATTTACACGCGACGCTGAGGTAAATACATCAAGGTTTCACGTCCTCTTCACTCCCCCCCCACTCCAGTGTGCGCAATTACTATTATAGGGTCTGCAGATAATAAAATTATAGCGATTAGACAGTATTATTGTAGCGCGGGGGGGGGGGGTGACGGCCACAGCACCCAGCCTCGGCCGGGTGGGCAATCTAGGCGAGGCCGGAGGCTCTGCACGGTACTAGGCCTCGACACCCCACACGTCTCAGGAGACGACTTTGTGGTATAAACTCGATATACCCAGCGTTGCCCGGGGGGAAAATACATTTAAAATCTTCTGAAAACTTTAAAACATTACATACCAATAAAAATACAACTGTGTAATTACTTTTAAACCCGACGCTTCTCTGAATCGCGCAAAGGAATCGATGCTTGTAGATTCATTTAGAATCGCCCTTAATTTTAGAACTTTCGTGACTGCAGGAATTATTATTTGTTTCTTTCGGTTAAGTCACGTCTAAAGATAAAATAATAAATTAAATTAAATAATAGAATACGACGTTTCGATTGCAACACGAGCAATAATCATCAGGTATAATGAAATAGCGACATAAAATCTAACCAGAAAACTATAGACAGACATATTAGCAGACAGATATCACCAAGATACATAGCGAGAGCAACACAGGTAACAGAGAGGGGTGATCGTCTCTGTGTGGTGGCCTTAAATAGACAGAGGGGGCGGAGGCAGAGAGAGGGAGGAGGGTTAGAGAAAAAATTAGCATATCAATGAGTGGTCAACAGACGTGGTGCTGCGAATGCGATGGCACGGCAAGCAAGCCTGAAAATCAGGAGAAGGACACACTAAAATTAAATAACCTAGTAAAATATCGAAATGTAATGTAATACAACACAGAGGGTCGGTCAACACACAATTAACGCATAGCCTGGTTGATTACGTATTTCAAAGATTGCTAAGTTAGAATTTAAGTGTGAACAATCTAAAGAGAGGACACAGGCAGAGAAAACAAGTCGCCAGAGAGAGAGAAAAAAGATAAGCTTAAAACTTCCCCGTAGAAGTGGTTCAATCTTAATTTTAGAACTTTCGTGACTGCAGGAATTATTATTTGTTTCTTTCGGTTAAGTCACGTCTAAAGATAAAATAATAAATTAAATTAAATAATAGAATACGACGTTTCGATTGCAACACAAGCAATCATCATCAGGTATAATGAAATAGCGACATAAAATCTAACCAGAAAACTATAGACAGACATATTAGCAGACAGATATCACCAAGATACATAGCGAGAGCAACACAGGTAACAGAGAGGGGTGATCGTCTCTGTGTGGTGGCCTTAAATAGACAGAGGGGGCAGAGGCAGAGAGAGGGAGGAGGGTTAGAGAAAAAATTAGCATATCAATGAGTGGTCAACAGACGTGGTGCTGCGAATGCGATGGCACGGCAAGCAAGCCTGAAAATCAGGAGAAGGACACACTAAAATTAAATAACCTAGTAAAATATCGAAATGTAATGTAATACAACACAGAGGGTCGGTCAACACACAATTAACGCATAGCCTGGTTGATTACGTATTTCAAAGATTGCTAAGTTAGAATTTAAGTGTGAACAATCTAAAGAGAGGACACAGGCAGAGAAAACAAGTCGCCAGAGAGAGAGAAAAAAGATAAGCTTAAAACTTCCCCGTAGAAGTGGTTCAATCTTAATTTTAGAACTTTCGTGACTGCAGGAATTATTATTTGTTTCTTTCGGTTAAGTCACGTCTAAAGATAAAATAATAAATTAAATTAAATAATAGAATACGACGTTTCGATTGCAACACAAGCAATCATCATCAGGTATAATGAAATAGCGACATAAAATCTAACCAGAAAACTATAGACAGACATATTAGCAGACAGATATCACCAAGATACATAGCGAGAGCAACACAGGTAACAGAGAGGGGTGATCGTCTCTGTGTGGTGGCCTTAAATAGACAGAGGGGGCGGAGGCAGAGAGAGGGAGGAGGGTTAGAGAAAAAATTAGCATATCAATGAGTGGTCAACAGACGTGGTGCTGCGAATGCGATGGCACGGCAAGCAAGCCTGAAAATCAGGAGAAGGACACACTAAAATTAAATAACCTAGTAAAATATCGAAATGTAATGTAATACAACACAGAGGGTCGGTCAACACACAATTAACGCATAGCCTGGTTGATTACGTATTTCAAAGATTGCTAAGTTAGAATTTAAGTGTGAACAATCTAAAGAGAGGACACAGGCAGAGAAAACAAGTCGCCAGAGAGAGAGAAAAAAGATAAGCTTAAAACTTCCCCGTAGAAGTGGTTCAATCTTAATTTTAGAACTTTCGTGACTGCAGGAATTATTATTTGTTTCTTTCGGTTAAGTCACGTCTAAAGATAAAATAATAAATTAAATTAAATAATAGAATACGACGTTTCGATTGCAACACAAGCAATCATCATCAGGTATAATGAAATAGCGACATAAAATCTAACCAGAAAACTATAGACAGACATATTAGCAGACAGATATCACCAAGATACATAGCGAGAGCAACACAGGTAACAGAGAGGGGTGATCGTCTCTGTGTGGTGGCCTTAAATAGACAGAGGGGGCGGAGGCAGAGAGAGGGAGGAGGGTTAGAGAAAAAATTAGCATATCAATGAGTGGTCAACAGACGTGGTGCTGCGAATGCGATGGCACGGCAAGCAAGCCTGAAAATCAGGAGAAGGACACACTAAAATTAAATAACCTAGTAAAATATCGAAATGTAATGTAATACAACACAGAGGGTCGGTCAACACACAATTAACGCATAGCCTGGTTGATTACGTATTTCAAAGATTGCTAAGTTAGAATTTAAGTGTGAACAATCTAAAGAGAGGACACAGGCAGAGAAAACAAGTCGCCAGAGAGAGAGAAAAAAGATAAGCTTAAAACTTCCCCGTAGAAGTGGTTCAATCTTAATTTTAGAACTTTCGTGACTGCAGGAATTATTATTTGTTTCTTTCGGTTAAGTCACGTCTAAAGATAAAATAATAAATTAAATTAAATAATAGAATACGACGTTTCGATTGCAACACAAGCAATCATCATCAGGTATAATGAAATAGCGACATAAAATCTAACCAGAAAACTATAGACAGACATATTAGCAGACAGATATCACCAAGATACATAGCGAGAGCAACACAGGTAACAGAGAGGGGTGATCGTCTCTGATATGCTAATTTTTTCTCTAACCCTCCTCCCTCTCTCTGCCTCCGCCCCCTCTGTCTATTTAAGGCCACCACACAGAGACGATCACCCCTCTCTGTTACCTGTGTTGCTCTCGCTATGTATCTTGGTGATATCTGTCTGCTAATATGTCTGTCTATAGTTTTCTGGTTAGATTTTATGTCGCTATTTCATTATACCTGATGATGATTGCTTGTGTTGCAATCGAAACGTCGTATTCTATTATTTAATTTAATTTATTATTTTATCTTTAGACGTGACTTAACCGAAAGAAACAAATAATAATTCCTGCAGTCACGAAAGTTCTAAAATTAAGATTGAACCACTTCTACGGGGAAGTTTTAAGCTTATCTTTTTTCTCTCTCTCTGGCGACTTGTTTTCTCTGCCTGTGTCCTCTCTTTAGATTGTTCACACTTAAATTCTAACTTAGCAATCTTTGAAATACGTAATCAACCAGGCTATGCGTTAATTGTGTGTTGACCGACCCTCTGTGTTGTATTACATTACATTTCGATATTTTACTAGGTTATTTAATTTTAGTGTGTCCTTCTCCTGATTTTCAGGCTTGCTTGCCGTGCCATCGCATTCGCAGCACCACGTCTGTTGACCACTCATTGATATGCTAATTTTTTCTCTAACCCTCCTCCCTCTCTCTGCCTCCGCCCCCTCTGTCTATTTAAGGCCACCACACAGAGACGATCACCCCTCTCTGTTACCTGTGTTGCTCTCGCTATGTATCTTGGTGATATCTGTCTGCTAATATGTCTGTCTATAGTTTTCTGGTTAGATTTTATGTCGCTATTTCATTATACCTGATGATGATTGCTTGTGTTGCAATCGAAACGTCGTATTCTATTATTTAATTTAATTTATTATTTTATCTTTAGACGTGACTTAACCGAAAGAAACAAATAATAATTCCTGCAGTCACGAAAGTTCTAAAATTAAGATTGAACCACTTCTACGGGGAAGTTTTAAGCTTATCTTTTTTCTCTCTCTCTGGCGACTTGTTTTCTCTGCCTGTGTCCTCTCTTTAGATTGTTCACACTTAAATTCTAACTTAGCAATCTTTGAAATACGTAATCAACCAGGCTATGCGTTAATTGTGTGTTGACCGACCCTCTGTGTTGTATTACATTACATTTCGATATTTTACTAGGTTATTTAATTTTAGTGTGTCCTTCTCCTGATTTTCAGGCTTGCTTGCCGTGCCATCGCATTCGCAGCACCACGTCTGTTGACCACTCATTGATATGCTAATTTTTTCTCTAACCCTCCTCCCTCTCTCTGCCTCCGCCCCCTCTGTCTATTTAAGGCCACCACACAGAGACGATCACCCCTCTCTGTTACCTGTGTTGCTCTCGCTATGTATCTTGGTGATATCTGTCTGCTAATATGTCTGTCTATAGTTTTCTGGTTAGATTTTATGTCGCTATTTCATTATACCTGATGATGATTGCTTGTGTTGCAATCGAAACGTCGTATTCTATTATTTAATTTAATTTATTATTTTATCTTTAGACGTGACTTAACCGAAAGAAACAAATAATAATTCCTGCAGTCACGAAAGTTCTAAAATTAAGATTGAACCACTTCTACGGGGAAGTTTTAAGCTTATCTTTTTTCTCTCTCTCTGGCGACTTGTTTTCTCTGCCTGTGTCCTCTCTTTAGATTGTTCACACTTAAATTCTAACTTAGCAATCTTTGAAATACGTAATCAACCAGGCTATGCGTTAATTGTGTGTTGACCGACCCTCTGTGTTGTATTACATTACATTTCGATATTTTACTAGGTTATTTAATTTTAGTGTGTCCTTCTCCTGATTTTCAGGCTTGCTTGCCGTGCCATCGCATTCGCAGCACCACGTCTGTTGACCACTCATTGATATGCTAATTTTTTCTCTAACCCTCCTCCCTCTCTCTGCCTCCGCCCCCTCTGTCTATTTAAGGCCACCACACAGAGACGATCACCCCTCTCTGTTACCTGTGTTGCTCTCGCTATGTATCTTGGTGATATCTGTCTGCTAATATGTCTGTCTATAGTTTTCTGGTTAGATTTTATGTCGCTATTTCATTATACCTGATGATGATTGCTTGTGTTGCAATCGAAACGTCGTATTCTATTATTTAATTTAATTTATTATTTTATCTTTAGACGTGACTTAACCGAAAGAAACAAATAATAATTTCTGCAGTCACGAAAGTTCTAAAATTAAGATTGAACCACTTCTACGGGGAAGTTTTAAGCTTATCTTTTTTCTCTCTCTCTGGCGACTTGTTTTCTCTGCCTGTGTCCTCTCTTTAGATTGTTCACACTTAAATTCTAACTTAGCAATCTTTGAAATACGTAATCAACCAGGCTATGCGTTAATTGTGTGTTGACCGACCCTCTGTGTTGTATTACATTACATTTCGATATTTTACTAGGTTATTTAATTTTAGTGTGTCCTTCTCCTGATTTTCAGGCTTGCTTGCCGTGCCATCGCATTCGCAGCACCACGTCTGTTGACCACTCATTGATATGCTAATTTTTTCTCTAACCCTCCTCCCTCTCTCTGCCTCCGCCCCCTCTGTCTATTTAAGGCCACCACACAGAGACGATCACCCCTCTCTGTTACCTGTGTTGCTCTCGCTATGTATCTTGGTGATATCTGTCTGCTAATATGTCTGTCTATAGTTTTCTGGTTAGATTTTATGTCGCTATTTCATTATACCTGATGATGATTGCTTGTGTTGCAATCGAAACGTCGTATTCTATTATTTAATTTAATTTATTATTTTATCTTTAGACGTGACTTAACCGAAAGAAACAAATAATAATTCCTGCAGTCACGAAAGTTCTAAAATTAAGATTGAACCACTTCTACGGGGAAGTTTTAAGCTTATCTTTTTTCTCTCTCTCTGGCGACTTGTTTTCTCTGCCTGTGTCCTCTCTTTAGATTGTTCACACTTAAATTCTAACTTAGCAATCTTTGAAATACGTAATCAACCAGGCTATGCGTTAATTGTGTGTTGACCGACCCTCTGTGTTGTATTACATTACATTTCGATATTTTACTAGGTTATTTAATTTTAGTGTGTCCTTCTCCTGATTTTCAGGCTTGCTTGCCGTGCCATCGCATTCGCAGCACCACGTCTGTTGACCACTCATTGATATGCTAATTTTTTCTCTAACCCTCCTCCCTCTCTCTGCCTCCGCCCTCTCTGTCTATTTAAGGCCACCACACAGAGACGATCACCCCTCTCTGTTACCTGTGTTGCTCTCGCTATGTATCTTGGTGATATCTGTCTGCTAATATGTCTGTCTATAGTTTTCTGGTTAGATTTTATGTCGCTATTTCATTATACCTGATGATGATTGCTTGTGTTGCAATCGAAACGTCGTATTCTATTATTTAATTTAATTTATTATTTTATCTTTAGACGTGACTTAACCGAAAGAAACAAATAATAATTCCTGCAGTCACGAAAGTTCTAAAATTAAGATTGAACCACTTCTACGGGGAAGTTTTAAGCTTATCTTTTTTCTCTCTCTCTGGCGACTTGTTTTCTCTGCCTGTGTCCTCTCTTTAGATTGTTCACACTTAAATTCTAACTTAGCAATCTTTGAAATACGTAATCAACCAGGCTATGCGTTAATTGTGTGTTGATCGACCCTCTGTGTTGTATTACATTACATTTCGATATTTTACTAGGTTATTTAATTTTAGTGTGTCCTTCTCCTGATTTTCAGGTTTGCTTGCCGTGCCATCGCATTCGCAGCACCACGTCTGTTGACCACTCATTGATATGCTAATTTTTTCTCTAACCCTCCTCCCTCTCTCTGCCTCCGCCCCCTCTGTCTATTTAAGGCCACCACACAGAGACGATCACCCCTCTCTGTTACCTGTGTTGCTCTCGCTATGTATCTTGGTGATATCTGTCTGCTAATATGTCTGTCTATAGTTTTCTGGTTAGATTTTATGTCGCTATTTCATTATACCTGATGATGATTGCTTGTGTTGCAATCGAAACGTCGTATTCTATTATTTAATTTAATTTATTATTTTATCTTTAGACGTGACTTAACCGAAAGAAACAAATAATAATTCCTGCAGTCACGAAAGTTCTAAAATTAAGATTGAACCACTTCTACGGGGAAGTTTTAAGCTTATCTTTGTTCTCTCTCTCTGGCGACTTGTTTTCTCTGCCTGTGTCCTCTCTTTAGATTGTTCACACTTAAATTCTAACTTAGCAATCTTTGAAATACGTAATCAACCAGGCTATGCGTTAATTGTGTGTTGACCGACCCTCTGTGTTGTATTACATTACATTTCGATATTTTACTAGGTTATTTAATTTTAGTGTGTCCTTCTCCTGATTTTCAGGCTTGCTTGCCGTGCCATCGCATTCGCAGCACCACGTCTGTTGACCACTCATTGATATGCTAATTTTTTCTCTAACCCTCCTCCCTCTCTCTGCCTCCGCCCCCTCTGTCTATTTAAGGCCACCACACAGAGACGATCACCCCTCTCTGTTACCTGTGTTGCTCTCGCTATGTATCTTGGTGATATCTGTCTGCTAATATGTCTGTCTATAGTTTTCTGGTTAGATTTTATGTCGCTATTTCATTATACCTGATGATGATTGCTTGTGTTGCAATCGAAACGTCGTATTCTATTATTTAATTTAATTTATTATTTTATCTTTAGACGTGACTTAACCGAAAGAAACAAATAATAATTCCTGCAGTCACGAAAGTTCTAAAATTAAGATTGAACCACTTCTACGGGGAAGTTTTAAGCTTATCTTTTTTCTCTCTCTCTGGCGACTTGTTTTCTCTGCCTGTGTCCTCTCTTTAGATTGTTCACACTTAAATTCTAACTTAGCAATCTTTGAAATACGTAATCAACCAGGCTATGCGTTAATTGTGTGTTGACCGACCCTCTGTGTTGTATTACATTACATTTCGATATTTTACTAGGTTATTTAATTTTAGTGTGTCCTTCTCCTGATTTTCAGGCTTGCTTGCCGTGCCATCGCATTCGCAGCACCACGTCTGTTGACCACTCATTGATATGCTAATTTTTTCTCTAACCCTCCTCCCTCTCTCTGCCTCCGCCCCCTCTGTCTATTTAAGGCCACCACACAGAGACGATCACCCCTCTCTGTTACCTGTGTTGCTCTCGCTATGTATCTTGGTGATATCTGTCTGCTAATATGTCTGTCTATAGTTTTCTGGTTAGATTTTATGTCGCTATTTCATTATACCTGATGATGATTGCTTGTGTTGCAATCGAAACGTCGTATTCTATTATTTAATTTAATTTATTATTTTATCTTTAGACGTGACTTAACCGAAAGAAACAAATAATAATTCCTGCAGTCACGAAAGTTCTAAAATTAAGATTGAACCACTTCTACGGGGAAGTTTTAAGCTTATCTTTTTTCTCTCTCTCTGGCGACTTGTTTTCTCTGCCTGTGTCCTCTCTTTAGATTGTTCACACTTAAATTCTAACTTAGCAATCTTTGAAATACGTAATCAACCAGGCTATGCGTTAATTGTGTGTTGACCGACCCTCTGTGTTGTATTACATTACATTTCGATATTTTACTAGGTTATTTAATTTTAGTGTGTCCTTCTCCTGATTTTCAGGCTTGCTTGCCGTGCCATCGCATTCGCAGCACCACGTCTGTTGACCACTCATTGATATGCTAATTTTTTCTCTAACCCTCCTCCCTCTCTCTGCCTCCGCCCCCTCTGTCTATTTAAGGCCACCACACAGAGACGATCACCCCTCTCTGTTACCTGTGTTGCTCTCGCTATGTATCTTGGTGATATCTGTCTGCTAATATGTCTGTCTATAGTTTTCTGGTTAGATTTTATGTCGCTATTTCATTATACCTGATGATGATTGCTTGTGTTGCAATCGAAACGTCGTATTCTATTATTTAATTTAATTTATTATTTTATCTTTAGACGTGACTTAACCGAAAGAAACAAATAATAATTCCTGCAGTCACGAAAGTTCTAAAATTAAGATTGAACCACTTCTACGGGGAAGTTTTAAGCTTATCTTTTTTCTCTCTCTCTGGCGACTTGTTTTCTCTGCCTGTGTCCTCTCTTTAGATTGTTCACACTTAAATTCTAACTTAGCAATCTTTGAAATACGTAATCAACCAGGCTATGCGTTAATTGTGTGTTGACCGACCCTCTGTGTTGTATTACATTACATTTCGATATTTTACTAGGTTATTTAATTTTAGTGTGTCCTTCTCCTGATTTTCAGGCTTGCTTGCCGTGCCATCGCATTCGCAGCACCACGTCTGTTGACCACTCATTGATATGCTAATTTTTTCTCTAACCCTCCTCCCTCTCTCTGCCTCCGCCCCCTCTGTCTATTTAAGGCCACCACACAGAGACGATCACCCCTCTCTGTTACCTGTGTTGCTCTCGCTATGTATCTTGGTGATATCTGTCTGCTAATATGTCTGTCTATAGTTTTCTGGTTAGATTTTATGTCGCTATTTCATTATACCTGATGATGATTGCTTGTGTTGCAATCGAAACGTCGTATTCTATTATTTAATTTAATTTATTATTTTATCTTTAGACGTGACTTAACCGAAAGAAACAAATAATAGAATCGCCCTGTTCCCGTTTATAATAAGTTGATTATAGAGTCGATATAAACTGCTACGAATGGGAAATATCCGGCGTTGACCGGGGCAAAAATATTATTAAAAACTCCTGAAAACTTTCAAACATAACATACCAATGAAAATAAAACTCTGTAATTACTTTTAAACCCGACGCGCCAAGAATCGATTCTCTGAATCGCGCAAAGGAATCGATGGTTGTCGATTCATTTAGAATCGCCCTGTTCCCTTTTTAACAAACTGCGTGTCCCAGACACACACATTCACACATTTTGCTTTTACATTTAACATACAAAACGTCAGCATGTACTGCTGTCATCATAGGCAAAATATATACACCCTCACCACTCTCCCTCACCACTCTCCCTCACTCACCCTCACCACTTACTATCACTCACCACTCACACGCACCACTCACCATCACTCACCCTCACCACTCACCCTCACCACTCACCCTCACCACTGACTCACCCTCACTACTCACCCTCACCAACACTACTCACCCTCACCACTCTCCCTCACCACTCTATCACCACTCACCCTCACCACTCACCCTTCTCCCTCAACACTCACGCTCACCCTCACCAATCATCCTCGCCTGCACCACCACCACTCATCCTCACCACTCACCCTCGCCACCACCACTCACCCTCAACACTCACCCTCACCACCACCACTCACCACCACTCACCCTCACCTCTCACTCACCCTCACCACTCACCTCTCACCACTCACCTCTCCCCACTCACTTCTCACCCTCACCACTCACCCTCACCACTCACCCTCACCACTCACCTCTCACCACTCACCTCTCACCACTCACCACTCACTTCTCACCCTCACCACTCACCCTCACCACTCACCACTCACCTCTCACCACTCACCCTCACCACTCACTCTCACCACTCACTTTCACCACTCACCCTCACCACTCACCCTCACCACTCACGCTCACCCCTCTCCCTCACCACTCACGCTCACCACTCACCCTCACCACTCTTCCTCACCACTCTTCCTCACTCCTCACCACTCACGCTCACCACTCACCCTCACCACTCACTAATCACCCTCACCACTCACCCTCATCACTCACTACTCACCCTCACCACCACTACTCACCCTCACCACTCTCCCTCACCACTCACCCTCACCATTCACCCCTTTCCCTTACCACTCACGCTCACCACTCACCATCACCAACCATCCTCACCCTTACCACCACCACTCTCCCTCACCACTCTCCCTCACCACTCACCCTCACCTTAACCACTCACCCTCTCCACTCACCCTCAGCACTCACCACTCACCCTCACCTTCACCACTCACCCTCACCACTCACCATCACTGTGGTGGTGGTACCTGCTATCATGACAGTAGTACAAGCTGACGTTTTGTATGTGTAATGTCAAAATCTAAATAAGTGAATGTGTGTGTCTGTAAGAAATGTTAAGCATACTTGGCGACACGTAAGCAAGTTTTTTTTAAAACGGGAATAGGGTGAGTGGTGGTGGTGAGGGTGAGTGGTTAGGGTGAGTGGTGAAGGTCAGGGTGAGTGCTGATTGGTGATTGGTGAGGGTGTGATTGGTGAGGATGAGTGGTGAGAGGTCAGGGTGAGGGTGAGTGGTGAGCGATGAGGTGAGTGAGGGTGAGTGGTGAGTGGGCAGGGTGAGTAGTAAGGGTGAGTGGTGAGCATCAGTGGTGAGCGTGACTGGTGAGTGGTGAGGGTGAGTGGTGAGGGAGAGTGGTGAGGGAGAGTGGTGAGGGAGAGTGGTGAGGGTGAGTGGTGAGGGTGAATGGTGACGGTGAGTGGTGAGGGTGAGTAGTGAGTGGTGAGGGTGAGTGGTAAGTGGTGAGGGTCAGTGGTGATTGTTGCGGGTGTGATTGGTGAGGATGAGTGGTGAGTAGGGAGGGTGAGTGGTGAGGGTGAGTGGTGAGGGTGAGTGGCAGTTGTGAGTGGTGATTAGTGAGGGGTGAGGGTGAGCGTGAGTGGTGAGTGGTGAGGGTGAGCAGTGAGGGTGAGTGGTGATTGGTGAGGGTGTGATTGGTGATAAGTGGTGAGGGTCAGTGGTGATTGTTGAGGGTGTGATTGGTGAGAATGAGTGGTGAGTAGTGAGGGTGAGTGGTGAGGGTGAGTGGTGAGGGTGAGTGGCAGTTGTGAGTGGTGATTAGTGAGGGGTGAGGGTGAGCGTGAGTGGTGAGCAATGAGGGTCAGTGGTGATTGGTGAGGGTGTGATTGGTGAGGATTAGTGGTGAGTGGTGAGGGTGAGTGGTTGTTGTGAGGGTGAGTGGTGAGGGTGAGTGGTGAGGATGAGTGGCAGTTGTGAGTGGTGATAGGTGAGCGGTGAGGGGTGAGTGGTGAGTGGTGAGTGTGAGTGGTGAGGGTGAGTGGTGAAGGTGAGTGGTGAGGGTGAGTGCTGAGTGGTGAGGGTGAGAGAGTGGTTAGTTTTAAGGGTGAGTGTTGAGGGTGAGTGGTGAGGTTGAGTGGTAAGGGTTAGTGGAGAGTGGTGAGTGGTGATTGGTCAGTGGTGATTGGTCAGGATGAATGGTGAGTAGTGAGGGTGAGGTTGAGTGGTGAAGTTGAGTGGTGAGGGTGAGTGGTGAGGGTGAGTGGTGGTTGTGACGGTGAGTGGTGAGTGGTGAGGGTGAGTCGTGAGGGTGAGTGGTGAGGCTGAATGGTGAGCGTGAATGGTGAGAGTGAGTGGTGAGTGGTGAGGGAGAGTGGTGAGGGTGAGGGGTGAGTGGTGAGGGTGAGTGGTGATGAAGAGTGGTGAGGTTGAGTGGTGAGTAGTAAGGGTGAGTGGTGATGGTGAGGGTTAGTGGTGAGGGTGAGTGGTGAGGGTGAGTGGTGAGGGTTAGTAGTGAGGGTGAGTGGTCAGGGTGAGTGGTGAGGGTGAGTGGTGAGGGTGAGTGGTGAGCAGTGAGGGTGAGTGGTTGTTGTGAGGGTGAGTGGCAGTTGTGAGTGCTGATCGGTGAGTGGTGAGTGGTGAGCGTGAGTGGTGAGGGTGAGTGGTGAGGGTGAGTGCTGAGTGGTGAGGGTGAGTGGTGAGAGAGTCGTTAGTTTTGAGGGTGAGTGGTGAGGTTGAGTGGTGAGGGTTAGTGGAGAGTGGTGAGTGGTGATTGGTCAGTGGTGATTAGTCAGGATGAATGGTGAGTAGTGAGGGTGAGGTTGAGTGGTGAGGTTGAGTGGTGAGGGTGAGTGGTGAGGGTGAGTGGTGGTTGTGACGGTGAGTGGTGAGTGGTGAGGGTGAGTGGTGAGGGTGAGTGGTGAGGCTGAATGGTGAGGGTGAATGGTGACAGTGAGTGGTGAGGGAGAGTGGTGAGGGAGAGGGGTGAGCGTGAGTGTTGAGGGTGAATGGTGAGGGTGAGTGGTGAGGGTGAGTGGTGAGGTTGAGTGGTGAGGTTAAGTGGTGAGGGTGTGTGGTGAGGGTGAGTGGGGAGGGTGAGTGCTGAGGGTGTGGTGAGAGTGAGTGGTGAGTGGTGAGGGTGAGTGGTTAGGATTTGTGATGATGGTGAGTGGTGAGGGTGAGTGTTGATGTTGAGGGTGAGTGGTGAGGGTGTGTGGTGAATAGTAAGGGTGAGTGGTGAGAGTGAGTGGTGAGGGTAAGGGTGAGTGCTGAGGGGTCAGTGGTGAGGTTTAATGGATGAGTAGGAAGGGTGAGTGGTGAGGGTGAGTGGTGGGTGGTGAGGGTGAGTGGTGAGGTTGAGTGGTGAGTAGGAAGGGTGAGTGGTGAGTGGGGAGGGTGAGTGGTCAGGGGTGAGGGTTAGTGGTGAGGTTGAGTGGTGAGTAGGAAGGGTGAGTGGGGAGGGTGAGTGGTCAGTGGTGAGGGGTCAGGGTTAGTGGTGAGGATGAGTGGTGAGGGTGAGTGGTCAGGGTTAGTGGTGAGGGGTGATTGGTGGTGGTGAGGGTGAGTGGTGAGGGTGAGTGGTGAGGGTGAGTGGTGAGCATGAGTGGTGAGGGTGAGTGGTGAGGGTGAGTGGTGATGGTGAGTAGTGAGGGTGAGTGGTGATGGTGAGTGGTGAGGGTGAGTGGTGATGGTGAGGGGTGAGTGGTGAGGGTGAGTGGTGACGAAGAGTGGTGACGTTGAGCGGTGAGTAGTAAGGGTGAGTGGTGAGGGTGAGGGTTAGTTGTGAGGGTGAGTGGTGAGGGTTTGTGGTGAGGGTGAGTGGTGAGGGTTTATGGTGATGGTGAGTGGTGAGGATGAGTGGTGAGGGTGAGTGGTGAGGGTGAGTGGTGAATGGTGAGTGGTGAGGGTAAGTGGTGATGGTGAGTAGTGAGGGTGAGTGGTTAGGGGTGAGTGGTGGGGATGAGTGGTGAGGGTGAGTGGTGAGGGTCAGTGGTGAAGGTGAGTGGTGAAGGTGAGTAGTAAGTAGTGAGGATGAGTGGTGAGTGGTGAGGGTGATTAGTGAGTAGTGAGGGTGAGTGGTGAGGGTGAGGGTGATTAGTGAGTAGTGAGGGTGAGTGGAGAGGGAGAGAGTGAGTGGTGAGCGTGAGTGGTGAGGGTGAGTGGTGGTGGTGAGGGTGAGTGGTAAGCGTGAGTGGTGAGGGAGAGGGTGAGTGGTGAGGGTGAGTGGTGAGGCTGAATGGTCAGGGTGAATGGTGAGAGTGAGTGGTGAGGCTGAATGGTCAGGGTGAATAGTGAGAGTGAGTGGTGAGGGTTAGTGGTGAGAGTGAGTGGTTAGGGTGTGTGGTGATTGGTGATTGGTGAGTGGTGAGGGTGAGTGGTGAGGGTGAGTGGTGAGGGTGAGGGAGATTGGTGAGGGAGATTGGTGAGTGGTGAGTTGTGATGGTGATTGGTGAGGGTGAGTAGTGAGTGGGAGTGGTGAGGATGAGTGGTGAGGGTAAGTTGTGAGTGGTGAAAGGTATTGTCAAAGCCCGGTGGGCTTTGACAATACCTTAATATCTGTGTATATATGTAAGGTTATTAAGAAATATATTTTTCACCCGGGCGACGCCGGGTACTTCTGCTAGTATGAACATAAAATAAGTAATATTTTTAAAAACGTTTTTTAAAAACACGCTTTTATGAAATGTACTCGTAACGGCAGAACTCCACGACTCCAGGAAGTGGCCTCGAAGTTTGCCATAACGTAAGTGACCGTGGCCACTTACAGCCAACGTCCCTTGACCGTGGACAATTAGACCCAAGCCGAAACATAAATGACGTCACGCACCTGGGGGGGAGGGGGGGTCAGACATTTGTGACGATTTGTGACGAGCGGGGGGGGTTTGAGAAATGTGACGTCACATCAAAATGCGCAACTTTAAATAAATATAGGCAACGCGTTTTACTTAATTAAATAGACTTTTTAATAAATGTTTTCTCCTACAACATCAGAGTGCAGCGCCATATTAAATACGCAATACAATGACAATAGTTTAATGAGATTTGAAGCATGTTTAAAAAAAAATTGGGGGGGGGGGGGGCAGAGCTTTGTGACGTCAAATTTGAGGGGGGGGGGGTCTGACTTTTTGTGATGACGTGTGACGAGGGGGGGGGGGTCAAAAATCGTCCAAAATCGCGTGAAGTCATTTATGGACGGCCCCATACCACTCACCTGACACCTCACCAAAAACTCACCCCTCAAGAGGCACCGCTCACCCGTGACTGACAGTGCCATGAGTTGGTGCTGTTTTTTTTACGAAGGTGGACGTTAGAAATCGTGGGTCGAGATCAAACAGAGTCTCCTGCTTCGTACAGTGAGGGAAAAAAGTATTTGATCCCCTGCTGATTTTGTACGTTTGCCCACTGACAAAGCCATGATCAGTCTATAATTTTAATAGTAGGTTTATTTGAACAGTGAGAGACAGAATAACAACAACAAAATCCAGAAAAACGCATGTCAAAAATTTTATAAATTGATTTGCATTTTAATGAGGGAAATAAGTATTTGACCCCTCTGCAAAACATGACTTAGTACTTGGTGGCAAAACGCTTGTTGGCAATCACAGAGGTCAGACGTTTCTTGTAGTTGGCCACCAGGTTTGCACACATCTCAGGAGGGATTTTGTCCCACTCCTCTTTGCAGATCTTCTCCAAGTCAATAAGGTTTCGAGGCTGACGTTTGGCAACTCGAACCTTCAGCTCTCTCCACAGATTTTCTATGGGGTTAAGGTCTGGAGACTGGCTAGGCCACTCCAGGACCTTACTGTGCTTCTTCTTGAGCCACTCCTTTGTTGCCTTGGCCGTGTGTTTTGGGTCATTGTCATGCTGGAATACCCATTGACGACCCATTTTCAATGCCCTGGCTGAGGGAAGGAGGTTCTCACCCAATATTTGACGGTACATGGCCCCGTCCATCGTCCCTTTGATGCGGTGAAGTTGTCCTGTCCCCTTAGGAGGAAAACACCCCCAAAGCATAATGTTTCCACCTCCATGTTTGACGGTGGGGATGGTGTTCTTGGGGTCATAACCAGCATTCCTCCTCCTCCAAACACGGCGAGTTGAGTTGATGTCAAAGAGCTCCATTTTGGTCTCATCTGACCACAACACTTTCACCCAGTTGTCCTCTGAATCATTCAGATGTTCATTGGCAAACTTCAAACGGGCATGTATATGTGCTTTCTTGAGCAGGGGGACCTTGCGGGCGCTGCAGGATTTCAGTCCTTCACGGCGTAGTGTGTTACCAACTGTTTTCTTGGTGACTATGGTCCCAGTTGCCTTGAGATCATTTACAAGATCCTCCCGTGTAGTTCTAGGCTGATTCCTCACCGTTATCATGATCATTGCAACTCCACGAGGTGAGATCTTGCATGGAGCCCCAGGCCGAGGAAGATTGACAGTTCTTTTGTGTTTCTTCCATTTGCGAATAATCGCACCAACTGTTGTCACCTTCTCACCAAGCTCCTTGGCGATGGTCTTGTAGCCCATCCTAGCCTTGTGTAGGTCTACAATCTTGTCCCTGACATCCTTGGAGAGCTCTTTGGTCTTGGCCATGGTGGAGAGTTTAGAATCTGATTGAGTGATTGCTTCTGTGAACAGGTGTCTTTTATACAGGTAACAAGCTGAGATTAGGAGCACTCCCTTTAAGAGTGTGCTCCTAATCTCAGCTCGTTACCTGTATAAAAGACACCTGGGAGCCAGAAATCTTTCTGATTGAGAGGGGGTCAAATACTTATTTCCCTCATTAAAATGCAAATCAATTTATAACATTTTTGACATGCGTTTTTCTGGATTTTGTTGTTGTTATTCTGTCTCTCACTGTTCAAATAAACCTACCATTAAAATTATAGACTGATCATTTCTTTGTCAGTGGGCAAACGTACAAAAGCAGCAGGGGATCAATTACTTTTTTCCCTCACTGTATGTATATGTGTGTGTATGGTGAACATCAACATGTAGGCTATCGCGACCAATATCATCCATAATAGAGGGGTTTTTGGGTTATGGATGTGTAATAATCCTTCTTGAGGCGGCTTCGGAATCAGTCCTTTTTATTTCCACTCCACAATACACTTTACTCACTCACTCTCCATTGCTGGCAGACAACGGAGAGAGGACAGACTTCGCACTAAGTCCCCACCACGCACGTGGCACCCCCGAGCCCCCGTCCGCGCGTGACCCTGCTCTTGTCAGTCTCCAGTCTGCTCTCGATCGTTCTCCCTCACTCTCTCTTAATCCCTTCGTCACGTGGTCCCCCCCAGCCAATCGTTCATGGACAGCTTCGATCATTCTCGATGGTTCCCTGTCAATCCCGGGACCACGCCCCTCATCCGGCTCCCCATTAGCTGGGGCCCCGAATGGCTAGGCCAATCACTCCTGATGACATGCCGTGATCACGCCTGGGCCATGGTCCCTATCTCAACCCTTATTGGCTACAAGCAGGACCGGCAAGCCAATGCCCACGTGAACCCTTTATAGCTGTTATTACATCACCCCCCCCCCCCCGGTGAAAAAAATTTAACCATCTCGGCTGGGAAAAGGGTGAAAAACCAATTCCGCAACATCTTATTAGGGCACCAAGGTGCGTTTAACAATTTGAGGGTGAACCGGCGTCCCCGCGCCTAACAACATTTAAAACAGTCACCCTTAAAAAAAAAATCACGACATACATTAGGGCGCCCCTGCAGCGCAGTAACGACAGGGAAATCAGCGAAACGATCAAACGTTAACGAAACGGAAGAGATTTCGACCGCGTACGCGACGCGGGACCCTCTCCGCTCCCAGCGTAAGGTCGCTTTGCTTCCGGATGGACAGGAGGTGGCAGGCTCGAAGAAGAAGTAGGTTGTTGGTGCTTGGTCACGTCCAGGGCGGGCCCCGTTGGAGGGGGGGCAGCGGGGGCTTCTTCAGCCTTCAGAACCTGTTCATCTGCAGGAGGCACAACACAGTCCCCCCTGGGATCAACGGGCGTGTCAAGCGGCGTAGTCGGCCCGGCAGAACCCGGCAGGTCAGCTAGTGGGGATGAAGGACCGACACGCGCGTCAACATAGGGTTTAAGTCGCGAGGAATGAACATACCACCGACGTTTTCCGTATTGAACGCGGATACTTTGCGAGTTCCGAACATCTACCAGCGTCACAGGCCCCCGCCACGGCCTGTGCAGTTTAGGGGATGTGCCCGCCGGTATCTGGGGGCAGTGGAGCCACGCCAGGTCTCCCACTGACCAAGGCATGCGAGTATGCGATCGACGCGCATACCGTTCGTTCCTTGCCTGAGCACGGGCCGTCGCCCACCGGGCAGCCTCTCGCGCCTCCGTTACTCGTTCAAGCGAGTCACGCACATGGTCAGGCAGGGAGCGGGACGGTTGTTTACTCGGCGTACCCAGTTGCACATCGATGGGTGGAACATTTTCACGGCCATACATCAAAAAAAATGGTGAGTATCCCGTGGATGTGTGCGGAACCATGAGGTATGCCGCTAAGACGCCTGGTATGTGCAGGTCCTAATCGGTTTGCTTTTCACTGACCGTGTGACAAAGCATAGCCGAGAGGGTACGGTTGAATCGTTCCACCATACCATCTGTTTGGGGATGGCATGGGGAGGTGCGAACTTTCTTTGTACCTAGCGCGTCACAAACTTCCCTAAGCAATTTAGAGGAGAAATTCCGCCCTTGATCTGTGAGCAGCCTCTCAGGTGCCCCCTTGTCCATGACATACCCGTTCAAGAAAGCGTTGGTGATGGACGCTGCCGTTTGGTCCGGCAGAGGCCAGGCCATCGGCCATCGAGAAAAATATTCCACCCCGGCCAGAAGGTATTTATTGCCCCTAGCCGACGGGGGGAACGGCCCCAGAATGTCGAGAGCAACTAATTCGTTGATACGGGACACTTCAATGGAACGCAACGGTGGTACATAGTGGTTCCAAGGCGGCTTCCTCTTCGCACAATCATGGCACGAGCGGACAAAGTCATTGATGTCTGCCGTCATACCGGCCCAGAAAAAATCCTTTTGCATTGCGGCCACAGTCTTCTGGACGCCGAGGTGCATCAACTTATCAGCGTGCAGAGTACGGAGCAGGTCGTAGCGAAGCGAAGTAGGCACTACCAAGCGTGGTCGGTCAGACAACCCGTCGGTACACATTAACAATCCAGACTTACCCCGGAACATCTGCCACTTCCAGCCCGCCAATTGCGATTTCTGTTTCCCTACCAATTTACGTAGTGGAGACAGCGAGGCATCGGCCTCCTGCTCGCGCAACCAGACCGCGTGCGGCAGCCGCAAGGTATCATCGGTGTCCACCGACACCTGCTGCTCCTCCTCCTTCGCTTTTGCCCCTGCGTCGTCCTCATTCGCCATCGCCACCATAACCGGGCAGGGCGACGTGGGCGGTGCCGCGCAGCGGTGCGTGCCCGTCAGGCAAGCCTTGAAAGCGCATCCGCGTTTGCGTGACGGGCCCCCTTTCGGTATGTTATATCGAAGGAAAATTCCTGTAACGATTCCAACCACCGGGCCAATTGGCCTGACGGCTGATCCAATTTGAGGGAATTTTGCAAAGCCGCATGATCAGTGCGGACCAGGAATTTCCGTCCATACAGGTACGGCCGGTACAATCGAACAAAATGGACAATTGCCAAAAGTTCCCGCCTTGTCACGCAATATCGCGTTTCCGCAGGGGATAGAACCCTGCTACCGTACGCCACCACCCTCTCAACCCCATCCTTGCGTTGCGACAAAACGGCCCCAATGCCGATATCACTCGCATCCGTATCAAGGATGAATGGCTGTGAAAAATCTGGGTAATCTAACGTAGGCGCCGTGGCGAGGTGGTCCCGAAGTGCCATAAAGGAACTTTCTTCCTCCGCACCCCATTTAAACCTTTGATTTTTGCCAGTTAGAACGTGTAATGGTTTTGCCAACGTCGCAAAGTTCTTAACGAAGCGGCGATAATAAGAAGCGAATCCAATAAACCGCCGAACATCACCCACCGAGGTGGGTGTGGGCCACTCACGTACACACTTCGTTTTCAGAGGGTCAGTGGATACACCGTCCAAACTGACAATATGACCCAGGTAACGGACGGAGTGTTGCAGAAGGTGGCATTTCCTCGGTTTAAACTTAAGGTCAGCCGCACGCATTCTTTGAAAAACTGTCTCAAGGCGTTGGAGATGTTCCTCGAACGTGCGGCTAAAGACAATTATATCGTCTAGATATATGAGGCACGTTTCCCACTGCAGTCCCGCCAACACCAATTCCATGAGCCGCTGAAACGTGGCCGGAGCCGCGTTCAGGCCCATCGGTAACCGATTAAATTCAAAGAGACCTTGCGGCATGCGGAATGCCGTTTTGGCTTTTGACTCGTCATCGAGGGGAAGCTGCCAGAAGCCCGAGGACAGGTCAAGGGTGGAAAAGAATTTAGCACCCGATAAAGCATCCAATGAGTCATCCATCCTCGGTAAGGGGTACGCGTCCGCTACCGAAATTTTGTTCAACCGGCGGAAATCAACGCAAAACCTCGTACCACCATCTTTCTTCTTAACCAGAACGACGGGCGCGCCCCAAGGGCTGTTCGACGGCGAAATAATATCCGCCCCCAGCAAATCATCTACTGCCCCACGCACGTGTTCCCTTTCCGCCGGGCTCATACGGTGTGGGTGCATACAGACGGGAGGCGCCACACCGGTTTCAATATGGTGCGACAAAAGCGACGTGCGGCCCAGGTCCAACTAATTTCTGCTGAAAACATCAGCGTACCACAGCAATAGCGAACGCATTTGACAAGGAAGAATTCTCTCCGCATAAATCTGCGATCCAGCGTTCTTGTGAACGATCATGCGGAGGCCCATCCGCGGGCATCCGAGCGCGCGGCGGTTTGTCACAAGAGGCGAAATCAGTAGTGGCGTGAGCCAGCACCGATCTCTCCGGAACAACAACGTGGTCAGGTCCCCCATTCAAGACCTGTATGAAAGGTGCCTGACCTGGGCGCACGATCGTTTGTGCCACCGCCAAAGAAAAATATTTCGATACCGAATTCGATGGGGATAATAGCATGCCCTTCGCATCCCTTCCCATTTGAAGTGGTTTTCGGTAACGCAGCGGGATAAGCATTTGCGCTCCTGATGGAACCTCCACCGTAGCCGCAACGACAGCAGTAACTGCGTTACCTGTAGGCGCATTGGCCAGCAGGGAAGGCAGGAACGCCATCCTACGACCCCCCGGCATTTCCAAACAGTCCTGGTCGACCCGTATTCTCAGCGGCATCCGGCGCAGGAAATCCGTACCCAACAAGCATGGAACAGCTAGCGAGTGAGAAATTAACACAGGTCCTGCGGCGGTAATATTTCCGATAGCGATGCTCACATCCACCTGTCCGCAGATACCCATGCTCCCCCCATTGGCGGCAACACACGCATCATTAACCTTGCGTATCCGCGACGCAGGAATGGACAACAGATGAAGAATAACATCAGAAATAATGGTAGCCGATGCGCCAGTGTCCACCAAGATATGGACGTCGACACCGTCGATGGTACCTCGTACCGTCGACGAGCCCGACGCCGCAGCCACAATCCTGCGAGCCAATTTCTTCCACTGTGTAGCAGAGCATGTCAATGGAGCAGGAGAAATAAAATTATCGTTAGGAGTGTAAGAATGAGTGCGAGTGGATGAGTGATGTGACACAACCTGCCGGGTGTCCGATTTGTGCCGACTCGCCCGAGGTTGTTGCAGCTCCGCAGCAGGTAGAGGAGATGGAGGTCCCCTTGGCGGAAGAGGCGACAGCAGAGGTCGGCAGTGGCAGTCACGGGCGAAGTGGCCCCGTCTGCCGCACTTGAAACACGCGGCCGACGTCGGCCGGTGGTCGGACGACCCGGCCCTCACACGCGGCTGGCCCGTGTAGTCGGCCCGCTGGTCGCGCAGCCGCCGACCCGGAATCCTATGCGGGACAGCAGCAGCCAGCATGTCGTCGTCGCCCGAGTCGTCGGAGCAGTGGACAACCAGTCGCGGAGACCACCCCAGAGGCGGCCCGTCGATCTCGGGTTTCCCCGTCCATGCCGCCATCTGGTCCCAACGCTTGAGATTAAACTTAGCGTCCAGACAGCGCGCCACCCACCGCGATGAAAGCGGTTCGTGGCCGCACACTGGTAGAGAGATGTTGAGCTCCTGAGACAACTCCAGCATGCGGGAAAGGATGAGCGGATCCAAATGCTCGGCCGTTGCGTTGGGGTAGGCGGCCATGGCCATCGCCATCAACGCCCCCCGATAGGCCAATGGCGATTCCTCCGGTGCTCGGCGACGCGACATAAATTTTCTGGTGGCCGATGTCGGCGGGTCATAAAATTCCGCCATCTCTGTGAACGCATCCCGCAGTGTCTTCTTCTTGGACGCCGGGATGGAGCGGAAGACTCCCAGAGACACATCATCGAGCAGCGTAGGTAGCGCTCCCAGCGCTTTTTCCTCCGTCCAGTTCACAGATCTAAAAGCTGACTCGAAGCGCCACGTAAAAGCACTCCAATCGCCCCCGGCGATAAATTCTTTTATTTGTGGAAGGCGATGTCCGCGGTGGCAGGCGCGTGCCGAGGGCGTCTCCGACTGCCGTTCCCGCTCTCCACTCGGTGCAGGGAAAATGGCGTCCGGCGGCCGCGTGGTGGTAGGCGCGCCCAAAATGGCGGCTGACGACTCCGGCACAGCCGCCCCACCCAAGACGACGGCGTCCTCCCGCGTGGCAGGAGCAATGGCGGGTCCCGATTCCATAGCAGGACCCCTTCCCACGGCGTCCAGCTGATCGGCGATCTGGCGACCCACGGCTGGTGAGGACGCCACCGTGGTCACCAGGCTTAGCAGAATGGCGCGCAACGACTCAATCTGCTCCGCCATCAGCCGCCATTCGTCTCTTGGTCCTGCCGTGGTCGCATCCTCCCCCGGTCGACGCTGAGAGGCGTCGAGGCGAGTGTCATCAGCAGGCAGCACAAGGGCTGTAGCTCCCAACAGCTCATCTTCATCCGTCTCGACCTCTTCCTCCGATAGAGGCACGGGCAGGTTCTTTTTTCTGGGGTGTTTAGACATCTTGATGATCGTCCAAACAGTCGCAGAATTACTTCTGACACCAGTGTAATAATCCTTCTTGAGACTGCTTCGGAATCAGTCCTTTTTATTTCCACTACACAATACACTTTACTCACTCACTCTCCATTGCTGGCAGACAACGGAGACAGGACAGACTTCGCACTAAGTCCCCACCACGCACGTGGCACCCCCGGGCCCCCGTCCGCGCGTGACCCTGCTCTTGTCAGTCTCCAGTCTGCTCTCGATCGTTCTCCCTCACTCTCTCTTAATCCCTTCGTCACGTGGTCCCCCCCAGCCAATCGTTCATGGACAGCTTCGACCATTCTCGATGGTTCCCTGTCAATCCCGGGACCACGCCCCTCATCCGGCTCCCCATTAGCTGGGGCCCCGAATGGCTAGGCCAATCACTCCTGATGACATGCCGTGATCACGCCTGGGCCATGGTCCCTATCTCAACCCTTATTGGCTACAAGCAGGACCGGCAAGCCAATCCCCACGTGAACCCTCTATAGCTGTTATTACAGATGGCTATCTTCTTTCGCACCGTACGTAGACAACCGTGACCATCGGAGGTGCCCTGCTTCCCCCATGGAGAGAGCGACCCACACCAGCGGATCGTGGCCTGCAGCTCGACCGCTGAACGGCCTTTACGTCGTCCGTCATGGCGCTCCTAGTTGACATCTCACCACGGTGGCTAGGAGATGTTAACTACCTCGCCTGGTACACAGGAGGTCGTGGGTTCGATCCCCACCCTGACGCCTGCTGCTGTATATTTGGAGTTTGCGTGTCTCTCTGCCCCCGTGGTCGCGTGGATTTGTCTCCGGGTCCTTTGGTTTTTCCCTCCACATTTAGAATCAACACCACGCGAATACGTTTCCACGCGATAATAACCTACTTCGTTAGGCTATCATTTGTGATAGCCAGGTCGCTTTCTGCAAAAAAAACCTACCATACAGCTCAAGTGGGCCTCACCTGCTAAAATATAAATAGAGATTAGATGAATAAGTGGGGCATTCGTCGTTTCTCCGGGAGTTGGTCCTTTTAAGAGTTTCCTCGGAGAGAGACCGAACTGCTAAGGCCAAATAGTCCAGCCAACTTACACGAAGGCTTCCAAATCACTGCAGGTGGAAGGCAAACATTTTCTCCAACAGGAAAGATGAAGAGGTCGACCAGAAGCCAGGTTCTGGCTTAGCCCCGCACCCCATCGCGGCAATGTGAAATTTCCACTGGTGGCTCAGGGCAGCCAATGGGCAGATTCCCTCCTCCGCTGCTGCTGCACTGTGCCTCGGCTTCCTAACTTCGGGCGATCGATAGGGGACGTCCGCCCGCCCGCCGCAGAGAGACAGAACCGTGTAAAGTTTCTCGAACACGAATCTCAAGACTCAAATTTAACCATTTAAAGTTAGGGGGGGGGGGGTGGAAGACGGAGAATGTGCCGGTCACTTTCAAAAGTCACGGCGATGTCTCGGTCGGAAGGGACGCGGGGGTGGGTGAGGGTGGGGTGGGGTTGGCACCGTCGCTCGAACACTTGCACATTCCCGTGACGGGGTTTCCAGTCGAGTCCATCCACGCGAATTACATTTTGCGGGGTGGAAGAGGCGGTGGGGGTGGAGGGGAGGTGGTGGGGGGGCAAACTACTCTGTCCACCGCAGCCAGGCCCCTGGATCCCGCGGGGCCAGGGGAAGATATTTTTTTCCCGGAGAGGCCAGGAATAGACGGGGAAATAACCGCGAGGCCTCAGCGGAAGCGGCTTTTCCACAACAATGGCAGGAAACCTGGCCACGTGAAAAGATCAGCCGCGTGTGTGTGTTGTGTTGTTCTCTCTCTCTCTGTTCACTGCACTCACTCTCTCAAGATCCCCTCGGGGAAATGAATTTAACCGTAAATATATTTTTTGTTTTGTTGTCGAATGTACTTTATTTATTATTTAGCCACATTCGTCGAGGTGTTTTTTCGTGTGTTACTTGCAGGGGAAAGCATTGTTCCCCGATGAAGGTCACGCGTATCTGCCCACGCTGAATTCCTGTATTCCCAGCGTACACGACAGAGGATCCTATCGGCTTGTGTTTACCCAGGAAGGGCGCCTCGCACGGTCTCTCAAACCCCTCCTCCCCCTCGGTACTTGGGGGAGCGTCTTGCAAAGGGGAAACTTTGGCCAATTTGGTTTTGAGCGTTTTAAAAAAGTGGGAGGAAATGAGAGTGCACCTCAGAAGCTCACACGAACGCGAAGGGACAAACGCGCCCTCTCACGAATCGGTGAATACGCGCGGGTAGGTCGGCAACCTGCTTGCTGTACTGCCCCTCCCTCCACAAACCTCATCACGTGCCCCACAAGGTGGCTGCTTGACAGACAATCCGTTCTTCCATATGATCCATAAACCATAACCCTCCAGGCAGGCATGCCCCCACCACCACCACCACGACACCACCGCGTCGGTCGTGAAGCTAACTTAACGTCGGGCCGTGATCAATCCACTGTTGGATGGAGGCCTCCCCAAGCCGTCGCCGACTCACACGATCCGGCGATGCGCAGGAGCTAATCCTGCGCACGAGCCCGATGTCATTGCTCCATCTCCGCCGTGGAATGGCCCCTCGGTCTCAAGACTCTTCAGGAGGGTCCTGCTGGACTTGTTCGTCCACTCCATGATTAAAGTAGGCTCGTTTACACGCGTGAGAGTAAACAGCAGTGCCCAGAGGAACATCTGCACACACGAGGGGACAATAGCCTCATCAACCAGACGTGGGAGATTAGCAACCGACTTGCTGCAATGCCTTCCATCGGCACCACCTCATTGCAGGCAGGTTGTAAGTGTCACGCAGACTCTCATCACACTGTGAGCCACCGACCACGCTGTGCTACGACACCAGGCCACGGCGAACACCACCGCTGGGTCTGCCCTCTTCACAGTGGCGTAGTAACTCCATTATATCAGCTCAGGGGGTGCGGCAATCGGTCAGGTGGGGCCCCGATATTAAATTTGTCTCGCACGGTCGCACGCTTGGCTATTTCATATCGCGGGCTCCTCTTGCCTCATCACATCATCGTTCGGCTCACGGTCTCGGACATTTGACGCTGTAGGGGGCGCTCCGCCTTCGCCAAATGCATCCACAGCAGCTCCGTAGCAGTTACCTCTTTGCGATATAATTGACGCCTATCTCACGAAATAAATATTCCAAACGTTACTGCTCTAATTACATTATAATAAAATGAAAGCATTTTCATGAAGATAGACTTAAACCGCATGTAAAATATGTTGTTGTTCTTTTACACGGTTGTTGAAAACACATCTCATTAGAGCTTTGGCCATCAGGGGGGAGGGGGGGGGGCAAGGCACCCCCTGCCTGCCCCCACGCGCGTTACGCTCCTGCCCCTCCACTCACAGTGACCAACGCTCCGAGCCACCGGCCCAGCTCAGTGTTGGTTTGCAGGCTCAAGCTGAGCCTTTCTCGCTCCGATACCAGGCCACGGTGAACACCGCTGGGTCTGCCCTCTTCACAATATATCAGCTCAGGGGGTGCGGCAATCAAACTTCAAATCTAGAATTTCCCGCTCCTGTTCAGGTCACGCCGGTTCGCTCTACCGGCCCTACGCAAGAGTGACGGCCGACCGTACCTTTAAGGAAGTGAAACAAAACTATTCTAAAGTATTATTATTTTATTCTACCAGGTGAGGCCCACTGAGCTACGTAGCTCTTTTTCAGAAGCGACCTGGCCACAAATGATAGCCCAACGAAGTGGCTTATTACGTGGACATTTTAAGCAGCCAAATGCTCTAAACACGTGGTGTTCATTCTAAATGTGGAGGGAAAAACCGGAGTACCCGGATAAAAATCCACGCGACCACGGGGAGAGAGACATGCAAACTCCATATACACAGGCTTCAGGGTTGGGATCGAACCCACGACCTACTGTGTACCAGGCGAGGTAGTTGACACCTCTCCACCGTGGCTCCCGTCACAGAGGCCTTCGACTGTCGAGGTGGATCTCAGGATGAATATCAACAAAAGTCGCGTGCAACTGGTTCGCTACGGCACATTCAATACGTCGCGACTCATGGAAAACGACTGCCGAATGTGTACACCGGTACACCGATGGAAAGCACTGAAGGAAAATTGACATCAAGACGATGGATTACATTAATAAGTAAAGGCGCGGACTCGCACGACGGTGAAGTCGTTTTTTTGCGTGTTTTTCTTGGCGGGGGGGGGGGAAGAGTGCAAATGGATGCGATGATGCCAAGCAGCGTTTGCCCGGGGTGCGGGCAGAGAAACGCGTGCGGCCAATGCCCCCCCGGGCGACCCGCCCTGAGACGGAAGCGAAGAAACGCGGCCACACCACGGCTGGAAAGGGAGCCCGGAGCGGCAGCTGAAGAGAAGCTCAGCTGCGTGGGGTGTTACCGGGGAGACGAAGGGCGCGTGGATCAGAGAACGAACTGCACATCAGAGGCATCACGGTGGCTGCCTCGGAAAGTTAAGCGGGCTAGTGACGATGGCCGGTGAAGCCAAAGGAGGGAGTTGCATCCAAGAGGACGGAACCACCGCATTGATGGAGTTCTTTAGAACTGTTTGTTGTTGTGTTTAGTTTATTGTCCTTCCTCCCGCTCCTCTGATTAGCAGGGTTGGCTACGTGCGGTGTGAAAGAAGTTCAACATACATACGTACATATGGAGTTCACGTGCAGGAGTGAGATGGATTGTGGCATCACAGGACCACGAGAAATGGCGACAACGTGGGAAGGCATTCTTCTACCCGTGGATAAACAATGGCTGATGGTGATGATGAGAGGCCTCCAATGAGTGTCTGGTAATTCCACTGAGATCTTTCTCATCTGCAGCACCACACCTCTGGGACAACCTGCCCGAAGCCATCCACACACTCAGCATCCCACCATCACTGCATTCACAACTCAACACCAATAACACATCTCTGAGCACCTGCATAGCACAGCTAAGTCACAGCCACAACTTGCTCTTTAATTATAAACGACCATAAATGGCAATGAAAAATAAGAATAGTTTTTACCTTTTCTGGCCATAAAAACAGGCGGTGTTAAGATGTTCAAACACCAAATAGATTACCTTTTGCAAGGCATCAAGTCTGCATTAACCACGTGTACTTTTGGCAAACATGACTAGGTAGTATACGCACACGTCTCTCTCATTGTTTAGAATGTTCCATGTGTATGTTGATAATTAATCGGACGACGGCGCTTTGGGGTGGAAGATTCGTACAGGAAAGGAGCCACCACCACCACGCGCATGTAAACAAAGGTAAACTTGACTTGACTCAGTAACCTCGTAAAAAAACACCCGACTTGATACGGTAAACTTACGTAAATATAACTTTTCTCGGTAACCTCGCGTAAACTTTGACTCGGTTCGGTAACCTCACTTAAACTCGACGTGACTCGGTCACCTTGTGTGACCCGCCCCCACTGTGCCTCGGTTCTTCCTGGCCGTGATCGTCCTCTTGGGCACAGTGAGGGTGGTCAACAATAATTAACATAATAAAAACCGATAGTTCTCCAGCGTGATCTTCTTACTCTCCACGCTTGGACGCAAGGAATCCAGGAGGAGACTCCGTCCACACGGTGAGTTTATTGAACCAGCCCCTCCAGCAGACGAGTACGTCGGACCATCTGGAGCGACCAAATGTGCTGTCAACTTCACGCCCCACGCCTCACTGATCAGAAACCTGCGCATATGGGATTAATTGAATGTTTTGAATTAGTTATACTTACACAAAAATTTACCTCGTAAAACTCTCACAAGCAAATTTAATCTCCAAGACCTTAATTGTAAAAGTTTCTGGGTAGTACGCACTTTATAACTCATTATTACTTTATCTTCATCAATTAATACAAATTCGAGTGTTCATTTTACGGTTACAAGTTTTTTTTGTTTACGGAGCTCCCTTATTCAGCGTCTTATCTGCGCCACGCCGAGCCGTTTCTAAAATCTGTGATGTAAAACGCCGACTCGATCACACCGAATCAAATCGATCAACGATCGTGTTCGGGTGAAGTCTCTCCATCACGCTGGTCATCACCTCAGCACTTTGTCAAAAATATGTTCAAAAAAAATAAAGAGGTTCTCATTATAATACTGAAGCGTGAAAATATGCATTATTTAACAAAGACATAACCACACAGGTTACACTCACGTGAACTTGAATTGACTCGGTAACCTCACGTGAACTTGACTTGGCACGGTAACCTCACGTGAACTCGACTTGACACGTTAACCTCATGTAAACTCGACTTGGCACGGTAACCTCACGTAAACTCCACTTGAGACAGTAACCTCGACAAGTGAACAACAACACGTGGACAGGTGGACACGTGGATTGGCGGACACGTGAACATGTGGACACGTGAACACACGGATACGTGAACACGCGGACACATGAACACACGGATACGTGAACACGCGGACACGCGGACACGTGAACACGCGGACACATGAACACACGGATACGTGAACACGCGGACACGTGGACACGCGGACATGTAACAGGAGCGGGATTCTCCCGAGCGGGAGAAGCTGCTGCCACATTGGCACGGTAGAAGGGTGAGCAGCAGACCTGGCGTCCGCCCGTTACTCACCATCCAGAGGTCACCAGGTCACGTCGATCTCCCGGTGCGGCGGCTGAAGCGTTGGGGACAATTTTTAACCCCCCCCCCTACCCCTTTAGCGGTATAATGTAGAAATGATTGGGTACGACTACAGTTAGCCTCGGGTCGGCAGGTCGCGTGTGGTGGGGTAAAGTGTGGGTACTCCCTCCTGAGTCACTCACATTGCACCTGGGTTCCTTGCACGCAGGGCTCTCGTCTGAATCGCGTCATTGTCTCTCGGCCTAATCGCGCGTGTGCGCGAGCGTGTGTGCGAGCGTGTGTGTGGTCAAATGAGATTTAGAGTAAAATAAAATAATTCACGACGTTTCGAGCGCAACACAACCTTCCATCATCAGGTGGGAAAGCACGGTCTGCTGTCTGAGGCAGACTGTTTTAAAAGGTTTGAAATGGGTGTAGCTCAAGGGTCATAAAAAAGTGGCCGGGGCTAGTGATGTTAATGTGAGAAATTAGCATGAAGCTGTAAGATAGGAGAGCGGCCTCCTCGACGAGGGCACGGAAGTGGCTATGTTAATTTGAGAAATTAGCATGATGTTAATGTGAGAAATTAGCATGTTAAAACAGTCTTCCTCAGCAGCAGACCATGCTTTCCCACCTGATGACGGACGCTTGTGTTGCGCCCGAAACGTCGTGATTAATTTAATTTCATACCTACGTGACTTTACCGAAAGAACCAAAGAGTGCGGATTCCTGCAGTCACGAAAGCTTCAAATCAAGATTGAGATGTAGAGTATTTGGCTGCTGCTTAAACATGTCCACGCGATGATGACGACGACGATGATAAGCCGCCAATTCGTTGAGCTGTCATTTGTGATGGCCAGGTCGCTTCTGAAAACAACAGCTACATAGCTCAGTGGGCCTTACCCGGTTAAACAAATGAAATCGTTCATAGTTTAGATTGGGGTTGCACTCATATCTAGGAGTGAAAGTTACACATTCCACATGCCTATGGCTGGGGTCAATCTGTCCGTGCCATAACGAGTGGTAATTTCTCACAAAACCCATTGCGTTTGCCTTAGGAAGAATGATGAACCCAACGGGGATTGGAACTCATGGCCTTGCCCCAATTGCTCTTCAAAAAAGGATCCGCACTTCAGATGGAAGTGCAGACCCCTTTTCCTCACAGACTACCTGTAGGCATATTCTTGGTTCTTTCGGTAAAGTCACGTAGAAGGGAAACAATAAAATAAACAAAAATAGAAAACAATACAATTCTCACGACGTTTTATTGTTTCTCTTCTACGTGACTTTACCAAAAGAACCAAGAATATGAATCTCTGCAGTCACGAACGCTTTAAATCAAAATTTACCTGGAGGCACTTTACGTCAGCGATCCTATTGGGAACACCGATGAGTGCAGCATGGCCATGACATTTTTAATACCCGGGCCTATGTGTTCGAATATGGATCAAGAATGGATCAAGCTTGGATATTTTGAATACAAATTTGTAAATTGTGAAAGCGATTCCTCTCACGTGATGTCTCGCTCTATAGAGACGATTCGTGGATCGAAAAAGCCCGCCACGTTAGGCCGCCCCTTGACGCTGATTTAGCTTCCTCCAACATTAACATAACTTGTTCTTCATTCTGTCGTCCATTAATTTTATTCTGTTACAACGCGCCTGCCTGGCAGCTTAACGCAGGTTTCCCCCGCCCCCCGTCCCTTCAATGGCGGGGCCACGATTTTCAGGTATGGGGGGCAACCCCTCCAGCAATGAAAAATGATGGGAGTTGTTAGTAAGTAAGGACTTGTCCCTTGCTTTTTATTCGACGCGTGTGCGGCGATAGCGCAGCCATTGATCGAGGGTCGAATTCGAACCGCGTGTGATCGGCATCGCGCTCGCTGAAGGTGAATGCCTTCAGGGAAGTCGTGTACTGTATACGCAACTGCGCACAATTCTGTGAATCACTTATAACTGTTTTGCCGTTACTTATTGCCAATTATGGACTCAGACTATTATCCTATCATCTCATAGAGTCCCTGGTACATAATAATATGCTACACAGTGGCAGTGGGGGTCGAAAAATGGCGATTTATTCCTAATAGATCGAAATTTCGATCGGATCATTGGGGGGGGGCACGTGCCCCCCCCCCACTGGCTCCGCCAGTGCTCCCTTCAAAGTACCGCGGTGCCCAGGCGCTTGTCACGTGCTCGCAGCGGCACCCTGAGCGCAGTTTGAGCGCCACCTCGCGGCCACGTGGGGCTCACGCGCGGCCACGTGGGGCTCACGCGCGGCCACGTGGGGCTCACGCGCGGCCACGTGGGGCTCACGCGCGGCCACGTGGGGCTCACGCGCGGCCACGTGGGGCTCACGCGCGGCCACGTGGGGCTCACGCGCGGCTCCGTCAGCCATGACTTGCGAGGGTAGAGGAACAGAATCCGAGTATTTATCCGTACTGGAGGAATCCGATGAGCTGTGAAGCCCTTTTTCACAGATGTCCAGTCGAAGCGGCGGGTAAGAGCGTTACAACAACAAACAATACGAAAAACATAATCGTAGTGAAAAGTACAAGTAAGGTAAACATGTCGCCTAAACACATACAAATAAAACTAAAGCATCCCCATCCTACCAGGCAAAGCCCACTGAGGTATTATCTTATTTTTCAGAACCAATCTGGCCACAAATGATAGCTCAACAAAATGGTCCATTGTTTGGACATTTATAGCAGCAAAATAATCGAAATAATGTCAATGCATGTTTCTAAACGTGGAGGAAAAATCCGAAGGACCCGGAGAAAAAATCCACGCGACCACGGGGAGACAGACACCACAAACACTCGGCACACATTTGTCAATACACTGGAACACCCGTTGCCTTCAAAGGAAGGACATATATACGAGGCGACTTTTCGGTCAATGGGCCTTCTCGATAGCGGATAGGTGGCCTGGGTGACTCAGGGGACAATGATACTAAAACGAAACCAATACTCCAGGTGTCAGTCAAGCCACTGGCAATCACTGTAATTGTAATTCTAAACTATTTTTTTTTTATTTTACAAGGTAGGGCCGACTGAGTTACGTAAATATTATTTAGAAGCGACCTGGCTATCACAAATGATAGCTCAACGAAGTGGCTTATCACGTGGAAATTTAGAGCAGTCAAACACTCTAAAATGTTGAGAAAAAAAGAAGAAAAGGACTAGAAGAAAAGTCCACTCGACCACGAAGAGAGAGACACGAAAACTCTAAATATACAGCAGGAGTCAGGGTTGGGATCGAACCCACGACCTCCTGCATACCAGGCGAGGTAGTTAACATCTCCACGGGGAGAGAGAGAGACACTACAACATCAAATATACAGCAGGCAAAGTCACGTAGAAGGGAAGTAATAATGGATTCTTTGCTCCGCTGCAAGCTTCCTACCACCATTCTCCCATTGACATATTTCGTTGCTTTCTCTTAGTACCTTTCACGCGACGGTTTATGGTATAGTGCAGGGGTCCTCAAACTACGGCCCGCGGGCCACATGCGGCCCGCCGAGGACATTTATCCGGCCCATGGTCACTAATTGGGCTGCGCTTGTGAGCACTAATTGGGCTGCGCTGGTGAGCACTAATTGGGCTGCGGTGGTGGGCACTGATTGGGCTGCGCTGGTGAGCACTAATTGGGCTGCGCTTGTGAGCACTCATTGGGCTGCGGTGGTGGGCACTGATTGGGCTGCGGTGGCGAGCACTGATTTGGCTGCGCTGGTGAGTACTGATTGAGCTGCGGCGGTGGACACTGATTGAGCTGCGGCGGTGGGCACTCATTGGGCTGCGCTGGTGAATGGTTCAATGGGCCCATTGACTGGACTTGACCCCAGGTCTAAGGCTGCCAGCCCTCCCCTGGCTGCGCTTAAAAGGCTCTCCCTCCCTCAGCTCCCTCACTTGCCCCTCGGCTCCACTCCCAGTGATATTCCTGTGTGCTGGGGATATACTGCGATCTGTGAACAAAACTGCAGTTGTAATTAACTTTTTAATGGCACCCGCACCAGTGTGAGCCTGGGGTAAAAGCAGAGTTCCCCCAATCAGACTGCATTGATGGGCAGTGCTGTCTGTATGTCTCTGTGTGGGCAAAGTTATTGCTGGTATATTGCTTTTGTAGCGCTGTATATATATATTGGTATTTTACTAATAGCAATTTTGACTCCCTAGGAAACAATGATGTCAAGAAAGAGAAAAATTGACTCGGAGTGTAGGATATTCAAAGAACAGTGGACTTATGATTACTTTTTCATGCAGTACAAGGAAAGACCTGTGTGTCTGATATGCCAGAATATAGTGTCTGTGTTCAAAGAATATGTGGTGCCACAGCGACGGGGCCGCTCTGCCGAGCCAGGGAGCCGCCCGGCTTCCACCACCGCACTGCCCCCCATCACCCCCCCCACATAAGCACGCACCCGCACCCACGTAGGGCCTCGTGGTCGGGTCACCTACCCTGAGTTTTCACCCGAGGGCCCCCTCGGGGGGTTACCCCACGGTTTCTCAGGGCCAGGGAATTGGACAGGACCCTTCCCAGGCCAAGTAACACTGCGGCGCCGTGGGCGGATTTGAGATCGCACGACCACGGCGAGCTCAGAGAGCCCCGCAGTTAGAAACGCATACAAACACAAACACGGGTCAGCAGGGCAGATAGCTGGGATCAGGACCCGGGGCGACTGATTGGTCGAAAGGTCAAAGGCCGGCGGGATCGCAAAAGAGCGGGAAATCCTAGGCTCAGGATTGGTCGAGAGACCAAGACGGTCGGGACGGGGGCGCCTAGCCTTTGATGTGAATAGTTTAAAAGAAAACGCAGGGGCAGTAGGGAAGTCTCTTCTTCTGGAGTTTTGACACGGAGTCAGCGACGAGGGAGTCATCGGGCGAGCCGCTAGATTGTCTGCAGGACGATCTGAGCGCCGCAAGGTCACCAAGAACTACAGACGGTATCGTATTACGCGCCTTACCACACCTCAGAGCGGAGAGTAGGATCCGTAGGAGAGGGTTAGTTCGGGGTAAGGACGAGTAGGAAAGCGGTTTAACAGAGAGCGCAGCATAGAATAGGGCTGCACGCCACCAGAGAGTGGGTTAGAAGCGCCTTGCTGGCCCGCACACACACACGGGTGGCTCGGTGGGTTAACAAGGGCTAATACAATCTCGAGCGTAGTAACAAAACCGTGTTGTTGGGTGTTTTTGAACGTGGTATTAGCGTGCACTGCATTCGCGGGTGTGTGGTCGTTGTATGCGTAAAGGCCGTGGTCTCTGTACGATTGTGCGGGTACGGAGGTGTGTGTGTTAACGCCCGGGGAGAGTTGGCGTGCCTACGCAGCCGTGTGAGAGGAGAATCGTCCTTGTACGATACTTGGGTTGACGTGCACGCGCGAGTGCGGGAGGGGACGAGTCGTCGTGTCGGCGTGCGCCCTGCTCGCGTGTGCGAAACCGCGGTGCGCAGTGAAGCTGTTAGCTTTGTGCGAGCTTGCGTGTGCTCGTTACTTGCGTAAAGTGCGGCGCGGTGGTGGGCCCCTGACCCCCAACCCCGCGGCTCGAGCGCGTAATCGGCTGCGCATTGTTGTACGGTTTGTCTCGCGCGCACGGCGGCGGCAACTTGAGTCGTTGTGTCGGCGTGTGCACCGCTTACATGTGAAGTATTGGAAAATGACGGCAGGAAACTCCTTGACGGGAACACACTTCTTTTATTAAATCTTGACTTGTAACAATACAACGCGTGGCCTCTCTTCTTCACAATGCGCTTCTCTTGACTCTGGATTCTGTGCTGCCGGCTCTCTGTGCCTCGTGTAGACTCCGCGCCTCGGCTACACTCCTCTCTCGCCTCGTGTAGACTCTGCGCCTCTGCTACACTCTCCACTCGCCTCGTGTAGACTTTGCATCTCTCTCTCTGGCTACACCGTATGCATACTCGGCTCGTGTAGACCTTCCTCTCTCGCTGGCTACACCGTATGCATACTCGGCTCGTGTAGACCGTTCTCTCTCGCTGGCTACACACTATACATTACTCAGCTCGTGTAGACCGTTCTCTCTCGCTGGCTACACACTATACATTACTCAGCTCGTGTAGACCGTTCTCTCTCGCTGGCTACACACTATACATTACTCAGCTCGTGTAGACCGTTCTCTCTCGCTGGCTACACACTTATACCTTACTCTCCTCTACTCTCCATTACTCTCCTCTCCGGGCTCTATCTCTGCACCTTCGTCTTCATTCTTAGATGGTTCCACTTCTCCCCTGCTCCTCTGTGCATCACCTTATATACCCCTTCTTCCCGGGAGACGGAGCGGATGCGGACCTCAACGTCGGCACCGCTCCTCAGTTACCCAATCCCCACGCGCTATCCCTACGATCCGGTTCCGCTCAGCGCGTGTTTCCACTCCCCGACCAATCACACCGCGCTGCTACCCGATCACTCCCTCTGGGCGCGTCACCGGCACACAGCCAATCAGCAGCACTACCCCCACCCGCGCACTGACGCCTGCTCCTCCCCGTCAGCGCGCGTCACCACACACACACCCGTACATACGCGCTGGCACACGACATATACACCCAGCGCGTATCACCACTACATCACCCCCTCCCACATAGCTCGCAGCCGGCCCGGCTGCTAACAACAACCAACCGCGACGATAAAACGACAACCAACAAAAAAAAACCCCGTAACCCCCCGAGTGTGCCCCATAACATAACACAACAACAACAACAACAAGAATAACTATGTACAGATTGACAATGAACCCGAAAAGTCAACAATAACACGATACGAGCAAATTCGAAACGAACGCGCCCCACGTCCCTGCGACTACACGCAGTGACGAGGCGCTCCAACTGCCCCGACTCCTCACGAGGCAGGTCATGCAAAGTAGCACGACCTGGCGCGAGTCCGTCTGGCTGGTCCATCGTATGGGGCGGGACACTGACGACCGTCCGGCGGTTCCGGCTGCTCCAGACGGCGCGGAACGGGCCTGAAAGGGCCGGCCCCGCCGCGGAGATCCGGCCGCCGGTGATCGGCAGCTGTCAGTTCCGAGACACCTGGGAGCAGATCAGGCGAAAATACGTGTGGATCAGGCAGAGACATTTCCCCCTCTGGGTCGCCGGTCACGTCACACGCCCGGCCATCACGACACAAGGGGAGGCCATATGGAGGCGAGAACGGTTTCAGTCGGGAGGGGTGAACGTACCACCGGCGCTTTCCCCACTTTATCTGAACGCACTGGGGCCGTGCAACGCGCACGACCTCCACGGGTCCCCTCCACGGTCTCAACAATTTAGGCGACGTAGCCAAGGGTGCCTGAGGGCAATGCAGCCAGGCCCTGTCACCTGGTTTCCATTCGTGCATGGACACCTTCCGTGCCCGCAACCGTTCATTAGCAATTTGGCGAGCCCGCGAATTAAGCCGCGCGGCCTCCCTCGCCTCTGTCAGCTTGTGAATATTAAACTTAATATGTTCTGCCAAATTAGAATTAGTTCGTGGAGCGGACAGGCCAAGTTGCGTTTCTATTGGCGGGTCAGCTTCCCGACCGTACATCAAATAGAATGGGGAAAACCCCGTAGCTGCATGGGGGGCCATTCTATACGCGGCAAGGACTCCCGGGACCTGCAGGTCCCAATCTACATGTGCCTCGCACACCTGCTGGCACAGCATGGAAGTCAAGGTTTTGTGGAGTCTCTCCACCATCCCGTCAGTCTGCGGGTGGTACGGGGAGGTACGCACCTTCTTGGTACCCAACAGATCGCACACCTCTTGCAACAATTTACTCGAAAATTTTTTACCTTGGTCGGTCAGCAGGCGTTCGGGAGCCCCCTTGTCCAGGACATAGCCCTGGACGAAGGCATCCGTCACAGCCGCTGCCGACTGGTTAGCGAGAGGCCACGCCATAGGCCATCGGGTAAAGTATTCGACCCCCACTAACAAATATTTATTCCCTCTCGGCGTGACTGGGAAGGGCCCCAAAATATCGAGTGCAATGAGCTCGTTGGTACGCGAGACCTGAATAGATTGCAGCGGTGGATTAGCTGCCACGGCCGGTGGTTTACGCCTGGCGCACTCAACGCACCCCTTCAGAATATGCACCACATCACTTCCCATTCCCGGCCAGTAATAGTCACGCTGAAGCAGGGCAAGCGTCTTGTTAACTCCCAAGTGCAAGAGGCGTTCGTGTGCCGCCAAGACAACCCTCCCCCTCACAGCGGAAGGCACCACGAGTGCGTTCCGCCGGGACAAACTGTCCCATTTCAATAACACGCCCCGCTCAAGTACATAGGAGCCGGTACGCTCCTGGTCCCCCTCGGGACCCCCAACCTTGCGGCGCAATGCTAGCAGCGAGCTGTCCGCCATCTGGAGGCGGCCCCATTCGCTGAGCGACAGCGAGAGCAGCGAGTCCCGACCCTGAGAGGCAGTGGAATCATCCCCGATCGGTGCGCCCGCTGTCGCAGCCAGTGCCCCCATCTCCCCCGCAAGCGTCGGTTTACAGCGCGCCGATCCCGACAAACACGCGCATTCATCACAAGGCAACAACCGCGACAAGCAATCGGCATTCGTGTGTCGCAACCCCTTACGGTACGTAGTCGTAAACTGATAGTCCTGGAGGACTTCCAACCAACGCGACAACTGGCCCGAGGGCTGGGCGACCCTCAATGAATACTGTAGCGCCGCGTGGTCCGTTCGGACTGTAAAGTGACGACCATAAAGATATGGCCTAAACTGCTGCACAAAAAAAACAATGGCAAGCAGCTCGCGACGGGTGACACAGTAGCGCTGCTCCGCCGGAGACAACACCCTACTACCGTAGGCGACAACTCTTTCGACACCCCCAACGACTTGGGATAGCACCCCCCCAATGCCCGTGTTGCTAGCATCCGTGTCCAGCAAAAAGGGACTGGCAAAATCGGGATAACACAAGGGTGGGGCACCCACCAAGGCGTCCCGGAGGGAGCGAAACGCGGCCTCCTCCTCCGGTCCCCATTTGAACTTCACTCCCTTCGCCGTTAGAGCGTGCAAGGGTTTTGCAATAGTGGCGAAGTGCTCAACGAACCGCCGATAATAAGAAGCAAACCCGATGAAACTACGCACGTCGGAAACGGACGTAGGTGTCGGCCACGAACCGACACAATCCGTCTTCGCGGGATCGGTGGAGATCCCCGAAGAATCGACAATGTGACCCAAGTATCTAACGGACCTACGAAGGAGGTGACATTTGGCCGGTTTAAATTTCAACTTAGCCGATCGCATTCGCAAGAACACCCCTCTCAATCGCCGGAGGTGTTCCTCAAACGTTTTACTGAAAACAATGACATCGTCCATATAAATCAAGCATGTATCCCACTGCAAGCCCGACAAAACCAGCTCCATAAGTCGCTGAAACGTCGCTGGAGAGGAGTGAAGTCCCATGGGTAACCGGTTAAACTGGAACAGCCCCCCTGGAGTCCGAAATGCTGTCTTAGGTTTCGACTCTTCGTCGAGCGGCAACTGCCAAAACCCCGATAACAAATCAAGAGTCGAAAAATATCGCGCACCAGACAATGCATCGAGGGACTCATCCATCCTGGGGAGCGGATACGCGTCAGCCACAGAGATCTTATTCAGGCGACGGAAATCAACGCAGAATCGCAGGGACCCGTCCTGCTTCTTAACCAGCACAATAGGCGCTCCCCACGGGCTAGAGGAGGGCGAAATAATATCGGCTTCTAGCATATCGTTAACAGCCGACTGAACATGTTCCTTCTCCACGGGACTCAGTCGGAAGGGATTTAGCCTGACCGGCGCCGCATCGCCCGTTTCAATGTGATGGTGCAACAAATCCGTGCACCCAATGTCATACTTATGTTTACTGAATACATCAGAGAATTCAATGAGCAACTCGCGCAGCGCACCCAACTGCGCCGCCGACAAATCGTCCGAGGCGGCACATAACGAATGGACCCACTCAAGGTCTTCCCTTGGCTCAACGTTCCGCGCGGGGCTCGAGCCCACCTGCGCAACCAACCCATCATCCCCAGGGACCTGCGCCGCGTGAGCCAGCACGGTGCCCTGCGGAATGACAGCTGGTCGCGACCCCGCGTTCAAAACCATCACAAACGGATCCCTGTCAGCCCGCACCAAAGTGTGAGCCACCGATAAATCAAGACCCCCGACAGCCTTGTTAGAAGGACCCAAAAGCATACTCTGTCCCGAAGCCTCCCTCACCCATGGTTTCCGCAACCGGAGGGGAATCAACATCTGTGAACCCGGGGGCACTTGCACTGTCTGCGTCGCCACCGCTTGTATCGTAGCGCACGCCGTCCGAATGTCAGTAGGGCCCGTCAAAAATGAAATCCGGCGACCCGATGGCAGTTCAATGCATCGTTGATCGATAAGAATTTTAATGGGCATTTTAGCCAAAAAGTCAGTGCCCAAAAGACACGGAACTGCCAAAGAAGACGAAACGAAAACGGGTCCCGACAATTTGATATCTCCAATGCAAATGGACGCCCTAACCTGACCGATAATGCCCAACGATCCCCCATTAGCGGCGTAAAATGGCACATCCACTGGAAGCAGCGGACGACATTGGACCGGAAGAATATTATAAATGAGGTCCGATATAATAGTTGCCGATGCCCCCGTGTCCACTAACACCCTAATCTCAACCCCATCAATAGATCCCGTAACAACGGACGAACCCGCCGAAGCAGCCACAATTCTATGCCCCAATTCCGCCCATTCAATGTCTCCCTGGTCCCGGCCGAACCCCCCTCGCCGAACCGAATCCCCGAACCTTAACCGGCCCTCCTCCGCCGCAACGCGGCGTCCCATGTGTGCCGAATAAACAGGCCGAGCGTGTGAGGTGCCGCGACTTGCCGGGGATTGTAGAGATGACTTGGGCTCTCGGTCGTCGTCCAGCCGAGCTCCCATGGCGCGCTGCCGCGGAGCGCGGCACCCGGACGCCACGTGGCCCCGGAGGCCGCAGTTATAGCACGTGACGAGGGTCGGAGTAGATCTTGGTTGCTCCGACTTTCGGCCCGATCGCAGAGGCGACCGGGCCCCCGGCCTCCAGTCCCCTGGTCGTCCCGTGGCGAACGCCTCCTCTCGTGGGCTGACGACTTGGGGTTCGGCGACCACCAAACCCGGGGCTGCGACGACAGCAGCGTTGCAACCAACGCCTTGCTTCCGTTGTAGGGCCTCGTGCGCTTGAATACTCGTGGCGACTCTCAAAGAAGAAATATCAATCTCGTCAGCTGTGTTGATAGGGACCCCCAGGTCCTGCGCCAACTTGAGCAGCTGCTCCAAAACCATCGCGTCTTGGCCCTCCTCGTCCATCCGAGGGAACGCAGCATCAGCAAGAGCCAGCAACGCCGTGCGATAGGCCAGCGCGGTCTCCGTGGCCGCTTTCCGTCTTGCGTAGAACTGATGGCGGCACGTAGAGGGAGGCCCGTAGACCCTGGCCAACAACCCCAGCGCATCCTTCAGCGTGGAGCGGTCCGACTTCCGTGCAGCCCTGAAGGCCGCGAGCGCATCGTCGTCCAGCATGGCGGGCAATGCCCGCAGCGCCGTAGCATCGGACCACGCTGACATCTCTTGATGCGCCAAAAACCTTCGCTGAAATTGGCCCCAGTCTCCGCCTTCCGCCTTGAAGGCTGACAACGTGGGCAGGCGCTGCTGAAAAATGAAGTCATCCGCCTCGTGGTTCCTCTCCGCCTGTCCGTCGGTGTCTAAGATGGCGGCTCCAGCAGCAGACGTAAGATGGCGGACCCCCTCGCGCGCTGATGACGTCGATGCGCGCGCTTGGGAACCCACCACCACGTGGCGCTCGCCGTTCCCGCCAAAAGTAGGCCCAGGCGCAATGGCGGGAATCCCCCATTCGTTTTGGCGGGAATCTGCGGGGCGACCTTGTAAAATGTCCCCCACCGTCCCCGCTCCTCCCGACGAGCTGATCTCCGCCAAGATGGACGCGGCGGCGAGCAGCAGCTCCGCCAGTCGGGAGTGCGCCTCACGAAGCCCGGCGTCTGTCCCCGGTCGCTCGGCCGGCGCCGTCGACGGACCCTGCAGCGTGGGCAAGTCCTCTTCCTCACCCCCCGCCACCAGCGGCCCCGAGTCGTCCAGGTCTTCCTCGCGGTCAATCCCGTGGGTCCTACGGGTCTTCCTCGTCTCCATACTTGGAAGCCCGTTTCACTTCTGACGCCAGATGAAGTATTGGAAAATGACGGCAGGAAACTCCTTGACGGGAACACACTTCTTTTATTAAATCTTGACTTGTAACAATACAACGCGTGGCCTCTCTTCTTCACAATGCGCTTCTCTTGACTCTGGATTCTGTGCTGCCGGCTCTCTGTGCCTCGTGTAGACTCCGCGCCTCGGCTACACTCCTCTCTCGCCTCGTGTAGACTCTGCGCCTCTGCTACACTCTCCACTCGCCTCGTGTAGACTTTGCATCTCTCTCTCTGGCTACACCGTATGCATACTCGGCTCGTGTAGACCTTCCTCTCTCGCTGGCTACACCGTATGCATACTCGGCTCGTGTAGACCGTTCTCTCTCGCTGGCTACACACTATACATTACTCAGCTCGTGTAGACCGTTCTCTCTCGCTGGCTACACACTATACATTACTCAGCTCGTGTAGACCGTTCTCTCTCGCTGGCTACACACTATACATTACTCAGCTCGTGTAGACCGTTCTCTCTCGCTGGCTACACACTTATACCTTACTCTCCTCTACTCTCCATTACTCTCCTCTCCGGGCTCTATCTCTGCACCTTCGTCTTCATTCTTAGATGGTTCCACTTCTCCCCTGCTCCTCTGTGCATCACCTTATATACCCCTTCTTCCCGGGAGACGGAGCGGATGCGGACCTCAACGTCGGCACCGCTCCTCAGTTACCCAATCCCCACGCGCTATCCCTACGATCCGGTTCCGCTCAGCGCGTGTTTCCACTCCCCGACCAATCACACCGCGCTGCTACCCGATCACTCCCTCTGGGCGCGTCACCGGCACACAGCCAATCAGCAGCACTACCCCCACCCGCGCACTGACGCCTGCTCCTCCCCGTCAGCGCGCGTCACCACACACACACCCGTACATACGCGCTGGCACACGACATATACACCCAGCGCGTATCACCACTACACATGTGCTCGTTACTTGCGTAAGCTCTCGGCGTGCGTAATCGGCGTACCCCAGGTGCGCGATCGTAACGTGAGCGGCCAGCGCGGCGCAGAGCGGCGCAAGAGTGGGTATCGCGTGTGGAGCTGTGTGTGGGTGTGCGCGTACGTAATTAACCATGCCTGCTACGCGGACCCGCGGTGGAGGGGAATCCTCGGGCGACGGCTCCGACACCATGGGTGAGGAACCTAGCAGCGGTTCGCTTAGCAGCGGGGGGGCGATTGATGATGTTAGCCCGGCCGTTAGCATTATCGAGGGAGGGATCTCGGGGGCTAGCGACCTCCACAGATTGGTGCCAGAAGCGGTACGGACCCCCGCGTTACCTCACGCTAAAATAAGACTAATATTTACCGGCCGGGGGGCCCCTTCGTGGAAGGCATTCGCCCGCAATCTCTTAGGGGCCATGGAAATTAATGGATGGACGGACGCGCAGGCAGTACGTCAACTTAATATGAATCTTGATGGGCGGGCAGCCGATTTTGTAGAAGCGTTACCCGCGAGCGCACAGACACAGCTAGAGGAGCTGATGCGCCGACTCGATCAGCGTTTTGGCACGCGTGACGAGGAGGAAGCAAAATCGGCCTTAGAGGCGCGCCGTCGTCAACCTGGCGAGGATCTACGTGATTACGCCGAGGATGTGCGCGAGTTAACAAAGATCGCACGCCCGGGGTACGCAACTGATGTTATTGAGGAACTGGCCGCCGAGAAAATCCAGCGGTACCTGTCTCGCACGGCGTGGTGGCAGCCAGACATGAGCTGCCCACGTCTTCCCTTTAACGCCCTTGTCGAGCGCGCACGTAAGTGTGAAAGAATTCACAGCGAACGCGTGCAGCTCCGGGGGCTGGGACGAGAGCGCGCCATTGCGAGCCTGCTCTCGGAAGACGAGGAGGAGGAACAGGAGCTCGCGAGGACGGTAAGGGGCCGGGAAAGAGAGCCTCCAGTGTCCCGCGAGACAACCCCGGGATGGGTTGCCGGTATACAAACGGGTATAAAGGATGTCTCCGGCCAGGTAACCCAGATAGACAACAAGGTAAACCAAGTAGGTGAGAGGGTAACCCACGTAGGTGAGAGGGTAACCCAGGTACGCGAAGAAACGAATAAAAATATGACCCAACTGCAATCCTCCGTTGAGACCATCCGATCCGAAATGGGGGACCTACGCGCCACGGTGGGAGGGTTATCTGGGAGGGTAGCCCGACTAGAGGCGGAGGGTGGACAGCGGCGTAATGGGGGGGGAGGGAGTGGGCAGGGGGCCCACTACGGAGCCGCCCCCCCTCCCCGGGCATGTTATATGTGCAATCGCCGAGGGCATCTAGTGAGAGACTGTCCTGAAATTACCCGAGCTAGGCAGGCGCAGGGGGTTAAACTCCAACGCCTCCTAGTGAGCGGACCAACTAGGGGTGCAATCGACGTGGTCCCGATACAAATAGACGATAATGAGAATAATGGCGAGCGAGTGATCCATAAACAGGTTACAACGACAACACCCAAGGGCGCGGGGACCTCGGGCGATTGGCTGCGGGAGCTGGTGGCAGGGATAACGGGAGCCACGTCGCTGGTGGAAGGCCAGGTGAATGGGCAGCGCACCCGGATCCTACTGGACACGGGCGCCGTGGCCTCTCTCATGAGCGTCGCGCACTGCAGCATGCTCGGGGTGGACGTGGGCTGTCTGCAGGCCCCGGATCGCGCGCTGCACACGGCAAGCGGAGCCGGGATGGGGTTGCTGGGGAAGGTCTCCCTCGAGGTCCGTCTAGGAAACCAGGTGTGCACACAGGAATTCTACGTGTCGAGTGTGTTGTGCCACGAGTGCATTGCAGGAACGGACCTCCTGGAAAAGTTGGGACTTAACGTACAGCCCCGGCAACGATGCGCTACGGTGGAGGGCAGCGGGGAGCGGATTCCGTTCCTAGGACAGGAGCCGAATCGCCCACGCTTCACACCCGTGGCCGCTACGCTGGTGTCGGCCATCACCATCGGACCTCTCGCCGAGATGCTGGTGCCAGTGGCAACCCTCTCCACCGACCCAACCCACCGACCATCGGGCGAGGTAATGCTGACTCCTCACCCGGAGTTGGCATCGCGATACGGGGTGGTAGGGTCAGCCACACTGGTAAACGCAGATGGGGGCCGGCTGTTTATACGTGTGTTTAACCCACACAGTACCCCGGCAATGATACGACGACGCACCCCGGTAGCCACCGTACACCCCCTGCACGCTCGCCACTCGAACGACTCGGTGTTCGCACTCTGGGCGGAGGACCCTGGCCGCCCCGAGGACAGCCAGGATCTGGCCTGGCGGGTCGGCCCGACCCCCCGAGCCGAGATTGTTCCACTGCAGGATGCGTTACATGTGCCTTGGGCAGCCTTACCTAAGGGGGAGGCCGATCAACTGCGCGGGTTATTGCGGGAGTACGCCGACGTGTTCAGTGAGCACGATTCGGACGTGGGCCGGACCGACCTGGTCAAGCACCAAATTGACACAGGTGCAGCCCGACCCATCAAACTCCCCGCATACCGAGTGGGCGCGCCTGAACGGACCCAGATCAAAGAGGCAGTCACGGATATGCTACGCGATAACATAATTCAGCCCTCGGCGAGCCCCTGGTCAGCCCCAGTGGTACTAGTAACGAAAAAGGATGGGTCAACCCGGTTCTGCGTCGATTACCGTAAACTAAATGCAGTCACGCTCGGCGATGCCTTCCCCATATCCCGCATCGACGACACCTTCGACAGTCTCGCAGGAGCGCGGTATTTTTCCACCCTCGATCTGGCGTCCGGTTACTGGCAGGTGGAGATGACGGAGGAGGATCGGCCAAAAACAGCATTCACCACCCCGATGGGCCTGTTTGAGTTTCGAGTGTTGCCGTTCGGACTCACTAACGCGCCCGCGACGTTCCAGCGGTTGATGGAGTTGGTGATGCGGGGCTTACAGTGGGAACAGTGCCTGATTTACCTGGACGACGTAATAGTGTTCAGTAGGTCGCTGTCCGAACACTGGTCCAGGCTGCAGGAAGTATTCCAGCGACTGCGAGCAGCCCATCTCAAGCTCAAGCCGCGTAAGTGTTACATTGCGCAGCGTGAGGTGGGGTACCTCGGACACCGAGTCAGCGAGGCAGGGGTGAGCACCGATCCCGAGAAGGTGCGTGCCGTAGTGGATTGGCCGCGGCCGAGGAACCTGACGGAGATCAGGTCATTCTTGGGACTCGCCACTTATTACCGTCGATTTGTAAAGGGATTCAGTGAGATTGCACGCCCCCTCACCCAACTCACCTCCCCTAAGAACCCCTATCAGTGGTCGGAGGCCTGTCAAACGGCTTTCACCACACTCAAAGACCACCTCACCCACACCCCCATCTTGGCTTTCCCAGATTTCACCACCCATTTTATTTTGGACACTGACGCCTGCAGCAGTGGGCTGGGCGCGGTGCTGTCGCAAGTGCAGGGTGGGACGGAGCGGGTCATCGCGTACGCCAGTCGGACCCTGAGCGGGGCCGAGCTGAACTATTGCGTAACCCGTCAGGAACTGTATGCCGTGATTTTCGCTGTAAACAGTTCCGACCGTACTTGTACGGCAGGAGATGTCGTGTGCGCACCGATCATTATGCACTGCAGTTCCTCCTTACATTCAAGGAACCGCGGGGGCAGATGGCTCGATGGCTGGCGCAGCTGCAGGAGTACAACCTGCAGATCGAGTACCGAGCGGGGCGGACACATGCGAACGCGGACGCCTTGTCAAGACGGCCCGCAGTGCGCGCTGAGACGAGGGAGGGAGACGCCTGCCCGTGTTTCACGGGGGGACGCTGCCGCCAGGCAGCAGAACCCAAGGAGCGCGCGGAAACTAAACTCCCTCCCCCGAGAGAGAGTGCGGTGTGCGCCGCAGGAACCCCTGCAGAAGGAGCCCGGCGACAGACGGATCATCCCACCCCAACCGGGCGGATCCAAGAGGATGTCGGCTGCGCCTTCCCGGGCTTGGACAACGAGCAGCTGCGACAAACCCAGCAGCGGGATCCGGATCTGGCGGCGGTGGAGGCGGCACTGCGAGAGAAGAAGGATGCACTACCAGGGCCCTGGAGCGGTTTGTATGCCCGGTTGTGTGTAGAAAACGGGGTGGTGAGGGAACTGGCCGACGCTGGGCAGCCGGGGTGCATCTGCGTTCCCGCCCATGTGCGACCCCAACTACTACGACTGGTACACGACCACCCGCTCGGGGGCCATGATGGGGAACGGCGCACCCGGGAGACTCTGCGTCGCCAGTATCTCTGGCCTAAATTGGCGCAAGATGTGGCCGCTTGGGTGCAGGGCTGCCGAGCCTGTCAGCAGTGTGGGCAAAAGCCGGCGAGGTACCAGGTACCCCTGAGGCCGTTCCGAGTCAGTCGGACGAATCAGTTGGTCGGAATCGACCTGCAGGGGCCCTTTCCACGATCCCACCGGGGCAACCGATATATTCTCGTAGCGGTGGAGTACTTCACCCGCTACCCCGTGGCGGTGGCTATCCCGGATAAAACAGCCCTCGTAGTGGCCCGGGCCTTCGTGGAAAACTACGTACTTAAGTGCGGGATCCCCGAACGAGTCATTACCGACCAGGGTAGTGAATTCGAGGCCGAACTATTCCAGGCGCTGTGCCGAGAGTTCTGGATCCAGAAGAACCGAACCACGGCGTATCACCCCCAGGCGAACAGGATGGTAGAGAGGATGAACCAGACTCTGGCCGGGAAGCTTAAACGCATGGCGGCCGCGAATCAACAGGACTGGGATGAACACCTCCCCTATGCCCTGTTCGCCTACACCACCGCCGTTCACACATCTACAGGACAGACCCCGTTCCTAATGATGTTTGGTCGCGAGTCTCGCCTGCCCGCAGATCTGCTGTTCGGTGTCCCTCCGCCGCAACGGGAGGAAGGGAGCCACCCCGTGGAGCACTTGCTGGAAACCCTGCGAGGGGCCAGGGGCCGAGCCTACCCGCACGGAGAGGCCGCGCACCAGCGGCAAGAGCAGGGCGCCCGACCCCGTATGGAGCCCCCCTTCTACACTGCGGGCTCCGAGGTGAGGCTGTACACTCCCCGCGTCGGTGCCGGACAGGTGGGGAAGCTGACCACCTACTGGAGAGGACCCTGGATTGTGAGACGGCAGATCTCACCATGGACGGTGCTGATTCAGGGAGGAGAGAGGGGCCGGGAGATGGTGGTCAACATCCGCCGACTGAAGCCGTGGCGAGCAGCCCCCGAGGGGGGGAGCCCCGCCGTCCAAGTACCCCGAAACCCCGGGGTCCCCCCACCCCCCGTGCCCCACGGAGCCCCGGGCTCTGAGGGGCCCCGGGCGGGGCCGGGGGCGACGAGGACGGCGACCCTTAAACCCCACCGCCTCTGAGTTTGTTCCCCAGCCCGCAGGTGCCAGAGGCCGAGGGGAGCCGTTGGAATGGAGGAGGAGACCACCGCCGGAGCCCCAGGAGATGGAGCCGCCACCCCCGAGGCCAGCCACAAGGGCCGGGCGAATCCTGCGGACCCCGCGGCGATACCTCGTGGGGGCAACCCAGGCGAGGTGCTCCAGTCAACCCGGGACGGGGACTGGCACCCCGGGGGGCTATGTGGTGCCACAGCGACGGGCCGCTCTGCCGAGCCAGGGAGCCGCCCGACTTCCACCACCGCACTGCCCCCCATCACCCCCCCCCACATAAGCACGCACCCGCACCCACGTAGGGCCTCGTGGTCGGGTCACCTACCCTGAGTTTTCACCCGAGGGCCCCCTCGGGGGGTTACCCCACGGTTTCTCAGGGCCAGGGAATTGGACAGGACCCTTCCCAGGCCAAGTAACACTGCGGCGCCATGGGCGGATTTGAGATCGCACGACCACGGCGAGCTCAGAGAGCCCCGCAGTTAGAAACGCATACAAACACAAACACGGGTCAGCAGGGCAGATAGCTGGGATCAGGACCCGAGGCGACTGATTGGTCGAAAGGTCAAAGGCCGGCGGGATCGCAAAAGAGCGGGAAATCCTAGGCTCAGGATTGGTTGAGAGACCAAGGCGGTCGGGACGGGGGCGCCTAGCCTTTGATGTGAATAGTTTAAAAGAAAACGCAGGGGCAGTAGGGAAGTCTCTTCTTCTGGAGTTTTGACACGGAGTCAGCGACGAGGGAGTCATCGGGCGAGCCGCTAGATTGTCTGCAGGACGATCTGAGCGCCGCAAGGTCACCAAGAACTACAGACGGTATCGTATTACGCGCCTTACCACACCTCAGAGCGGAGAGTAGGATCCGTAGGAGAGGGTTAGTTCGGGGTAAAGACGAGTAGGAAAGCGGTTTAACAGAGAGCGCAGCATAGAATAGGGCTGCACGCCACCAGAGAGTGGGTTAGAAGCGCCTTGCTGGCCCGCACACACACACGGGTGGCTCGGTGGGTTAACAAGGGCTAATAAAATCTCGAGCGTAGTAACAAAACCGTGTTGTTGGGTGTTTTTGAACGTGGTATTAGCGTGCACTGCATTCGCGGGTGTGTGGTCGTTGTATGCGTAAAGGCCGTGGTCTCTGTACGATTGTGCGGGTACGGAGGTGTGTGTGTTAACGCCCGTGGAGAGCACTTTTGTGTGTTGGCGTGCCTACGCAGCCGTGTGAGAGGAGAATCGTCCTTGTACGATACTTGGGTTGACGTGCACGCGCGAGTGCGGGAGGGGACGAGTCGTCGTGTCGGCGTGCGCCCCGCTCGCGTGTGCGAAACCGCGGTGCGCAGTGAAGCTGTTAGCTTTGTGCGAGCTTGCGTGTGCTCGTTACTTGCGTAAAGTGCGGCGCGGTGGTGGGCCCCTGACCCCCAACCCCGCGGCTCGAGCGCGTAATCGGCTGCGCATTGTTGTACGGTTTGTCTCGCGCGCACGGTGGCGGCAACTTGAGTCGTTGTGTCGGCGTGTGCCCCGCTTACGTGTGCTCGTTACTTGCGTAAGCTCTCGGCGTGCGTAATCGGCGTACCCCAGGTGCGCGATCGTAACGTGAGCGGCCAGCGCGGCGCAGAGCGGCGCAAGAGTGGGTATCGCGTGTGGAGCTGTGTGTGGGTGTGCGCGTACGTAATTAACCATGCCTGCTACGCGGACCCGCGGTGGAGGGGAATCCTCGGGCGACGGCTCCCACACCATGGGTGAGGAACCTAGCAGCGGTTCGCTTAGCAGCGGGGGGGCGATTGATGATGTTAGTCCGGCCGTTAGCATTATCGAGGGAGGGATCTCGGGGGCTAGCGACCTCCACAAATACAATTCACGTCAACACTATGAAACTCAACATAAAGATACATATGATTGTTTGGTCGGAGAAGTGAGAAAAGATAAAATATTAAAACTGAAAAATACATTAACAACTCAGCAAAATACTTTTGTGAAGCAGAAGCAGCTAAATATTTCATCACTGCGAGCAAGTTTTCAAGTTGCCAAGCTAATAGCGTGCACTGGCAGGCCATTCGTGGAGGGAGAATTTGTTAAAGAATGCCTTCTTTCTGTTGCCAAAGAGATGTGTCCAGAGAAGGCCGATTTATTTAGTACAGTGAGTCTTTCAGGACCTACAATTACACGGAGGATTGAAGAAATGGGAGACAATTTGCATCAGCATTTGCAAAACTCCACAAAAAAACTTTCCTATTTTTCCTTGGCACTCGACGAAAGCAATGATGTTCGTGATTCTGCACAACTTATAATTTTTATTCGTGGGACGAATGACTATTTCGAAGTCACAGAAGAGCTTGCTGCACTGCAAAGCATCAAAGGAACAACTACAGGAGAGGATATCTATGAAAAGGTTTGCCAAACTGTGAATGGTTTGGAGCTGAATTGGGCTAAACTAGCCAGTGTGACAACTGATGGTGCTCCTAGCATGGTGGGGTCTAAGAAAGGAGTAATTGCTCGCATTAACCAAGAGATGGACAAACATAACCATTCTCATCCAATAGCCATACACTGCCTCATCCACCAACAAGCGCTGTGTAGTAAATCACTGAAGTGGGACTCTGTTATGAAAATTGTGGTATCTTGTGTTAACTTCATTAGAGCTCATGCACTAAACCACAGACAATTTCAGGAATTTCTGTCTGAACTAAATGTTGACTATGAAGATGTTCTGTACCACACAGAAGTCCGTTGGCTGAGTCGAGGGAGAGTTTTGAAACGTTTTTATGACTTACTTCCACAGATTACAGTTTTCTGCTTTCAAAAAACAAAGAAGTACCAGAGCTCAATGATGCAGAATGGAAATGGCACCTTGCCTTTCTGACAGATGTAACAGAGCTATTCAACAGTTTCAATGTGCAACTTCAAGGAAAGGGGAAGCTCCTCTGTGATATGCAATCACATGTCAAAGCATTTGAAGTAAAATTAGGCCTCCTCATCAAACAAGTTAAGGAGGAAAACTTCTGCCATCTCCCCACAACTCAAAATCTGTTAGCGGAAAAAACATTGGTTGCAATTCCCAAACAAAACATGTGTGGATTCACTGGAAAAATTGCAAAAGGAGTTACATTTAGATTTAAAGAGCTTCATCTCCATGAACAGGACATACAGCTTTTCCGTAACCCATTTTCTATTGACATTGAAAATGTGGATACAATTTACCAAATGGAACTGGCTGAACTGCAGAATTGTGACTCTCTGAAAGACGCATTCAAGTCAAGCAGCCTTCATAATTTATATGCATCTCTCCCCTCTGAGACATATCCTCATCTCAGGAACCATGCACTCAAAATGGCAACCATCTTTGGCAGCACTTATGTCTGTGAACAGACTTTTTCCAGAATGAAACATTTGAAATCTCCAACCAGATCTAGACTAACGGATGCACACTTGCATCACTTGTTACGACTAGCAGTGACAAATATGGAACCGGACATTGACCATCTCATTAGCCAAAAGCAGGCCCATAGTTCCCATTGAAATACTGGCAAGTTTGTTGATTTAACTTTACTTGTTCTTCATTTTAAATATTGTATTTGTTCCCGTTTTGTTTCTTCACTTCAAAATAAGATATATGCAGTGTGCATAGGAATTTGTTTATAGTTTTTTTAACTATAGTCCGGCCCTCCAACGGTCTGAGGGACAGTGAACTGGCCCCCTGTTTAAAAAGTTTGAGGACCCCTGGTATAGTGTATAGCATATTATATAATAATAAATAGTATTAAAGTGTAATGTTTAATACAATGTATAAGGTAATATATAGTATCGTAATTTTATAGTGAATATATAGCAGTGTGCTATACAGTTGAGTGGGTAGAATAAAACATAGTGTAATATGACAAGGTATAGTCAATAAGCATATTAGTTGCTGCGGCGCCATATTATTAACATTCCTTCCCTTTATTAATTCTGACCTTACTCCCTCCCTTTGATGCTGCTAATCCTGCATAATGCATGGGCATAATGACTTTAAACCCCTCGCCAAACCTCCTACGCATTTCACAAGTAGTGCTAATCGCATATCTGCATTTCCCATAAATATGCTAAATTCCTCTTGATATGCAAATTATTTTGTCAAGACGCTCTTCGCCCCTCAATCCCAGCATAAATAGTCGCTCCAAGCCTGGAGCGTGCCATTCAGACTCTGTCTACTTGACGGACCTGTTCTCCACCTGAGGACGGCTGCTTGCGTTGTGGCCGAAACGTCGTGAGAATTCTTTTATTATGTTTTATTTTTATTATTTTATTACTTCCCTTCTACGTGACTTTACCGAAAGAACCAAGAAGATGAATCCCTGCAGTCACGAAAGCTTTAAATCGAAATTTATACAGCAGGCGTCAAGGTCGGGATCGAACCCACGACCTCCTGTAAACCAGGCGAGGTAGTTAACATCTCCACGGGGAGAGACAGACACTACAACTTGAAATATACAGCAGGCGTCAGGGTCGAGGTCGAACCCACAACTTCCTGTACACCAGGCGAGGTAGTTAACATCTCGCCACCTGTACCTTGTACACGCCGGCAGTGAACGATGATCGGGAATCCTCGTCTCACGCGCGATCTCTAAGTCACGATTACGCACGCGTGCAGCTCTTAAGGAATGTATGTATGTTGAACTTACTTCGCACCGTACGTAGCGAACTGTACTAATCTGTGGGTCTCTATAGGTCTCGATGGGTGTTTTTACGAGTGGGTGTCGCTGTGGGTCTCAGTGTATCTTTATGGGTGTCTCTGTGGGTCGCTGTGGGTCTCTATGGGTCTGGGTGTCTGTGGACCTCCGTATGTCTGTTGAACTTCTTTCGCACCGTACGTAGCCAACCGTGCTAATCTATGGGTCTCTTCATGTCTGTGTGGGTATCTCTGTGGGTGTCTCTGTGAGTCTTTGGGTGTCTCTGTAGGTGTTGTTGTTGGTGTTATTCTTACCTGAGGATGGCTGCTTGTGTGGCAACTGAAACGTCGTATTCTATTGTTATGTTATTTTCTACGCGACTTTACCGAAAGAACCAAAGAGTCATTCCTGCAGTCACGTAAGCTTCGAATATAGTTTGAACCACCTCCACTGGGAGGTTTTATTCACAACTCACACTTTGCTTCTAATTTATAAATATTTGGGAGAACGTTAATCAATCAGGCTATGCGTTAACTGTGTGTTAGCCGACTCTCTACGTTGCATTACATTACACTCTCTAATTTTACTAAATTTGTTGTCAAACTTCCGATTTCTCCTTGCTTGTCTGTTCCACACGTAACCTCTAATTTTGCAATCTTTGGAAGAACGTTATTCAACCATCTGGTGTAAGTCAATCAGTTTCAAAGTCAATGCCCATATATTACCGGATAATTTTTGTTGGCATGTTCACCACAAGTATCGCGTGTGGTTAATGCAGACACGATTCCTTGCACAAGATTTCACCTATTTGGTGTTTGAACATCTTAACACCTCCTGTTTTATTGCCAGAAAGGCGTACACAACTATTCAGATTTTTTCACCCCCCCCCCCCCGCGTCAGTGTTTTGCACATGGCAATTGCTTATTCGGTTACGCTGCAGTCGCGCGCTCGGGCCACGAGATGGAGACGCGTGGACACTGTGGCGCAGCCGCACGGCCAAGCACGCAGCGACGTCTCGTCGTTGTCGTCATCATAATCTCTTTCTTCTTCTATCGCTGTGGTGTTGTTAACCTTTACTGCAGCACCTTGGTTCTCAATCGTTGGAGAAATGTAATAATCTTCATGCACACTTTGGGTTTGATGAAACGGAGTAACTCTTTGGTTCTTTCGGTAAAGTCACGTAGAAAGAAAATCAATTACATTATAGAATACGACGTTTCGATTGCAACACAAGCAATCGTTATCAGGTAGAAAACAAACCTAGTAAACTTAGAAATACAATGCAATACAACACAGAGAGTCGGCTAACACAACAGTCAACACCCTACCTGGTTGATTACGTTCTTCCAAAGATTGCTAAATTAGAAGTTATCAACCAGGCTATGCGTTAACTGTGTGTTAACCGACTCTCTGTGTTGCATTGCATTACATTTCAACAAAAAATTGCTAAGTTCGTTTTCTCAAACTTCCTATTTCTCTCTCTAAAATTTAACAGGCTTGCATAGATCAATTTGCTCTTTCTCCCCCCCCCCCGGCCGCTGCGGGGTGGATTTCCACACAACTCTCTCTAAAATTTACCAGGCTTGTATGGGTCTTCCTCTCCCCAGGCCGCCGCGGGGTGGATTTCCACACAGCTCTCTCATTGACATGCTAATTTCTCTGCTCCAGCACCCCCACCTCTCTCTCTCTGCCCCCCCCCTCTCTCTTTAAGGCCTCGACATAGAGGCGTTGTGTCTGTGTGTCTATGTGTGTGTCTCTACGTGTGTCTGTCTGTGTGTCTCCGTGTCTGTGTTTTGTCTCTCTCTCAAATTTAGCAATCTTTGGAAGAACGTGATCAACCAGGTAGGGTGTTGACTGTTGTGTTAGCCGACTCTCTGTGTTGTATTGCATTGCATTTCTAAGTTTACTAGGTTTGTTTTCTACCTGATGACGATTGCTTGTGTTGCAATCGAAACGTCGTATTCTATTATTTAATTGATTTTCTTTCTACGAGACTTTACCGAAAGAACCAAAGAGTCATTCCTGCAGTCCCGAAAGCTTCAAATCAAGTTTGAAATGGAGTAAGTTGTAGCTTACGTTTTCGATTATTTACTTTCGAAAAAAATCTGGCCATGTCTCGCACCCCCCCAGAAAGGGCATCTTGCACCCCCAAGGGGGTGCGAGATGGACCTCAGGTTAAGAAGAACCACCGCTCTATCACATAAGGCTGATGTAGATTGCAGAGCAACATCTACAATTTCAATTTCAGCTGGTCAAGCCCAGATAACCGCGTCAGGAGTAGCGGAGTAGTGTATCATCAACGCTGCGATGTCTCCTTAGTATTTATGAATCGGGGCATTGCGTCGTTACACGCTGCACGGTCTGTTCTGGATGACCACAGTCGCACACTGCTACTGGAGAGTTTTTTTACTTGCCGTTTGTGCAGCATCAGCTACCCGCATCTATTGCTGCCATGGTTTGTGCAGCGGATGCGGTGTAGGGTGGACCGTGAGCAGCTTTGTGGAAAATCAAACCCCCAGGGATCTTCTGCGTTGGGTCTTCCACAACAAGGCGGTGTTTATGAGTGGCCTGATGGAGAGGGTGGGTACTGTACAGCGTGGAGCAGTGGAGCAGTGGTGTAGCGGTTAGCGTTCCAGTGCGCCACCAACCCGCTGACCCAAGTTCGATTCCCGCTCACGGCCACCAATACCAGTGACGATTATCTGAACCGGTCCTGGGCCTTCCCTCCCCCAGGTTTACTCAGCCTCAAATGGATACCCGGTGTGGTGCGTAAACATCTCCACTTGGGAGACAAAGGCGGCCGGGCGTGGTGCTGGCACGCCCACCTCCTCGTGTGCCGTGTGGACCTTCATAGGTTGCTACTCGCTAACAGCACTTGCCTCAACAGCCTGTTAATACTATACGGGTCATCTTTGTCATAGACATGCAATGTCTCCTGCATGTTATATCCACTGCTTAATATCGTGTCACTGATATTCTCCACCAACGACGCTAATGATTGGTTTGAGCTGTGCATTGTCGAGTTTTGCCTCGAAGAGAGAGAGAGAGACCCACCTATCACAGATAGGTGGGTTTCAAGCAAAGTCTGGCTGCTGAGGAGACACTGAATGCGGAGGAGACGGGCAGACGTGGAGGGGACATTGTCTATCAGGCTCATAGAGATACATAGAGACTCAGATATACATAGAGACTCTACATTGAGATACATACAGATGCATACCGGCTGAGCCCTACGGAAAACGAACATGTTCGGCTGGCGGTTGACGACATGTTAGCTGAGGACATTATTTCACCGTCCACCAACCCATGGGGAGCCCCAATTGTACTTGTTAAAAAGCACGATGGTAGCTTGTGCTTTTGTGTTGACTTCCTAAGCTTAATAAGGTTTCTGTCGCTGATGCGTACCCTCTACCTCGAATGCATGACTCACTGAATTCCTGCAGGCATGACAGCTTTAAGTCAAGATTTAACCACAAGGTTTGTTTGAATTAAATCGGCTTCCGATGGGTCTTCTACGTTCCAGCAATTAATGGAACTGGTTCTGACTGGTCTCCAGTGGGACTCGTGCTTAATATATCTCGACAATGTTATCGTGTTCAGCCGTACGTTTGACGAACACCTGGCACGGCTACGTGCTGTCTTTCTCAAAATGCGTGCAGCCAACCTGAAAATTAAACCACAGAAGTGTCACTTCCTCCAGAAATCGGTTCGGTATCTTGGCCACATAGTAAGTGAATCGGGTATTGCGACTGACCCAGACAAAACCGCGTGTGTACGAACTTGGCCGACCCCCACGTCGGTGGCGGAGTTGCGCAGTTTCATAGGATTTGCGTCATATTTCCGCCATTTTGTCATCAGGTTCGCTAAACCTCCATGCCATGACTGCAAAGGGGCATAAATTCCACTGGGGGGAGGAGCTGGAGGCCGCATTTGGTGCACTCTGGGATGGCTTGGTGAACACCCCTCCCCTCCGCTACTCCGACTTTTCCTTGCCGTTCGTCCTTGATACAGATGGAAGTAACACTGGATGCAAGTAACACCTATCCCAAGTTGTCAATGGCGTCGAGAGTGTTGTCGCATACGGAAGCAGAGTGTTGTCTCCGGCCGAACAACGGTATTGTGTCACGCCGGGAACTGTTAGCTATTGTGTTTTTTGTGCAACAGTATTGCCCTTATGGTAGACACTGTGAGGTGCGCTCTAACCAGGCAGCGCTCCAGTACGCGCTGCGTGTTGATCAGCCATCTGGCCAACTTTCATGCTGGTTGGAGGTCCTCCAGGACTACTCCTTTAAGGTTACTTATAGCAAAGGCTCCCGTCACACGAACGCTGACGTCCTGTTGCGATTATCAACGAGCGGCAGGTGCGCGTGCTTTTTGGGCTCCGGGTGCTGTAAGACACCCAACGAGCCCTCGCCCCCTCCCCTTGCGGCGTCGGCCGAGGTTGTAACATCTGAGGTGGCCGAGGGTCCGGTAGCGCGTGACGCCATCATTGGGTTGGAGCACGAAGAATGGGGGCGCCTCCAGGTTGAGGACGCTTCCCTGCTTAAAATGCGACGCCATGTCAGAGAGACTGATGGGGGCGAGGATCGACGGGGTGTCGCCTCTGTAATTCTTAGAGGTGGATTACTCATGCATTGGGACGGAGGATTGTGCCTTCATAACATTGTAATGCCCACTGCCCTGCAGGGTAAGGTCATTTGGGTGGTACACGAGTGCCTGTTGCACCTGGGTGTGCATAAGACGCTGGCCACACTTAAGTTGGACTTCTTCTGGCCTGGCATGGCTGAGCATGTCGCTAATTTGTTGCGCGCGGCGGAAGCCGCCGGCGAAACCCTGTTGTCCACCATTGCAATCGATTCAGGTTTCCTGCATAAATGAACTAGTTGCTCTGGACACCCTTGGTCCATTTTCCACTACCCCTCGTGGGCATAAGTACTTGCTAGTGGGAGTGGAATATTTTTCACGATGGCCTGTGGCCTGGCTGCTCCCCAACCAGTCGGCAGCGACGATCACTGAGGCATTCCTCAATGGCTATGTAATGGACAAGGGTGCTCCCGAATGTCTTCTGACCGATCAGGGCAAAAATGTTTCTTCAAAATTGTTGCGAGAGGTGTGCGATTTGTTGGGAACAAAGAAAGTATGCACGTCACTGTACCACCTGCAGACGGATGGTATGGTTGACCAGCTGCACAGGACTCTGACCTCCATGTTGAGCCATGAGGTCAGCGAGTCCCAACTCGACTAGAATTTGCATATTCCCGGAGTCCTATCTGCATATAGGATGGCCCCTCACGCATCCACCGGCTACTTACCGTTTTTTAAATGTACAAAAGAGAACATGACCCCCCGATTGATGTTCAGTTACAAGCCGCGCCCAACAAGGCGAAATCTAAAATGTCTTACTCCGTGCGCTTCACCCTTCAAAAGCTTTCCGAAGCGCGGGAAGCTTCCAGGGTTAATTCCGATTCACGCCAATTGGCCAATGAGCAGCTCAGGGGTTTCCATGCTTCTGCACATGAGTGGGCGCCTGGGGACAGAGCCTGGTTGCACTGTCCACAGGTACCGGTGTATATGTCGCCCAAATTGTTCAAACCCATGAGAGGGCCAGTTGATGTGATTCGGGTCTTTCGACCACGGTGTGTCCAGATCCGCTTGAGGTGGCAGAATTGGTTTGTACATCCCTCACGCCTCAAGCCTTTCAACGCTCCACGCGAGTTCGTTCCACACACCACAGGGGCAGAGTGTCAGATGTGTCCGGCGAGCTGAGGTGTGTGCCCGCTGAGGTTGGTCCTCAGTGGAGTCGTGTGATCCCGTCCTCAGGTGCCGCGCGCCTGACGTCCCCCGAGCCGCCGCCTGCGCTGTCTCCACTAGATATGGGAGAGGAGAACCCATCAACCCGGCCTACTGCTCTTCGTGAGGAGCCGGGTTTGACGTTACATTTGCATATTCCACAGGGAGAGCGAGCCCACCTCCCCTGGAGGCCCGGCCACAAGGCTTCGATCAAAAACTCCTTGGTTTTCGTGATCCCCATCACACTCCCACACTGTCAGTTGGTTGTCGCACTCGGTAGGCCGTATCGGCTATTGGCTGAACCTAGCCTTGATTGTACTTGCGGGTGTTTGTTACATGGTGAGGGTGGGAGATGTTGGCGATGGAAAGGATTCCGAGCGTTCGCGGTTTACTGAATTTTTTCTCATGTTGTTCTGTACTTACACCCTTTCCCCCGTTGTTAATGTACATTTGTACGTAGTGTATATATTGTATAGGTGGGCTTGGGTATCTAATTGGTAATTGTTATTGTTGAGGCACACATAGTATTTTAGTCACTTTCATTCACTTTTTATCACCTTATTCACTTGGTTTGTTTTAAGGGGGAGTTAACAGCCGGGACGGCTGAATGCTATGAAGGGGGGAGGGGGATGATGTAGTGACATCGTGGACGTCACTGTGTGGTGCCGGCCCTAGAGAGGCACGGCATGCAATGTACTTACATCGCGGACATCACGTATGTAGCGACATCGTGGATGTCACTGGGTAATGCCGGCTCTAGCGAGGCACGGCGTGCAATGTATTGACATCGCGGACACCCCATACATGTGGGTATAGTAGCAGCCCTAGAGGGGCTCGGCGAGTGCTTATAGAGAGCGCTGAGTGGCACCCCGCTCGGCTTGCAGCACTGTCCCCTATAGGAGGGGATGTGAGGGTGCCGGCCATGAATGGGGTTAATGTAGGCCATGGCACTCTGGTTGACCCTGGAAGGCACGTGACGGATACAATCTACACAAGGGTCCCAAAGGGGGGCTAGGGGTGGTCACGTGTCGGGCCAGACCCTGCTAGAGGATTCGAGGTGGTCGTGGCCAGAGAGGGGGCAGCCACGACCAGTGAGGATATAAACCGGGTCCCCTGAAGATCAACGTTCTACGTTCTACGTCCGAAAAGAGTCACCAACACGTGGACCTGGACCCAAGCCGGGGTCCTGTCCATTGTAGCTACTCCTAGTGTAATTAATGTAGTTAGCCTGGTGGTCCACCACCATAGGTTGTCTGGTAAAGGGGCAGTTACCCCTTTGTGTTGGTGTCAATAAATGTGTTCCCTCCAAAGAGTACGTCTTCGACTCAGTTGAATCCACTACACATAGATACTTTACATTGAGATACACAGAGATACATAGATACTCTACATGGAGATACAAAGAGATACATTAGATACTCTACATTGAGATACACATCGATATTATTAAAGAAAAGCCACAGTTGTGCGATTGTGGCCATGCAACCCAAAGGCGAGGGACCGCACAGTGCACCCACTGCAAGTCTGCACTCCTTCAACGGAGGAGGCGTAGGAACAGCGACACGACACGAACTCTCGTTCTGCTGAAGCCCTCTCATCATGGCCACCAGAAGCTCCACCAGACCCCTCACATTAGCATCTTGCTAATGACCCATCAACGCGCGAGAAGGAGGATAATTAATGAAGATAAATAAACAAGAGAATTAATCAAGATAATGAATCAACAATTCTGCATTTTCATGCGAACAGCAAAAATACGGTCATGTGTGTAAGTCCGTTCTAAACGTTGTACACAGTGAGTGTTGTATAGTTAGTATAGTTAGTTACTGCACACAGAATACTAAGCCCTTACATACTGGATACTCGGTGTAAGTGCCACTTGTGGTGCGGAGGGTGGCCATGGCGTAGTCACGCCCTGCCTGTCTGAAAGTTAAATATGTTTAAATTTATGTAAATATATATTTTTGCCTGTCATATGCTAGACACTGCTTTAGTCACAACTTGCGATTTGAAGATCGGATGTTTAATTTTTACCTTTAATATAATTGGTTGAGGCCAATCATAGCAATGGGGAGATTGTCGTCACAATGATAATGAATGTTCTGAGAGAAAGTGTGAGAATAACCCATCGAGCTGCTACTGATGGCGGATACAAACGTATACGCCGCTGCTGCTGTAGGCTAAATTGCATTCAATCACCAGTGACGACACTGACATTGCATAATTGCTAAAAACAAAAGAAGCGATTACGGTTTTTTTTATAATACCCTTGAGTGTCTCTACAAAACAAAATGAGATGCAAAATGTTTCCTGGCAAGTGTCCGGTCAGCAGGACGCCTGTCCCAGCCTCGGTAAAGCCACCGAACATCTTGGGAGGCTCAGCCCGGGCCACGCTGCCGTCTGGATCTGGCAGCGCCTTACATCGTGAGCCCCGTCCACTGTTACACAGCCACGCCCACTCAACCACGAGCTCCTCCGGGTTGCTGTCAGCTACCCAGGTGAGCACGGTCGGCTATGTACGGTGCGAAAGAAGTTCGACATATGTACGTAGTGCAACCCACCACTCAGGTAGCCCCGCCCACCAACCAGGTAGCTACACCTACCACCCAGGTAGCTCCACCCACCACCCATGTAGCCCCGTCTACTACCTACGTAGCCCCAACCACTACTCAAGTAGCTCCACCCACCACACAGGTAGCCCCACCCACCACTCAAGTAGCTCCACCCACCACTCAGGTAGCCCCACCCACCACCCAAGTAGCCCCATCCACTACTCAAGTAGCCCCACCCACCACCCAAGTAGCCCCACCCACCACTCAGGTAGCCCCACCACCCAAGTAGCCCCACCCACTACTCAGGTAGCCCCACCCACCACCCAAGTAGCCCCACCCACTACTCAGGTAGCTCCACCCACCACCCAGGTAGCCCCGTCCACTACCTACGTAGCCCCGCCCACTACTCATGTAGCCCCATCCACTACTCAGGTAGTTCCACCCACCACTCAGGTAGCCCCACCCACCACCCAGGTAGCCCCACCCACTATTCAGGTATCTTCACTCTTTGCATGGGTGGGTCACCGGGAGGGTCTGTCTGGAAGCACTGGGACTGTCCCGACAAAGCCAGGACATTTTGACGTCATCGCGAGCAGATGGCCTCGACCACCTTCCATGACAACGCGTTAAAGGCCCGTTAAACAAAAAAAAATGTTTTGCACAACATTGCTGGTGGAGCCATGGGTGGATCCGAGTCACTGTTCATGACGGCACTGTTGCATCATCAGAAGAGCCCGAAATAATTATCTGTTGCGTCAGTGTAGCGCACTTTATTATTACATGTCTATCGCAAGTGGTGCATCATGATAAGAGTTGGAGATTTTACTTGTCCAGCCAGGAGAGCTACCCTAAGATGCAGGGATCTTTTTCAGGAGCGTCCTGCCGCTAACATTTTTTTTGCTACATTGCATTTTTTACATTAAGATATTTTCCGCACCAATGAATGAGTTGTCGAGACAATCGAGGAGGCAATGCTGTACCCCTATATAGATCGAAACAGATGGCGATTAGTCCGCTTGCTCTACTGCCTTCTCCTGGTGAGCCAGGGTGTATGGCACCTCTAAGTCTACGGGAAGGATTACAGGCCACGTGCGAGAGTTGCAATTATGATGTTGGTGCTACCTTGACGACAGCCATTGGCACTTCGGTGGCACTTTGTTAGCGCAGGGCTTGGCTGCGATTGTTTAACTCGAAAACGTAAAAGTTATATGCACACACGCACATTCTGGGCGCTTCTAGCGGCAGGACTCATGACACTGATTTGCGCTCGGCTTTCTACCGCACGTGGCTCGGCGCGATGTCCGACGTTTTGCTTCACGTATGGAGGGAGCTTCTTCAGGAACACATTCCTGCTTCCGAAGGAACGACAGAGCGACCGAAGGCAGTCCCAACACGTGGAGCGAAATGTCGGACGTTGCGCCGACCCACACGCGTGCGTCCGAGGGATCTTGGTGTGTGCGAGACTGTTCGAGACCCTCTATTGGATGGCCGGTCGGCCTGTGGCTACATCTGCGGCACAACAGATGAGCTGCTGCACCTATCTGACTCTACACCTCCATTACCTCAAGATCTACAACCTCTGTAGGCCACGTTCGTTCCTCATCATGCCCCACCCATTATTCTTTATGACCCGCCCCTTCGCGACTAGGCCCCGCCTCTTCTACTTCAGGCCCACCCCTACTATTTAGACCCCGTCCTTTCCGGATTAGGCCCCGTCCCTTCCTTTCATTACAACCCCTGACAATTAGGCAGCGCCCTTCATGATTAGGCCCGCCTCTTCCTCTTCATGCCCCGGGCCCTTTCTATTTAGGCCCCGCCTCTTCCCACCTATTAGTGATGAGGCCCCACCATTCAGTGATTCGGCCCCACCACTTAGTGGTTAGGCTCCACCACTCAGTGACTAGGCTCCACCACTCAGTGACTAGGCCCCACCACTCAGTGATTACGCCCAACTACTTAGTGGTTAGGGTCCACCATTCAGTGAAATAGGCCCCACCACTTAGTGGTTAGGCTCCACCATTCAGTGGAGCCAAACCACTAAGTGGGGCATGGTCAGTGGGGGGGTGAGCGGAATCAGTAGGCGGGGTCAATGGGGGTGGGCGGGGTTAGTAGGGGTGGGTGGGGTCAGTGGAGGGTGGGGGTGGAGTGTATTCATGCCCCCCATCTCTCAAAGAGCAGCGAGAGAGCCATGGACAAACTTGACGGATTGGATTCCTTCTTTGTTTCTCTTAAACTTTTATTGAAAATATCCCAACACTTCGCGGTCGAACTTCATGATATGATTTCCAAACGGCTAGACAATTTTGTAATCTTAAGCTGCACATTAACCGATTGGGTCAATGTTCTGTAACCGAGACCACCCTTAGGTGCACGGATTACTGAACATTACTCTTCCTCTGCTTCCTGCTGGGATCTTACACTCACGCTCGCATCCACGAGGGGCCGGACAAACGGAGGGTGGGACATATCCACATTGCACCCCACCGACAAACCCTGACACAACCGAAACCCACTCTCATGACGCACACCGCTCCAGTGGGCGCGTGGCACCGGAGTCGCTCCGCCGCCTTGTTGATCTCTCCGCCGTCGTGGGTTGGGGGATTGAACCGGGCTCCTCTGACCTGTGGCCTCAGTTGTGCCAATACCACCGGACTGAGAAAGCAAAAAAAAACCACCGCCGGGTTCCCAGTGGAGTGTTTTCTTTGCTGCGGTTAGCCAATCACTCTGGTCGGCTAAATTACGCGAGCACCACGGTGCGCGAGGTCAAAGATGACGGGTTAGCCTGCGGAGAGAGGAGTTCATCATCACCAGCATCACAACAAGAGAATGAGTGCCGGCTGGAAACGCACACACACTCGCACAGATTTAACAACGCACAAAAGGCGTGCTGCTCACACACAGCGGGAAGTTTATGGTTATAAATAGACAACTATCTCCCGTGTAGCCTGAGCAGACTGTTGGGGCAAGTGCTGTTAGCGAGCACCAATGAAGGCCGGCATGGCACACGAGAGGGTGGGTGGCCAACACCACGCCCGGACGTCTTTGTCTCTCCAAGTGGCGATGTTTACGCACCACACCAGGTACTCATTTGAGGCTCAGTGTACCTAGGGGAGGCCCAGAACCGGTTCAGATAATCATCACTGGTGAGCGTGGCCGTGGGCGGGAATCGAACTAGGGTCGCCGGATTCGCTAACCGCTACGCCACCACTCCCCACACACAGCAGGAAGTTGGTGGTTATAAAGAACCAGTCCTGCCACAAACATTCAGCTCCTGAGCCGGTGGTTCGGACAAGGCTGTGAACTTTGCACACACAATGAGGGCGACCACGTGCTAATGCACGCAGGGCACGATGGGAGTCGTGCCTTCCTGCTGCTTTGTGAGCACACTTTGGCACGTTGTTAAAACGTATCCTTCCGAGGTCCTGTCCATGTGAATGTGGAATTGGCACCACTGGCGCAGGGGGACACCAGGTGGTGCATCGTTCGAGACACTTTGACGCAGGATAACAAAGCATTGCATTGTGGGCATGTGCACGTGAAATAATTGCTTAGACAAATATGGATTACAAAAAATATGTAATTTGAATGATAATAACCTTCCTCAAATCAAGAATAACAAAGTCGACACGTAGTAATGGTGATGATGATGAGCATGAGAACTGAGCAGAGGTGTGGACTCGAGTCATGTGACTTGGACTCGAGTCAGACTCGAGTCATGAATTTGATGACTTGCGACTCGACTTGGACTTGCATAACAATGACTTTGTCCCACCTATGAGATGTGGACTCGAGTCATGTGACTTGGACTCGAGTCAGACTCGAGTCATGAATTTGATGACTTGCGACTCGACTTGGACTTGCATAACAATGACTTTGTCCCACCTCTGGAACTGAGAAACCAAAGTCATGCGAATTCCATCACATTTCGCATCACCCGTCGACAAACCACAGGCTTCACTCCACATCTCAAATTAGATTTCCCGTACGTCCCATTTAAGTGGCGATAATGATGCCTTCCTGCTCTCACAATACGGTTCGCAACTTATTTAAAAAAAAATATAATTCGGCAGACATCCCCTGCCCTCCCTCCCTCCCACCCACCCACCATGAAAACTCATCGTTTTCTAAGGAAACGAAGCCTAAATTTAGCGAACATGCGTCACATCATGCACGGTTGGCATGAACAGGGTACAGCCAGCGGGTTCAAGATCACGCAAATCACGCCGCTCGCACGAGACGCGCACACACACGCACATACAACAACAACCGCCATTCGCCACTAAGTGTCGGTGACGTCACCACGGCGCTTTGCCAGGCCATGTGCACCTTGAGGCCACGTGAAGTGTTGAACGCCCGCTGGCAGGTCACGGGGCAGACCCAGGTGCCACGGGTCGACTGAGATGACTGGCCGATGCACCACCTGTGCCCCCTACAGTGCCAATTTGCTGTGCTTTATCCACCCGGCGCTCCGCTCGTTGTTGTGAGCGTCGCTCCAAACATGCATGCGCACGCACACACACACACGCAGGTTCCTTCCGTTGGCCTGCCGCGACTCTTGGTGATTGGGGGCACTGTTAAAGACCACCAGAGCACCGGAGCGGCGCGAGTGAGCGAGCGGCAAATGCGCCCCGCGTTTTGTCTTCCCGACACGGGCGCCTGCTCGAGAGAGAGAACGCTTCACCGCACGCACGCTTAAGGCTGACCGGACCAACGGGAGGCTCGCAGCGTTTGCAAACCGTGGCCAGGAATTGGGACCCCCCCCCCGCCCGCCTGCCCTCCCGAGGCGGCTCGCTGGGCTTGTGGCGCAGAGCGTCGCACCGGCCGTCACAGCACTGCAACTCGCGTACCAATACCAACACCCGCCACTCGCCACTACGTAACGGTGAGGTCACCATGGCGCCTGTGCCAGGCCAGGTGCACTTTGAGGCCACGTGAATTGTCGAAGGTTCGCTGACAGGAAGGTCTCGGGACGAACCCAGCAGGTTGACTGGTAGATCACACCAGCTGTACCCCACGACTTTACCAACTTGCCGTATTTTATCCGCCCGGCGCTCCGCTCGTTGTTGTGAGCGTCGCTCCTCTGCCCTCCGTTGTTGCTGGAGGACTACTGCCTCCAACTGCCCAGTAGCATCCTTCACGAGCCTCCTCCACAGAGGCCGATCTTGACACCGCTGGTACCAGTCATTGGCAAGTCCACGCAGCTTCACATCCTCTTGTACCACATCACTTCATCTCTTCTCTAGCCCGTGTCGTGCCTGTTTAGCCTCCGCTATCTGGCCAAACATAATCTGTTTAGGTATGCGGTGGCTGGGCATGCGGGCTACATGCCCCAGGTAACGCAGCCTTGCCTGCCAGAAACTCACCGATGGGACTTTGTCCAGATCTTTCAAGGATTTCTGAGCTCCTCACACAATCCAGCCTGGTTAAATCCAGGATAGATTGTATGCAGGCCAGCCTAAACAAAGACAAATATCCCCCGTATAGCCTAATAGACTGTAGGGACAAGTACTGTTAGCAAGCACCTATGAGGACCGGAATGATACACGAGGGGGTGGGTGGCAAGCGCCACGCCCGACCGCCTTTGTCTCCCCAGTGGCGATGTTTACACATCGCACCGGGTACTCATTTGAGGCTGTGTCGACCTCGGGGAGGCCCAGGACCGGTTCAAATAATCGTCACTGGTGTTGGCCATGAGCGGGAATCGAACCCGGGTCGCTGGGATCATAGCGCAGCGCGCTAACCACTACACTACCACTCCCCTAAACACACACACACACAGACACGCGCACGCACTGACATGCACACGGGCCCACACGCACGCTGTTGCTGTTTTTGTTGTAGGAGCGGTGTTGACTCACACGGACATCGATTCACTGTTTGTTTCGTTGTCGCGCAGACAAAACATCGCTCGGTCCTGAGTAGAGTATCTTGAGTATAGCCTCTTGAGTAGAGCATCTTGAGTAGAGCATCTTGTGTAGAGCATCATGAGTAGTGCATCTTGAGTAGAGCATCTTGTGTAGAGCATCTTGTGTAGAGCATCTTGTGTAGAACATCTTGAGTAGTGCATCTTGAGTAGAGCATCTTGAGTAGAGTATATTGAGTAGAGCATCTTGAGTAGAGCATCTTGTGTAGAGCATCTTGAGTAGTGCATCTTGAGTAGAGCATCTTGAGTAGAGTATATTGAGTAGAGTATATTGAGTAGAGCATCTTGAGTACAGCATCTTGAGTAGTGCATCTTGGGTAAAGTATCTTGAGTAGAGTATATTGAGTGGAGCATCTTGAGTAGAGTAATCCGCCTCAAGGACCCTGTACTCGTTCTCTGCAATGTTGACGGTTTGTTGTTGCTATTGTTGTTGTTATCTGTGCTCACACAGCACCACGGATCTTTTTTCGTGTAAAAAAAAGCTGGGCAGCTGGCGAAACGGGATCGTCATCCGTGTAACAAATCAAATATAAGTGCACATCTCAACCATTACCGTATTCTCTGTAGTGAAAGTATCACTTTCGCTCCCCTGTATTTCAACGCAAAAGTTCGGGGACTGCGTCTCACTCTCCAGAGCGTCTCACACTCCGGAGAATGCAGTAGGAGTGTTTCCCAAGGGGCTCTCAGGACGACGGCCTCCAACCAACCTTCCCTCTTGCCTCCACGCTGAGCAAAATCCAAGCAGGCAAATAAAAAGGAAAGTGAGTAGGCATTGCAGAAAAAATGCAAAGTAGCCATGACAAAGTAGCCATGACTTTGGGTTCATGCAGCAGTCTCACAGTAGTTATTTGTCACCCACGTTCACTGGTTGGTGGTCATTCACAGGCTATCTTTCTACGTGGGGCCGCATAGACACGGCGCGTAGGTAATACGGCTTTCTTGCCTACGCACGTCGATTCGCTTCGCTTCATGTACTTGGGGAGGTTCTTCTGAAACACATTCAAGTTCTCCGACGGAACGATGCAGCAACTTGTGGTAGCCCCAGCACGTGGAGCGAAACGTCGGACATAAACCAAAAACGATTAAAATTTTACCAGGTAAAGGCCCACTGAATCATGTAGCTCTTTTTTAGAAACGACCTGGCTATCACAAATGATGGCGCAACGAAGTGGCTTATCACGTGGACATTCATAGGAGCCAAATACTCTAAACGTGTGATTTTTATTCTAAATGTGGAGGGAAAAACCAGGGGACCTGGAGAAAAAGCCACGCGATCACGGGGAGAGGGACATGTAAACTCCAAATATACAGCTGGCGTTAGGGTCGGGATCGAACCCACGAGCTTCTGTATACCAGGCGAGGTAGTTAACATCTCCTAGCCACCGTGACGCCACATCAAAAGTGACTTTTTGTAACGTCTTCCACCTCTCAAGATGCTTCCGACAAGCACGCGAGTCGGTGGGGGCCACTGAGCCGCGGTGGCCCCGGGAGCATGCGCAGTTGTCCCCACGTGTCATTACGAACCGTTCATCACTTCGCTTACGATCGCAGATTTCTCAACATCTCGGAAAATGGTCTGTGACCAACGAGGCTCCCAACCATTCTCACCCCAAGCACCACCGTCAACCGTCAGTGTAATTAAGGGTTGCACATGTGGTAGGCTTTCGCGCCCAATGTTATCCATTAAAGGTTTTTTTTGGGTTAGATCACGTAAATATAAATGTTTCGTTAAACCCGCCACCACGTAAACAAAACACGCCAATTCGTTACTAGTTCAGTACACCGGTGCGTTGGAGAGTGAAACCCACAGCATCTACAATTCGGGCAATTACAACCAGCTTCATCAGGTGACAGCCAGGAATTGGCAAAGTGTCTCAGGGTGCAGCGCGTGGTGTTTAGCAAGAAAGAACTCCAGCCGCAACAGCTCCACGCTATTAATTACCACAGGGCGACGAGCCACTTCGCTACGCTATCGTTTGACAGCCAGGTCGCTTTTGATAAAAAAAGCTACGTCACTCTGGTGGGGCCTTACTTGGTCGAATAAAAAGTAGTTTGGTAGTTCATAGTTTTAGGGCACTTCCCACGGCCCCGCCGAGGACCCCCCCCGGTGTCCATTGGCGAATTGGCATGTGACGGTTATGGCTCGTGCCGCACAGGGACAGCTGTCATTGGGGGGGGGGGTCCCCTAGACTAAAACACCTGCATCATGAAGATGCTCGTCATGTTACGGGTGTGATATAAATGCATGTTGAGGGTGGAATTTAATCACCATCAGTCAAGTTCTTATGTCAGAAAGTCGATCGGCTCTTCAATCAAAAATGCCGAAGGCTATAGATTTGGCACGGCATGGCAGCTGATGTGACTTGTATATCTGCCTCCCAGAAAATCCAAGTAAATCGATGGCAGTAAAAGTATTGGAGGCATGATGATTCTCATCTTTCCATTGTCAAGCTCTGTAAAAAAGAAATGAAGTGGTTAACAAACCAGTGGGCAGTTAGGCACGCGGGGACCTCCCGCTGCGCTTGCGATGGGCTCACGGTGTGCACGCTGCCACGCACTCGACACCGGCGAGTCACGAGGATAGCGACTAAACGTCGCGCCCGTTGGTTCTACAGATACCTGAGCCAACTCCGATCGGTTTGCTGTGCCACCAAAATCGCGGCGTCCGTAAAAAATCGCGACTCAAATCATCGCCAGCAACCGCTTTGTCCATGAGCGAGACTGTCGCTTGGACGAGGAAGCGACGCTGCGCGCACTCTCATGCTCGTGACGACCGCGGTCGGCGTTGTGTGCGCGATGAAACGCATCGCTGCAAACTGCTGAGCAGCTCGCGAACCCGGGCCGAGGCCAACGACTCGCTGCACCGAGAACCTCCCCCCCCCCCGGTGCAACCACGGCAGTGGCTGAGACTTGGATTGGAACCCAGGCTCTGAGCGGTGCCGGCTCAGCGCTCTGACTTTCGAGCGACCCGGCCACCACCTCACTCACTTCCTCTCGACGGCAGGGAAGGCTTCTTGAATGGCTTCCTGGCGGGGTTGGCGTCAGTACTCAAATGGAGGCAACGCTCGGGCGAGAACTAGTGGCACCACGGCTCGGGAAAGCCAAACGACGACAACAACACATAACGCGTTTCCCAGAGGCCCCGGCGCGCCGTGGGGTAGGCAGCGAGCTCATCCGGACCACGGTCACAGGGATCCACCCACAAGTTTCCGGACACAAGTCAACTCGGCCAATCATCCCTCGACGTCTGGGAAAACGGGTAACGCTTTGTAGAAAGTCAATGGTGGTTGTCCTGTGGATAGACCGGCCCCCGTTAGAGAAATGTGGAATTTACACTACTGGCTCGGGGGCTGGCAAGTTAAATAGGTTCCACTCGGCGCTCATTGTAGGTGGGAGACGCACACGTCGGATAAACGAACGGAAACACAAAGCAAACACGAGCATCGTGCCGCGTGGCGACGCCACCGTCTCTCGTGAGCACCTGAGAGCTTGGGGCCATGGGGAACGAAGCCAACGGCTCCTCCACCCCACGCGGGCCCTGGGAGCAGCAGCAGCAGTCTCCACCCACCACACCGTGCATCCACGGTTCGTGATTCATCACCTCCACGATCCCCATCGCCTCCGCTTCCTCCAACATAACCACCCCGCAACCACCCCTACCCTTCGTCACCACCGCCTCTCTTCCGTCTCCTCTTATTCATCCGCCCTACACCTCCGCCTCCTCCAGCACCCCCGCCACCAACCCCCCCGGTGGCGGGAGCGGCAGGGAGGGCGGTTTTGGGGAGGGGTGCCGCCCCTCGTCCGTCTCGTCCACCGTGTCGAGCGAGCCCTGCTCCTCGCGGCCGCACGACAGCGAAGAGGAGGAGGAGGAGTTGCGGGCGAGGGCCGGGCGGGTGCACGGAGCTCGCCATGGCAGCTCCCACGTGCACGGCGCCATTCCCTCCTCCAGCGCTGACGGCTGTGGCGGGGCCACGCCGGGGGCCACGCCAGGGGCCATAGCGGCTACGGCGGCGCTCGTCCCAGCCACGCCGTGGGGCCGCTCGGACGTCCGAGACTTCTGCTGGTGCTGCTGCTGGTGAAGTTGATGATGAGGCTGAGGCCCGAACGGCGAGTCCAGGTCGTCTGGAGAGGAGGCAATGGACCGCCGAGGGTACTGGACGCCATCGAGGGGTGCATACGCCAGGGCGGAGGGGAAGAGGAAGGCCGAGGCGGCCGCAGCCGCGGCGGCTCTGGTGGCGCCGCCATCGCGGTGACCAGCGGCCTCGACAGCCACGTTGCAGGTGCCTGCCGAGTGGCCTGAGCCGCCCGTCCCGCCCGTGTCGCCCGTGCGGGGCGGCGAGGACTCCGCGTCGGTATCAGCGTGCAGCGGCGAGAGCAGGCCGTCCGACGTGGAGCACGGCGTCGCCAGCGACCTGGGGCATCACCGCAGCCATTGAGCACGCTCAGGATTGTGAGGCGACCGCGAAGGGGTGGGGGGCCACGGGGGAGGTGAGAGGAAGGCGTTGTGGACGCACGCGCAGGGAGATGAGATGGGCAAAATACAATTAACCCTTTTACGTGTCATAGACGTCTGCAAGTTGTAGGGTTGGCGTCTCGTTTGCCGCTCAATCAATCTCTGAACGCGTGAGCGGCTCGGTGTTCGTTTTATTTAGAGAGGCGTAGGAGCACCGTTGATTTTAAAGACATTGTACATACCGCAGAGAACCGTAGCGACACGACCGCTATACTCTATGACAGCGGGCGGCAAACAGTGCCACATGCCCTCCCGCACGTCTTTTACTTCCGTTCGGAATCGATTCACGTAGACGTACATCAACGGAATGGGAAAGGGTTAATAAATAAGGACAGGGCTGGGAGTTTTGTGGAATGGGCAGGACGCGTAATGAGAATAGCCGATGAGGAGATGATGGACGCAAATTGAGTACGGGCGGTCATGAGAGGTGGTGGCGGCAGCTTGGGGAGGCCCTCATCCAGCAGTGCACCGATCACGACTCATAACGATGACGACGATTGTGAACGGCGACGAGTCGGCTCCCGCGCCATGAAATCCCGACGCATTTCACCATCGCTTCCTCCTCCTGCCCTGCCCCGTCACTGTCGACAGCTTGGCTCGCGATTCATGGCTCCTCACGACGATGCTGTCGAGGCACGCACCTGGAGACACTGAGGCGGCCGCGCGGCGTTGATGGCGGTGCCGAGGCCAGCGACGCGCCGTCCACGGGGCTGCCGTGCGAGTCCGGCGTGGCGGCCGAGCAGCCGCCCCCCTGGCCCAGCGACTGGCGGTAGAAGTCGATGAGGAAGTCGAGCTTCTTCTCGATGGACTGCACCTGCGCGGGGCCGGCAAAGAAGGATGAGCGACGCCGGCAACGCCGGTGCCTCCGCCGCATGGGCAGGGCCCAGCGACGTGGGCCACCTGCTGCTTACTGCTGCCGCTGCTCCTGCTGCGATGCCTCCAACTAGAGGCCGACCGAAACTGAATTTCTGGTTTTGGCCGAAACCGAAACCAGACTGAAAGTAAAAAATTTACTTTCAGCCGAAACCGAAGCCGAAACCGAAAGTTTAACTACACTTTTGGCTGAAACCGAAACCAAAAGTTTAACTGCACTTTCGACCGAGACCGAAACAGAAAGGTATATAACCGAAGTTACGGAACACAAGATTTATGAAATATGTCATGATGCAATGCTACTTTAATGAAAAATTATCTACAACTAATCATTCAGAGCCTGCATTAAGAGTCGCTAAATATAAAATCTTCAGGTGTTACTTACTTAGTACAGTAAAACCTTGGATTGCGAGTAACTTGGTCTGCGAGTGTTTTGCAAGACGAGCAAAATTTTTGAAGGAATATTAATTTGATAAACGAGCGATGTCTTGTAATACGAGTACTGTAGTACGTACAGTATACGCTTTGTCTGCCGAGCGTCACGTGATCACAACTGAGCCAATGGTTCTTCTCTCTCTCTCGCTGCGGAATTGTGGTAATCGTCTCCCATCCTCGGTCTCAGTAAACGTGCCTCACTCATATAGCCAACATCCGTGCGAGCGTACAGTATACTGTTTACTATAGTGTTGTGACCACGAGTGTGTGCGTAAAGCATTTTTTTATTTTGTGTCCAAGTGTCGTGACTGTTCTTTAGTAACTGTACTGCAAGTGAAAGTCGTCCTACACAATAACCCTCCTCTCCTCTCTCTCGTCTCCCTCACACCAGCCACGATTAAATTCAATTAATAAATGTTATTACTTTATATTAAATTTAAATAATAAAAATATAAAAAGGTATTTTGTATTAATCATTTTTATATGAATACAGTATTTTTGGGTTGTGGAATGAATCATCTGAGTTTCCATTAATTCTTATGGGGAAATTCGCTTTGATATATGAGTGCTTTGGATTACGAACACGTTTCCGGAACGAATTATGCTCACAATCCAAGGTTTTAGTGTAATTATATCCAAACAAACGAATGTTGTAGTTAAGAAACAAAAGTTTTTCCGCATTCAGCCAGACAGGCTGCCGTCTGTTGACCGGTCGTATATACATTTGCAGACCATGGTTGCGGCTGTAACCTCGCTCCCAAGCTGCTGCTGCTGCTGACGTGTGTGTGTGTGTTTTCAGCCTATCGCATAGGATTGGCTAGCGCCGACTGACCGGCCGATAGGCAGAGTGATAGACGTAGCACTCGCGTTATATTCTAAAAATAGATCTTCGGTTGACGAATGACGACCGAAAGTCAATATCAGTTTCGACTGAAACCGAAACCAGAATCGAAAGTAAACCGAAAGTTAAAAATTTACTTTCGGCTGAAACCGAAAGTATGCCGAAAGAAGCCATTTGCCAACTTTCAGCGCCGAAACCAAAACCGAAACCGAATTTTGGTCGGCCTCTACCTCAAACCCATGTTTGCACAATGCCCTTACGGCTCCTCCTCATTTACTTTAGCGAGCTGCGGCATGTACAAAACTCTTGGGCACATGACAGGTACTGCAAGATCTGACCACTGCCGCGCCTCTGATTAGCATGGTTAGCTACTGTCTCGGCCTCGCTGTGCGCTGCTTTGCACCACTATCCGAGTAGATAACGAGGTAAAACTGATGGAAAAACACAGCACAAATACAGCATCTGTTAATACTTGGAAATATCAATACAATGAACACTACAGCATCATAACATTGTCTTAGATAACATGAAATAGATCCTGGATCACCTACATTAGTACTGAATTGCTATACAAGAGAATAAGCTACTGTTAAATAAGGGCACATCGTGTAATCACCATACTGCAGCCTAAATGTACAGCACTAGACACAGGGGCGGTTTCTTCATTAGGGCAATTGGGCGACGCACCACCAATGTCATTCAACCACAGAGTCACGCTAGCCGTCACTGTGCCTCTGGATATAGTCCAATCAGCGTCATGTCACGTTCTGTGGAGTACCGCCTCTTTTTTGGCGATTTCACTCCGGCTGAGAATCGCCCCGTGTGGTCCCATAGACTTACATTCAAAGATGTTTTTTTTCTAACGGGGGGCGCTGCAATGCATTCTCTATGGCTTCCGGGAGGGCTCGCACTAACGTGCTTACGTCATCATACGTAAGCACGTTGCATCCAACAATATTATTTGTCGCCACCTAGTGGAATCTTTAATAAAAGAAACTTGAGTGGATTGTATTAATAGTGAGTATAGAAACAAACAAGATGTATTGTAAGAGTCACTTTATTTTTCATTAATATTAAAGAAGTGAAGTTGCCTTTACATGCTTAAGCTGTTAATTTATCCTTTGCATGGGTGGACCTTATCCTTATAAATCATCCAGACATTTGCCCCCGCTGAGAGATTTTGCAGGAGCCGCCACTGACTACACATAACACTGAACTATGGATGAGATATTTCGTCATCTTTGCTCTCAAGATCGCAATAAGGTTACATGGGTCCAAGTCTGACTCGACTTATTCAATTACAAGTAACATTCACAATAAGGCAAGTGGCAGGCTTCGTTGTTAACTAGGCCTCATATTTATCATAACAATTTAACATCATTATAAAGGCCTTTACAGCATTATACCGGCCATTCCAACATTATAACAGCATTCTCACTATTATAAGAATAGAAACGAACTTACAGACAATGCTTCTTAAAGTCCCACAATGAACAGTTGCACGTCTTCACTGGGACGCTATTTGTGCCACCATTTTGTCCTCTGTGTATGGGCTAATACCCTGCTCACCTGCTGCATGGCTTAGAGCAGGGGTCCTCAAACTTTTTAAACAGGGGGCCAGTTCACTGTCCCTCAGACTGTTGGAGGGCCGGACTATAGTTAAAAAGAACTATGAAAAAATTCCTATGCACACTGCATATATCTTATTTTGAAGTGAAAAAACAAAACGGGAACAAATACAATATTTAAAATGAAAAACAAGTAAAGTTAAATCAACAAACTTGCCAGTATTTCAATGGGAACTATGAGCCTGCTTTTGGCTAATGAGATGGTCAATGTCCGGTTCCATATTTGTCACTGCTAGTCGTAACAAGTGATGCAAGTGTGCATCCGTTAGTCTAGATCTGGTTGGAGATTTCAAATGTTTCATTCTGGAAAAAGTCTGTTCACAGACATAAGTGCTGCCAAAGATGGTTGCCATTTTGAGTGCATGGTTCCTGAGATGAGGATATGTCTCAGAGGGGAGAGATGCATAGAAATTATGAAGGCTGCTTGACTTGAATGCGTCTTTCAGAGAGTTACAATTCTGCAGTTCAGCCAGTTCCATATGGTAAATTGTATCCACATTTTCAATGTCAATAGAAAATGGGTTACAGAAAAGCTGTATGTCCTGTTCATGGAGATGAAGCTCTTTAAATCTAAATTGGAACTCCTTTCGCAATTTTTACAGTGAATCCACACATGTTTTGTTTGGGAATGCAACCAATGGTTTTTCCGCTAAGAGATTTTGAGTTGTGGGGAGATGGCAGAAGTTTTCCTCCTTCACTTGTTTGATGAGGAGGCCTAATTTTACTTCAAATGCTTTGACATGTGATTGCATATCACAGATGAGCTTCCCCTTTCCTTGAAGTTGCACATTGAAACAGTTGAGTAGCTCTGTTACATCTGTCAGAAAGGCAAGGTGCCATTTCCTGTCTGCATCATTGAGCTCTGGTACTTCTTTGTTTTTTGAAAGCAGAAAAGCTGTAATCTGTGGAAGTAAGTCATAGAAACATTTCAAAACTCTCCCTCGACTCAGCCAACGGACTTCTGTGTGGTACAGAACATCTTCAGTCAACATTTAGCTCAGACAGAAATTCCTGAAATTGTCTGTGGTTTAGTCCATGAGCTCTAATGAATTTCGATTTAAAGCTTTCATGACTGCAGGGTTTCATCTTCTTGGTTCTTTCGGTAAAGTCACGTAGAAGGGAAGTAATAAAATAATAAAAATAAAACATAATAAAATAATTCTCACGACGTTTCGGCCACAACGCAAGCAGCCGTCCTCAGGTGAAAACCAGGTCTGTCGAGACGACAGCGTCTGAATGAAACAGCACACGAGCTTGGAGCATATATATAAGCTGGGTTGGAAGGGGGGGGAAAGGGCGCCTTGAAAAAATAATTTGCATATCAAGAGGAATTTAGCATATTTATGGGAAATGCAGGAATGTGATTAGTACTACATATGCCCGTGCATTATGCAGGACTACTTCCCTTCTACGTAGCTCTAATGAAGTTAACACAAGATACCATAATTTTCATAACAGAGTCCTACTTCAGTGAATTACTACACAGCGCTTGTTGGTGGATGAGGCAGTGTATGGCTATTGGATGAGAATGGTTATGTTTGTCCATCTCTTGGTTAATGCGAGCAATTACTCCTTTCTTAGACCCCACCATGCTAGGAGCACCATCAGTTGTCACACTGGCTAGTTTAGCCCAGTTCAGCTCCAAACCATTCACAGTTTGGCAAATCTTTTCATAGATATCCTCTCCTGTAGTTGTTCCTTTGATGCTTTGCAGTGCAGCAAGCTCTTCTGTGACTTTGAAATAGTCATTCGTCCCACGAATAAAAATTAGAAGTTGTGCAGAATCCCGAACATCATTGATTTCGTCGAGTGCCAAGGAAAAATAGGAAAATTTTTTTGCGGAGTTTTGCAAATGCTGATGCAAATTGTCTCCCATTTCTTCAATTCTCCGTGTAATTGTAGGTCCTGAAAGACTCACTGTACTAAATAAATCGGCCTTCTCTGGACACATCTCTTTGGCAACAGAAAGAAGGCATTCTTTAACAAATTCTCCCTCCACGAATGGTCTGCCAGTGTATGCTATTAGCTTGGCAACTTGAAAACTTGCTCGCAGTGATGAAATATTTAGCTGCTTCTGCTTCACAAAAGTATTTTGCTGAGTTGTTAATGTATTTTTCAGTTTTAATATTTTATCTTTTCTCACTTCTCCGACCAAACAATCATATTTATCTTAATGTTGAGTTTCATAGTGTGGATGTAAATTGTATTCTTTGAACACAGACACTATATTCTGGCATATCAGACACACAGCTCTTTCCTTGTACTGCATGAAAAAGTAATCATAAGTCCACTGTTCTTTGAATATCCTACACTCCGAGTCAATTTTTCTCTTTCTTGACATCATTGTTTTCTAGGGAGTCAAAATTGCTATTAGTAAAATACCAATATATATATACAGCGCTACAAAAACAATATACCAGCAATAACTTTGCCCACACAGAGACATACAGACTGCACTGCCCATCAATGCAGTCTGATTGGGGGAACTCCGCTTTTACCCCAGGCTCACACTGGTGCGGGTGCCATTAAAAAATAATTACACCTGCAGTTTTGTTCACAGCGCAGCCGGCCCCTCCCACATGCCCTGGCTTCCTCTGAGTCCTGGGAGGTGGAGTAGTAGTCCGGCTGCGCTGTTCGGTTCCTCCCACCGCCTGAAGCTTGATTGCGGCCGGACTACAATTCCCATGATCCAGCGCTTCAGCCGGCCAGCCAATCGGCGGCGGCCGCCCCCTCTCCCTCTTCCACCAATGACCGCCCTTCTCATGAAGAAAAAAAGTAACAGACAGGCAGCGGCGGCAAAAACACCTGGCGGGCCGGATAAATGTCCTCGGCGGGCCGCATGTGGCCCGCGGGCCGTAGTTTGAGGACCCCTGGCTTAGAGCATGTCAAATCGTAAATTCCTGGTCACGTGACCAAACTCAACATCCAAACAGGAAATTCCTGTGTACACACCCCCACACCTGCCGTGAGGCAGAACAGCTACATATGGTGTGAAAGAAGTTCAACGTATTTCCATGCAGATGCACGTTTCTGTCCAGTGCTCGCTGAGCAGCATTAGCTTCCGGTTGCTGAAGGAATATGCCATGAGGTGGCGATCATCACACACACACACACACAAGTTCTTGCCACAAATGAACCACAATACATCGCTGATCTCGTCAAGGAGCGTAAACTATCATCACGCAAACTCTGCTCATCCTCGCAGCAGCAGCTTTTGGTTGGCCATCGAACAAAGTCGGTCACCGCATCACACGCTTTCAGACGCGCATCTGCAGCCGTCTGGAACTATCTTCCTCCCGATATTAGGAAGCCACTGGATCGATGCACTTTAAAATAATCTAGACTTAAAACACATTTTTTGAGAACTGCATTTTGTCTTCTTGGTTCTTTCGGTAAAGTCACGTAGAAGGGAAATAATAAAATAATAAAAGAAAACATTATAAAATACAATTCTCACGACGTTTCGGCCACAACGCAAGCAGCCGTCCTCAGGTGAAGAACAGAAAGAACCAAGAAGATGAATCCATGCAGTCAGGAAAGCTTTAAATCGAAATTTAACTGCTTTTTGTGTTTAGTTTGTTGTCCTTCCCCTGCACCTCCGATGAGTACGGTTTGCTATGTACGGTGCGAAAGAAGTTCAACATACATACATTAAAGCCTCACTACCTCATCTCCATTGCCCATTCACTTCCCCTTCCGCTCGCCTCTCCACTTCATCCCGACCCGCACACGCCCTCTGTAACCGTCACACATTCCTCGGCTCCTTGTCATCTAAATAACTCCACGTTCGTGTCACCGTTTTTAAACTACGTTGTAGAGCGCCTTGAGCCAAGGTGGCTACGCATGGCGTGAAAGAAGGTCGGAAATACGTACAAACATTCCCATGGACGAAGGGGCAGCAGCAGATTTACAGCGGCTTCAACTGTCCGGACCGAGACGCCGTCGCGCACACATCGATGGCGCTGCACCGAAATAACATCGCACGTAAAACTCTTTGCTGCGTCACTATCTTACCGTCCCTAGATTTACACGATGCGCATTACTCCATTGCCCTTCACGGCAATTATATAATTGTGCATGAGATGATTAGTGGTTGAGATAAAGAGCAGATTTGTTAAAAGTGGTGGTGTAGTTATGGTGACAGTAGAACAGGTGTGAGTGATGAAGGAGGGGTTGGGGTAGTGATAGGGATTGAGGTAGCAGTCGGGGTAGTGATCGGGGTTGGGTAGTGGTAGTGGTGATAGGGGTTGGGGGGGTGATAGGGGTTGGGGTATTGATAGGGGTTTGGGAGTGATGGGATAGTGATTGGTATATGGGATAGTGTACATTGAATCTCTTTCGCATCGTACATAGCCAATCGTGCTAATCGGAAGGTGCAGGGGAAGGACAACAAACTAAACAGATAGGGGTCGTGATAAGCACGGTTGCATACGGAGGGTCTGAAATAATTTCAACATACATACATAGATTGATAGGGGTAGTGATAGGGGTTGAGGTAGGCCTGGTCGTAGCTGTGCGATGCACACATAGAGATGCATATACACAGAGATACAGAGGTACAACACTGTGTTTGTGTACAGTATGCGCGACTCAGCAGGCAGCTGTTTTCTTGACGATCCGTGCGCGGTAACGATGATCATCATGATACGTGACATTCATAAGGCAGCTTTCTACTCAAGGCACTGGGAATCACAAATAAACAAACCATGGGCCTAGGCGGGGGAGAATAGAGGGCAAATTGAAGGCAATTCTGAGAGTGGAAGGCACGGCAAGAGTGAGCGTGCATCGGAGCGGGGCTCAGAGCACACCGCCGCGGACTCCACGTGCGCCGTGGTGGAGAGATGATAACTACGTCGCCTGGTATACAGGAGGTCGTGGGTTCGATTCTGACCCTGACGCCTGCTGTATATTTGCAGTTCGCACGTCTCTCCGGGTCCTTTCAGTGTTCTTCCCTTCCACATTTAGAATCAACATCACGCGATTAGAGTATTTGGCCGCTATGAATGTCCGCGTGATGACGATGAGCTACTTGGCTGAGCTATCATTCGCGATGGCCAGGGTCGCTTTTGAAAAAAGAGCTGCACAGCTAAGTTGGGGGTCAGCCTTACCTGGTTAAATACTAAATCGGAAAATAGGCGCTCCGCGGCCGGGGAGCGGCGGCGCAGTTGTGGTTGTCGCAACGGGTGCACCTCTTTTTGTGATCCGCCAACCCCACGATCCGAGCGGCTGGAATTGATCCTTATGGTGGTACCCCGGGGTACCAAATTTTTCTGGGACACAATTTTTTCCATGATTGTCTTCTCTTTGCGCCTGCAGAGGATCGCTTGTGTTGTGATCGAAACGTCGTGGTTTTATTTTTTTCTTAATTTTTTAATTATTATTTGTATTTTATTTTTTATTACGTTAAGAACCAAGAATAAGTCTACATTATAGACTGTACGCTCACTCAGTTTAATAATAATTTCTGCAGTCTACATTATAGAATGCCAATACGCTCACCAAGCTTAAAAAACAGTCTGCAGTCTACATTATAGACTGCCAGTACACTCACTCCGATTAAGAACCAGGCTACAGTCTACATTAATTTATTTTTGTTTTTAATTATTTTTATTTTATTTGTATTATTATTTGTATATCTACGTGACTTTACCGAAAGAATCAAAGAATAAGCAAATAAACACCCAGAAAATAGAAGGGAATGTTTAAAATAGACATGGAAATTTAAAATAGACAGGTGGAGGTGATGGGTCTAGCAAGTCCAAAAGCGGTTCGAGAGTTTGCTTGCTTTAACAAATGCGGCTTGCTAACAGTGGTCTGGAAAGCGAATCGTCTGATGGACAAAAATAATATTTGTATTCCAGAATCAGAATATGTATTTAGACTGGAGGATGAGTCCGATGGGCTCTGTAGCTCTTGTTCGTTGATGTCAAGTAAGGGGTGGCTGGGTCAGCAAGTTACCACAACAACAAACGATAGATAAAACGGAGTACAAGATAGAGAAAAGGTAAGCCAGTCACGAAGAGTAAATAAATAAACTGCAGTGTGTACGAATACAAATTGCATATTTACATAAATCCCGGCCGATGTATCAACACTAAATGCAAGCTTGGGGCAAGGCAACAAAACAACAAACAAAACCGGTCCCAGACCACGCCAAGATAACAACAACACAGACCAGCAGCAGCAGCCTCAATAAAATGGCACGTTACAATCGAACCCTCAATACGCGGCGGTCACTTCAGCGCGGACACAGAATGGAGGAGCGCTGCCCCCTCGCATCCGCTTCAAAACGAGAACTCGGCGACCGCGAGAGCGCCGCTCCGTGCCAAGCCAACGGGGGGGGCAGCCGGGGGGGGGGGAGGGGGGCGACACCACCCCATACTGGACATCTGTGTCAAAAAGAGCTACCTAGCTCAACGGATTCCTCCAGTCTAGATATCTTGATTGTGAGGTGCCACAAGCCCCCCCCCCCCGCTCGCCCTCGCTCCGCTTGCGTGGCCGACCGTTGAGGACGGCAGCTGAAGAGGCGCAAGCCCCGGGGAGCGCTCGGCGCGAGAACACAAAATGGGAAACGCAGAGATTCAGTGCAGTGGCACGCGCGCGTGTGTATGTGTAATAACAGCTATCGTGGGTTCACGTGGGGGATTGGCTTGCCGGTCCTGCTTGTAGCCAATAAGGGTTGAGATAGGGAGTGTGGGGCCGCGTGATCACGGCATGTCAGCAGGAGTGATTGGCCCAGCCAATTGGGGCCCCAGCCAATGGGGATCCGGGTAAGAGGCGTGGTCTCGGGATTGACAGGGAACCATCGAGAACGGTCGAGATTGTCCATGAAGGATTGGCTGGGAGGACCACGTGACGAAGGGATTAAGAGGGAGAGAGAGGAAGGATCGAGGAGGAGTCTGGGAACTGAACGGGGGCGAGAGCCACGCGCGTACGGGGCTCCGGGTGCCACGTGCGCGGTGGGAGCTGGTGGGAGTCCGCTGCCGCTACGTTGCCTGCCAGCAACGGAGCGTGTGGGAGCAAGTGTACCGTCAAGTGAAAATAAAGAGGACCGATTCCGAATCCGTCTCCGGAGAATTATTACATATGTATGCGCGTGTGTGTTTGTGCGCGCGTGTGTGCGCGCGCGTATGTATGCGCGTCTGTGCGCGTGTGTGTGCGCGCGCGTGTGTGCGCGCGTGTTTATGCGCGCGTGTGTTTATGCGCGCGTGTGTGTTTATGCGCGCGTGTGTGCGCGCGTGTGTATGCGCGTGTGTGTTTGTGCGCGCGTGTGTGGGCGCGCGTATGTATGCGCGTGTGTGTGTGCGCGCGCGTGTGTATGCGCGTGTGCGCGTGTGTGTGTGCGCACGTGTGTATGCGCGTGTGCGCGTGTGTTTGTGCGCGCATGTGTGCGCGCGTGTGTATGTGGGAGTGGTGGTGCAGTGGTTAACGTGCCGTGCCACGAACTCGGCCGCCCGAGTTAGATTCCCGCTCACGGCCAACACCGGCGACGATTATCTGAACCGTTACTTGGGACTCCCCTCGGTCGACTCAGCCTCAAATGAGTGCCTGGTGCGGCGTGTGGTAAACATCGCCACTGGGGAGACAAAGGCGGCCGGGCGTGGTGCTGCTCACCCACCCCCTCGTGTGCCGTGCTGGCATTCATAGGTGCGAATGGCAAACAGCACTGACTCCAACAGTCTTTTAAGGCTATACCGGGGAACTTTGTCTTTATCTTTGTTTGTGTTGTATGTGTTTATGTACACACGATAACGTGCGTGCGTGCTTTTACGCACACACGAGACCATGCGTGTGTGTTTATGCACACATGAGACCATGCGTGTGTGCGTGTGTTTATGCACATACGAGACCGTGCGTGTGCGGTCTCATCTGGCAAGCTGCTTAGCTTCCCAGATCTTGACGCGTTGCAACGCGTTCGCTGCTCGTCGAAGAGGCTCGCGGTACGATTCCGGCGGCGCCCTGGCTAATACTGTGCTGTGTAGCAACATTGCCACGCGCCACCTGCTTCACAGTGGACGTTGAAGATCCCGTGACGACGTTCGTTAAATAATGTCACGCGAGCCGGCTTCACGCGGCCCAAAAGCTGCTAAATTTTTAAGATTGCCGTGAAAATTACTCGAAACACCGTATCCCACGGAACTGAGTACTGCCTTTTCCTGGCCGGCCAGGTTATGGGTCCTCCTTGAAGCCCATGGGAAGGGAATTTCACAACATATGTGTGATTCACCAACCCTCGCTGCATCCTCCACAGTGCTGGATTAAAAGTGGGTGTGGCCACCACCACCCAAATTGCAGCTGAAATCCGATTTTGTAAAAAAAAAAACGCCAATTCACCACTAAGGTTCCAGCCGGTGGCTCGAACCTTCATGCAAACTCCTGTCATCCTCGCAGTGGCTTATGGCTAACCATCGGTCATCGCATCGCGCACTTTCAGATGTGCTTCTGGGGTCGTCTGGAACGCTCTTCCTTGTGATATTAGGAAGCCACTGGAGCTGTGCACTTTTAAATAATTTAGTTTGAAAACTAATTTCTTTAGAACTGTTTTCGTGTTTAGTTTGGTGTCCTTGCCGCGCGCCTCCGATGAGCACGGTTGATTACGTACGGTGCAAAAGAAGTTCAACATACGTACAGGGTCGGCACATTGCGAGTCACCAGCACCCTCATCATCAGTCAAGATAAATTCACTGCTGGATGGAGGCCTTACCAGGCCGCCGCCACCTCTCACGATCCCACGATCCACCGAGCGCCTGCTCAGGAACCGATCTCGTCGCTCCGTCTCCTCGCTAGAGGGTCCTCTTGGGTTCGTTCCATTCCTTGGCAGCTACTCTGCCATTAATGTTCACTAGCGGAACATCATCCACCATGGGCGGCACGCGCCTCCTGCCCAAGCCCCACACGCTTCTTTCTCTCTCTGCACGATGGAGATATCGCCGATGGCGAACGCAAGCGACACATTTACGAACGTGGCACCCGCTTATGCGACGGTGGCGAGATGTTAACTGCCTCGCCTAGTATGCAGGAGGTCGTGAGTCTGACCCCGACCCTGACACCTGTTGTATATTTAGAATTTGCGTGTCTCTCTCACCGTGGTCGCGTAGATTTGTCTCCAGGTCCTATGGTTTTTTCCTCCACATTTTGCATCGACATGCGGTTAGAGTATTTGGCTGATATAAAATGTCCACGCGATAAGCCACTTTGTTCCGTGATCATTTACGATAGCCCGGTCGCTTCTGAAAAGAGCTACGTAGCTCAGTGGGGCCTTACCTGGTAAAATAAAAAGTTTATTTTTGCTTTAAGATTTTGTACGCAGGACAAGATCATTGGGTCATTTGGTCAATGTGCGACAAGCGGGGCGGCATCCGGGGCAACCCAGAGTGCAAATGCTACAGCTGCAAGACTGATGCATCGCGTGGAGGAGGGGAAGGAGGAGGGTTGCCCTTTGAGCGAATTTCAACCAATTTTGTTGAACCCGGTGGTGAGAACTCGATGGGCAAGAGTGGGGTGGGTCAGCAGGATGACGACAGAAATGAAACAGAGTAAAAGTAGAGCAATGAAACAAAGTTAAATTGGTGCAACCGCATTCCAGATTAACAAAAACAACATTGAAGAAAATTTATTTTTCGGAACGAAGGTTGGCTCGGACAAATTACTTTTAACAACCATTACACGGTTAAAGTTGGATGCGATTGTCGGTAACCTCGATTGTAAATATGCGAGGTGGCTGAGTTTGGGGACGCAAAACACGGACCGGTGTAAGGAGAACAGAGAGAGAACCTAGAGTGCTGAACCCTCCTGCTGCTGTGGGCCATGCAGGGGCCTGGCCCGGCAGAGCGACTTCACGAGCGGCAGCACCGCGCACACGCCCTCCCCGGGGCCTCGGTCGCTTCCTAGGGCCACGGTCACTTCCCAGGGCCACGGCCACTCCCCCGGGGCCACGGCCACTCCCCCGGGGCCACGGCCACTCCCCGTGGCCACGACCGCTCCCCCGTGGCCACGGCCACTCCCCCGGGGCCACGGCCACTCCTCTGGGACCACGGCCACTCCTCTGGGGCCAGGGTCACTTCCCAGTGCCACGGTCACTTCCCAGTGCCACGGTCGCTTCCCGGGGAGATGGCCGCTCCCCCGGGGCTACGGCCGCTCCCTGGGGCCAGGGCTGGAGGGGAGAGTCACAGCGAATTTTCCCGCGAGGTGCATTACCTGCTTCTCCACCTTGATGACCCGACCCATCATGCTCTGGTCTTCCCGGATATCAGACTCTTGGGACACCTTTTCCCGCGATCGTATTCTCTCAGTGCTCAACGCCGGCTGGACCTTGCCCACGATCTGATCCACCCTGGACGCGGGAACGGGGGGCACAGGGAGATGGCGACGTCCTTATCAGCACGGCCTCCGGAGCCGACGCCGGGCGATCTCGGTGCCCGTGTGCCGGTGCCCGCCCGGGGCCGGCGCGCGGTGTGGTTGGCGCTCACCGGGCCTGCAGGCTCTTGATGCGGCTCAGCATGTCCAGGTGGCCCGCCGAGTACTGCTCGATGACGTCCTTCACGTCGTATGGTCGCAGCGTCTCCTTGAACTTCCTCTTGGCCACGTGGAACTTCATGATCCTGAACGCATGGCGACGAGCGGCGGCGGCCACACGTTTGAGTCTACCGTCTACGCGTGTGTGCGTCGCGTGTGTGTCGGGTGTGTATTGTGTGCGTGTGTTATTGTGGGTAGCGGTAGTGTAGCGGTCAATTTGCTCTACTTTAATACCCAGAGTCCTTCACGTCGTATGGTCGCAGCGTCTCCTTGAACTTCCTCTTGGCCACGTGGAACTTCATGATCCTGAACGCATGGCGACGAGCGGCGGCGGCCACACGTTTGAGTCTACCGTCTATGCGTGTGTGCGTCGCGTGTGTGTCGGGTGTGTATTGTGTGCGTGTGTTATTGTGGGTAGCGGTAGTGTAGCGGTCAATTTGCTCTACTTTAATACCCAGAGTCCCGAGTTCTATTCCCGCTCAGGGCCAACACCAGTGACGATTTTCTGAACTGGTCCTGGGCCTCGCCTAGGACAACTCAGCCTCCATCAAATGAGTACCTGGTATGCTGTGGTGTAAACATCGATACTAGAGAGACAAAGGCGGCCGGGCGTGATGTTGACCACCCAGCCCCTCGTGTGCCGTGCCGGCTTTCATAGGTGCTCGCTAACAGCACTCGCCCCTACAGTCTTTCAAGGCTATACGGGGGATCTTTGTCTTTGCGTGTGTGCACGCGCGCGGTACGTACCGCACACCGCGGATGGCAATGCGCAGTGCAGGCGTGAGCTCCTCCACCGCCATCTCACAGTGGCACCTCCGGTCGTCAAACACCTCGTCCGTGCTCTCTAAGGGACAAACGAGTGACGTGAGCAAACACCTTTGAAGGTCGGCGCCGCAATGCGCGAGGGGGTGAGTGGCCAGCACCATGCCGGGCAGGCTGTGGTTCACCAGTGGTTTATGCGCCGCACCAGCCACTCTTTTAAGGCTGCGCCGACCTGGTGGAGGTCCAGAATCGGTTGAGATATTCGCCACTGTGGTTGGTGATGAGTGGAAATGGAACCACTGCACCATCGCTCCCATCCCTGCTCTGCATATGCACGTACAAACATCTCCTGCACAGCCTTAACACATTTCTAGGACAAGTGCTGTTAGCGAGCACCTATAAAGGCTGGCACGGCACACAAGGGTGTGGATGGGCAACACCAAGCCAGGCCGCTTTTGTTTCCCACGTGGCGGTATTTACACATCGCACTCATGCACTCACTTGAGGCCGAGTCGACTTAGGCGAGGCCTAGGACCAGTTCAGAGAATCGTCACTGGTGTTGGCCTTGAGTGGGAATTGAACTCGAGTCGTCGGGGTCGTAGCACGCCTAGTACCACCACACCTTGCCAGCCTCTCACGATTCCTGGACAATGTACCACCAACCACTCTGAACCAGTCTCTCTCCACTGCTAGACAATGAACCACCAGCACACCGAGCCAGTCTCTCTCCACTGCTAGACAATGTACCACCACCACCAGCACACCGAGCCAGTCTCTCTCCACTGCTAGACAATCTACCACCACCACCAGCACACCGAGCCAGTATCTCTCCACTGCTAGACAATGTACCACCACCAGCACACCGAGCCAGTCTCTCTCCACTGCTAGACAATGTACCACCACCACCAGCACACCGAGCCAGTATCTCTCCACTGCTAGACAATGTACCACCACCACCACACCGAGCCAGTCTCTCTCCACTGCTTGACAATGTACCACCAACACCAGCACACCGAGCCAGTCTCTCTCCACTGCTAGACAATGTACCACCACCACCAGCACACCGAGCCAGTCTCTCTCCACTGCTTGACAATGTACCACCACCACGCCACTATCACACCGAGCCAGTCTCTCTCCGCTGCTGGCTGACTGCCTACCCTCGGAGCACTGGCGAGACTGTGCGGCGCGGAGCCGCAGCGAGGGCCGGAAGCGCGTGCGGTCGTTGAAGCTCCAGCTCTTGGTGACCTTGGCTGGGCTGCCGGGCCCTGCCGTGTCCGTGCTGGGGGAGCGCCGATCCGCGCCCAGGGGGGCCCGGCCCCCCGCGCCCCCACGGGGGGGGCACTGGGCCCCTCCCCCCGACCCCGCCGCCATGCACCCGCCCGTCGCCGCGCCGACGCTGCCGCCGATGCTGTAGCCGCCGCCGCCGGCGGTGGTGGCGGCTGCGGCCCCGCGGGGACTGGAGAGGCGAACTCGCTCGCGCAGACTCAGCTTCTGGCTGCACACGACGCGGGCACGCGGTGGGGCGCTCTGGTGACGACGATACCGCTGCACGCGTGCTGTACACCACGCCCGATGACAGAGACACTCGTACACGTGTGTGTACTATACGAACTATTTATTTATTTTACCAGGTAATGCCCACTGAGCTGTGTAGCTCTTTATCAGAAGCGACCTGGCCACAAATGATAGGGCAGCGAAGTGGCTTGTCACGTGGAAATATATAGCAGCCAAATACTCTAAACGCATTTAATTTCTGAATGTGGAGGGGAAAACCGGAGGACCCGCAGAAAATTCCACGCGACCATGGGGAGAGAGGGACACGGAAACTCCAGAGAAACAGGCGTCAGGGTCAAGATCAAACCCACGACCTCCTGTATACCAGGGAAGGTAGTTAACAACTCGCCACTGTGGCACTACTAGGCAGGTCTCCCAGATTAGACATTTTAGACGATCCAAAAATGTTTCCGCTTCGCGTCCGATTGATCCGAAATACGTGACATCACGTGAAGTGACGTCACTAACGCAGGAAGTGATGCCACATCGAGTGACGTCACTGTCATGAGCAGGAATACGCCGTTAGATCATCGCGTCGTGTGAAACATGAGGAAATCTAGAATGATCTAACATTTTCTCTAACAAACCCAAATCTATTTTCCCCACATTGGAAACTAAACCCTAATATATATACACAGGACATAATCACAAACACAAAAAACAACAAAGACAAAATGTTGGGACAAGAGCTCTCAGTAAAGACAAAAGATCCCCCGCATAGCCTTAACAGATAACAGACTGTTGGGGCAAGTGCTGTTAGAGAGCACCTATGAAGGTCGGCAGGGCAAACGAAGGAGTGTGTGGCAAACCCCACACACGGTCGCCTGTACTGATGTTTACACACCATACTAGGCACTCGTTTAGGGATCAGTCGACGTAGGGGAGGCCCAGGACCAGTTCAAATAATTCACTACTGTTTTTTGACCTTGAGCGCGAATCAAACTTGTGTTGCCGGGTACATAGTTTAGTGCGCTAAACGCTACGACTCACCACTAGAAAAGCAAAGCCCCCCCCCCCCATACAGCCTTAACAGACTGTTGGGGCAAGTGCTGTTAGTGAGCACCAATGAAGGCAAGCATGGTCAGTACCCCGCCACAGAGGCGTAGCTAGGGGGGGGGCAGGGGGGTACATGTGTCCCCGGGCGCCAAGGTAAAGGGGCGCCAAAATGAGGCTTACAACGTTACATTATAACTTGTTGCGGCGGGCGCGGCAGCCTGAAACTACTGCACAAATCTACACCTCAACCTAAAAGTTTATATATCCCGCCACACACCGCCTACATGTCATGTAATTACATTTTGGTGCGCGGAAAATTTGAATGCGGATGAGGATAAAAATGTTGGAAACTTTCTCGCGCTGATCAAACTCGTTGCTCAGTATGACCCATTGTTAGCAAAACACGTACAGCACGCAGGAGAAAATCCGGGATCAGTTTCTTATTTGTCACCAGAAATGCAGAATGAATTTATCCACATACTTGCGTCGACTGTAAAGAACCAATTGTTGAGTGATATCAGGAAAAAAAAGTACTACGGTATCTTACTTGACTCAACTCCTGATCTAGGACATCGGGAACAGCTTTCTCAGGTCATAAGATTTGTGGATGTGGATTTTCAAACTAAAAAAGTAACTATCAAAGAATCATTTTTAGGTTATATCGAGATACATGCAAAAGATGCAGCAAGCCTAGAAAGAGTCATCGTCGAGAGACAGAAATCTGACAACATACCTCTTAGCCGACTGTCGGGCACACTGTTATGACAATGCTGCTGTGATGACTGGGCATATATCCGGCCTTTTACAACGAATATGTGACAAAAATCACAGAGCATTGTTTGTCAACTGTGACAACCACAGCTTAAACTTAGCAGGAGTACACTCAGCTAAACAGGATCCACTTGTCACATTTTTTGGAACAGTTGAAAGTATATATTTGTTTTTCTCTCGTTCAACAATTCGTTGGGAAGAGTTAAAAAAAGCTGTGCCCATCACAGTAAAGCAGGAGTCTGAAACACGCTGGAGTGCACGATCAGAAGCTGTTAAAGCTATCTATGAAGGACTGGATAAACTAGTAGGGCTGCTAGACAAATTATCGGAGGACGTAACTATGACACCTGAAACCAGAAGTGATGCAGAACAGTTACAGGCATGCGTATTAAATTTAACTTCATAGTTTTATTACATTTCTGGAATGTCATTCTTGGAAAAATTGATCGTGTTCAGAAGCGCTTACAGGATCCTACTATGAATTTCAAGGAAGCAGCAACTGATCTTGAATTTTTGGAGCATGAATTTTTCAAGCTTCGTGATGATTTGAGCCAAGTTGCTGTGGAAAACGCCAAAACAAGATGCACGGCATGGGGGATCGATGTGGACAGAAGAATTAGGCGACGTCGGAAGATGCCAGGAGAACTGGCAAGAGATGCAGGACTTTCAGCAGAAGAAATTGTGCGCGTTATGAAGAGCGTATTTTATCGACTTCAACAGGAGATGTCAACATGGTTTTTACGACTAAAAGACCTGAACACAAAATTTGGATTTCTGCTGGACGTCAAAACTCTTCTATCCGACACAGATGTCGATGCAATTCGTCGAAATTGCACAGATTTTGGAAATTTCTATGACACCGACATCAATGGCCACGAATTTTTCACGGAAATTGGAGATTGCAAAATGCTGCTCAGTAACCGGAATGAAGTTCTACCAGAAACTCCTTTGGATCTTCTTGGTTTTATTGTGTTTTATGGAGACGACATATTTCCGAATTTGCGAATTTCACTGCAAATTGTATTAACAATAGCAGTTTCAATTGCAAGCTGTGAGCGGTCGTTCAGCAAATTGAAACTTATTTTGTCGTATTTGCGTGCTTCAATGCGACAAGATCGTCTCAGCGATCTTGCTCTTCTTAGCATTGAAAGAGAAACATTGGAAAAAACAGATTTTGATTACGTGATTGACCAGTTTGCGACAGTGAAATCAAGAAAAATGTATCTTTTGTAAACTATTTCAACCAGTCTACGATGTTTCGTAAAAATTTGTATTGTTATTCCTTATTCGATGTAATAGGAAAATGTGATTAAACGGGGGGGGGGGGGGGGGGGGCGCCAATTTTATAGTTTGTCCCCGGGCGCAAAATATCCTAGCTACGCCTCTGCCCCGCCAAGTCACCTTTGTCTCCCCAGTGGTGATGTTTTTACATACGGCACCAGGTACTCATGTGAGGCTGAGTCGACCTAGGGGAGGCCCACGACCAGTTCAGAAAGTCGCCCCTGGTGTTGGCCGTGAGCGGGAATCGAACTCAGGTCGCTGGGTTCGTAGTACAGTACGCTAACCGCTACAATACCGCTCCCCACTACGCACATGAATGGACACATATTTACAATACATCATCCGCACACATATATATTTTTTTCTCAGCGTAGTTTATCAGTCGTGCACAAAGAAAACGTGCACACATCATCTCACACAACATTTGTGTCAATGCGTTAAATGCGCGCAAGTCACACAAGTCATTTACAACCACCGCACCGCCCGCTCCCCACACACAGCCCACAGTCCCGGCATGCGTGCACCTTTGTAGGTGCTCGCGAACAGCACAATCCTTTGCAGGGGCTAAACGGGGATGTGGCATCCTCGTCCAACGTTCGCAGGCACACACACACAAGCATGCAATGTGACTGTGGCCAGAAGCCACACGTGCGCTTGCAGGTGCACGGTTATACATGCAGCCCTTCCAAGCGCTCATGCAAACGTGGTGCACACACAGGCACAGGCACTCGGTCGCCTGCTGGGATGAACACAGCACCAGGATGCCGTGTGGATTTTGCCTCCTATTGTACATCGCGGCAATGCTGGTGTGTCGTTGTGGCGTCGTTCGGCAAGGAGAGTGGGACCAGGAGTCCCATTCAGTCAGTCGATTAATCGACTAAACTTCGACTGCTTCTTCCGTGGTCGACTACCCGGGGCCCCTTTAAGAACGGCACCCCGCCTCGCGAGGGCTGGAAACCCCATTGCAAGCTACGCCTAGCGTGATGCGGCCGATGATGCCGATGGTGTGACCGAGCACCAACCTATCGCCTGCCGTCGAGCGGCACACGTGGGGAACAGAGGCGAAATGTTGTGATTCCAGCAATCCGCTAAGTGGAGTAACGTAACCGATAATTGGTAGAGTGATCAATCACCCGAGCAGCCGGATCGCCCCCCCCTTACGCCTCCGTTGCGATTTCAGTTGAGACGAACGATTCGGGAATTCGGTAGTTACACAAAAAGCTCCCCGGCACGCTGTGTAAAACGTCGGACATCATGTCGGCACGCAGAACGACGCGTGGGAGAGCTGCGCCGCACAACCTCGTGAGCGAGCGCCGCATCGTAAAGGAATCCCGGGTTCCCAGCGAGCATCGCTTGACAAGTGGAAAAACGTCTCCCCGGAACTCCGACGGCGAGCAGAGAATGAAAAGTAAGAATAGGTCTGTACCCTTTCTGGCAATAAAACAGGAGGCGTTAAGATGTTCAAACACCAAATAGAAACCTTTTGCAAAGAATCAAGTACTGCATTAACCACACGCGATACTTGTGGAAAACATCCAAACAAAACATGCTCTGATATATGCATTGTTTTTAAAAACGTATTGGCCTACACCAGAGACAGCCTTCTTTAGGGCCTAGAGTCTAGACTCACCAGTGTCAGACCAGAGAACGCCAAAAAGCGAACAGCACAAAGACAATGCACGTTCAGAGCATTTATAGCTCGGGGTGAGCAGCTACAAAATGGGACTTTTTTGCCAGTATCAAAGCATGAAAAAATAAGAATATTATCAGAGCATGTTTTGTATGCATGTTCATCACAAGTACGTGTGGTTAATGCAGTACATGATTCCCTGCAAAAAGGTTTCTATTTGGTGTTTGAACATCTCCTGTTTTCTTGTCAGAAATGGATGAACATCTGTTCGAATTTTTCATTCTCTAATATTGGCAACAATGGTCTCATGGCGAGAACAGCGTCGCGCGATGCCCCGTGGACGACGCCGCAACGGCCCCTAACGTCGTGCAGCAAGCGGCGCTATCGAAGATTGGGTTTGTAAGGGCGGAGCGTGTTTCTTGAGCTGAGCAAGGCTACTGTCGTAAGGGATTGGGGAAAGGGGCGACGGAGGTAGGAGAGAATTCCAAGGTGGAGCGGTGCGAGGGAAGAAGCGAAAAGAGAAGTGGGGTGAGATGCAGCGTGGCGAGTGAGAGGGTGAGTGCGTGAGTGAGTGGGTTGTTGTGACCTGTAGTGTGGTAAGTGAGAAGGTGAGTGGGTCAGTGAGTTGTTGTAACATGTCGTGTGGCGAATGAGAGAATGAGTGAGTGGCTGAGTGTATTGTCGTGACCTGTAGTGTGCTGAGTGAGAGGGTGATTGCGTGAGTGAGTGGGGGAGTTCCTTGTTGTTGTGTTGGCGTGCTGCGCTATGAAAATGGGAACCCGAATTCGATTCCCGCTCAAATTGAGACGCACGTGCGAGTCAAGGCGATTATCGAAAAACGGCAGCCAAGTGTAAACTGTGGAAGAGCGATCCTTGTCGCGGTCTCACCCCCCCCCCCATTGAGTCAGCCGTGTCCACGCAGAGCGAACAGCAAGACCATCTGAGATACCAAGGCCCTCTGAGACACCAAGGCCCTCTGAGACACCAAGGCTCCTCTAAGACACCAAGGCCCCTCTGAGACACCAAGGCCCCTCTGAGACACCAAGGCCCCTGTGAGACACCATGGCCCCTCTGATACACCAAGGCTCCTCTAAGACGTCAAGTCCCCTCTGAGACATCAAGGCCCCTTTGAGACGCCAAGACCCTCTGAGACACCAAGGCCCCTCTAAGACAACAAGGCCCTTCTGAGACACCAAGGCCCCTCTGAGACACCAAGGCTCCTCTAAGACACCAAGGCCCCTCTGAGACACCAAGGCCCCTCTGAGACACCAAGGCCCCTGTGAGACACCATGGCCCCTCTGAGACACCAAGTCCCCTCTGAGACATCAAGGCCCCTTTGAGACACCAAGGCCCTCTGAGACACCAAGGCCGCTCTGAGACACCAAGGCCCCTCTAAGACGCCAAGTCCCCTCTGAGACATCAAGGCCCTAGAGACACCAAGGCCCTCTGAGACACCATGGCCCCTCTAAGACGCCAAGTCCCCTCTGAGACATCAAGGCCCCTTTGAGACACCAAGGCCCTCTGAGACACCAAGGCCCTCTAAGACACCAAGGCCCCTCTGAGACATCAAGGCCCCTTTGAGACACCAAGGCCCTCTGAGACACCATGGCCCCTCTAAGACGCCAAGTCCCCTCTGAGACATCAAGGCCCCTTTGAGACACCAAGGCCCTCTGAGACACCAAGGCCCTCTAAGACACCAAGGCCCCTTTGAGACACCAAGGCCCCTCTAAGACACCAAGGCCCTCTAAGACACTAATGTCATCTGAGACACCAAGGCCCCTCTGAGACACCAAGGCCCCTCTGAGACACCAAGGCCCTCTGAGACACCAAGGCCCCTCTAAGACGCCAAGTCCCCTCTGAGACATCAAGGCCCCTTTGAGACACCAAGGCCCTCTGAGACACCATGGCCCCTCTAAGACGCCAAGTCCCCTCTGAGACATCAAGGCCCCTTTGAGACACCAAGGCCCTCTGAGACACCAAGGCCCTCTAAGACACCAAGGCCCCTCTGAGACATCAAGGCCCCTTTGAGACACCAAGGCCCTCTGAGACACCATGGCCCCTCTAAGACGCCAAGTCCCCTCTGAGACATCAAGGCCCCTTTGAGACACCAAGGCCCTCTGAGACACCAAGGCCCTCTAAGACACCAAGGCCCCTTTGAGACACCAAGGCCCCTCTAAGACACCAAGGCCCTCTAAGACACTAATGTCATCTCAGACACCAAAACCCTCTAAGACACCAAGGCCCCTCTGAGACACCAAGGCCCCTCTGAGACAGCAAGGCCCCTCTGAGACACCAAGGCCCTCTGAGACAGCAAGGCCCCTCTGAGACACCAAGGCCCCACTGAGACACCATGGCCCCTCTAAGACACCAAGGCCCCTCTGAGACAGCAAGGCCCCTCTAAGACACCAAGGCCCCTCTGAGACACCAAGGCCCCTCTGATACACCAAGGCCCCTCTAAGACACCAAGGCCCCTCTGAGACACCAAGGCCCCTCTGATACACCAAGGCCCCTCTAAGACACCAAGGCCCCTTTGAGACACCAAGGCCCCTCTGAGACACCAAGGTCCCTCTAAGACACCAAGGCCCCTCTGAGACACCAAGGCCCCACTGAAAGACCAAGGCCCTCTGAGACACCAAGGCCCCTCTGAGACACCAAGGTCCCTTTAAGACACCAAGGCCCCACTGAGACACCAAGGCCCACTGAGACACCAAGGCCCCTCTAAGACACCAAGGCCCCTCTAAGTCACCAAGGCCCCTCTGAGACATCAAGGCCCCACTGAGACACCAAGGCCCCTCTGAGACACCAAGGCCATCTGGGACACCAAGGCCCCTCTAAGACACCAAGGCCCCTCTAAGACACCCTGGCCCCTCTGAGACACCAAGGTCCCTCTGAGACACCAAGGCCTCTCTGAGACACCCTGGCCCCTCTGAGACACCAAGGCCCCTTTGAGACACCAAGGCCCTTCTGAGACACCAAGGCCCCACTGAGACACCAAGGCCCCTTTGAGACACCAAGGCCCTCTGAGACACCAAGGCCCCTTTGAGACACCAAGGCCCTCTGAGACACCAAGGCCCCTCTAAGACACCAAGGCCCCTCTAAGACACCAAGGCCCTCTGAGACACAAAGGCCCCTCTGAGACACCAAGGCCCCTCTGAGACACCCTGGCCCCTCTGAGACACCAAGGCCCCTTTGAGACACCAAGGCCCTTCTGAGACACCAAGGCCCTCTGAGACACCAAGGCCCCTCTGAGACACCAAGGCCCTCTGAGACACCAAGGCCCCTCTAAGACACCAAGGCCCTCTGAGACACCAAGGCACCTCTAGGACACCAAGGCCCTCTGAGACACCAAGGCCCCTCTGAGACACCAAGGCCCCTCTAAGACACCAAGGCCCCTCTGAGACACCAAGGCCCTCTGAGACACCAAGGCCCCTCTGAGACACCAAGGTCCCTTTAAGACACCAAGGCCCCACTGAGACACCAAGGCCCACTGAGACACCAAGGCCCCTCTAAGACACCAAGGCCCCTCTAAGTCACCAAGGCCCCTCTGAGACATCAAGGCCCCACTGAGACACCAAGGCCATCTGGGACACCAAGGCCCTTCTAAGACACCAAGGCCCCTCTAAGACACCCTGGCCCCTCTGAGACACCAAGGCCCCTCTGAGACACCAAGGCCCCTCTGAGACACCCTGGCCCCTCTGAGACACCAAGGCCCCTTTGAGACACCAAGGCCCTTCTGAGACACCAAGGCCCCACTGAGACACCAAGGCCCCTTTGAGACACCAAGGCCCTCTGAGACACCAAGGCCCCTTTGAGGCACCAAGGCCCTCTGAGACACCAAGGCCCCTCTAAGACACAAAGGCCCCTCTAAGACACCAAGGCCCTCTGAGACACAAAGGCCCCTCTGAGACACCAAGGCCCCTCTGAGACACCCTGGCCCCTCTGAGACACCAAGGCCCTTTTGAGACACCAAGGCCCTTCTGAGACACCAAGGACGTCTGAGACACCAAGGCCCCTTTGAGACACCAAGGCCCCTCTGAGACACCCTGGCCCCTCTGAGACACCAAGGCCCCTCTGAGACACCCTGGCCCCTCTGAGACACCAAGGCCCTCTGAGACACCAAGGCCCCTCTGAGACACCAAGGCCCTCTGAGACACCAAGGCCCCTCTAAGACACCAAGGCCCTCTGAGACACCAAGGCCCCTCTAGGACACCAAGGCCCTCTGAGACACCAAGGCCCCTCTGAGACACCAAGGCCCCTCTGAGACACCAAGGCCCCTCTAAGACACCAAGGCCACACTGAGACACCAAGGCCCCTCTGAGACACCAAGGCCCCTCTGAGACACAAAGGCCCCTCTGAGACACCCTGGCCCCTCTGAGACACCAAGGCGCCTCTGAGACACCCTGGCCCCTCTGAGACACCAAGGCCCTCTGAGACACCAAGGCCCCTCTGAGACACCAAGGCCATCTGAGACACCAAGGCCCATCTGAGACACCAAGGACGTCTGAGACACCAAGGCCCCTCTAAGACACCAAGGCCCTCTGAGACACAAAGGCCCCTCTGAGACACCAAGGCCCCACTGAGACACCAAGGCCCCTTTGAGACACCAAGGCCCTCTGAGACACCAAGGCCCCTTTGAGACACCAAGGCCCTCTGAGACACCAAGGCCCTCTAAGACACCAAGGCCCCTCTAAGACACCAAGGCCCTCTGAGACACAAAGGCCCCTCTGAGACACCAAGGCCCCTCTGAGACACCCTGGCCCCTCTGAGACACCAAGGCCCCTTTGAGACACCAAGGCCCTTCTGAGACACCAAGGCCCTCTGAGACACCAAGGCCCCTCTGAGATACCAAGGTCCTCTGAGACACCAAGGCCCCTCTAAGACACCAAGGCCCTCTGAGACACCAAGGCCCCTCTAGGACACCAAGGCCCTCTGAGACACCAAGGCCCCTCTGAGACACCAAGGCCCCTCTAAGACACCAAGGCCCCTCTGAGACACCAAGGCCCTCTGAGACACCAAGGCCCCTCTGAGACACCAAGGTCCCTTTAAGACACCAAGGCCCCACTGAGACACCAAGGCCCACTGAGACACCAAGGCCCCTCTAAGACACCAAGGCCCCTCTAAGTCACCAAGGCCCCTCTGAGACATCAAGGCCCCACTGAGACACCAAGGCCATCTGGGACACCAAGGCCCCTCTAAGACACCAAGGCCCCTCTAAGACACCCTGGCCCCTCTGAGACACCAAGGCCCCTCTGAGACACCAAGGCCCCTCTGAGACACCCTGGCCCCTCTGAGACACCAAGGCCCCTTTGAGACACCAAGGCCCTTCTGAGACACCAAGGCCCCTCTGAGACACCCTGGCCCCTCTGAGACACCAAGGCCCTCTGAGACACCAAGGCCCCTCTGAGACACCAAGGCCATCTGAGACACCAAGGCCCATCTGAGACACCAAGGACGTCTGAGACACCAAGGCCCCTCTAAGACACCAAGGCCCTCTGAGACACAAAGGCCCCTCTGAGACACCAAGGCCCCTCTGAGACACCCTGGCCCCTCTGAGACACCAAGGCCCCTCTGAGACACCCTGGCCCCTCTGAGACACCAAGGCCCTCTGAGACACCAAGGCCCCTCTGAGACACCAAGGCCCTCTGAGACACCAAGGCCCCTCTAAGACACCAAGGCCCTCTGAGACACCAAGGCCCCTCTAGGACACCAAGGCCCTCTGAGACACCAAGGCCCCTCTGAGACACCAAGGCCATCTGAGACACCAAGGCCCATCTGAGACACCAAGGACGTCTGAGACCCCATGGCCCTCTGAGAAACCAAGGCCCTCTGAGACCCCAGGGCCTAGGAGCTTGGCTCTCTTTTCGATTGATGGATACGTTTGATGTTTTCCGATTGACGCAATAAAGCTTGACGCAATAAAGCATGATTTTCTTTTTGTGGGAACCATACGTACAGCAGCACTGCACCGACATTTATTTTTTACAATAGTAACTCGTTGGGTGAAGACCTCCCCCCCTTCCCCCAACGCCACGTTGGTCGTGAGCATTGTTTGACCATACTTCACCATGCTGGTCATTGCGTGTTGATGAAGAGTGGAGGAGCGGGGACCGGTTCAGATACCAAGCACCACTGCTGCTAGCCGTGGCCGGAAATCAAACTCAGGTGGCCGTGATGATAGGTTGTGTCGACTCCCAACCAAGAATTGAACTCACGATGACCTGCTTGTAAGTCGAGTGCTTTAAACATCTACTGTCACATCTCCGCTCAGATGATCCCCTGGGGCAGCGCTCATCACCATTTGACCCAGTGGTGTCACTGTAATCTGATTACAGCGTGAAACCCAGGTCAATCGATGGCAATGCAATTGTAATCTGATTACAGGTTTGAAGATAAGTCAATCAATTAAGGCCACCACCTGTAATTGGATCACAGCACGTTGGGGAAATAATATTGCTATTTTCCAATGGAGAACCGGTTAAACGTGACGTTTTGAAAAGTTCTCAACTTGAATTAATCTGATCGTGACCCTCTCATAGGCCAATTGCCAGAGCACGACTTCACGCCTTCAGCGGCCGCCGGTTTCGGAGGGAGAAATGGTAGTTTGCGTGGAGGAAGCCAGCGTTGCCTGTTTCACGTCTCTGTCTGCAGGGAAGATTTTTGGGTTATTTTTGTCTTCCAGGACAAGAAGCGATTGCCGTGCAAGTGGCACCGAGGCTGGCGTGGCGCAGTGACCAGTGACCACACTGCGGTTTTCTAAGTTTATTCAGCGAGTGGCTCACGGAGGAATAGCCATTTAACGTGAAAAAATTAGTAATAAAAAAGTTACACTCAGGTGAAAAAGAAACATCAGCAAAGACGACAGAAAAAGTGCCCCGATGCACGACTTTGGGATTTACGAAAGTGGATTCAAGTCGTCCAAAGACACCTCACACGTCTATTTTATTCTATTTAGGATTTATATGGCAGTGCCCTTTCAAGGGTACTTTACAATGCAAGCCCACGGCAGTACACAATGGGGAAAAAGGAGAGCAATGAGTGGGGTGGTACAGCTATCAGTTAGGGAGGTGACGGAAGGGATGGAGGGACAGGAGCTAGGAATGGAGCCGCGTGATGTTGCAGGGGTAGATAAGGAGGAATGATCTGGAGTGTGATGGTGAATGAGGGTGACAAATGGGTGAAACGTGGATGAGAGGCATGGATGAGGGTATTAGAAGGGGGGTCGGGGCAGAGGTCTGGTGACCGGATAGTTGGGCTGATTGAGGAGCACAGAGCAGGGCTGGGGAAGAGATGTGGTGAGGTGCACATAGAGAAAGTGAGACGTGGGAGCTGGGTCAGGTCGCGAGGGAGAGACCTTCTGGAGCCGCCAACGACGTCATGAGGCAACTTGCCGAGTCCTGAGCTCAGTGAACGGATGCAAGTGTAGTGCGTGTGTGGGATCGCTGCTACTAGGGCATCACGTCCGCGTCCCAGACTGTTGCTCGGGTTTGTAGCTTTCACAGACTGACAGACAGCTGGGAGTAGTCTTTGTCGCGTGATGGTTAATTCGATTTTTTTTTATTCGGCCAAATTAAGCGCAGGACTAAACGTAATGTGGCAGATTCCAGAACCCGGTTGACCCCGAGCCTGGGTTTCGAAGGGAGAACTCAGCGGTATGTACGTTGAACTTCTTTTGCGCCGTACGTAGCCAACCGTGCTAATCGGAGGTTGCGGGGTGGTGCCAGTTCAGTGCTCTGCCTTCTGAGACAGCAGCCGCCTGCCCCTCATCGGTCAACGACGAATTCTTGGAACGCGAAGCAGCACAATGAGCGCATCTCTCCGGAGAGCTGCTAACGAAACCGTCCCTGCCATCACGTCCATCGGTTGATTTTTTTGCTTTCGTTTCCGATCGAGGAAAATTCCCGTCATGCATACCCGCATGCCAGCGGTGAGGACACAAAAGAGTAGAGGCCCTGAAGCCGGCTCCACGCCTGGGCGATCGGTTGTGCAACTCAGAATCACTAGCACGCGGTCGTTCGTGGGACTGGTGGCTCACAGCGGAAACTGACTCGGATTGGCAGCGTCGATCTGCTCGGCGGCGATCGGCAGCGACGCCAGCTGCCGCGAGCGACCTACGAACCGCGGAACGGTCATTACGGCGCTGCGAGTGCCGTTTCATCTCCTCGTTGCAAAAGAGGCGGCAGATTCACGAGAATCCGAGCCACGACAACAACGTTGGCAAGAAGGAGATGCGTCGAGTGATCCTCGCGCGTTACGAGACGAGCGGAGCCACCGCCACCATCGTTAACGAGTCAGTTGCCGCGACAGGACTATGCCACGCTTCCATGATCGCGAGAACCCCGTCGCGCAGCGACCGCTCTATCGGAAGGCAGCAGCGGCGGCGGGCGATGATCCGAGCTGCGCGATTTGGAGAGTAGCGATTTTTAATGCGCAACTCGATCGTCGTTGGGGCGTGAAAACGCGGCACTAGAGCGTCACCACAAACGCATGCCCCGCACGGCACACGCAAGCCGCACCGTGGCCGGTACCTAGCCTTGCGAATGGTCCGCATCCGGGGAAACCGCAGTGTGACATGTTTGGTATTTCTGGTGGGAGTGGAAAGACAGGGCGGGAGGGGGGGAGCATTACGTGGGGAGAGGGAAGGGGGGGCAGGAGGGGAGAGTTACGTGGAAAGAGGGTGTGACCAAGCGAGACCTGGGTGGTGTGGGTGCCATCTGCAGGGAGGTGGATAACGGTGGTGACAAGGTCGATATAACCTGTGGCTACGGTGGTGATGACGATGGTGATGATGACAGTGGTGATGGTACATTTGTAGCATTGTTAGTGATGGTGATGATGACAAAGTTGGTAAAAAGATTGTGGTTGTAGAAAGGTTAATTGAATTATGATGAGCATTATGGTAATCATGCTCGCAGTAGACATGATAAGGACAAATATGAAGATGATAACTGACTCAATTCAAAGCTTCCGTGACTTACAGGAATAACTCTTTGGTTCTTTCGTTAAAGTCACGTAGAAATAAATTAAAATACATAATAGAAAACGACATTTCGATTGCAACATAAGCAATCGTCATCAGGTACGATGCAATACAACACAGAGAGTCGGCTAACATAACAGTCAACACCCTACCTGGTTGATTACGTTCTTCCAAAGATTGCTAAATTCGAGAGAGAGACAAAACACAGACACGGAGACACAAAGACAGAAAGACAAGCAGAGACTCACACAGAGACAAACAGAGAGAGACACACATAGGCACACAGAAGCAACGCCTATGTGTCGAGGCCTCGAGGTGTACCTGATGACGATTGCTTGTGTTGCAATCGAAACGTCGTATTCTATTAATATTTTATTTTATTTCTTTCTTCGTGACTTTACCGAAAGAACCAAATAGTAATTCCTGCAGTCACGAAAGCTTTGAATATAGTTTTAACCACCTATACTCTTGGTTCTTTTCCAAGACGAAGGTACTCTGCAAACCTAACGGCTACCTTCAGAGATTTGTTCATGAAGCCATCCAGATATATAAACACAGACACAACTTCAACCGAGAGGATGGATACAAACTGAGCAATCAATGGAAGGACGTTATTAACCAGGTAAAGTCTTAACTGACTGTGATGTTTCCATCCAACCTGCATATGTCAGCTGTTATTTCGACTCTCTGTCTCTCTCTATGCCTCTCTCTTAGATCTCTCATGCTCACATGTCTGTTGGATTACACTCTCATACTCACAGGCCCTTCGGATTACACCCGTTGGGTTGCACTCCCTCGTCGAGGAGGCCGTTCTTCTTCTCCTTATTTTCTACAGTTACATGCTTATTTCTCACATTAACATCATGCTAATCCCTCACATTAACATCATGCTAATCCCTCACATTAACATCATGCTGATCCCTCACATTAACATAGCCACTTCCGTGCCCTCGTTTAGGAGGCCGCTCTTCTATCTTACAGTTACATGCTAATTTCTCACATTAACATCACTAACCCCGGCCACTTCTTTGTAACCCTTGAGCTACACCCATTTCAAACCTTTTAAAACAGTCTGCCTCAGCAGCAGACCATGCTTTCCCACCTGATGATGGACGCTTGTGTTGCACCCGAAATGTCGTGATGTATTAGATTTTCTACCTACGTGACTTTACCGAAAGAACCAAAGAGTATGGATTCCTGCAGTCACGAAAGCTTCAAATCAAGATTTTAACCACCTCTACGGGGAGGATTTGCCGTGCTTGTTTGTTTCACACCTAACTTCTAATTTAGCAATATTTGGAAGAACGTAATCAACCAGACTATGCGTTACCTGTGTGTTAACCGACTCTCTGTGTTGCATTGCATTATACTTCCTAATTTAACTATATTTGTTTATCCGTGCTTGTTTGTTTAGAAGTCCAGTGCCAGCTCCTCCGTCCGCTTTGGGCAGGCCGTGCTTGTTTGTTCCACACAACTCTCTCATTGTTCTCTACCCTCCCCCCTCTCTGCCCCACCCCCTCTCTATTTAAGGCCTCAACACAAAGGCGTTCTTTCTGTTAGTCTCTGTGTGAGTCTCTCTCTACTTGTGTGTCTGTCTATGTGTCTCCGTGTCTGTGTTTTATCTCTCTCTCAAATTTCGCAATCTTTGGAAGAACGTAATCAACCAGGTGGGGTGTTGACTGTTGTGTTAGCCGACTCTCTGTCTTGTATTGCATTATATTTCTAAGTTTTACTAGGTTTGTTTTCTCATTCATTCGTACCTGACAACGATTGCTTGTGTTGCAATCGAAACGTCGTATTCTATTATTACGTAATTTAATTTCTTTCTACGTGACTTTACCGAAAGAACCAAAGAATGATGACGGTCATCATGATGATGGCAATCCACAGCGATGTAGATGAGCGTGTGAACGTAGGATAAGCAAGACGGCATCATCGGGATGAAGTCTGAAAGATGATATCACGGCAATACAGCTCATGAAACGATGACAGCGTTCGTCAAATGTGGCCACTCTCTCAGTGCCACTCTCCCTGAGCCACTCCATCTGCGCCACTCTCTCTGAGCCACTCTCTCTGAGCCACTCTCCCTGAGCCACTCTCTCTGAGCCACTCTCACTGAGCCACTCTCTCTGAGCCACTCTCACTGAGCCACTCTCTCTGAGCCACTCCCTCTGAGCCACTCTCACTGAGCCACTCTCCCTGAGCCACTCTCCTTGAGCCAATCTCGCTGAGCCACTCTCACTGAGCCACTCTCTCTGAGCCACTCTCTCTGAGCCACTCTCCTTGAGCCACTCTCTCTGAGCCACTCTCCCTGAGCCACTCTCTCTGAGCCACTCTCCCTGAGCCACTCTCTCTGAGCCACTCTCACTGAGCCACTCTCTCCGCTCCACTCTCTCTGAGCCACTCTCTGAGCAACTCTCTCTGAGCCACTCTCTCTCTGAGCCACTATCCCTGAGCCACTCTCTCTGAGCCACTCTCTCTCTGAGCCACTATCCCTGAGCCACTCTCTCTGAGCCACTCTCTCTGAGCCACTCTCCTAAGCCACTCTCTCTGAGCCACTCTCTCTGAAGCACTCTCTCTGAACCACTCTCTCTGAGCCACTCCCTCTGAGCCACTCTCCATGAGCCACTCTCCCTGAGCCACTCTCTCTGAGCCACTCTCTCTGAGCCACTCCCTCTGAGCCACTCTCTCTGAGCCACTCCCTCTGAGCCACTCTCTCTGAGCCACTCTCTCTGAGCCACTCTCCCCGAGCCACTCTCCCTGAGCCACTCTCTCTGAGCCACTCCCTCTGAGCCACTCTCTCAGAGCCACTCTCTCTGAGCCACTCTCCCTGAGCCACTCTCTCTGAGCCACTCTCCCTGAGCCACTCTCCCTGAGCCACTCTCTCTGAGCCACTCTCTCTGTGCCACTCTCTCTGAGCCACTCTCTCTGAGCCACTCTCTCTGAGCCACTCTCTCTGAGCCACTCTCCCTGAGCCACTCTCCCTGAGCCACTCTCTCTGTGCCACTCTCTCTGAGCCACTCTCTCTGAGCCTCTCTCCCTGAGCCACTCCCTTTGAGCCACTCTCTCAGAGCCACTCTCTCTGTGCCACTCTCTCTGAGCCACTCTCTGAGCCACTCTCTCTGTGCCACTCTCTCTGAGCCACTCTCTCTGAGCCTCTCTCTCTGAGCCACTCCCTCTGAGCCACTCTCTCAAAGCCACTCTCTCTGAGCCACTCTCCCTGAGCCACTCTCCCTGAGCCACTCTCCCTGAGCCACTCCCTCTGAGCCACTCTCTCTGAGCCACTCTCTCAGAGTCACTCTCTCAGAGCCACTCTCCCTGAGCCACTCTCTCTGAGCCACTCTCTCTGTGCCACTCTCTCTGAGCCACTCTCTCTGAGCCTCTCTCTCTGAGCCACTCTCCCTGAGCCACTCCCTTTGAGCCACTCTCTCAGAGCCACTCTCTCTGTGCCACTCTCTCTGAGCCACTCTCTGAGCCACTCTCTCTGAGCCAATCTCTCTGAGCCACTCTCTCTGTGCCACTCCCTCTGAGCCACTCTCTCAAAGCCACTCTCTCTGAGCCACTCTCCCTGAGCCACTCTCCCTGAGCCACTCTCCCTGAGCCACTCCCTCTGAGCCACTCTCTCTGAGCCACTCTCTCTGAGCCACTCTCTCAGAGCCACTCTCTCTGAGCCACTCTCTCAGCGCCGTCGCACGCTCGAGGCTGAGCGTCTCACACCGCGTGGGGGAGACCAACCTGCAATGCATGTCTCCTTGTTCCTTCCTTCAGAGAGGGGTCACACAACGGGGGGTGGTGGGGGCACAAACACAGAGACACGCGTGAGCCACAAGCAATAATTATTGTATTCACGTCGTGCGCGTAACATACACGAACCGTCTCTTAGAGAGCAGATGTATTTAATCTTTAGCCTAAGGGGAAACCCCCCACCGGCTGCTTAAAATATGATCACCGGGGGCCAGCGTCGTCGCGAGAAACCTGCGGCTCGCAGTCTCAGGCTCGCGGGTCGGGATAGAGCTGAGATCCGATGAGCGGATCGTCCGCCGCCACGAGAATGTGGAATTTTCACGACCCCTTTTGAGGCCAGGGCGACGCAACGACGTCCGACTTGAGCGCGATTGCTGGGACGCGTTTATTTCGACGAGGTGCGCCCAATCGGTGTATGGGTTGTCTCGCAGGGGGGGGGGCAAATGAAACGACTCTACTCGTGAACAAAAGTGCAACAGGCGACTTGCAACAACGGCTCGCCTTCATTTCCCCGGGTGAGCCACCAAAACTGGGTGAGGTTTCACTTACCGCCGGCGTCGTTCCTGCCCACCCAACCTCATCAGCCCGCGCTGCCCAGTGACACTGCGTGGGGGAGGCCTTCATCCAGCAGTGGATTGACCCTGGGCTCTAATTATTTCCGCACAGAGCCTGTTCTCGTGTAACGCCGCGGGAGTAGGTGCGCTCCTGGAGAACACCGCCTTATGGAAAATCCCGTGGTGATGATTAATAAATCACGTAGGGAAAAGCAGAATCCATGATAACGCGTGAGATGCGAACACAGCCTGAACATAGACCGAGGCGTGTGGGTGGCATCTCGAAGCATCCACCAGCATCCCACTGCCTTGTGCGATCCTACGCCGGAGCAGCCGGTCGACCGCTTATTCCTACTCGCGCGACGTACTTCTGTTCACTCGATCCCGTTCTATCCAATTTGCATCCGGCGTTATTTTAACAAAAAATGTTATTACCCAATACATTCGCTGCGTTATATATCCAATTAGGGTCATGCAAATGAGACGCAGCGTTATAGGGAAACGGACTGTATTTAAAAGTCTAAGTGATTTCCAGATCAAATGAACATCGAGGGATTTGTGCTGATCTCCCGTATGCAGCCCTGCAAGAGAGCCAGTGGTGGAAATTCCACGTTGCTATGGCAGGCACGAGTCTATCCATAGGACGACCACTGCTGACTTCCCCACAAAGCGGCAGTTATTTTAATCGACGACGGATGGCCGACGGGTCGAGTCAACCTCCGCCGAGGGATTTGAAGGAGCAAACTTCCGATCGCTCTACTGCCGAGCCACGCGGCGAATGCTCTGGATTTGATCTTCGCAGAAACGGCCGGGTTGTCGTGATGCCAGCGGACATACTGGTGGGAGGGGGGGGGGAGAGAAAGCGCCTCCGCCCCATCGCACGTTATAGGGTGGCACGGGGGGCACGGGGTACCCGACAGCCACGGGCGAGTACCGGCGCAAGGCTCCCCCTTGGCAGCGGGGAGCCCACCCGTCGTGTAAAACTCGCCACGTCCACCGCAAATGCAATTTAACTTTTTTTTTTTTTTTTCCAGGTAAGGCCCCGCTGAGCTGTATAGCTCTTTTCAGAAGTGACCTGGCTATCACATATGATCGCTCAATGAAGTGGCTCATCACGTAGAAATTTAGTGCAGCCAAATACTCTAAAAGGCGTGATGTTGATTGTAAATTTGGAGGGAAAACCGGAGGACCTGGAGGAAAATCCACGTGACCACGGGGAGAGAGAAACGCAAACTCCAAATATACAGCAGGTGTCCGGGTCGGGATCGAACCCACGACCTCCTGCATTACTGGCGAGGGCGTTCATATCTTGCCAGCGTGACTTAGTCGACACAGAGCAGCACACGGGCAGCTCGAGGCTGGGGGACACGGACGAACGAAGGTCACAGACAGGCACGGGCGCGAACGCGAGAGGCGATGCCAACCGAGCCGAACGCACGGCCACGCCGCGTAGAGCGCGATCGAAGGACGGGGACGCTCGCGAGGCACGGACACGAAGAGAGCGCTGCCACCACGGCAACGCAAGCGGCGAGCGACACGATGGAGTACGCGCGCACACGCGCACGCACGCACAGGCACGGAGATTGCAACTGAGCAGGCACGAAGCGGCACGCAGCGCACGTTGCACGAAGCAGCACGCGCACGGGTGCAATCGCAAACACAACGAAGCAATGCAGTCCATGCAAACCAAGCCGAGTGTGCATATTGCGAGCGGATGAGTGGAGCGAGCAATGGTTACATGGTGCGGGGTGCCCCTGGCGATGGCGCGCGCCGACACACTTGGATAAACGCGGCGATGCGTAGTGCTGTGGAGGTGGCGCTGGTGGATCACTCGGAGATTCCCCGCTTGCTCTGAGATCCTCAGGTAGCCGAGAGGTGGCAGCACAGCCAGTGGGTCGCTGGCTTGTCTATGAGGATTGATTTTGAGTGGCATCCTTTCGTTTGTGTTGCTTTTCTCCGGGCATTTCAGCTTCCACCCACATGCAAATATACAAACATCCCAATGCAGGACCCTGCTGGATAGGAATCTTGATACCGATTTATCGTTGATTTTTTTGTGCAAAGCCAAGTGGACGACCCGGCCAAATTTGTGTTGCCAAGACCCTCCACCACCCAACATAGCTAAACGAGTTTAACCGTCACGTGGTGCATAAGCGTCTAGCGATGCACCATTTTTATTATTGTTGTTGTTGCCATGTCGGCTCGTTCGCCGGTGAGCCAAGGAACGATCTTCACAGCCAAAGTGCATCCAGTTCTCTATCCCACCGACGAGCTGATGCAGCAGCAGCAACAACAATCGGCGCAATGCTACATGCTTGTGCACCACGTGATTATTTAATTGACCATTTTTATTTTACCAGGTAAGGCCCACTGAGCCATGTAGCTCGTTTTCAGAAGCGACCCGGCCACACATGATAGACCAACGAAGTGGCTTTTCACGTGTGGAAATTTATAGCAGCCAAAGTACTCTAAACGCGCGATGTTGATTCTAAATGTGGAGGGAAAACCCGGAGGACCCGGAGCAAAAATCCACACGACCACAGGAAGACATGGAAACTCCAAATATAGATTAGGCGTCAGGATCGGGATCGAACTGACGCCCTCCTGTATACGAGGTAGTTAACATCTCGGGTGATGGAGAGGTCTTCCGACACACATTTGGCCCGATCATTCACATAGCCTCGCCCCAAAAATCAATCACGAATCATAACACCAACGGCGAGGAAGACCTGCCGCGTTACATTCTCGGTTCTCTTGATTTTACGAACGTACAGAGAACGTTGTTGCGTAATGTTCAATGCGGGGCCACCGATGGCTTGCGGTCCTCCGTGCCCAATTAATGAGACTGACTCCCATTTCCACTTTCCCATTCTCTAGCCATCGTGTGCACGGGGGTTGGTTTGCAGAGTCGGCACGCCGTGATGGTGGTGGTGGTGGCTTCATCGGCATTCCGTCCGCGAGCCGGCGGCAGGGAATCCACGCAGAGTCCTAGGGGCATCACTCTGACGTCTGCAGTTCGGCCCCGGGAGGTCACCATGGGGGGTCATCACCATATACCCACAGCCAAACCACCCACTCGTGTCGCCTGCAGCCGACAGCCCTGGGCAGGTTCCCCCCAAGCACCGCTGTGGTCGGATCGCCCTCCTCTCAGGTTCCAGAGGCCTCGGGACGCGAGTCGCAGGGAGGAGGAGGGGGGTTCTCACAATACCGGGCGACGGGAGAATTGCACGCGAGTACCTCGCCGTCGTTGAGTCGGGGTGTTCTCCGCATTCTAGGACAGACGCGCTTCATCTCCTCCTACTTTAAAGTTGAATTTGGGGGTGCGCGTCTTGCAGTCCGCTAGATGCGTGCATGCGTGTGCGAGGCCAGACTTGTGCAGCCCTTAATGACACGTGGCACCAGATTTGGGGTGCTTCCTACGTTCCGGAGCGTCGGGTGATGCGGAGAATGACGACAAGCAAAGCGGGTATGTGCATGCGCGCCGTTCGACCTCAGCTCGACATGCGTGGGAAAATAACTCGGCTGAGCGAGCGAGTGAAATAGAAAACCCTCGCGCCCACGTCCGAGCCAGCTGCACGTTGGCGACAGGGGCTTCATCGCTCACTCTGTGGCACGCAGGCGGCGCTGCTAGACCGGCTGTCGGGGTGGCACGTGACCGGCAGCGGCCACGGCCATAGCGCCGGGGTACAATGGATGTGGTGTGCCGAGTGCAGAAATATTTTGTTGTGGCCGCCGCGTGCGTTCAAGGGAAGCAGAGGGGCCACCCGAGGGTTGCCACCGGTCAAGCCGGGGTCGACCCGGACGGTTTCTGCGAAACTAGCGGCGATTGATTTGTGCCGAGATCTGGGCACCGGGCATTGCTGCGTTGAACTCTTATAGCAGTCAACCGCACGGTGCTGCTCTTGGTAAATAGACCGCGCGGTGACCGAGGATGTGTCCGGGTTCGGTCTCCGGCGGGACGGGCGGCAGCCGTACCCTGGTTGGCGGTGGCGCTTTGTTCAAATGAAGCGGATGGACCATGCACAGTGCGAGAGAGAAAGAGAGGAAGAGAGAGAGACAGAAAGCAAGCGAGTAGCAGAGGCGGTCGAAAGTTACGTGCCTGAGGGTGGGAACGCATTGGTAAATTCTCCACGTGGAGACCAGGTACGGGTGGCTGGGGTCAGTCGAGTAAAAGCGCCAGGCTGCCTACACAGAGGGGAGGGGGGTCAGCGGGAGGTCGTGGTCACAGGGCGAGCGCCGCACAGAGTCACGCGGGCAGAGACACGGAGGGGGGGGGACAGTGACGGTTCATGCGAGGACGCGAGGGCATCGCAAGATTGTTTGTGGAAAAGGAGGCCTCATTGGCCCTGTCACCCTGTAGCAACAAAGATAAAAAAAGAGACAAAGATCCCCTGTTTCGCCTGTAACAGACTGTTTGGCGCAAGTACTGTTTGCGAGCACCTATGATGGCCGACACAGATCACGAGGGGGTGGGTGGCCAGCACCACGCCCGGCCGCCTTTGTCTCCCTCGTGGCGATGTTTCCTCATCGCACCAGGTACTAATTTGAGGCTGAGTCGACCTATGGGAGGCCCATGACCGGTTCACATAATCGCCGCTGGTTTTGGCCGTGAGCGGGAATCGAACTCGGGTCGCCAGGTTCGTAGCGCAGTGCAGCGCTAACCGCTACACGACCGCTCCCCACAACCATGTAGCTCCCACACTCACACACTCGCTCGCTCACTCGCACCCAGTCTCGCTGCACAGGGACAGAGATCCCCGCGGAGCGACCAGAGGCTCGAGAGTCGAAGCGTTGTTAGCGTCTCCCCAATGCAGAAGATGGACACCAACGCACCGGGGCTGCTTATTCCATGCTGAGTCATATTGGACGTGAGCCATTTGAAAGAATACTGTAGAATGTTGAGTCAATGTCAGGGTAGGTTCAGGCACCTCCGATGTGTATGGCTGCAATGGGAATTGAACTCAGGTGGAGGGAAATGCAGTGCAGTACCACCACCACCACCTACAACAGCAACAACACTATCACCACCACCACACTTTGTAACACCACCATTACCACTGCCATGACCACGACAAAGACAAATATCTCCCTGTATAGCCTATAACAGACTGTTGGGGCAAATGTTGTTGGGGAGCACCTGTGAAGGCCGGCACGGCACACGAGGGAGTGGGTGGCCAGCACCACATCAAACCGCCTTTGTCTCCCTAGTGGCGTTGTTTACAAACCGCACCAGGTACTTTTTTGAGGCCGAGTCAACCTAGGGGGCACCAGGTAACAATTCACATTTTCGTCGCTGGTGTAGGCCGTGAGCGGGAATCGAACTAGGGTCGATGGGGTTCGTAGCGCAGCGTGCTCACCACTACCACACTCACTAGCACCACCACCACACAATAATCAGAACAACCCTAAATCACCACAATCACGAACACAACCATTATCCGGTTAATCAACAGCAGCAGCAGCAATTGAATTTACCAAATCAGTAAAAGCAAATAACCCCCCCCTTAAACTCTGCTCTTCAGCCGGCTGCGGTGCCCGAGCGAGGAGGAATCAGCGATGGAGTGGCGCGGTGTTTGCGTGGCCGTGGCTTCCAGAGAGGCGCGCCGCGTTCAGCATCGACGACCGCACTCGGCGGACTCCACAGCGGCACGGAGCGTGGCCGGCGAAGGGGCGCGGCGGGGTGGGGGGGACACTCCAAGACGGGGTTCGAGGGTCAATCGGAATCCTTCGGAAATCCACGCGAGAGGCCGCACGCGGCGACGCGGTGAACAAAGTGGCCCGAATGCAAAGGAGTTCGTTGCGGTGTCGTGCCGGGCACGAATGGCGACTCGCCTCCCGCGCGGGCCGAACATTCTCATTGCCCCATCCCTCCCTGCTCCCCCACCCCACCACGCCCGCACACGCATCCCATGTGGGAGCGGTGTTATGTGAATCGTCGTCCTCGGGAGATGGAGGAATACGAATTAAATTATCAACCGAATGTTCGTGGTGCGATTTTTTTAAAAATTATAATTTATTGTTTTTTAGCCGGGGCGATTGTGGCGGCTATGCACGTGGGCTGCCTGTGATCAGGCGCTGCCAAGCCTAGTGGGTCGGTGGATCGCCGCACGGATGCTGTTAAACTCCCCTTCATGTGGGCATCGCGAGAGGAGCTGTACCATGGCTCGCAAGGAGAATGCAGTAGAGAAACAAGGTTCTGTCTGCACGGGATAGAGTGTTTCCCCGTCGCACGCGCGGGATTTCGTCGGATGCTCCGATTTCTGATACCGATTTATCGTTGATTTTTTTGAGCGAAGCCAAGTGGACGACCCTGCCAAATGTGTGTCACCAAGACCCTCCACCACCCAACATAGCTAAACGAGTTTAACCGTCACGTGGTGCGTAAGCGTCTAGCGATGCACCATTTTTTTTTATTATTATTGTTGTTGTTGCCATGTCGGCTCGTTCGCCGGTGAGCCAAGGAACGATCTTCACAGCCAAATTGCATCCAGTTCTCCATCCCACCGACGAGCTGATACAGCAACAGCAGCAACAACAATCGGCCACCGTGGTGAGATGGTAACTGCCTAGCCTGGTAAGCAGGCGATCGTAGGTTCAATCCCGACCCCGACGCTTGAACATTTGGAGTTTACGGTGTCTCTCTCCCCATGACCGCGTTGATTTTTCTCCGGGTCCTTCGTTTTTTTCCTTCACATTTAAAATGAACATCACGTCGTTGGAGTATTTGGCCGCTATAACATTTCCACGTGGTAGGCCGCTTCGTTGAGCTATCATCTGCGATAGCCAGATCGCTTCTAAAAGAAGAGCTATGTAGCCCAGTAGCTCTTACCTGGTAAAATAAATAGCGAAGTAGTTTAGTAGTACTGTAGTTTAACTGGTCGATAGAACACATTTGTAGAGGACTGCAGAGCTTGGGAAACTGTTGGCTCCAGCTGACCACGTGGCTTCTGCTGCTGCCGTCTTTCGGTTTTTCCGTGGCTCCTCCGAGCACCTCCGAGTGGTTCCCTCTCTTCGAGAGTGGATACTGTGCATGGCGGTGCGCGACACGCTGGCGCTGCTGTTATTTCTGCAGTCACTTGTACCCGGGATGTGCTGTCGACTCTGCACGCCAGCAGTAACGCTCTGGGTGTCAACTCACTACCTTTCTTCTTCTTCTTTCGTACGGCTGCTGATGTAGATTGCAGAGCAACAGCTCCAGTTTCACAATCGGGTTGTCAAGCCCAGATAACCGCGACAGGAGCAGCGGTGTAGTAGTGTATCGCTGTGATGTCTCCTTCGTCGTATTTGTGGATCGGGCTATTGCGTTGTTACACGCTGCACGGTCTGTTCTGGATGACCACAGTCGCACACTGCTACTGGGGAGTTTTTTATTTCTCATTTATGCATCATTCGCATCTACTGCTGCCATGGTTTTAGGATGGACCACGAGCTTCGTGGAAGAACACACCCCAGGCATCTACCCTGACTTGGCCATTATGAGCCACCCATTTACTCAGTGCTCCGGACTTTTTATTTTTTTACTAAACAACGATATAATACAGCCGAACACCCGCGTTCTAACCGTGTTACGTGTATAAGCGATTATAATTGTGCGGCTCTCCGTCGCCCATTGCAACGGCGCTCTACGTGCCAGCGCTGCACACACACAGAGAGCGCGACGCATGCGGACCACTCTCCCTATGCGCACGGCATGAGGTTACACAAAACAAGAGTGCCCGTTAAACATGTTCACGTTACTTTACTGCACGATACCAACGAGAGAATGACGACGCGCGATCCACCCGCTGCCGGATGAAGGCCTCCCCCGAGGGGGCGCCGCCAACCTCTCGCGATCCCGCGGCGCGGTAATTCACGGCCCTCCCACCGCGTGAACCGATTTCATCGCTCCGTCTCCTCGACGGTCGATCAGGACTCGGAGACCCGAGCTGGTGCGTGCGTGCGCATACCGGTGTGTGGTAATGCGCGCGTGTATGTGCGCGCACGCATGCCTTGCTGTTAAGTATAAATTTCGATCTGAGTGGGTGTGTTGACATTCCTGTGCGTTCCCTTGCCTAGGAGTGATTGTACGGATATACAATAATCACACACGTACGTGTGTGATTATTGTGTGTGGAGCGGTGGTGCAGCGGTTAGCGCGCTGTGTTACGCGCCCGGCGACCCGAGTTGGAGTCGCAATCGCACCCAACACCAGTGGCGAATATCTGAAATGGCCATGGGTCTCTCCTAGGTCGACTCAGCCTCAATTGAGTACCTGGTGCGGAGTGTTAACATCGCCACGGGGGAGACAAAGGTGATTGGGTGTGATGCTGGCAACCCACCCCCTCGTGTGCCTTGCCAACCGTCATATGTGCTTGCTAACAGCAATTGCCCCAACAGTCTGTTAGAGGCTACAGGGGGGTGTTGTATTCTAGCCTTCTTCCATCATTGATATATAATGAATGAAAACACTAAAGCGCAGCAAACTGCAAAACACCAGGTGTTGTAGTAATGAACGGGAGGAGGGCTAAGATGGCAGAATTGCAACCTTGCTTCAGGGATAGATAAGGCCTGATAAACGGGCATGTCACCCGTGCAAGGGCAGAGACAGTGGGAGAGTCAGCCAGACAGTTAAAGCAAAAAGCCCAACCATCTATGACCTCAGCACATGGGCAAATAATTGGGCAATGAAAGGAGCAGAGGCGCCTTTGTCTGGATCACGGCCACAGAAGGCCGGGGGGGTCATCACTGATTGTGTGTTAGGGATTTCGAGCTAATTGGAACACGTGCACACAGGGAGGAGGAATACGCCTTGTTCTGCTGCAGCTGGAAAAGCCAAGATAAGCCCAGCTCAAGGTTGTGTATACAGGAGAGGGGGCTGATTAACAACCACTGCACGTCTGAACGTGAGGGGGCCTTGTCCTGAAATTAATCACACTCCCAGAGCAGAAGGTTGGATGACCACAGTGAGACGAAAATAAGGGTGTTGCTCTCTCTCTCAAGGCTGCAGGCTCAGCTGAACAGCGAGGCTGCGGGGGGGGGGGTTACCAAAAGTTCGTGTTCGCCTAGTTAAGTCGAAAAGCTCAATTATTCTGTATTGCTATTAAAATAACGTTAAAGTCGGAGTTTAACAACAGGGTAGGCTAAAGTTATTGATACAACTCGACCCGAAGCATAACGGGATAAATCACCACCAGGTCGAAATAAAATACATAATAAAAGAGCGATGTTAAACCCAGGGTCGGAGAGAAAGGGAGATCCCGGCCGTCTTTGTATCCCCGCAGCGCGGGATATGAGTGTGTACACGCTCGGGGAAACCTCCACTTGAGTCAAGCACCACGATGGGAAATGACAGACCTTAGGTTAAATACAGAATCATAACTGGGAAATGGTAAGGGACAAATGTTAAAACTTTTAATCATTTCTTCGTGCGTCAGCGAAGGTCGGAGGGAGTGTGCCCCTCCCTCCAGGTGGTGCAACACGGACAAAGATGCCTATGAGACGATTTGTAACGTCTGTGTTTTGGTTCATGAAGAAGGCCAAACAAGGGATAATATTGCACCCAGACAGAGAGACGACCTCGAGGCAATTTGTAACACCTGATTGTTTGCTCGTGGATTTTATGGAGGGAATATGACCACGGGATATATCGTGGGTGATGCACACAAGGACACACGGACGTACGGACACACACATGAACACACCTACACACGGACAGATCCTGACACAGTAAATCAAAAGAAAACCCCGCCTTGTGGGCAGGACCCAAAGGGATTTTTCGGCATAAAAGAAAGGACTCTGAGCATTGGAAACCAGTTGGACCAGGAGAGTCAACTCATCACGAGGGCGACCAACGGGTCGACTCATGAGCGAGCTCGACCGGAAGGGTCGGCTCGACTCATCAGCCGAGTTCGACCAGGAGTCAACTCATCACGAGTGCGACCAACAGGGTCGACTCATGAGCGAGCTCGACCGGAAGGGTCGGCTCGACTCATCAGCCGAGTCCGACCAGAAGTGTCAACTCATCAGGAGCTCGACCGAGCGGGTCGACTCAAGGGCGAGCTGCGACTAACGGGTCGGCTCGACTCTTCAGCTTCTGGGACTCAGCCGAGTTCAGCTGGCTCTCGGGGCTCGACTCAAGCAGCTCCCCGTCGCCTCTGCAGGCGGGCAAGACCCGCTTGACAGCTCAACCTGCCGCGTCAGAAGCCCCTGCTGGCAGCCAGGGTCGCGGTCTGGTGACGAGAGGACGACGGTGCGCTGCGAGCGAGCTGCGGGCGCCACCTACCGACCGGGTTCCGAACTACGACAGCGTATCAACAGGCATCCAACCAATTCCCCACGGCGACAGAGGAGCGACTAATACGTATGACGCGCACCGCCCCCTCACCACACGACCACCAGGCGTCTGTTTGACATAAAGAACCGACTCCGAACACTGACTATTGAAGACAACTCTTACCACTCAAACCCACTCGAACCCATAAGCCATCCGTGGCTGTGAAGAAAAACTCGAGACCGAGTGATGGCCATCCGTCATTTGTAAGAGTATTATCTTTAATATTTAGTGGACTGTACTCTTAATCGCATAAATTCCCAACAGATCCATCAATACGAATTGATTCTTGGCACCTCCTTCCGCCGAGCCACTCTGTTGTCAGATAACCTGCGATGTATCTGTTGAGATTGGTGCCTTTAAGAATAATAACTGTTTTGATTGTGTTTTATCGCCGTATAATCTTTCAAGCATCTTTCATTCATTAACGTTAAGGTTTTCTTAGCATAGTATTTGCATGTTTTAACGACTCTCTCTCTCACTAACAACCATCGCGTTACGCGGGATCCATGTGCCGTTGTCAAGTGAAATCAGACAATCATTGATGATACTGTATTGATGCCGTGTTGACGTTCCGGGATTGAGAGTTCGCATACTATATCATAGTTGAGGTTGAATTAGTAATAAATTGATTAATACAGAAGTGGTTGTGTGATTCCTTCCTGGAATCTATGCATAAGATCTGCTTCTGCGTTGAGATCTGAACTTGGTGACCTTAATAAACACACTAACACATACTCAGTAAATGTTAAAGCGATAACGGGGCGAACCGGGGACCTAAATAAGCGAGAATGAGACGAACCTAGACAACGAGGCCGAGTTAATCTAAGTTAATCTTGTATACTTACACCACACCTGCATAACTGCATACGATTAATTGCCTTATTCCGATCGATAACCCACCCTCGTCACCGAGGCGGGGTCTGGTTATCATAACGACTTGCATTATCATAATTACACCCACTCGCATAATTACTACAATTACCTCTCGAATTGGCATAATTAAATGTGCGTAATTACATGGATTAAAGTATTTCCGGATAATTACACCTTTGGCCAAATTTCGATTGATTATTATTATTTTCACTGAATATTCATAACCCACATATACAACATAATAATTTCACCCACGCACGCATACAACACATCAAAATTTTCACACCCAACATATACAACAGGGGTCTTTGTATTTGATTATTGTATGGCGAGGGGTGGTGCAGTCAATAGTGCGCTGCGTTACGCGCCCGGCCACCTGAGTTGGAGTCTAATTCGAATCCAACATCAGTGGCGAATATCTGAAATGGGCATCTCCTTGGTGGATGCGGCCTTCAACGAGTACCTGGTGCAGTGTAAAAATCAGCGCTGGGGGAGAGAAAGGTGAACTGGCGCGGTGCTGGCCACCCACCCACCCACCCCGCCGCGTGCTCCGTGCCGAACTTCATCGGCAAGGGGCACGAGGGGGTGGGTGGCCAGCACCACGCTCGGTCACCTTTCTCTCCCCAGTGCCGATGTTTGTTGGGGCAAGGGCTACACCACGGGTTACCTTTGTATCTGCGCACTTTTCGTGAGCGGGAAAAACCAAATGACGCCGCTGGTTTGAACGTTTTCACAAATGAGCAAGTCGTTGTGTTAGCGACCACCCCCCTCTCCCCCCCAGAGGGATGACGGGCCGAGTCAACGCCGGGGGCTGGGAGTGTTGACGAGCAGCCCTCCATCCGCTCCGCGAGACCACCGCAGTGGTGGTGGCATCAGCGGCCGCACCGGCGGCAAGGGGCCAAACTCTCGTGGAACACGCGGAAAAGGTCGAAAGTGACACGCTCGGCGGGGCGGTCACGCTGACTTTCATTAGCGGCAGAGTTCCGGACGGACGGCACTTGGCACGCGACAAGGGGTGGTGGGTGGGGGGGTACCGGGAGGGTTTGATGGGCCGCGTTAATTAATCTGGGCTCAATGTCGCCGGCTTGGCGGCGGCGGCCGTCGCCATGCTCGAGTCTCGTGTCCGGTTTCGTGACGAGCGAGCGTGACATTTAAATTGGAATTGATCCCGTTCGGAATGTCCAATGCAGTGCGTAAAGGACAATCGGTGCTCAAAATGTGTCTTCTATTATTATTATGATCACTATTCGTGCCGTGGTGTGAAAGAGACGCGGTGTTCCTTTACAGCCAGACAATGTCTGCATGTGTCTGGGTGGGGAGCGGTGGGCCAGCGGTTAGAGCACTGCGCGACGAACTGAGCTCAATTTGTCGCCATGGCTATCGTCTGTATTCGATGAAGCTGATAACCGGACGGCCCCGGTTCTATACCCCAACGCTCACTCGTGCGACGGGCGGTGCCAAACTTTAAATCTTGACTTAAAGCTTTCGTGACTGCAGGAATTCATATTATTTGTGTCTTTCGGCATGGGGAATGGGGGCGTCTGCGTCGGGAGTTGAACCATGGTCATCCCCTCTCCCGTGAGTCCTGAGCGGCCCGACACCTCAAACCTTCGGCGGCTGTGGGAGGATTTGCCGCGTGGCTCGGCAAAGGTGGGCCGGTCGTTTCGGGTGAACGCCAGCAGGACGTCGCGGGACGTCGCAGGTCGCCGAGCTCCTTCGTTCCCATTGCAACTACGCGGCCCTTCTCGCGCCTTGAAGCAAGAAGGCTCGTCAACGCGCTCGTCGATAACACCGTGGCCGCAACGACGAGGCGTGTACAACGGGCGACCATTCGGCGGCAACGCTTCTCCCTACCCTCTCTCTTTTTGGCCGCCAGGGAGTAGGGGACACTGGCCAATAATCTCAGTTTTGTCGTTTTCCTTGCACGGTGACGCATGTGCGATTGACTTCACGTGCTGAGCGTTATATCCAATGGAACCTTTTTTTGCTAGTTTCAAAAATGAAGGAAAAATAAGAATAGGTTTGATCCATTTTTGATTGTGTCCCCATAGATGCAACTGCTCGACCTGAGCTATAAATGCTCTGATACGTGCATTGTCCGTGTACCGTTCGCTTTCTGGCATTCCTTGGTCTGACACTGGTGAGACAAGGCCATCTAAAAGCCAGTCTCTGGAGTAGGCTAATCAGTTTCAAAGACAATGCCCGTATATTATCAGAGGATGTTTTTTTGCGTGTTTTGCCACATGTACAATACGTGTGGCGAATGCAGACGATGCCTTGCAAAAGGTTTCTGTTTGGTGTTTGAAAATCTGAATGCGTGTTGAACGTCCTCATTCTCGGTGGTGGTGGTAGTAGTGGCGAAAGTGGTGGTAGTGGTGGTGGTAGCGGTGGTGGTGGTGGCGGTAGCGGTGGTGGCGGTAGTGGTGGTAGTGATGGTGGGGAGCTATTGTGTAGCGGTGAGCGCGCTGCGCTATTGACCCGGCGACCCGGGTTCGATTCCCGCTCACGGCCAACACCAGTGACGATTAACTGAACCGGTCCTGGGCCTCCCCTAGGTCGACTCAGCCTCAAATTCGTACCTGGTGCGATGTGTAAACATTGGCACTGAGGAGACAAAGGTGGTCGGGCGTGGTGCTGGCCACCCACCCCCTCTTGTACCGTTCCGGCCTTCATAGTTGCTCGCTAACAGCACTTGCCTCTACAGTCTAATAAGGCTATACGGGGGATCTTTGTCTTTGGTAGTGATGGTAGTGGCGATAGTGGTGGTGGCGCTAGTGGTGGTGGTGGTGCCGGTAGTGGTGGTGGTGGCGGTAGTATTGTTGGCAGTAGTGGTGGCGGTAGTGGTGGTGCTGGCTGTTGTGATGGTGGCGGTGGTAGTGGTGGTGTTGTTTCACTACCGCCGCCACCACTGCAGCGGTCTCGCCGCCCAATGCGATGCAAGCAGTTGGCCGCTTGGAGCGAGTTGATGGCGTCAGCCTGACAAACAAGGAACGCGTGCACAGCAAGCAAAAACAACAACAAACCCCAACCTCGCAACATGCGCAGGCCGTCCACGCTTAGCGCTCCTCAAGACGCGCTCCTGGAGAAGGAAGCGCGAATCAAATCGGTGCTAAAAGGGGCCACGATACCATTGTATACATGGGGATGCGTTCCCGACGTCGTTGTTTGAGGAACGTATGTGGGCTTCGTCTGAGTTTCAGTAATCGTGGTGAATAAAACTAATATTAGAATAACATCGGTATTATGTACTGTACTCACGAGTGCGTTTTACTGTACTCCTCCTACAAGGCAGCGGTAGGAGACGAGGTGAGAGACGTGGAGAGAGACGAGGAGAGAGACGTGGTGAGACGTGGTGAGAGACGTGGAGAGAGACGTGGTGAGAGACGAGGAGAGAGACGTGGAGAGAGACGTGGAGAGAGACGAGGAGAGAGACGAGGAGAGAGACGTGGAGAGAGACGAGGTGAGAGACGAGGAGAGAGACGTGGAGAGAGACGAGGAGAGAGACGTGGAGAGAGACGAGGAGAGAGACGTGGAGAGAGACGTGGAGAGAGACGAGGAGAGAGACGTGGAGAGAGACGTGGTGAGAGACGTGGAGAGAGACGTGGAGAGAGACGAGGTGAGAGACGTGGAGAGAGACGTGGAGAGAGACGAGGTGAGAGACGTGGAGAGAGACGAGGTGAGAGACGAGGTGAGAGACGTGGTGAGAGACGTGGAGAGAGACGTGGTGAGAGACGTGGAGAGAGACGAGGTGAGAGACGTGGAGAGAGACGTGGAGAGAGACGAGGTGAGAGACGAGGTGAGAGACGTGGTGAGAGACGAGGTGAGAGACGTGGAGAGAGACGTGGTGAGAGACGTGGTGAGAGACGAGGTGAGAGACGTGGAGAGAGACGTGGAGAGAGACGTGGAGAGAGACGAGGTGAGAGACGTGGTGAGAGACGAGGTGAGAGACGTGGTGAGAGACGAGGTGAGAGACGTGGAGAGAGACGTGGTGAGAGACGAGGTGAGAGACGTGGTGAGAGACGTGGTGAGAGACGTGGTGAGAGACGAGGTGAGAGACGTGGAGAGAGACGAAGTGAGAGACGAGGTGAGAGACGTGGAGAGAGACGTGGAGAGAGACGAGGTGAGAGACGTGGTGAGAGACGAGGTGAGAGACGAGGTGAGAGACGTGGAGAGAGACGAGGTGGGAGACGAGGTGAGAGACGTGGAGAGAGACGAGGTGAGAGACGTGGTGAGAGACGTGGTGAGAGACGAGGTGAGAGACGAGGTGAGAGACGAGGTGAGAGACGTGGAGAGAGACGAGGTGAGAGACGTGGTGAGAGACGTGGTGAGAGACGAGGTGAGAGACGAGGTGAGAGACGTGGAGAGAGACGAGGTGGGAGACGACGTATTCCCCGCTCCGTCAAATAAACATTTCTAGGGTGACTGACTCGTGCCCAACACTCTTCGCGTGGCACGGCGCGGCCTGCGGACATGGGCACCCCTCCCACCCCACTCCTCCACTGCATAAGCGAGCTCGGAAGTAGTTCTGCGAAGACATCTTCTGGGGGGGGGGGGGGGGTGAGGTAGGGGTCGCCACTCTTGCACAGGATGTGGGGGGTACCGTACACACTCCATGAGAGTAACAAGCGAGAATTTCACGGATTCTCACAAAGGCACGGGAATATACTTCATATATAAATCATCGAGCACGGCACAAACCCTCCGGGGGAGTGTGGGTTTTGTCAGTGCGTAATATCCGCATTTTGTGAGCACAATTCACGCTGCGCATCAAACATTCATCGGCTATCACGACCCTTCGAAGTTTAATAATTCAGTGCTCGATTAAGGAAACAAACAGAAAAAATACACGGCTCAATATGAAATATTGAAGGACGAGGCGTTGGGTGAACACGTGTACCTGTAAAGCCCACAGCTGTCAACCCATATGGTTCACGCGTATTCTTGTAACAGGGAAATTGAGTTTCCAGGACCATATGGCGTACAGCCGTATCAATGCGGGCAAAATAAATAAAATAATATGCCTTATTTGTTTGTGTTTCTCCCTTGTGATGGGACTTTGTAGGATGAACGTTGAGATTTATGAGGACACGGGGTGACCAATAAGGTCTGAATTGGTCTGTAATAAGGTAGGGCACTGATAAGGGGTTGACAGGTGTGCACTTGCTGTGTGTGCTGTGTGCTGTGTGTGCGGTGTGCTGTGTGTGCTGTGTGCGGTGTGTGCGGGGTGTGCTGTGTGTGCTGTGTGTGCTGTGTATCCTGTGTGTGCTGTGTGCTGTGTGTGCGGTGTCATGCTGTGTGCTGTGTGTGCTGTGTGCGGTGTCGTGCTGTGTGTGTGCTGTGTGTGCTGTGTGGCGCTGTGTGTGCGGTGTGTGTGCTGTGTGTGTGCTGTGTGTGCTGTGTGTGCTGTGCATACTGTGTGTGTGGTGTCGTGCTGTGTGCTGTGTGTGCTGTGTGCTGTATGTGCTGTGTGTGCTGTGTGTGCTGTGTGTGCTGTGTGTGCTGTGTGTGCTGTATGTGCTGTGTGTGCGGTGTCGTGCTGTGTGCTGTGTGCTGTGTGTGTTGTGTGCTGTGTGCTGTGTGTGCTGTGTGTGCTGTGTGTGCTGTGTGTGCTGTGTGCTGTGCGTACTGTGTTCTGTGTGTGCTGTATGCTGTGCGTACTGTGCGTGCTGTGTGTGCTGTTTGCTGTGTGTGCGGTGTGCTGTGTGTACTGTGTGTGCTGTGTCGTGCTGTGTGTGCTGTGTGTGCTGTGTGTGCTGTGTCGTGCTGTGTGTGCTGTGTGTGCTGTGTGTGCTGTGTCGTGCTGTGTGTGCTGTGTCGTGCTGTGTGTGCTGTGTCGTGCTGTGTCGTGCTGTGTGTGCTGTGTGTGCTGTGTGTGCTGTGTCGTGCCGTGTGTGTCGTGTTGCGCCGCGTGTCCAATGTGTGTTATGTTGTGCTGCGTGTAGAAGGTATGCCGCGTTTGTGCTGCGCTGTACCTGGATGAGGCTGGCTGCCGGGTTGCGCCGCTTCTCGAAGTGCTTCTGCCGGTGCTGTTCCTGCACCTTGAGGGCAAATCCTGAGCCCAGAATGCCCTAGGGGCACCGAATACAACACCAACAATTGGACCTCCCATTAACACGGTTGGCCACGTACGGTGAAAAAAAAGTTCAACATATATATACAATAATGGGCGTTCGGCACCAAGTGGCAGTGACGTCACCGTCGCACTTATGTCAGACTAGGCGCACTTTGATGACACGTAAAGTGACAGACCCAGGTGCCACGGCTTGACTGATTGAGATGACTGGCAGATGCGTTTTAGTCACCCCGGTCACCGCCCGTTGTTGTGAGCATCACTCATTTGTCCTCTGCTGTTGTTGGATAGGCGACTGTCTCCAATCGCCCAGTAGCATCCTTCAAGAGACTCCTTCAGAGGGTCTGATCTTGACAATGCTGATACCAGTCATTGACAAGTCCAATGAGCTCCACATTTTTCTGTACCGCACGATTCCATCTCTTCTCTAGCTCATGCTGGGCTTATTTAGACCCTTCTATCTAGCCAAACAGAAGCTGCGTGGGCACGTGCTGGCTGGCATGCAGGCTACATGACCCAGCCAATGCAGCCTTGCCTGACAGAGGAGCTCACTTATGGGAATGTGTCCAGATCTTTCAAGGATCTGTGAACTCTTCACACAATCCAGTCTGGTAGGATGGATCTTAGACATGCTTTTTTTTCTCCGGGTCCTCAGGTTTTCCCCTCCACATTTAGAAACACGCGTTTAGAGTATTTGGCTGCTATAAATTTCCACGTAATAAGCCACTTTACTCATATGTTATCATATGTGGCCAGGTCGCTTCTGAAAAATAGATGCGTCGCTCAGGGGGTCTATGAAAATGGTTTAGTTTAAAGGGCTCCATGCTTCATAATCATAGGCAAATTAAGGGCATAACTGCGGCCAAGACGACCCAGAGCTGTCTATGCAGTGATAAGACCAGGTGACTTCCAGACAGCGTTATGCAGCTGATGAAAAGATAATGCCGCTCGAGTGATTCTGAGTAAAGACTGCTCCTGCCAAACTGGATCTGGTCATAAGCACGCTGCCCAGGTACAGAAGCTTCTCCACCCTCGCCACAGCTGCCCCCATCACTCGCGAGGAGTGGAGGGGGTGGAGTATTCGATGCCACAATACTGAGTGTGTGGTGCTTTGTTTTTGTGGGGCTGATGGTAAGGTCCCACTTCTTACTGGCACGCTCCACTGTCAGCAGCAGCGTCTCAACATTTTTCTGAGTGAGCAGCAATTACCAGATCATCAGCTTTCATAGCACGGTTAACTAATAGGGTAGTAATCCCTTGACCACAACTGGGCATAGATCAGCCTTCATTGCATCTGTACCAGATAGAAATTATCTGGTGCAGCCATGGAAATATTTTCAAATCATGTCATCAAACAAGATGTTAAATAGTGTAGAGGCCAGAGGACATCCCTGTCACAACCAAAGGTGAACAGGGAATGGCAGTAACTTCTGGCCACGCAGCTTTACCCGGGCCTGCCCACCATCATGAAATACCTTAATAATTGTGGACAGAGGGTCAGGGACTACAAAAACACGAAAAACAACCCAAAGCCCTGGCCTGTTGATGGTATCGTAGGCCTTGACCAGGTCAATAAGGCAAAGATGTACGTCCCGTTGAAATTCCCTACATGTTTGCCGTCGGAGACAGACAGAGAAAACGGCGTCGGTGCAGGACCGCACTGGTCTGCCACCACGGCACACGAGGGGGGAGGTGGTGTGGCAAGGTCGGGGGATTGGCGCACGCTCACCGCCGGCAGAGAGAAGAAGGAGATGCCCAGCAGTGCGAAGCCAGAAGCGAGCAGCTTCCCTGGCCACGTCTTGGGGTACTTGTCTCCATAGCCGATGGTGGTGAGCGTGATCTACGAACAACAGCCCACGCGGACGTGAGCGGAGATTAATCTGGCTGAGTGACGCTGTGGCCGCAGCGCCTGTAATGCAAGAAGAAGGCCGTGAGTTCAAATCCTGGCCAGATGACAATTTGGCCCATCATAAAGCAGGATCAGCAGGATATCCATCAGCATCACCACCACCACCACTGGCATCATCATCATCACATCAAAATCAATCATCATAATCATGCTACTCATTCTGGGATCATAAAAAAGGTAATCACCACTTTGTGTGAAGGAAACAGTGGTTGTCTTGTGGATAGACTGATCTCTGCCATGGGAATGTGGAGTTTCTTCCATTGGCTCAAAGCTGCCAATGGAGATGAGTCGAATTCTCAATGTGGAGCAGTGGCGCAGTGGTTAGCATGCTGCACTATGAATCAAAGGATCCGAGTCCGATTCCTGGCCGCATCAGTGATGCGTGATATCTCAATGGGTTTTCTGGGTCCCCTCCAGAACACCAGCACGGGCATGGCGCTGTCAAAGGAAATCAGAAAAACGGCGTGGGAGTCACGATAAGTTATCGCAGTCGTTCAGTGGTGCTCGTGCCATCGGGCCACACGGTGGCATCCGTTTAAAAGCCACAAGCTGCTGATGCCGACGAGAAAGTTGAAACCGGCCGAGGGTTTTACGCAAACACAAGCGCTGCCAGGATGTGTGGTGCCACGACCGCGGAGCAACTCCGCAAGCTCCGCGACTCCCTCCCGGCCCCCGCACTAAACACGCCACCTGCATGCAGCGCACCCACGTAGTGTCCTGGCGGGGGGTTTCCTGGCACATCGGGTTTTAATCTGAAGGGCCCCTAGGAGGAGAGTCCCACGGTTTCCCGGTGCCAGGAGATTGGCCGATCCCCACAGGACAGGTTACATTCTGGGGCCCCTAAATTGGCTTAAAATTGTATGGGCACAAAAAGAAAAGGTTTCCTGGGCCAACCACAATGAGTTACACACAACATTGGGGGGAGGACGGAGGGTGGGATATTAGGCATAAAGAGCAGACCCCAAGACGCGAACTACTGGGCACGGGAAAACGATGAGGGGAGCAAGGCACCGTGAGCAAGGAACCCTGAGCAAGGGACAATGGGTGGGGGAGTAACAGATGCTTCAGGTGAGGGCAGGGCATCAGTTGTAAATCAAAAGGTAGGCGCGTGATTGGCTTCGCGACGCGACGCCCCCCGGGCCTTTGAAGTTGAGAGTATAAAGGTGGGAGCCACGGGACGATTGGGGCAGTTGTCTACAGCCTTTGGGCCATCACGACCCACTCCCTGCCTGCCATCCTGCCTCTTCAAGCCGCTCACAGCATCCGTGTGATGCCAGCGAGTGCTGCTACGAGGCAGTGATTGGCTGGAAGTGGGAGGCTGGGAAAGCTGGAGATGCGGGGGGGAAATTAACTCGGAAAAATTAACCCATAAAAACAAAGTTTTTCACTATAAATCCTTTATATGCGTGGCGGCTAGAGTCCTCTCGTCCTCTGGCTTGAGATGGCTGCCACCTATGGGTCAGATGATTGCCTGCCACCATTAAGCAATTGGTAATTAAATATAAAAACATTTTTCCTCAAAAGTGTAAAAGTTTTGAAAACATTTTTCACGAAAATAAATTGTCACGCACAACGAGTCTGTGTGCAAAATTTCAGCTCGATTGTATCACGGGAAGTGGGTTAAAAAACGACCGAAAGATTTGCACGGTCGTAAGCGCGCAAGCAAGCAAGCAAGTGAACTTAATATAACGGATTTAAAAATAGACTAGTACCCGGCAAATATGATGGAAACAACCATAAACAGTTCAGGTTTTACCTGGTTAATAACTTCCTTCCAATGATTTCTCAATTTGTATCCATCTTCTCGGCTGAAGTTATGTCTATGTTTATATATCTGGATGGCTTCATGAACAAACCTTTGATAGTAACCCGAAGGTTTGCAGAGTACCTTGGTCTCAGAAAAAAACAATATCACGCGAGCTCACAGCGTTATAACAATGGTCAGCCACGGCAGAGGTATTGGTTCTGCCGTGTTTCAGATCTGCTTTGTGTTTGCGAACACGGTCCGAGACATGTCGGTTTCGTTTCCCCAATGAAACTGCTACCGCAGGTACAACTCAGTTTGCAGACTCCAGGATATTGCATGTCAGGAATGACATCCTTCACAGATGGGATTAGATCATGGATTTTGTGTACTGTATTGAATCGGACCTGGATCCTGTGTTTGTTTAAGATTTTGTAAATCTTTTTGGTAACACCTGCTATGTATGGTAACGTGATGGTTTTGATCGGCTTCTCACGCGTGCGCGTGAGGTGCGTGTACTGCAGCATATATACGGCCGCCATCGTTTTCGCGTGTTTACGCTCGCGTGCGTGTTTACACAGCGCGCTTTACGCGGCGCGTTTACACGGTAAAAATAGCGTTAACGGTGAGGCGTGCCCCATAGCCCTATCCCCGCCGTTCCTTTTCCGCTTGCATTAGCATTGCGGGCACGCGGATTAGGGCTTATCCACCCGGGGGTGGGGGGGGCGGGGTAGGTGTGCATATTCATACTGCCGCCATTTCTGTTGAATAGCGCTCGGCGGGTGCGGGATAACCTCGGCGGTGGTAAGCCAGCCGTTCAGATATGGCCCTCAGAGAGGGCGCTGGCGTGGGGGGGGGGCGATCACTCGATCGGCGGGGCCTCGGCGAGAGGCGGCCGAAGAAGAGGGGGGAATGGAGGGGGTTGACGTCACGCCCCGCCCGCTCACGGGAAGCGGGGAGGTGGACGTCGGACCCCACAGATGCACCGGCCCCTGAAGGATGATGAATAATGCAGTGAAATGAGCGTGCCGGTAATTTAAAGTTATGCCCCTCTGAGCGATGACCAATCTCTCGTGCCAGCAGACTATAATAGCCACTTCGAATCGCGGCGTGTCCACCGAAGGATTTGACAGAGAGGCTACACGCCGGGGGTTAATAACGTGATCTCGCCGGGGATGCCGGGATGACCGCGCGTGCATATTCACAATAAACATCATACGCGACAAGTTAAATTAACTGAATGTCAGCGGCGAGCTCTCACGCGAGTGACCAGTCTCCAGTCTGACGCAGACCATACCCAACGGGGGGCAACACGACCAGCGGCTGGTCACTGGTGCTCCCACACCTCGCCATGGCATCCCGACTTTAGCCGCATCCCGCAGTCTTTGCATAGCGGCAGTTAGGGTGCTCACCTGAACCCCAATTACGTGACCGCATTTCTCCGGCTATCTTATCATTACGCTAGCTTCCGATCTTGAAACGAGTAGAGTTTAGGAGTCTTCTACGAGTTTTTAAAGCCTTGCATAGGCTAGCACCACGACCATATATTCAAGAGCCAATTCATCTGTACACCCCCTCAAGGTCGTTATGATCCGCAGACTCTGCCCTTCTGTGCGTACCTCGATGCTGGCTGCATTCCTGGAGTGAGTGGCCACTTCCTGTGTCTGAGTCACGGTCGTGTAATTGCGTACCATTGGAAATTCGTTTATGCGATAATGCGGATACTTTGAAATCTCGTCTTAAAACACATGTTTTTAAGTCAGTTCATTTTATTTAGCTTCTGTGTCTCTCTTTTCTTATCCTTACACTTACAAGGCGCCTTGAGACAGTAGAAGGCGCCTTACAGATACATACAAATTATTATTGTCATCTCCTCCTCCAAGGAGCACTCTTAGAGTTCCACTACCACCACCACCGCGACCACCGTCGCCACCACCACTACCACCACCGCCACCACCAATGGCACCACGATTGCCATCACCTGGCATGGTGTTTGCTCCGTGGTCGCCCACCTCTGGGTGCCACCTCAGCGTCTGACTTTGGTGGCCTGTGCCCTCCTCCTCCCATAGCCTGCACACGCGTCCCACCCACCACAACCTCCTCCTTCTCTCCCTGATCACATCTACAGCACTCTCCTGCCACTTTCTATCCTGAACTCCCAATGTCCTTCTTCTGGCTCTGCAAGTCCACGGGTCTCTATGGAAATCCGGGGATCTCTGTGCGAGTCTATGGATCTGTACGTAAATTTGTGGACCTATGTGCGAGTCTATGGGTCTCTATGTGAATCCGTGGATCTTTGTACGGGTATATGGGTTTCCATGTGATTCGGTGGATGTCTGTGCTAGTCTATGGGTCTCTATGTGATTCCGTGGATCTCAGTGTAAGGCTATGGGTCTCTGTGTGAATCCGTGGACCTCTTTGCGATTCCAAGGGTCCCGATGTCCAATTTATCTCTCTCCTTCACAGCCCCGGTGCCTGGGTCCCGGCGCAGTTTAACCGCTTGCACACCCGGGGTCTATCGCTCCGAGGGACATCTCCGTGGGGCCAAGTCGCCGCAGGGCAGCGCACGGCGTACCGTGCCCCACCACAGCGCGTCGGCGTAGGTGGCGAACTGGTCTTTGTTGTCGTCCTTCTCGGCCAGGTAGACCAGGAAGGAGGAGAAGACGAGCGCCAGGAAGCCGATGTACCAGGCCGTGATGAGCTCCTGTGGGACAACACACAGAGAGAGGCCAAAGGTCCCCACCACGACCGTAGAGCCTTTAACGGGCCACTGGGGTCAAGTGTTGTTAGCGAGCGCCTGTGAAGGCCAAGGCGGCACACCAGAGGGGTTGGTGTGGCGCCGTGTTGATTGGGCGGAAGAGAGGGCGACAGTGGGTTGGAGGACGATGTAGGGCAGTGGTTGTCAACCTTTTTACAGCTACTGTACCTCCCCCCCTTGTTGAATTTGGTTTCAACCGAGTACCCCCTTGCCTGACCCAGAATGGTTCTGAGAAATAAATGTATGAATAAAAAACGCCAATATTTTAATCAATTGTCCACTTTGTGAGGTATCCTAACTCACTAAAATTCAACGGACACTCTGCACATATGGCGTGATGTGCTCCTGCTCGCTGGTTACTCTGGGAAACCACGTTGTTAATGATGAATGCGTTTATAAAGGTCTTTAATATCGTTCTAGATGATCATATGGATTAAAATTGGATCGTAGTTATTTTATATTGGCAGATTCATTCCAATGACTCTCAAGTACGATATAATTTCACACGTTTATAAATCACCTCACGTACCCCCTGGGGACATTGCCACGTTACCCCAGGGGTCCGCGTGGAACCACAGGCTGAGAACCACCGGTGTAGGGGGACGATGCTGGCGGCGCTGGTGGTGGTTGCAACGCGAGGTGGGCTGAGTGCGCGCGAGTGTCGAGAAGTAGGCGACGGTGAGAAAAGTGATGTCAGAGCTCTTGCTGACAGCCCATAGAGCCGCCGCTCTTACCCCGCATTGAACAACATACAATTTTTTGTCGTTGCACGAATCACTTCACACGCCACGTCAAAAATCCCCCGTGTAGCCTGAACAGACTGTTAGGACAAGTGCTGCTAGTGTAATGTAGTAACTCGGCGGGAGACGACTTCACGGGTAGCACACTCTTTTATTCACCAACTTCGTTACACAGGTGACTAACACCCACTTGGTTACTCGGGTGACTAACACCCACTTGGTTACTCGGGTGACTAACACCCACTTGGTTACTCGGGTGACTAACACCCACTTGGTTACTCGGGTGACTAACACCCACTTGGTTACTCGGGTGACTAACACCCACTTAGCTACACGGGTGGCTAACACCAGCCTACCCCACACGGTTCTCCTGGCTACACCAACACGGGCTCTTACGCCCCGTAGCCTCTCGGAACACACCCAGCCGGGGTGTCCCTCTCGACTCTGGGTCCCACAGTCCCGACCCACATGGGCGTCGGACCACGGGTCCCACAATCTCGCCTCCGAGCCACACAGGGCCCCGGTCCCAACAAGGACAGCGGGACTAGGGGTCTCAGGGCACTACCTCTTCACTCCGTCTTCGATCTTCAACTGGTTAACAACAACCCCGAGTGCTCTCGCGCGTCACCCTTTATATGTAATGTAGTAACTCGGCGGGAGACGACTTCACGGGTAACACACTCTTTATTTTATCAAACTCGTTTACAGGTGACTCACACCTACTTTGTATCTCGGGTGACAAACACCCACTTAGTATCTCGGGTGACAAACACCCACTTAGTATCTCGGGTGACAAACACCCACTTAGCTACTTGGCGACTAACGCCCACTGAGCTACTCGGATGACCCACATCCACTTAGTATCTCGGGTGACAAACACCCACTTAGCTACTCGGCGACTAACGCCACTGAGCTACTCAGATGACCAACATCCACTTAGCTACTCGGCGACTAACGCCACTGAGCTACTCGGGACACTCCCTGCCCGGGGTATCCGTCTCGACTGTGGGTCCCCAGCCCGACCCACGGGGGCGTCGGACCCCGGGTCCCACAGCCTCGCCTCCGAGCCACACAGGGCCCCGGTCCCCACAAGGACGGCGGGACTAGGGGTCTCGGGGCACTAGGTCTTCAGCTCCGTCTTCGGGTCTTCAACTGGGTAACTCTCCCCGAGTGCTCTCGCGCGTCCCCCTTTATACCCCACCTGCGGACGTCGCTGCGAGCACCCACTTATTCGACCAATCGCCGGGCGCTGGCTACGATCCTCTTTTCCCACATCTCATCGTGCCCCACCACCCACGCCGCGCCGCCCCGCCATCTGTCACTCCCGGCGCGCGCGTCCACACCACGCCCACAACGCGTGCCCAACCCCGCACCCCGCGCCGCCCCGTGATCCATCACTGTCACCGTCGGCGCACGTCAATACCACCACTACATCACCCCCTACCACATAGCTCGCAGCCGACCCGGCTGCTATAAAAATATACAAACCGCCCGTGTGCCCCGTAACACAACACAACAACAAGAACAACAACTAACTTAACAACACAACACGACGCGAACACTACCATCCGCAACCCTCAACCCATGCCACCGCGACAATAGAACAATATATACAAACCGGCGAGTGACACTAGCAATGTATATGCAAAAAGGAAAATAAATGGAAAAAAAAAAAATTTTCTTTCGACTCGTGCAGTGTCCCCTTCTTCTTCCGAGCGTCCCTACAACGGGACAGTACCCCGGCAGAGGGGAACACCGGGCGAGCTCGGTGTAGAGAAAAACGTCTTCATGAAAATTGTTGAGACCTAGCCCGAGTCCGCCTTGCCGGTCCGTCGTACGGCACCAGACGCGGTTGAACGTCCGGTGGTGCCGGCGGTTCAGGAAGACATCGGCCAGGCAACGAGGACCCGTGCGTGCCCCGGGGTTCAGGCTCTCGACGGTCAGCAGCCGTCAAGCCCGAGGCACCGGGTTTTGTTGGGATGACTTGTGGCCCTGGTCGTCGTCCCGACGTGGTCCTGTGGCGCGCTGACGCGGGGCCCGGCACCCGGCTGCGACGTGACCCCGAAGGCCGCAGTTGTAGCAGACGACGGACGTCGTAGGTTTCGGTTGCTCCAGCTTGCGGGGCGAACGTGTGGGCGAACGACCTCCCGTTCTCCACTCCCCCGGACGCGATGCAGCGAAGGCCTGCTCCTGCACCGCAGCTGGCTGAGGTTCGGCGATCGTGGCGGCCAGTGCCGCGTTCCCCGCCCATTTGCAGACGACCCCCGGCTTGCGTTTGAGGACCTCGTACGCGTGAATGCTCGTGGCGATCGCCAGGGAGCAGATATCCATCTCGTCCGCCACGTTGATGGGGACCCCCAACTCGTGGGCCAACACCAGCAGCTGCTCCGTCACCATGGCGTCCTTCCCCTCCTTATCCATGCGGGGAAAAGCTGCGTCCGCCAAGGCGAGTAGTGCCGTGCGGTAGGCGAGCGTCGTTTCTCCAGCCACCTTCCGCCGATCGTAGAACTGGTGGCGACACGTGGAGGGCGGCCCGAACACCTTCGCCATCAGGTGTAGTGCGGCCTGGAGCGTAGAGCGGGACGACCTTGCAGCAGATGTGAAGGCTGCAAGCGCGTCGTCGTCAAGCATCGCTGGCAACGCACGCAGGGCAGTGGTGTCGGACCACCCCGACATCTCCTGATGAGCGAGGAACCTTCGTTGGAAGGCTCCCCAGTCGCCCCCATCCGCCTTGAACGCCGACAGCGCGGGCAATCTTTGCTGGAGGACCCGATCGTCGTCGACGTCGGAGAGATTTTCCCGCGCTCCGCTGTAGTTGTGTAAAATGTCGGCTCGGTTGTCAGGCGCAAAATGGAGGGCTCCGGCGCGCGCTGATGACGTGGGCTGCGCTGCGCGGAGGTGTCCGGCCACGTGGCGTCCGTCTTTCCCGCCAATCGGTGGCGGCCCCCCAAAAACGGCGGCAACTTCCAGACTTTTGGCGCGAAGCGCCTTTTGGCGGGAATCCTCCACCGTCGCTTCCTCCACGACCCCCGCAGCCGTTTTTCCGCTCGCCGGAACGGAGATGTCGGCCAAGACAGCGGCGGCGGCGAGTAGCAACTCCGCCAACCGGGCGTGCGTGTCCTGGAGGCTGGTGTCGGAGGCAAGCGGAGCGTCGGCCATCACCGCGAAGTGCTGCATCGGCGGCAACTCCTCGTCCTCTACTCCCGAGGTCGGTGTCCCCGGTACGCCGTCGTCGTCCCGACCTCGCTCGTGGGTACGGGTAGTCTTCCTCGTGTCCATACTCCTTGAAGACAGGTTTACTTCTGACGCCAGTTGTAATGTAGTAACTCGGCGGGAGACGACTTCACGGGTAACACACTCTTTATTTTATCAAACTCGTTTACAGGTGACTCACACCTACTTTGTATCTCGGGTGACAAACACCCACTTAGTATCTCGGGTGACAAACACCCACTTAGTATCTCGGGTGACAAACACCCACTTAGCTACTTGGCGACTAACGCCCACTGAGCTACTCGGATGACCCACATCCACTTAGTATCTCGGGTGACAAACACCCACTTAGCTACTCGGCGACTAACGCCACTGAGCTACTCAGATGACCAACATCCACTTAGCTACTCGGCGACTAACGCCACTGAGCTACTCGGGACACTCCCTGCCCGGGGTATCCGTCTCGACTGTGGGTCCCCAGCCCGACCCACGGGGGCGTCGGACCCCGGGTCCCACAGCCTCGCCTCCGAGCCACACAGGGCCCCGGTCCCCACAAGGACGGCGGGACTAGGGGTCTCGGGGCACTAGGTCTTCAGCTCCGTCTTCGGGTCTTCAACTGGGTAACTCTCCCCGAGTGCTCTCGCGCGTCCCCCTTTATACCCCACCTGCGGACGTCGCTGCGAGCACCCACTTATTCGACCAATCGCCGGGCGCTGGCTACGATCCTCTTTTCCCACATCTCATCGTGCCCCACCACCCACGCCGCGCCGCCCCGCCATCTGTCACTCCCGGCGCGCGCGTCCACACCACGCCCACAACGCGTGCCCAACCCCGCACCCCGCGCCGCCCCGTGATCCATCACTGTCACCGTCGGCGCACGTCAATACCACCACTACATATACACCTCCTGCGGACGTCGCTGAGAGCACCCATCCCATTTGACCAATCACTGGGCGCTGGCTACGATCCTGTTTTCCCACAGTGTCAGCGCGCCTCACCACTCACGCCGCGCCGCCCCGTGATCTCTCACTCCCGGCGCGCGCGTCCACACCACGCCCACAACGCGTGCCCAACCCCGCACCCCGTGCCGCCCCGTGATCCATCACTGTCGGCGCACGTCAACACCACCACTACATCACCCCCTACCAAATAGCTCGCAGCCGACCTGGCTGCTATAAAAATATACAACACCCCCTACCCCCCCATGTGTGCCCCGTAACACAACAACAACATAACAACATAACACAACACGAACACCGCCATCCGCAAAAATCAGCAATGCCACCACAACAACAGAACAATATGTACAATCCGGCGAGTGACAACAATAAATGTGTATGCCAAAAAAAAATATTTTTTTTCTTTCTTCTGACTCGTGCAGCGTCCCATTCTTCCCGAGCGTCCCTTGAACGGGACATTACCCCGGCAGAGGGGGAACACGGCGGTGAGCCCGGGTTTAAAAATTTTGTTATTTTTTCTTCTCATGAAAAGTGTTGTGTCTTAGCCCGAGTCCGCCTTGCCGGTCCGTCGTACGGCACCAGACGCGGTTGACCGTCCGGTGGTGCCGGCAGTTCAGGAAGGCACGGGCCAGGCATCGAGGATCCGCGCGTGCCGCGGGGTTCCGGTTCCCGACGGTCAACCGCCGTCAGGCCCGAGACACCTGGGGGTGGGTCAGGTGGAGACACGTGAGGATCAGCCTGCGACACATCCCTCCCCGAGTCGACGGTCACATCACACGCTCGTTCGTTACGGCACAAAACGGGGTCACGCGGTGCCGCGTAGGGTTTCAGTCGGGAGGGGTGCACGTACCAACGGCGTTTTTCCCTTTTAATCTGTATACTCTGGGGTCGTGCAACCCGCACAATTTCCACCGGTCCCCTCCATGGTCTCAACAATTTGGGTGACGTAGCCAACGGTGCATGTGGACAATGCAGCCAGGCCTTATCGCCTGGTTTCCAATCGTGCGTATGCACCCTCCGTCCATGCAATCTCTCGTTCGCGATCTGCCGAGACTGCGAATTCAATCTCGCAGCCTCTCGCGCTTCAGCCAATTTGGCGATATTAAACTTGATGTGGTCTGCCAATTTAGATTTTGCACGTGGCTGGGAAATCCCCAGTTGGACGTCCATGGCCGGATCGGCCTCCCGCCCATACATAAGAAAAAATGGGGAAAACCCCGTCGCCGCATGAGGGGCCATTCGATAGGCCGCGAGCACCCCCGGTACCTGTAAGTCCCAATCAACCTGATCGTCGCAGACCTGTTGGCACAGCATAGACGTAATCGTCCTGTTCAGACGTTCAACCATTCCGTCAGTCTGCGGGTGGTACGGGGAGGTACGCACTTTCTTTGTACCCAACAGGTCGCACACCTCGCGCAACAAAACGCTCGAAAAATTCTTCCCTTGGTTCGTCAGCAAGCGTTCAGGGGCGCCCTTGTCCAAAACATAACCTTGGACAAAGGCGTCCGCCACTGCCGCAGCCGACTGGTTGGCGAGTGGCCATGCCATGGGCCAGCGGGTGAAGTACTCTACGCCAACCAGTAGGAACTTATTTCCCCTAGGTGTAGCGGGAAAGGGCCCCAAGATGTCTAACGCAACCAATTCGTTTGTGCGCGAAACCTGAATGGATTGCAGCGGTGGATTAGCCGCTACTGGTGGCGGCTTCCTTTGGGCGCACCTTACACATCCCTTAAGAATGTTCGCCACGTCGTTGCCCATCCCCGGCCAATAATAGTCTCGCTGGATTAGGGCGAGCGTTTTGTGAAAACCCAGATGCATGAGTCGTTCATGAGCAGCCAGAACGACCCTACCCCGCATAGCAAATGGCACAACGAGTGCGTGACGCCGGGACATGTTGTCCCACTTCCGACGTAGCGTGAGTAGGGAGCTGTCGGCCATTTGGAGACGGCCCCACTCGATGAGAGGCAACGCTAACAGCGAGTCCCTCCCCGTGGGAGCGTCGACCCCCGTAGTATCAGTGGCGGTGCGCACAACTTCCGCGGGGACGGCGACAGGGGGTTTACACCGCGCCGATCCCAGCAGACATGCGTATTCCGTGCGCGGCGGCAACCGCGACAAGGCATCCGCGTTCGAGTGGCGCAATCCCTTGCGGTAAATCGTCGTGAATTGGTAGTCCTGAAGGACCTCCAACCATCGGGACAATTGACCGGATGGCTGCGCCACCCGCATAGCATACTGGAGAGCCGCATGGTCCGTATGAACCGTAAAATGACGGCCGTAAAGATACGGCCTGAATTGCTGTATAAAAAACACAATCGCCAGCAATTCACGACGTGTCACACAGTAGCGTTGTTCCGCAGGGGACAGAACCCTGCTACCGTAGGCGACCACCCGTTCGACCCCCCCGACCACCTGTGAGAGCACTCCCCCGATACCCGTGTTACTGGCATCCGTGTCGAGCAAAAACGGTTGCATGAAATCGGGGTAACACAAGGGGGGAGCCTGCCCCAAGGCGTCACGAAGGGAGCAGAACGCAGCCTCCTCTTCCGGCCCCCAGTGAAAGCGCACACCTTTAGCCGTCAAAGCGTGCAAGGGGCCTGGCTATGGTGGCAAACTGCTTGACAAAACGACGGTAATAGGAGGCGAATCCTATGAAGCTGCGGACTTCAGTGACCGAGGTTGGCGTTGGCCATGAGCTGACGCAGTGCGTCTTAGCAGGGTCTGTCGAGATCCCTGACCGACTAACGATATGGCCCAAGTACCTGACCGATTCCCGAAGCAGAAAACATTTAGCCGGTTTAAATTTAAGCTTAGCGGAACGCATCCTGAGGAACACCGCTCTCAGACGCTGGAGGTGCTCCTCAAAAGTCCGGCTGAAAACGATGATATCATCGAGGTAAATCAAACAGGTGTCCCATTGGAGGCCCGACAAAACCAATTCCATGAGCCTCTGGAACGTGGCGGGAGCGGAATGTAAGCCCATGGGCAATCGGTTGAATTCAAATAGGCCTCCCGGCGTCCGGAAAGCGGTTTTAGGTTTTGATTCGTTATCGAGGGGCAATTGCCAAAATACCGACAGCAGATCAAGCGTCGAAAAAAACTGTGCTCCCGCCAAGGCATCCAGCGACTCATCCATCCTGGGGAGAGGATACGCATTGGCCATAGAGATTTTGTTTAGGCGGCGGAAATCGACACAGAACCGCAAGGACCAATCCTGTTTTTTAACTAGGACGATAGGAGCACCCCACGGACTGGAAGAGGGCGAAATGATGTCGGCCGCCAACATGTCATTAACCGCCGACTGCACATGCTCCTTCTCGGCTGGGCTGAGCCGGAAGGGATTCTGTCGAATAGGAGCCGCGTCCCCCGTAGCTATGTGGTGGCGCAACAGGTCTGTGCAGCCAATATCGTACTTGTGACTGCTAAACACGTCAGCAAACTCGAGTAGCAAGCCTCTCAATGCTCCCAACTGCACACTGGACAGGTTACTAGACCCGGCACACAACGAGTCCACCCACTCTGTCCCCTCCTGACTTTGAGGATGCGTATCGGCACTCAAATCCGCGTGAGCAACGAGCTGTTCCTCGACGGGTAGCGGCGCGGCGTGAGCCAGCACCGTTCCCTGTGTAATCACGGCCGGCCGCGACCCGTATTCAGGACCATAACGAACGGCTCACTGTCCCCCCTCACCATGGTCTGAGCTACCGCTAAGTCGAGGCCCCCTTTGGCTCTGTTAGACGGCCCCAACAGAACTCCCTGTGCCCCCGCATCCACCCCGAGGGATTTTCTCAACCGAAGGGGTACCAACATTTGCGATCCCGGGGGCACCCGTACAGTCTGAGTTGCCAGCGCCTGCACCGTCGCACAAACCGTGCGTATTTTAGTAGGGCTCGTCAAAAACGCAACCCGCCATCCCGATGGAAGCTCAATGCAGGCTTGATCTATGAGAATTTTGATGGGCATTTTAGACAGAAAGTCCGTACCTAGTAAACAAGGAACGGCCAGCGATGATGATACAAAAATAGGACCCGCCAATTTGATATCACCAATACAAATAGTCGCCCGAATCTGGCCGATGATTCCCAGGGATCCCCCGTTCGCCGCGTAAAATGGTACGTCCACCGGCAGAAGGGGTCGACATTGGACGGGAAGAATGTTATAAATAAGGTCCGAAATGATAGTGGCCGATGCACCCGTGTCCACAAGCACCCGGACCTCAACCCCGTCAATAAACCCCGTTACCACGGACGACCCGGCCGACGCAGCCACTATCCTGTGGGCCAATTCGGACCATTCGACTGCTTTCGGGCCGTGTACGAACCCCCCTCGCCGAACCGAACCCCCGGTACCCATATGTGGTCCCCGCACCGCCAAGCGGCGACCCGAACGTGCCGTGTATGGGGACCGAACGTGTGAGGTGCCGCGACTTGCCGGGTTTAGTTGCGATGACTTGTGGCCCCGGTCGTCGTCCGGACGTGGTCCCATGGCGCGCTGACGCGGAGCCCGGCACCCGGCTGCGACGTGACCCCGAAGGCCACAGTTGTAGCAGACGACGAGGGACGTCGTAGGTTTCGGTTGCTCCAGCTTGCGGGATGAACGTGTGGGCGAACGACCTCCCGTTCTCCACTCCCCCGGTCTCGATACAGTGAAGGCCTCCTCCCGAGCCGCAGCAGGCTGAGGCTCGGCGACCGTGGCAGCCACTGCCGCGTTCCCCGCCGATGCGCAGATGACCGTCGGCTTGCGCTTGAGGACCTCGTATGCGTGAATACTCGTGGCAATCCCCAGGGAGCAGATGTCCATTTCGTCCGCCGTATTGATGGGGACTCCCAAGCCGTGAGCCAACGCCAACAGCTGCTCCGTCACCATGGCGTCCTTCCCCTCCTTGTCCATGCGGGGAAAAGCTGCGTCCGCCAGGGCGAGCAGCGCCGTGCGATAGGCGAGCGTTGTTTCTCCAACCACCTTTCGCCGATCGTAGAACTGGTGGCGACAGGTCGAGGGCGGCCCGAACACTTTAGCCATTAGGTGTAGCGCGGCCTGGAGCGTTGAGCGGGACGACCTAGGGGCCGATGTGAAGGCTGCAAGCGCGTCGTCGTCGAGCATCGCTGGCAGCGCGAGCAGGGCAGTGGTGTCGGACCACCCCGACATTTCTTGATGTGCGAGGAACCTTCGTTGGAAGGCTCCCCAGTCGCCCCCGTCTGCCTTGAACACCGACAGCGCGGGCAATCGGTGCTGGAGGACCCGGTCGTCGTCGTCGTTGAAACGATTTTCCCGCGCGCCGCCGTGGTTGTAGAAAATGTCGGCTCCGTCTGCAGGCGCATAATGGAGAGCTCCGGCGCGCGCCGATGACGCGGGCCGCTCTGAGTGGAGCTCTCCGCCCACGTGGTGTCCACGCTTCCCGCCAATTGATGGCGGACCCTCAAAAACGGCGCCAACTTCAAAACTTTTGGCGCGAAGCGCCTTCTGGCGGGATCCCTCCAGCCGCGCCGCCTCCTCCAACCCCGCAGCGGTCCCTCCGCCCGCTGGAACGGAGATCTCCGCCAAAACTGCAGCGGCGGCGAGCAGCAACTCCGCCAGGCGGGAGTGTGCGTCCTGTAGGCTGGTGTCGGAGGCGAGCGGAGCGTCGGCCATCGCCGCGAAGTGCTGCATCGGCGGCAACTCCTCGTCCTCTCCTCCCGAGGTTGGTGTCTCCGGTACGCCGTCGTCTTCCCGATCTCGCTCGTGGGTACGGGTAGTCTTCCTAGTATCCATTCTTCTTGAAGACAGGTTTACTTCTGACGCCAGTTGTAATGTAGTAACTCGGCGGGAGACGACTTCACGGGTAGCACACTCTTTTATTCACCAACTTCGTTACTCGGGTGACTAACACCCACTTGGTTACTCGGGTGACTAACACCCACTTGGTTACTCGGGTGACTAACACCCACTTGGTTACTCGGGTGACTAACACCCACTTGGTTACTCGGGTGACTAACACCCACTTGGTTACTCGGGTGACTAACACCCACTTGGTTACTCGGGTGACTAACACCCACTTGGTTACTCGGGTGACTAACACCCACTTGGTTACTCGGGTGACTAACACCCACTTGGTTACTCGGGTGACTAACACCCACTTGGTTACTCGGGTGACTAACACCCACTTGGTTACTCGGGTGACTAACACCCACTTAGCTACACGGGTGGCTAACACCAGCCTACCCCACACGGTTCTCCTGGCTACACCAACACGGGCTCTTACGCCCCGTAGCCTCTCGGAACACACCCAGCCGGGGTGTCCCTCTCGACTCTGGGTCCCACAGTCCCGACCCACATGGGCGTCGGACCACGGGTCCCACAGTCTCGCCTCCGAGCCACACAGGGCCCCGGTCCCAACAAGGACAGCGGGACTAGGGGTCTCAGGGCACTACCTCTTCACTCCGTCTTCGATCTTCAACTGGTTAACAACAACCCCGAGTGCTCTCGCGCGTCACCCTTTATACACCTCCTGCGGACGTCGCTGAGAGCACCCATCCCATTTGACCAATCACTGGGCGCTGGCTACGATCCTGTTTTCCCACAGTGTCAGCGCGCCTCACCACTCACGCCGCGCCGCCCCGTGATCTCTCACTCCCGGCGCGCGCGTCCACACCACGCCCACAACGCGTGCCCAACCCCGCACCCCGTGCCGCCCCGTGATCCATCACTGTCGGCGCACGTCAACACCACCACTACACTAGCGAGCCACCTATGAAGGCCGGCACGGCACATGAGGGGGTGGGTGGCCAACACAACGCCCGGTCGCCTTTGTCTCCCATCGTACCAGGTAGTTATTTGAGGCCGTGTCGACCTAGAGGAGGCCCAGGACCGGTTCAGATAATCGTCACTGGTGTTGGCCGTGAGTGGGAATCGAACCCGGGTCGCCAGGAATTTTAGAGCAGCGTGCTGACCACTACACTACCGTTCCCAAACACACACCACACTTCACACACCACACTTCACATGTGTGCACTTAGCGAGAGCTCCAAGACATCCAGTGGAGGCCGAGCGGAGCCGCGCTCGCGTTTGCATTAAATGAGCATTAGCGGATGAGAGAGAGCGAGAAAGCACGTGGGTGGGTGAGTGAATGAGTAAGTGAGTGGGTGAGTGAGGAACCCCCCCACCGTGCCTCCGGAGCACGGTGCACGTGCGCTGCCTAAGCGCTCACGCGCCATACCCGGAGGAACGCGATAACCACGCGGCCTCTGTGGCGGCCTAATGAGTTTCGGGCGATACACGCCGGTGTGTGTGTGTGTGCGTTTCTTTTCTTCTCCAAATGGACAGCGCACTTAGCCCCACAAAAGGAGCCCTCGCCGCCGGGATTTAAGCAAACACGGCCTCCGAGGTTAAGAGCGGCTCCTGGAGAGAGTCCGAATCCCAAGCCATGCCGTGCGGCGGTGCCATCACGAAGGGTGGACCGTGTCCCGGGGATGTGCAGCGTTGAGAATCGCACACCGAAGAATTCAACATCCATTGCCCGCATTTCTCATGCCCCCACCCCCCCACACTCAGAATATCATAACTTAAAATCCCAGTGGGAGCTTCCAACCCAGCCAATAATATCTTCAGGGACGATAAAATGAGAGCCCGCTTTGCGGGAAGTCAACAGTGATTGCCCTGGGGATGGACTGGCCTCCGTCATATGAATGTGGAGTTTCTGCCACTATCTCAGGGCTGTTAATGTAGGTGAGACGGCTTCTCGGCATGGAGTGGCAGCGCAGCGGTTAGCCCACTGTACTATGAACCCGGCAACTCGGGTTCGACTCCTGGCCTGCGTTGCGAACCTGCCCTCCTGCATCCTGTTTGCGTGAACCACCCACGGCAATCTCCTCTTCCTCTTTGATTACATCTCTAACACAGCTTTCTTCACACGTTCCATTGGTCTTTGAAGAGCCAGGAGAGCTCCCGCATTGTCGCTACAGCCACCCGAGCTAGGATCTCACTGAGAGAGGCAAAAAGTGGGATGCACTTCGATCCAAATCACACATGTACCAATTTGGGCCCTGCTGGGACGTCAACGCTCCTGATCTCACGACATCGATGCCGATTCTTTAACAACTTGAGATGGGTGCTGTGTACTTTGGCTGTCTGCAATATCGCCAGGAGGCGGACGATTTGCTCCAAAACAACAGCAGCAGCAGCGGGCGGCTGACAACTACGTTAATTAAAGCAACCTTTTGCGTCCGCATTTCTATTCGGCAATTAAGCTAGTGTTACACAAACACGCACAGCGTGGCATTTGCAGAATAAATATCACCTGCGATGCCGCGAGGCACAGAAACCCACTTAAGCCCCGGTTGTTAATGAGAGACTTATCCTGTAAAGATATTCGGTTGATTCCAAATTAAGATTGTTTTGGTGGTTTCTGTGGAGCCCGCTCCTTCACGCAAATCGAAATGCAAAACATCAGTCTGTTCCAGAGCAGCGCCGACAATGCTCATTGCCACCGTTGATTGACATTCACCAGTGGAAATTCCGCATTACCATGGCTGGCGACAGACTATCCATAGAACAACCATGCTCATAAGAATGATAATGATGATGCCAGTTATTGAACCAGAAAAGCCACACTGAGTGTTAAGACTCATTTTTAGGAAAGTTCTGCCCTGGCATGTTTGGCACGTTGCATTGCGAATGTTTAGAACGTGGGAGCCCGGTAAACTTGCATAGCTGTCAACCTATACGGTTTAATCCGTATTCTTGTACAGGGAAAATTAGTTTTCAATACGGGCAAAACACATGTGTTGTTGTCTTTTGTTTGTGTTTCTCCCTTGTGATGGGACTTTGTAGGATGAACGTTGAGATGCATAAGGGCACGGGGGTGACCAATAAGGTCTGAAATGGTCTGTATTGAGGTAGGCACTTATAAGGGGTTGACAGCTATGAATTTGCAACAATGCACCAACGTTGGCATAGTATATGGATGGAACCACAGATCCAACGTTAGCCCAACGTTCCACGTTTACTGAGAGAAAAAATACCGACAAGACGGGTCTCGACACAGCAGCGGGAGATTTCGGACAAACAGACAAAGAGCGGGGGGGTGCGTGGGAGCCACGGAGGAACGCGTCCCGTGGCGGGAAACCTCGCCGGCCACGGCCAACGGCGGCGGCTCCATTGTGCGCTCTGCTCACATCGCTGATCGCCGTGCCCTGGCACGAGCGCGGGAGGCAACAACGGCGGGGGGAGGGGAGCGGTGCGGGAGCGCTTGGAAGGACATCACAGGCAGCCGCCTTCATATTGTTCACAGCACCCACTTGGATATTCACAGAAAGTCGTGCCCGTCCGCCCACGCACGCACGTGTCCCTTGACTGCTTCTCAACGGATCTGGTTCCGTGCTGGGTCCAATTCTGTTCTCCTCATATTTAAACAATCTTGGACTAAACTTAAATCACTCAGAATTTTGCTGATGCCGCTGTCAGGATAGTATCGGGCTATTCTCCAAACAAAATCAAACAGAATCTCCAATACAATTTCGACTTAATTGAATATCAATTGTCATCACTTAAATAACATTATGGTATTTTCTTCAAACAAACATTCAGTTTTACTCCAATCACCTATTATGGATATCAGATACAGCATCATTGAACAGAGTGCTTCAAATACCTGAGTTTCACTGATTGATTTGAGACTTACATTCCAGCCCCTATATCGATCACATCTCAAATAAAATCAAATGCAAAAGTGGGCCTTTGTATCCAGAAACAAACATTGTTGTTTCCCCATTCGCCTTTGGTCGCACATTGTTGTTGAAGCTATCACTCTACCACGTTTTGACTGCTGTGACGCTGCTTGTAGGTCAGCTACTAATAAAACATTAAGCAGGCTCAACCCGCGTCATCATTCTGCTCTTCGATTTGCACAGGATGTACCATACAGGACTTGCCATTGTGACGTCTACTTAAAATTCAATCTCACATCACTTGATGCGGGGAGAAATCTACATTGGTGCCCTGGCCATCCATAAAATCCCGATTGTCAAATCTGCGCTATACTTCGCTAACCCAATCACCCTGTTGTCAAAAACAAAGAAAACCAAGGCGTCCATCTAATTGCCTTTTTTTACTTTCTAAAGAACAGGGATAGGAATAGGTGACAGACAGCCTCTGACGTTGAAGCACCAACGTTTCAGGAACAAACCTCGTTATCTCCCTTGGCATCATAAATCTACCTTAAAAAAATATCCCGAAGCAGACGGATTAGTGCTGGATACAGCCGCATTTGCCAATTTGATTTGTAACTTTGATCCTTACCCACGTGCCAATAGAATACCTGTCAACGCATACGGTTCACGCGTATTCTTGTACAGGGACATTTATTTTCAGGTCCATATGGCGTACAGCCGTTTCTATACGGGCACAAAAATGTGTTTATTTATGGGAACCTCATTTGCCAGTAAAAATATGATAATTGGTTCTTTACCCTTCTATCTGGCAACAAAAAAAAAGGTGTCAGTTTTGTTGCCAGATAGAAGGGTAAAGAACCAATTATCAATGTGTTTATTTGTTTGTGTTTCCTCCCTGTGATGGGATTTTGTAGGATGAACGTTGAGATTTCTAATGGCAGTGGCTGCCAGCGGGTAACCAATAAGGTCTGAATTGGTCTGTAATAAGGTAGGGCACTGATAAGGGGTTGACAGATTTGCGATAGTTCAATTGTTATGTGCAATTTTATTGAGGGGCTACTGTGTTGTTGTCTTGATGTGGTCTGGGACTGCTGTTGTTGTTGTTTTGCCACCTTGCCCAAGCATGCATTTAGTGTTGAAACATCGGCAGCAATCGATGTACTTACATCATTTGTACGTATATACCTTTTTCATTTTTATTTACGTCTTTATTTTGAGTGACATGCTCACCATTCCTATGCTTTGCACTCCTACCATAGTTTGTCATTGCAACTATATTACCAGACCCTACTGGACATCTGTGAAAAAGAGCTTGAAAGCTCATTGGATTTCTCCAGTCTAAATACATATTCTGATTCTGATGACTTTTAGGTCTGTACTATAGAGTTGGTGATGTGTTCAAGGTCTGGGCTATAGAGTGGTTGATGAGTTCTAGGTCTGGGCTATAGAGTGGGTGATGAGTTCTAGATCTCGGCTATGGAGTGGGCGATGAGTTCAAGGTCCGGGCTATAGAGTGGACGATGAGTTCTAGGTCTGGGCTTTGGAGTGGAGGATGAGTTCCAAGTTAGGTCCCCGTTTAGGTGTTGCCTCCCCTAGGTCATCTCGGCATTCAATGAGTGCTTACTGCGGTGTGTACACGCCAGCACTGGGGAATCAAAGGTGCTCGCATGCAGTACTTGCTGCAACAGCCTCCAAGGCTACCCCGTCGGGAATCTCTGCCTCTGTGCACGTATGGTGCCGGCGCGTGTGAGCGTGTGCCCGTGCGCGCGAGCATGTGCGGGTGTGGGTACGCACGTGCGGGCACGCGCCAGCGTGTACGAGCACGTGCTGGCATGTGCGGGCGTGTGCAAGCTTGTGCGGGCGTGCGCGTCACCTTGCTGTGTGCATATACCACGGAGCCCAGCAGCTTCCAGGTGCCGCCCCTGCGGTCCATGCGCACCATGCGCAGAATCTGCAGGAAGCGCAGCGAGCGCAGCGCCGATGTCGCAAAGATGTTGCCCTGGGTGCCGGCGGCGATCACCGCCAGGGACGCCACCAGCACGATACTGTCTGCAGCGCAGTGATGCCAGCCGTGAGGACACACACACAGCAATGTGTCTCTAGAACCAGCCGTGATGACACACACACAGCTACGTGTCTCTAGAACCAGCCGTGATGACACACACAGCTATGTGTCTCTAGAACCAGCCGTGATGTCGCACACACAGCTACGTGTCTCTAGAACCAGCCGTGATGTCACACACACAGCTACGTGTCTTTAGAACCAGCCGTGATGTCACACACACAGCAATGTGTCTCTAGAACCAGCCGTGATGTCACACACACAGCAATGTGTCTCTAGAACCAGCCGTGATGTCACACACAAAGCTACATGTCTCTAGAACCAGCCGTGATGTCACACACACAGCTACGTGTCTCTATAACCAGCCGTAATGTCACACACACAGCTATGTGTCTCTAGAACCAGCCGTGATGTCACACACACAGCTACGTGTCTCTAGAACCAGCCGTGATGTCACACACACAGCTACGTGTCTGTAGAACCAGCCGTGATGACACACACACAGCTACGTGTTTCTAGAACCAGCGGTGAGGTCACACACACAGCTACGTGTCTCTAGAACCAGCTGTGATGTCAAACACACAGCAATGTGTCTCAAGAACCAGCCGTGATGTCACACACATAGCTACACGTCTCTAGAACCAGCCGTGATGACACACACAGCTACGTGTCTCTAGAACCAGCCGTGATGTCACACACACAGCTACGTGTCTCTAGAACCAGCCGTGATGTCACACACACAGTTACGTGTCTCTAGAACCAGCCGTGATGTCACACACAGCTACGTGCCTGTAGAACCAGACGTGATGTCACACACACAGCAATGTGTCTCAAGAACCAGCCGTGATGTCACACACACAGCAATGTGTCTGTAGAACCAGCCGTGATGTCACACACACAGCAATGTGTCTCTAGAACCAGCCGTGATGTCACACACACAGCTACGTGTCTCTAGAACCAGCCGTGATGTCACACACACAGCTACGTGTCTCTATAACCAGCCGTAATGTCACACACACAGCTATGTGTCTCTAGAACCAGCCGTGATGTCACACACACAGCTACGTGTCTCTAGAACCAGCCGTGATGTCACACACACAGTTACGTGTCTCTAGAACCAGCCGTGATGACACACACACAGCTACGTGTCTCTAGAACCAGCGGTGAGGTCACACACACAGCTACGTGTCTCTAGAACCAGCTGTGATGTCAAACACACAGCAATGTGTCTCAAGAACCAGCCGTGATGTCACACACATAGCTACACGTCTCTAGAACCAGCCGTGATGACACACACAGCTACGTGTCTCTAGAACCAGCCGTGATGTCACACACACAGCTACGTGTCTCTAGAACCAGCCGTGATGTCACACACACAGTTACGTGTATCTAGAACCAGCCGTGATGTCACACACACAGCTACGTGCCTGTAGAACCGGACGTGATGTCACACACACAGCAATGTGTCTCAAGAACCAGCCGTGATGTCACACACATAGCTACGCGTCTCTAGAACCAGCCGTGATGACACACACAGCTACGTATCTCTAGAACCAGCCGTGATGTCACACACACAGCTACGTGTCTCTAGAACCAGCCGTGATGTCACACACACAGCTACGTGTCTCTAGAACCAGCCGTGATGTCACACACACAGCTACGCGCCTGTAGAACCAGACGTGATGTCATACACACAGCAATGTATCTCTAGAACCAGCCGTGATGTCACACACACAGCTACGTGTCTGTAGAACCAGCCGTGATGTCACACACACAGCTAAGTGTCTGTAGAACCAGCCGTGATGTCACACACACAGCTACGTGTCTCTAGAACCAGCCGTGATGTCACACACACAGCTATGTGTCTGTAGAACCAGCCGTCATGTCATACACACAGAAATGTGTCTGTAGAACCAGCCGTGAGGTCACACACACAGCTACGTGTCTGTAGAACCAGCTGTGATGTCACACACACAGCAATGTGTCTGTAGAGCCAGCCGTGAGGTCACACACACAGCTACGTGTCTCTAGAACCAGCCGTGATGTAACACACACAGCTACGTGTCTGTAGAACCAGCCGTGATGACACACACACAGCTACGTGTCTCTAGAACCAGCGGTGAGGTCACACACACAGCTACGTGTCTCTAGAACCAGCTGTGATGTCACACACACAGCAATGTGTCTCAAGAACCAGCCGTGATGTCACACACATAGCTACGCGTCTCTAGAACCAGCCGTGATGACACACATAGCTACGTGTCTCTAGAACCAGCCGTGATGTCACATACACAGCTACGTGTCTCTAGAACCAGCCGTGATGTCACACACACAGCTACGTGCCTGTAGAACCAGACGTGATGTCACACACACAGCAATGTGTCTCAAGAACCAGCCGTGATGTCACACACATAGCTACGCGTCTCTAGAACCAGCCGTGATGTCACACACACAGCTACGTGTCTCTAGACCCAGCCGTGATGTCACACACAGCTACGTGCCTGTAGAACCAGACGTGATGTCATACACACAGCAATGTATCTCTAGAACCGGCCGTGATGTCACACACACAGCTAAGTGTCTGTAGAACCAGCCGTGATGTCACACACACAGCTACGTGTCTCTAGAACCAGCCGTGATGTCACACACACAGCTATGTGTCTGTAGAACCAGCCGTCATGTCATACACACAGAAATGTGTCTGTAGAACCAGCCGTGAGGTCACACACACAGCTACGTGTCTGTAGAACCAGCTGTGATGTCACACACACAGCAATGTGTCTTTAGAGCCAGCCGTGAGGTCACACACACAGCTACGTGTCTCTAGAACCAGCTGTGATGTCACACACACAGCAATGTGTCTCTAGAACCAGCCGTGATGTCACACACACAACAATGTGTCTCTAGAACCAGCCGTGATGACACACACACAGCTACGTGACTCTAGAACCAGCCGTGATGTCACACAAACAGCTACGTGTCTCTAGAACCAGCCGTGATGTCACACACACAGCTACGTGTCTCTAGAACCAGCCGTGATGTCACACACACAGCTACGTGTCTCTAGAACCAGCCGTGATGACAAACACAGCTACGTGTCTCTAGAACCAGACGTGATGTCACACACAGCTACGTGCCTGTAGAACCAGCCGTGATGTCACACACACAGCTACGTGTCTCTAGAACCAGCCGTGATGTCACACACACAGCTACGTGTCTGTAGAACCAGCCATCATGTCACACACACAGCAATGTGTCTCTAGAACCAGCCGTGATGTCACACACACAGCAATGTGTCTCTAGAACAAGCCGTGATGTCACACACACAGCTACGTGTCTGTAGAACCAGCCGTGATGTCACACACACAGCTGCGTGTCTGTAGAACCAGCCATGATGTCACACACACAGCAATGTGTCTCTAGAACCAGCAGTGATGTCACACACACAGCAATGTGTCTCTAGAACCAGCCGTGATGTCACACACACAGCTACGTGTCTGTAGAACCAGCCGTGATGTCACACACACAGCTACGTGTCTCTAGAACCAGCCGTGATGTCACACACACAGCTACGTGTCTGTAGAACCAGCCGTGATGTCATACACACAGAAATGTGTCTGTAGAACCAGCCGTGAGGTCACAAACACATCTACGTGTCTGTTGAACCAGCCGTGATGTCATACACACAGAAATGTGTCTGTAGAACCAGCCGTGAGGTTACACACACAGCTACGTGTCTGTAGAACCAGCCGTGATGTCATACACACAGCTACGTGTCTCTAAAACGAGCCGTGATGTCACACACACAGCAATGTGTCTCTAGAACCAGCCGTGATGTCACACACACAGCAATGTGTCTCTAGAACCAGCCGTGATGTCACACACACAGCTACGTGTCTCTAGAACCAGCTGTTATGTCACACACACAGCTACGTGTCTGTAGATCTAGCCGTGATGTCACACACACAACAATGTGTCTCTAGAACGAGCAGTGATGTCACACACACAGCAATGTGTCTCTAGAACCAGCCGTGATGTCACACACACAGCTACGTGTCTGTAGAACCAGCTGTGATGTCACACACACAGCAATGTGTCTGTAGAGCCAGCCGTGAGGTCACACACACAGCTACGTGTCTCTAGAACCAGCTGTGATGTCACACACACAGCTACGTGTCTGTAGAACCAGCCGTGATGTCACATACACAGCAATGTGTCTCTAGAACGAGCCGTGATGTCACACACACAGCTACGTGTCTGTAGAACCAGCCGTGATGTCATACACACAGAAATGTGTCTGTAGAACCAGCCGTGAGGTCACACACACATCTACGTGTCTGTTGAACCAGCCGTGATGTCATACACACAGAAATGTGTCTGTAGAACCAGCCGTGAGGTTACACACACAGCTACGTGTCTGTAGAACCAGCCGTGATGTCATACACACAGCTACGTGTCTCTAAAACGAGCCGTGATGTCACACACACAGCAATGTGTCTCTAGAACCAGCCGTGATGTCACACACACAGCAATGTGTCTCTAGAACCAGCCGTGATGTCACACACACAGCTACGTGTCTCTAGAACCAGCTGTTATGTCACACACACAGCTACGTGTCTGTAGATCTAGCCGTGATGTCACACACACAACAATGTGTCTCTAGAACGAGCAGTGATGTCACACACACAGCAATGTGTCTCTAGAACCAGCCGTGATGTCACACACACAGCTACGTGTCTGTAGAACCAGCTGTGATGTCACACACACAGCAATGTGTCTGTAGAGCCAGCCGTGAGGTCACACACACAGCTACGTGTCTCTAGAACCAGCTGTGATGTCACACACACAGCTACGTGTCTGTAGAACCAGCCGTGATGTCACATACACAGCAATGTGTCTCTAGAACGAGCCGTGATGTCACACACACAGCAATGTGTCTCTAAAACCAGCCGTGATGTCACACACACAGCAATGTGTCTCTAGAACCAGCCGTGATGACACACACACCGCTACGCGACTCTAGAACCAGCCGTGATGTCACACAAACAGCTACGTGTCTCTAGAACCAGCCGTGATGTCACACACACAGCTACGTGTCTCTAGAACCAGCCGTGATGTCACACACACAGCTACGTGTCTCTAGAACCAGCCGTGATGACAAACACAGCTACGTGTCTCTAGAACCAGACGTGATGTCACACACAGCTACGTGCCTGTAGAACCAGCCGTGATGTCACACACACAGCTACGTGTCTCTAGAACCAGCCGTGATGTCACACACACAGCTACGTGTCTCTAGAGCCAGCCGTGATGTCACACACACAGCTACGTGTCTGTAGAACCAGCCATGATGTCACACACACAGCAATGTGTCTCTAGAACCAGCCGTGATGACACACACAGCTAGGTGTCTCTAGAACCAGCAGTGATGTCACACACAGCTACGTGCCTGTAGAACCAGCCGTGATGTCACACACACAGCTACGTGTCTCTAGAACCAGCCGTCATGTCACACACACAGCTACGTGTCTGTAGAACCAGCCGTGATGTCACACACACAGCTACATGTCTGTAGAATCAGCCGTGATGTCACACACACAGCAATGTGTCTCTAGAACCAGCCGTGATGTCACACACACAGCTACGTGTCTGTAGAACCAGCCGTGATGTCACACACACAGCAATGTGTCTCTAGAACCAGCCGTGAAGTCACACACACAGCAATGTGTCTGTAGAACCAGCCGTGATGTCACACACACAGCTACGTGTCTGTAGAACCAGCCGTGATGTCACACACACAGCAATGTGTCTCTAGAACCAGCCGTGATGTCACACACACAGCAATGTGTCTGTACAACTAGCCGTGATGTCACACACACAGCTACATGTCTGTAGAATCAGCCGTGATGTCACACACACAGCAATGTGTCTCTAGAACCAGCCGTGATGTCACACACACAGCTACGTGTCTGTAGAACCAGCCGTGATGTCACACACACAGCAATGTGTCTCTAGAACCAGCCGTGAAGTCACACACACAGCAATGTGTCTGTAGAACCAGCCGTGATGTCACACACACAGCTACGTGTCTGTAGAACCAGCCATGATGTCACACACACAGCAATGTGTCTCTAGAACCAGCCGTGATGTCACACACACAGCAATGTATCTCTAGAACCAGCCGTGATGTCACACACAGCTACGTGTCTGTAGAACCAGCCGTGATGTCATACACACAGCTACCTGTCTCTAAAACGAGCCGTGATGTCACACACACAGCAATGTGTCTCTAGAACCAGCAGTGATGTCACACACACAGCTACGTATCTCTAGAGCCAGCCGTGATGTCACACACACAGCAATGTGTCTCTAGAACGAGCCGTGATGTCACACACACAGCAATGTGTCTCTAGAACCAGCCGTGAAGTCACACACACAGCAATGTGTCTGTAGAACCAGCCGTGATGTCACACACACGCTACGTGTCTGTAGAACCAGCCGTGATGTCACACACACAGCAATGTGTCTCTAGAACCAGCCGTGATGTCACACACACAGCTACGTGTCTCTAGAACCAGCTGTGATGTCACACACACAGCAATGTGTCTCTAGAACCAGCCGTGATGTCACACACACAGCTACGTGTCTGTAGAGCCAGCCGTGAGGTCACACACACAGCTACGTGTCTCTAGAACCAGCTGTGATGTCACACACACAGCTACGTGTCTGTAGAACCAGCCGTGATGTCACACACACAGCAATGTGTCTCTAGAACCATCCGTGATGTCACACACACAGCAATGTGTCTCTAGAACCAGCCGTGATGTCACACACACAGCAATGTGTCTCTAGAACCAGCCGTGATGACACACACACCGCTACGTGACTCTAGAACCAGCCGTGATGTCACACAAACAGCTACGTGTCTCTAGAACCAGCCGTGATGTCACACACACAGCTACGTGTCTCTAGAACCAGCCGTGATGTCACACACACAGCTACGTGTCTCTAGAACCAGCCGTGATGACAAACACAGCTACGTGTCTCTAGAACCAGACGTGATGTCACACACAGCTACGTGCCTGTAGAACCAGCCGTGATGTCACACACACAACTACGTGTCTCTAGAACCAGCCGTGATGTCACACACACAGCTACGTGTCTCTAGAGCCAGCCGTGATGTCATACACACAGAAATGTGTCTGTAGAACCAGCCGTGAGGTCACACACACATCTACGTGTCTGTTGAACCAGCCGTGATGTCATACACACAGAAATGTGTCTGTAGAACCAGCCGTGAGGTTACACACACAGCTACGTGTCTGTAGAACCAGCCGTGATGTCATACACACAGCTACCTGTCTCTAAAACGAGCCGTGATGTCACACACACAGCAATGTGTCTCTAGAACCAGCAGTGATGTCACACACACAGCTACGTGTCTCTAGAGCCAGCCGTGATGTCACACACACAGCAATGTGTCTCTAGAACGAGCCGTGATGTCACACACACAGCAATGTGTCTCTAGAACCAGCCGTGATGACACACACACAGCTACGTGACTCTAGAACCAGCCGTGATGTCACACAAACAGCTACGTGTCTCTAGAACCAGCCGTGAGGTCACACACACAGCTACGTGTCTCTAGAACCAGCCGTGATGTCAAACACACCGCTACGTGTCTCTAGAACCAGCCGTGATGACACACACAGCTACGTGTCTCTAGAACCAGCAGTGATGTCACACACAGCTACGTGCCTGTAGAACCAGCCGTGATGTCACACACACAGCTACGTGTCTCTAGAACCAGCCGTCATGTCACACACACAGCTACGTGTCTGTAGAACCAGCCGTGATGTCACACACACAGCTACATGTCTGTAGAATCAGCCGTGATGTCACACACACAGCAATGTGTCTCTAGAACCAGCCGTGATGTCACACACACAGCTACGTGTCTGTAGAACCAGCCGTGATGTCACACACACAGCAATGTGTCTCTAGAACCAGCCGTGAAGTCACACACACAGCAATGTGTCTGTAGAACCAGCCGTGATGTCACACACAGCTACGTGTCTGTAGAACCAGCCGTGATGTCACACACACAGCAATGTGTCTCTAGAACCAGCCGTGATGTCACACACACAGCAATGTGTCTGTAGAACTAGCCGTGATGTCACACACACAGCTACATGTCTGTAGAATCAGCCGTGATGTCACACACACAGCAATGTGTCTCTAGAACCAGCCGTGATGTCACACACACAGCTACGTGTCTGTAGAACCAGCCGTGATGTCACACACACAGCAATGTGTCTCTAGAACCAGCCGTGAAGTCACACACACAGCAATGTGTCTGTAGAACCAGCCGTGATGTCACACACACAGCTACGTGTCTGTACAACCAGCCGTGATGTCACACACACAGCAATGTGTCTCTAGAACCAGCCGTGATGTCACACACACAGCAATGTGTCTGTAGAACTAGCCGTGATGTCACAAACACATCAATGTGTCTCTAGAACCAGCCGTGATGTCACACACACAGCAATGTGTCTCTAGAACCAGCCGTGATGTCACACACACAGCTACGTGTCTCTAGAACCAGCTGTGATGTCACACACACAGCTACGTGTCTGTAGAACTAGCCGTGATGTCACACACACAGCAATGTGTCTCTAGAACGAGCCGTGATGTCACACACACAGCTACGTGACTCTAGAACCAGCCGTGATGTCACACAAACAGCTACGTGTCTCTAGAACCAGCTGTGATGTCACACACACAGCTACGTGTCTCTAGAACCAGCTGTGATGTCACACACACAGCTACGTTTCTGTAGAACTAGCCGTGATGTCACACACACAGCAATGTGTCTCTAGAACCAGCCGTGAAGTCACACACACAGCAATGTGTCTGTAGAACCAGCCGTGATGTCACACACAGCTACGTGTCTGTAGAACCAGCCGTGATGTCACACACACAGCAATGTGTCTCTAGAACCAGCCGTGATGTCACACACACAGCAATGTGTCTGTAGAACTAGCCGTGATGTCACACACACAGCTACATGTCTGTAGAATCAGCCGTGATGTCACACACACAGCAATGTGTCTCTAGAACCAGCCGTGATGTCACACACACAGCTACGTGTCTGTAGAACCAGCCGTGATGTCACACACACAGCAATGTGTCTCTAGAACCAGCCGTGAAGTCACACACACAGCAATGTGTCTGTAGAACCAGCCGTGATGTCACACACACAGCTACGTGTCTGTACAACCAGCCGTGATGTCACACACACAGCAATGTGTCTCTAGAACCAGCCGTGATGTCACACACACAGCAATGTGTCTGTAGAACTAGCCGTGATGTCACAAACACATCAATGTGTCTCTAGAACCAGCCGTGATGTCACACACACAGCTACGTGACTCTAGAACCAGCGTGATGTCACACAAACAGCTACGTGTCTCTAGAACCAGCCGTGATGACAAACACAGCTACGTGTCTCTAGAACCAGCCGTGATGTCACACACAGCTACGTGCCTGTAGAACCAGCCGTGATGTCACACACACAGCTACGTGTCTCTAGAACAAGCCGTGATGTCACACACACAGCTACGTGTCTCTAGAACCAGCCGTGATGTCACACACACAGCTACGTGTCTCTAGAGCCAGCCGTGATGTCACACACACAGCTACGTGTCTGTAGAACCAGCCATGATGTCACACACAGCAATGTGTCTCTAGAACCAGCCGTGATGTCACACACACAGCAATGTGTCTCTAGAACAAGCCGTGATGTCACACACACAGCTACGTGTCTGTAGAACCAGCCGTGATGTCACACACACAGCAATGTGTCTCTAGAACCAGCCGTGATGTCACACCCACAGCTACGTGTCTGTAGAACCAGCCGTGATGTCACACACACAGCTCCGTGTCTCTAGAACCAGCCGTGATGTCACACACACAGCTACGTGTCTGTAGAACCAGCCGTGATGTCATACACACAGAAATGTGTCTGTAGAACCAGCCGTGAGGTTACACACACAGCTACGTGTCTGTAGAACCAGCCGTGATGTCATACACACAGCTACGTGTCTCTAAAACGAGCCGTGATGTCACACACACAGCAATGTGTCTCTAGAACCAGCCGTGATGTCACACACACAGCAATGTGTCTCTAGAACCAGCCGTGAAGTCACACACACAGCAATGTGTCTGTAGAACCAGCCGTGATGTCACACACACAGCTACGTGTCTCTAGAACCAGCCGTGATGTCACACACACAGCAATGTGTCTGTAGAACCAGCCGTGATGTCATACACACAGCTACGTGTCTGTAGAACCAGCCGTGATGTCACACACACAGCAATGTGTCTCTAGAACCAGCCGTGATGTCACACACACAGCAATGTGTCTCTAGAACCAGCCGTGATGTCACACACACAGCTACGTGTCTGTAGAATCAGCCGTGATGTCACACACACAGCTACGTGTCTCTCGAACCAGCCGTGATGTCACACACACAACTACGTGTTTGTAGAACCAGCCGTGATGTCATACACACAGCAATGTGTCTGTAGAACCAGCCGTGAGGTCACACACACAGCTACGTGTCTGTAGAACCAGCCGTGAGGTCACACACACAGCTACGTGTCTCTAGAACCAGCCGTGATGACACACACAGCAATGTGTCTCTTGAACCATCCGTGATGTCACACACACAGCAATGTGTCTGTAGAACCAGCCGTGATGTCACACACACACCTACGTGTCTCTAGAACCAGCCGTGATGTCACACACAGCTACGTGTCTCTAGAACCAGCCGTGATGTCACACACACAGCTACGTGTCTCTAGAACCAGCCGTGATGTCACACACACAGCAATGTGTCTCTAGAACCAGCCGTGAGGTCACACACACAGCGATGTGAACAGGGACGGGGCGGGTTCTTCACCGATGATGCAGAAGGGCTTGCGGGCGAAGCGGAGGCGCCCCTGCCAGCCGCGGTAGCGGCAGCAGCACCCGGCCGCCCAGATCCTCACGAAATACTCGAGGCCGAACAGAACCATCATGATGCCCTCCTGCGGAGACACGAAGACAAACATCCCCCGTGTAGCCTACATAGCCTGTCGGGGCAAGGGCTGCTGGCGAGCGCCTATGAATGGCAGACGCGGCGTTCGAGGTGGTGTAGCCAGCACCGTGCCCGGTCGCCGTTGTCTTTCCGGCGCTGATGTTTAGCCAGCACACACCAGGGAAGGTCCAGGACCCGGTTCGAGTTTATTGGTCACCGACGTTCGAGGTGGCTGGGAATCGGACTCGGGTCGCCGAGCTTTGTAGCACACAACGCTAACCACTGCACTCGTGCTCCTGCTGTTTCCATATACGCGGCACTGCGTCTGAGAACCCCGCCTCGCTATCCACCCTCACACCCGGCCCTGGTGCGCTCTCAGCTCGGATCGCTTCTAACTCCAGAGCATTGTTGCTAAACACAGGAGCATTTGATCATCTTCAGCAATGACGACTCCACTCTCGGCAACGACAACTCCACACACGGTGTCTCGGGGCTGTTATTGATCCATACTCGTTTTCCCTCTGCCTGTCCTTGCTCTCTGTCTCTTGCTCTCTCTTTAATAAATATTCAAGCTATTTCTGTGCAGCGCCTTCAGATGTCGTGACGTTAGCTACCACAAATGAAGTCAAAACGAATTGTATTACATGATGGGGACCACTTTATATAAAGGCTCATCGTTTGAAGAGGCAAGTACTGTTAGCGAGATGGTGGTGTGGCGAGCACTAATGTGTACACACACGATGCACTTTCTTACATTGCATAAGCACACAATATCCACACATGCTATGCTTATCTTTACGCATTAGCACACGCGCTGTACAAAGACAAACATCCCCCCAGGCAGTGGCGGCTCCTGCAAAATCTCTCAGGGGGGGGCAAATGTCTGGATGATTGATAAGGATAAGGTCCACCCATGCAATGGATAAATTAACAGCTTAAGCATGTGTAATGCGGGCGTAAGCGACCTTCCGGATGTGACGTCACGAGGAGGCGGAGCCAGGTGACGTGGGTGAAAGGTTGGGGTCCTTAAGCGGGGAAACCGGAAGGAGAAGGCAGTCGGGGTGTGAATGGAAAGGTGTGGGGCCACGCGGGCGTACGAGCCGAGGGGGCACCGTCAGAAGCGGGAGCCAACCCTGGGAACAGTAGGGAGCTACTGGGAGGTGTAAAGCTGCAGATAGAGATAGGCAGTAAGGCTGTGTGTGAGGGGCAGCGGGGTGGCTGCCAAGAGTCGCAGGAGCGACGAGAAGGCGAGACAGCACGAGGCTGTCAGAGCTGCAGCAGGAACAGCCAAGGGAGCTGTGTGAGAGTACAGCAGCGGAGCTGCTGTGGGGCTGCAAGAGCGACAAGAACAGCAGCGGGGCTGCTGATGTGGACTGGAGTGACATCGGAACCAGCACAGAGAGAATAAGAGAGACAGCCGTGTGGGAACGCAGTACGGACCGAATAAAGGACACTGAGCCAGAGATCGTGGTCAAGTCTTTTATTACACTGGGGTCAGAAGTGAAACGGCATGTCTAAGCAAGTAAGGAAGAAAATTCCCCCGGCGCCAGCATCGGCTTCTTCGTCCGACGACGACGAATTCCCTCCGACCACGGATTCTGCTGGGGTGGTGGAGGAGAGCCCTGCTGAGGCGAGCACGGGGACGGGCGTGGAAGATGTCGGCGCGATGGCGGGTCCGTCAACAACATCGGACGCTGAGCAAAGATGGCAACAGGTGGCAGAACAACTGGAGACACTCAAGGACGTCCTGGCGCATCTATGTCACCTCGTTACGCCAAGGAAGACGATGGAACGAGAAGGTGCTCCACGGGCCGCCACGTTGCCTGCCCTGCCGCCGCCATTGGCCACGCGGCAAGAAGACGCCATCTTGCGCGCTCCGCGGCGCCAAACCGCCATCTTGGCCACGCCGCGGGCCGACGCCATTTTGAATTTGCCTCCAGAACAACCATCATTGGAAGACGGCGTAAAGAGGAGTCGGAGTCGCCACCTTACTACAGTTAAGGAATTCTCTATCGGGGGCGATTGGAGCGCTTTCGCCTGCCGATTTTTGGCGGCGGTTCGTTCAGCAAGATGGACCGATGCGGAGGCCTTGGAAGTGTTGCCGACTCTACTGGACGACGAATCTGTTCGATTTTTCCGTTCCATAACGGCCGATAAGAAGAAGACTTTATGTGGAGTTTTTGAGGAAATGGCCGACGCCTATGAGCCACCTGACGACGCGCATCGGCGATTCGCTCAACGACAACGAGCACCCGAAGAATCGCCCGTGGCGTTCAGGGGTGCGGTGTTGGAGCTGGCCATGGCAGCATATCCTGACACGCCACAGGATCTGCTCGAGCCTCTCATATTGGGAAAAATGCTGGAGCTGTCTCGGGATCTGGGGATCCCCATGCCTGTGTGTGGGCATGAGAAGCTCACGTCCCGGGCGGCAGCAAAGTGTCTGGATGCGCAGTTTAATCTCCGTCGCTGGAAGCAAGTGGCGGCATGGACGGGTGGGCCCGTCAAGGAAGGAGGCGCGATGGGGTGGGACCCCACAAGGGCGATCTATGTGCCGGATGAGCGGGGTCCACAGGAGCTGACGGCCGCCTCCTCTCCATGGTCGGGACGCGGAAGGCCGGGGCCGCGCGCTACGCCATCGGGACGGGGCCGCCGGGATGCAAGACCTGCGCTTCGGCGCAACGAGGCCGATTGCTTCCGCTGCGGCCGTAGGGGCCATTACGCCAAAGATTGCTGGGCCCGCTTCCCGGGTCCGCCGCAGCAGGAGCCCACAACACCGGACAAGCCGACCAAGGAACCTCCGAAACAGGCATGTCGGCACGCACCAGACACTCGGCAAGGCTTTACACCTCACCCACCACCTTTGTTGCGCGATCCTATTGTTGTTGTTAAAGAAAGGCCATCGACGGGGCCTTGTCATTCAGTTACGCAGTGGCGCAAATTGGCACGGAGAGTTGTCGCGGCCGCTACGGGTTCGTCCACTGTACCGGGGTCTATACAAGGTGTGGACGTGCGCATTTTGGTCGACTCGGGAGCGTCTGCGACTATTATATCGGATGTCATTTTCCATCTGTTGGGCATTCTGCCGGGGGCTGTGCGTCCGGTTTATGGGTCTTGCGTCGCTGCGAACGGGGGTAGTATGGGTATCGTGGGCCAGGTGGATGCTAAGATATCTATAGGGGATGTGTCGGCTTCGGGCGTTGTGTTAATATCGAGATCTTTGGCGGTTCCTTGCTTACTAGGCACGGATTTTTTGGCTAAGATGCCCATTTTGATTAAAATCAATGAGAATTGTATTGAATTGCCGGGGGGCCGTCGAATCTCGTTTCTGCCGTCGCCCTGGGGGCGACCTGCTTCGGCCGTACAGGTGCAGGCGCTGTCCGTCGCATCTGTGGACATCCCACCTGGTTCACAGATGCTTATACCCTTGCGGTATCGGAAGCCCCTGCCCAATCGGCTAGGAGCATTAGGGGTCTTGTTGTCACCATCCGCCACGATAACAACGGGATTGGCGTTAGTTGGGGCACATACCATCGTCCGGCCGGATCAATTACCGGTTTTACAGGTGCTTAATGCGGGGGTGGAAAACATCCGTGTTCCGGCCGGTACGGTTGTGGCACATGCCACTACGGCGTTTGCGACGCACGATTGTCCGCATCGCCGGGGAGTGGTCGCTGGTGTTTCCGAGCCAAGGGGTTCGGATAATCGTTGGATCGCTACCTTATGTGACGAAAATTCTTCCCTGTCCGTGGGGCAACGTGATGCGCTGCGTAAATTGTTGCTGACGTATTCGGATGTGTTCAGCTCCGACGATTTGGATTTGGGACGCACATCGTTGCTTTCCCATCACATTGAGACGGGTGACGCTGCCCCTATTCGGTTAAATTCGCATCGGATGAGTCCAGCGGAGCGAGAACACGTTCGGGGGGCGGTGGAAGACATGTTGGCTGCGGACATTATATCGCCATCTAACAGCCCATGGGGCGCTCCTGTGGTCTTGGTTAAGAAAAAGGATGGCAACTTGCGATTTTGTGTCGATTTCCGGAAATTGAATAAGATATCGGTGGCAGATGCGTACCCCCTGCCGCGTATGGACGACTCCCTTGACGCATTGTCGGGGGCTAAGTTCTTTTCCACACTGGACCTCTCTTCGGGATTTTGGCAGCTTCCCCTTGACGAGTCCTCACGGGAGAAAACCGCATTCCGTACGCCGCAGGGGTTATTTCAATTCAACTGCCTCCCGATGGGATTGAATGCGGCCCCTGCTACGTTTCAAAGGTTGATGGAGCTCGTTTTGACGGGGTTGCAGTGGGAGACGTGTCTTATATATTATTGTGTTCAGCCGCACATTCGAGGAACATTTAACGCGGCTGGAGACAGTGTTCACGAGGATGCGCTCTGCCAAAGAAATGCCACCTACTGCAACGGTCCGTCCGTTATTTGGGGCACATTGTGAGTCCACGGATCCGGAAAAGACGGCGTGCGTCCGGGATTGGCCGACTCCGGCCTCCGTGGGGGATGTTCGGCGGTTTTTGGGATTTGCCTCGTATTACCGAAGATTTGTGCCGGGGTTTGCGACGATTGCGAGGCCCTTGCATCTCCTTACGGGTAAAGGACGGAAATTTGTTTGGGGAGAGCCGGAAGAGGCGGCCTTTCGGAGTCTGCGTGATCTATTGGCTACGGCCCCGACATTGGATTATCCCGACTTTGATCGCCCTTTCATTCTTGATACGGACGCGAGTGACACAGGTATTGGGGCAGTATTATCACAGTCTAAAGGGGGCGTAGAGCGCGTCGTGGCGTATGGTAGCCGAGTCTTGTCGCCTGCGGAAACACGCTACTGTGTCACTCGTAGAGAACTTTTGGCGGTTGTTTTTTTCCTACGCCAATTTCGACCGTACCTTTACGGTCGTTCGTTTATTGTGCGTACGGATCATGCGGCCTTGCAATATGCACTCAAAATGGACCAGCCATCGGGACAGTGGGCACGTTGGTTGGACACGCTGCAGGAATTTTCCTTCCAAATTCAACATCGGAAGGGAGTGCGCCATGCGAACGCTGACGCACTTTCCAGATTACCAGGGCGCGCCCCTTGTAAATGTGCGTCGGGGACGCATAGGTGTTCGCCGATTCTAAACCCCCCTCAGCCGCTTACGTTGGCCGTCGAGAAGTTGGATACTCCGATGGAACCGGGACCGACTGACGGGGTTTTGAATCTGCCGCGGTCTGTCTGGATTCGGGAACAGATGATGGACGAGTCGTTGTTGTCCATGCGGAAGCGGTCTATGAGGGACAATGGGAGTCCGAGCTCGGCTGTGGGGCCGCGAACCGCTCTCCGAGATGGTCTGCTTATGTGGCAAGAAAGGTTCCAGGAAAGCTGGCGTGTGGTGGTACCAACGTCCTTGCGATTTGAGTTGATTAGATCTCTCCATTGTGACACACTATTGCATTTAGGGGTGCAGAAGACTCTGTTGACGTTACAACGTCATTATTTTTGGCACGGCATGGCGACAGATGTCGTAGGGCACGTGCGCGCGTGCCCTGAATGCGCCCGGCGTAAGCCGCCTAAACATCCTTACGTGCCGCCTCTCCAGTGGATTCAGGTGTCTCGAGTCAATGAATTGGTGGCACTGGACATATTGGGACCCTTCCCACCATCGGCGAGGGGAAATAAATATTTGCTGGTAGGGGTTGAGTATCTCTCCCGTTGGCCGATGGCCTGGCCGTTGCCCAATCAGTCGGCCGCGGCCATCACCGACGCCTTTTTGTTTGGGTACATTATGGACAAGGGGGCGCCTGAGAGACTCCTCACGGACCAGGGCCGAAATTTCTCTTCTAAATTATTGGCTGAAGTGTGCGCGGGCCTTGGGACTAAGAAAATACGGACATCTCCATACCATCTGCAGACGGATGGTATGGTTGAGCGGCTGAACAGGACATTGTCTGCCATGCTTTGCCATACTGTGAGTGAACAGCAATCAGATTGGGATCTGCACATCCCCGGAGTGCTTTCGGCGTACAGGATGACGCCCCATGCGGCTACAGGGTATTCGCCGTTTTACCTTATGTATGGTCGGGAAAACGTGCCTCCGGTGGATGTGCAATTGGGTACTGGGGTGAAGGGACCTCGTAAACCACTCCCTGAATACATTCAGGACACGGTTCGCCGGGTTACGGAGGCGCGGGAAAACGCCCGCGTGGCTACGGCCAAAGCCCAGGCCCGGAACGAGCGGTATGCTCGGCGGTCTGAGGGGGAGTGCCCCTGGAAGGTGGGAGACCTGGCCTGGCTCCATTGCCCGCAGGTGCGGCCGGGGACCTCTCCTAAATTGCACAAACCTTGGCATGGTCCTGTGCGCCTCATTGAGGTTCCCAATCCACAGTCGGCGCGCGTTCAGATTGGGTCTCGCCGTTGGTTTGTTCATACGTCGCGGTTGAAACCATATGTTGCTCCCCTACGTGATGCGTCATCTCCCAATGTTGCCTTGCCGGCGTCTGTTGCTGCTGACTCTGACTCTTCCCCGCCTGCGTCCATTGATCTTGCTAGAGCGCCTGTCGTACCTGTTCCAGACAGGCCGACCGTGACACCGCGGGGGAGGAGTGGGCCTGTTCGGAGGGCGCCTGCCAGGGCTGCGGGACCTTCGAGCCCTGCGACCCTTCCGACCCCGCTGCAGGCGCGTTCGCGGAACACGACCAAGACTGATTCGTCAGGGACACGAGACGTCGGTGGACTTCCAATCGCAGCAGGGGAATTACCCCCTGCCATTCCTCGTGTTCCATTGCGTCCCCGTTCTACAAGTGGGCCGCCGACCGTCCGGGACGGGCCGGCGACCCGCACTCGTTCCAAATCGCTTACGTTTCGTTGATTGTATGTTGTTATTGTTCTTGTTCTTGCCGTCGTATTTATCGCATGCTTTCGTACGTTCGTCGATGTTACTTGTGTTGTTGTTCTTGTTGTTATATTGCATGCTTAGTGTCCTTTAAGGGGGAAGGTCGGTTCACCGCATTACGCTTTGGTATTGTTCAGCCGAGGTCGGCTGGGTTTTTTCTATGGGGGAGGGTGGTGTAATGCGGGCGTAAGCGACCTTCCGGATGTGACGTCACGAGGAGGCGGAGCCAGGTGACGTGGGTGAAAGGTTGGGGTCCTTAAGCGGGGAAACCGGAAGGAGAAGGCAGTCGGGGTGTGAATGGAAAGGTGTGGGGCCACGCGGGCGTACGAGCCGAGGGGGCACCGTCAGAAGCGGGAGCCAACCCTGGGAACAGTAGGGAGCTACTGGGAGGTGTAAAGCTGCAGATAGAGATAGGCAGTAAGGCTGTGTGTGAGGGGCAGCGGGGTGGCTGCCAAGAGTCGCAGGAGCGACGAGAAGGCGAGACAGCACGATACTGTCAGAGCTGCAGCAGGAACAGCCAAGGGAGCTGTGTGAGAGTACAGCAGCGGAGCTGCTGTGGGGCTGCAAGAGCGACAAGAACAGCAGCGGGGCTGCTGATGTGGACTGGAGTGACATCGGAACCAGCACAGAGAGAATAAGAGAGACAGCCGTGTGGGAACGCAGTACGGACCGAATAAAGGACACTGAGCCAGAGATCGTGGTCAAGTCTTTTATTACACATGTAAAGGCAACTTCACTTCTTTAATATTAATGAAAAATAAAGTGACTCTTACAATACATCTTGTTTGTTTCTATACTCACTATTAATACAATCCACTCAAGTTTATTTTATTAAAGATTCCACTAGGTGGCGACAAATTATATTGTTGGATGAAACGTGCTAACGTATGATGACGTAAGCACGTTAGTGCGAGCCCTCCCGGAAGCCATAGAGAATGCATTGCAGCGCCCGCCCTTCGAAAAAAAAACATCTTTGAATGTAAGTCTATGGGGCCACTCGGGGCGATTCTCAGCCGGAGTGAAATCGCCCAAAAAGAGGCGGTACTCCACAGAACGTGACATGATGCTGATTGGACTATATCCAGATGCACAGTGACGGCTAGCGTGACTCTGTGGTTGAATGACATTGGTGGTGCGTCGCCCAATCGCCCTAATTAAGAAACAGCCCCTGCCACCAGGTATAGAGATTAATATACTGTTGGCAAGCACCTATTAAGGCCGGTTAAATACACAAATATAAACTATTTTATTTTAGCAGGTAAGGCCACATATTATAGCTCAACGACGTGGCTTATGTGGAAATGTATACCAGCCAAATACTCTAATACTCTAAATGTTGATCCTAAATGTGGAGGGAAAAACCAGAGACATGCAAACTCCAAATATATAGGCGTTAGGGTGGGAATTGAACCCATGACCTCCTGTATACCAGGCGAGGAAGTTAACATCTTGCCACCGTGTCACCCGGACGCATGCAGGCTGAGGGTGGCCACAAATCCGACGTGATAGAAAACTACGCGCCGTGGCTCCGAAACGTCTCGTGGTCACGGTCACTTCCAGACCGCATCAGCAACGCCAAAACCCGACACTGGGGAGCCATGCAGGCAAAATTGATAATTTAAGAAGGTATTTGTTTATTCATTATCAGCATTTCCTTAAGGCCGCCATACATTTCGAAGCTACTATAGCGGATAGAGAAATACAAATCGAGGTGTACATGCAGTGTCACACCTCCCCTGGGCTCTATCTATCGTTCTAAACAACTTGTCCAAACTCTCGAGTGAGGATGGCCATTTCTCTCTTTCCCTGCACCTGCTCCAGGTGCGGTAGCAGGCCGGTGGAAATGAGGTGATTTTGGCCAAACAAAATCCACAACACTGAACTGTACAAGAAGACCGGTTGCCCCAATATCACATAAAACCTCAAGAGATGGTGACTCAGTTGGCTTGGACATGTACTCAGAATGGACCAGGACCTTTTACCAAAAATTGCCCTAAGATGGACACCACCGGGCAAAAGGAAACCTGGGAGGACCCGAGACCACCTGGTGCAAGACCGTGAAGGACGAGCTGGTGGCAGCGATCAACCTCGCTTGAAGCGAGGCTCAACATGTGGCCAAGGACAGGAATAAGGGAAGGGAGCTCATTGCGGCCTTGTGTCCCATAGGGGATGAAGAGAATTCACTAACGGGGGGAGGGGTACACAGAGCCCACCTCAAACGTCTCACTTGGAACCACGTTCTGTGCCAATGGCCGAATTCACAATAGTCATGAACGAGCCGGTATGTAGCCACATCCTACACTTTTATTACCTTGATTTAATTAAGTTATACTTCTGTAAGCCCTGTCCTTCATCTGTAGGCCCCTGCCTTTCCTCTTTAGGCTGCACCTCTTTCCTCTGTGTGCCTCGCCCCCATACTTCTTAAGCCCCACCCCTTCCTGTTTAGGCCCCACTCCTTGTTGTTTAGGCCTCCAACCATTCCTGACTAGGCCCCCACCCCTTCCTGTTCAGGTCCCCACTCCTTCCTGTTTTGACTTTGCACTTTTCCATTTTAACCCCCCCCCCCCAACCACTTTTTTAGGCCCCACCTCTTTCTGTGCAGGCTGCTGCTCCTTTCTCAAGGGCACTGTGTTGGGCTGTTTTAGGTGATTGTGGGGGTTGTGGAGGCAAGGGAAGGGGGGCAGCAGTGGTCAAGGTCGGTGGGGACGGTAGGGGTAGGTGAGGGGTGGCTTCACAACAACATCAGCCACAATGCCTCTTAGAGCAGCGATTGAATAATAGATAATTACCAGTCGACGGCGATACCGATGATGATTCCAAAGAACACAGGATGAGATGTTACTATCCTTTGTGCAAGCACTTCCAAGAGTTCATGAACAGTGAGCCTGGTGAAATTTGGGGAGCGCATCGTCAGTAGTGAACCTTTGGTTCCTAGGGTGTTTCGACCTTTCATACTATACACCCTCCCCAAAGGCGGCCAGCGACAGGGTGATCAATCCTACGCTTGCGTCCCATTCCCAATTAGTCATAGGAGTTGCCTTGTTGTTGATAGCCAACATCCCATGGGACTATGCATGGCAGGGGCGTCCTCCTCCCTGAGTCAAGCATTGTTGACTGCATACCTCCTGGCCCTCTCACTTTGGGGCCCAGCTGGGGTCTTTCCTCTTCATCCAGAGCCACTGCCTGCTGCCTTCTGCCGCCTCCGATACAGCTCTGATTGCCGAACGCTGGCTCTGGCCCTTAATAAAAACTATACGTACATTGGCCAATGCTATGCACGCACAGACACGCTATATAAAGACAAAGATCCCCCGTATAGCCTGAACAGACTTTTGCGGAAAGTGCTGTTAGCGAGGGCGTAGGTGGCCAACACCACGCTCGGCCGCCTCTGTCTCCCTCGTGGCGATTATTCCACACACTGCACCAAGTAGTCATTTGAGGCTGAATCGACCTGGGCAAGGCCCAGGACCAGTTCAGATAATCATCACTGGTGTTAGCCATGAGGGGGAATTGAACTCGGGTCACAGGGTTCCTAGCGCAGCACGCTAACCACTACACTACTGCTTCCCACAATATATACACACACACAATCATGCATTATGCAGACACGCAGTCACATGATGTACACACATATGCTACACATCCAGTCACACATTACAAAAACACAGCAGGCTCTCGTGTTGGGTCAGAGGGGCTTTTTGAACATCTCCTTCCGTTGGCGTCATCTGTCACGGGCCGAGAGGTGACAGGATGGCGTGAGACGTCGGTGGCTCTGTAACTTTCATCTGAATATGGCTGCAGTCAACTTCAAAAAGCCGGATCTCTCTTTGTTTGTGCATGGGGGGAGGGGGGATCGCGCAGTCGAGGGGGAGGTCTAAGAGCGGATACTGGTGGGAGGCTGTGGGGGGTGGTCAGAGTCTCGGAGGTGGCTGCCCATCTTTCTCGGCAGCAAGCGGTGGAATCTGGCGGAGGGGAGAAGGCGCTGCCGAGGAGGTGCGGGGCGGCATAAACGCCCTTGGCCACGATCACATCGCTTGAGTCACTGTCGGCTGGGCAACCGTACGTGTCACTCCCTTTCGGGATCTTGGCTTATTTGTGGGGTGGCCGCAGCCTTGGATTAGAACCCACCATGTCTGCAAATGCCGACTCAAAGAGACTCTGTCATGGCCATTATGAGCCACCCCCTCTTTCCCCGAAATCATCTCGCAGAACTACGGCCAGCTCTCGATTTGCCTGGCCTAGTGGAGGGGTGTGGCCCATGTGAATCGAAATCAATGGACAATGGTGAACATTGTAAAAGTTAGGCGACACAAACGCGTCATCTGCCGTTAAGCTCCGTAGACCGGGGTGGGGGTGACGATGCAGACTGTGTCGTCACTATTTCGTGCTTCTCTCACGAGTCTCGAGTAGGAACAGTGGGCAGAAGTGGCAGCGCAGTGAGCGAAGGCGTCAACGAGCGGGGAACACCAGACGCTGAAGCCGCTGAATGGATTGCGAACCTCAACGTCAAACCATGACTGCTTCCCCAGCCATACGGAGCATGCTGAACCTGTTATCGAGATGATCAACCCACAAATAATCAAGAGACAACTTCACGTCAATAATTCAGTTTCTGAGATTTATAGCTAATAGCTAACGCTCTTTCTATCTTTCTCTCTCTATCTTTCTCTCTCCATCTCTCTTTTCTTTGTACGACTCTTTTGCTCTCTATAGCTCGCTCTGCCTCCTGCATCTCTCTCTCTCGCCCTCTTGCTCTGTCACAATCGCTCTTTCTCTCTCGTATGTTTTGTACATTTTTTAACTAAACAATATTTGCACAGTAACAATATGGATTCGTGATGCGTCTGTGAGCAATGGAATGGGTTTTCAAGGCGAGGGCCTCTCCCTGTTCTCTCCTCATCTCTCTCGCGATTACTCGCGCTCTCTCCCTCGCTGCAGCAGCTCAGCGTCTCTGTATCTCTCTCACGTTACCAGGATGAGCAGCACCTGGTTGGCCAGGATCTGAAAGTCGGGGATGGTGGAGAACACGGAGAGCACCAGGCAGGAGAACACCATGATGAACCTGCACAGGCACACAACGACAAAGAGAAAGATCCCCCATGTAGCCTTAACAGACGTTTTTGGGCGAGTGCTGTTTGCGACCACCGACTTAAGGTCACCACTGTGGCACAACGAGGCGAGCTGGGCCACCTTTTTCCGTCCGAGTGGGGATGTCCCGACATTGCACCGACTAAATCTAGATTTTAAGTTATCGTGACTGTAGGAATCCATACTCTTTGGTTCTTTCGGTAAAGTCACGTAGGTATAAAATAAAATAAATTAAATCACGACGTTTCGATTGCAACACAAGCAATCATCATCAGGTGGGAAAACCACAGAAATATTTTTTTTCTCTCCCACTTCACTGTGCTCGGCCTTGCAATGGCTGAAGACCTGATGGGGGATTTGGAGTGCCTGAACACCTCCCTGCATCTTAGGAAACGGACTGTTTCAGGCATACTCTTTGGTTTCAGGCATGTTGGAGGCTGTGAACCATGTCAAAACAAGCATGCAGGACAAGCGAACGGAGGATCACTTTGATGTCTTGTTCACAAAAGCAACTGCAATAGCAACAAAGTTGGACCTACAACCTATTCAGATGCCTCATATCCGCAAACCTAACAAGCGTTACACCAGTCAGGCTGCAGCACATATCCATCCGGATGCCCAGTGTTTGTACAGAGCCAAATTCTACAACGCCTTGGACACAGTGAATACTCAATTCATAGAGAGGTTTGATCAAGCTGGATTCCACAAGCTTGAAAATGTGCTGCTACGCGGAGACATGGACAAGGTGGTAGACGAGTCTCTTGAATTTAATTCAAGATTACTGCAGGTACAGCTGGCCATGTTTGGGGCTAATTACACATATCAAACGAGCTCAGATGTTGCTAGCATTATTAGGGAAATGGTGCCATAGGTGAGAGGTATCTTCAGTCATAGAATTAAACAAGAAAAGGTAAAAAAGAAAACAGAGCAATGTAATACAATATACTATTAGACATTATTGTAAAACATAAAAAAAGTTCATATCATGTGTTTGTAAATTTTTTTTATATTTCAGGCAGGCAATGAGTTTTTACATTTAGATTTTTTCTGAGGGAGACCCCCAGACCCCCGGGAAGATTTGGTCCCCCCCAATGTTGACTCCATGGCTACGGTCTTGCCACACACACACGCTTTTGACTCCACACGCACACACACGCGCATGCTTTGATTCCAAATTGAGTGACTGTCACCAAATGAGTTCAAATTGCAGTGGCCGTGGACACAGGCGGCTAATTTGTATTTTTTGTTGTAGTTGGCCGACTCCACGGTTCCTCACACAGTGACGGCATTTTTTCAAAGGTCGAAGGTCGAACAACCAATTCCGCGCACGTGTCACTGCTCAATTTTGCACAGATAAGCTCGCCGCGGAAAGACGCGCGCTCCTGAAACGCGGGGGGAGCGAGAACGGGGGGGGGCGAGGCGCGGAACCATCGGCGCGCTCCGCGATTTCCAAAAGAAAAATGAATGAATCTATTCTTTTGTTGATCGGGGATCGAGCTCGGGTCGCTGGGCTCGCAGCGCAGTGCGCTAACCGCCAGTTCTACGGCTGCACCCAGACAATGAAAGACACAGATCGCCCTATAGCCTTTAACAGACTGTTGGGGCAAGTGCTGTTAGCGAGCACCTATGAAGGCCGGAACGGCACACGAGGGGGTGGCTGGCCAGTACCACGCACGTCCCCCTTTGTCTCCCTCATGGCGATGTTTACACAACTTACCAGGTATTCATTTCAGACCGAGTCGACCTTGGGGAGGCCCAGAACCGGGTCAGATAATCGCCAATAGTGTTGGCTGTGAGCGGGAGTCGAACTCGGGTCGCCGTGTTCGTCGCGCAGCGCGCTAACCCGCGACACTACTGCTCCCCACAATCGCACACGCACGCGCCACATCACGTAAAAATGCAAGAAAGTACTCACGCTCACAAAGATGTTTGTTTTCGTTCAAGTTTAGTCTGCACGGAGGGTTGTGGCGTGAGCCCCAGAGGGATGCCTACAGGAGGGAACGGTCTGGCTGCCATCACGCACTGCCCTCCGTACGTCTGGTCGGGGGTGGCCCAAAATCAGTTCGGATTCCACTCGCCACTGTTGTACGCTTTAGTCGGGAATCAAACTCAGATCGCCGGGGTTTACGGTGTACTACACTAACCACTGCACCATAACACCCACCCCCATACACAGACATACAAGAGACAAACTTCACCATCCCTTGGAGCCGACACGTTCACAGGCGGTTGGGGCAAGCGGTGTTCGCGCTGCTCGCGCAGTGCTAACCCGGCGATGTCAACTACACACCGTACTAGGTACTCATTTGGGGCTAAGTCGACCTAGGGGAGGCCCAGAACCGGATCGGATAATCGTCACTTGTGTTGGCCGTGAGTGGGAATTAAATAAAGGCAAAGATCCCCCCAGCGAGCAGCTATGAAGGCCGGAACGGCACACGAGAAGGTGGGCCGCCAGCACCACGACTGGCCGCCTTTGTCTCCCTAGTGGCGATGTTTACACACCTCACCAGGTACTCATATGATGCTGAGTCGACCTTGGGGAGGCCCAGGACCGGTTCTGATAATCGTCACTGCTGTTGGCCGTGAGTAGGAATCAAACACACACACACGACAACACAACAATCGCCGTTCACCACTACACACACGCACACTAAACTTTTTAAACTAAACTTTTAAAAACTAAATACAACTTTTTATTTTACCAGGTAAGGTCCACTGTGTTGTATAGCTCTTTTTCAGAAGCGACCTCGCGACAAATGATAGCTCAACGAAGTGGCCTTATCACGTGGAAATGTATAGCAGCCAAATACTCTTAACGCATGATGGCGATTCTAAATGCGGAGGGAAAAGTGGAGGACCCCTGCGACCAAGGATAGAGAGAAAGAGAGGGAGAGACACGCAAACTCCAAAAATACTGGCGTCAGGGTCGGGATCGAACCCACAACCCCGTGTATACCAGGCAAGGGAGTTGACATCTCGCCACCGTGGCACCCGCTATGACGAGGCAGTCGGCGTGAGAGAGCCAAGCGAGCGCGCGGGGGAGCCCAGGTCGCGTGGTCAGCGGAGAGTGTCGAGAGGGCAACGTCCATACGGCGGCCACTGGCGACAAATCACAGGTCAGCTCTCAAGCGGGCCCCGTGAGCGAGCGAGCGAGCCAGCGACAGCCCCGGCACACTTCACACCATTTCCTTTCCGTGCACCTTAATTATCTCTCGACGTTCGCCCCGCAAGCGAACGCGACGATCTCACCGGGCCACTCTTCCGCCCAATTGCTCCGCTGCGTCGGTCACTGCGGTGGTAGGAACAATACGCGCGGGGGGAGCGGAGGCGCGGTGGTTTGCGCACTGCGGAGTGAACTCCCTGACCCGAGTTCGGAGCGAGCGTCTCTCGCGATCGGAAAGGGTTTGAGTTGAAATTCAGGCTGGGGATTGGCTCAGCCATGCATTCCCCCCCCCCCCATCAGGGTCGATACAATGGGTTTGTGGGGAAGTCAACAGTGATGGACTCACCCCTGCCATAGAGGCAACTATGAGACAGGATGTAACGGGCTAAGTGAGAATACATGAGACGGTGGAGAGACTTGGTAGACAGCTATGGGACTAAGCATCCAGCTGTTGCTACTCTATACCGTGTGGTCGGAACGACACCCAGCCACCTTTTGCCTCCCCAGCAATAATTTTGACAGGTGGAACCAGTTGACTTAGGTGAGGCCCAAAAGAGGAGGGAGGTGCCGCTGCGGGTGTAACGGTCAGCCCACCGACCGGACTTGCAATCCAAAGGTCGCCAGTGCGGTTCCGTCTCCTGGCATGGCAGCTCAAATTATGTTGCTTAACTCCTCCTGCCTCTGTCCACCAGGCAGTCAACAATGGGTACACCGCAGTTAGCCGATCGGAAATTCCATCGGCAGGTGGAGTAGAGTGTGGGTGGGCTCACACCTGCCAACGCTTCAAGGGAAGACCACATACCGTCGTAGAGATCGCAGCGGTGGAGCTCCTTCTGGCAGCAGTGGCGTGAACGAGCAATTGCAGGAGCTGCGCCTTTACTTCTTTCCTGGGACAGCTTCGGTCACGACTCCGCGCGCGCGATGTGACGCGGGGCGCGGCCGCGAGCGGACCGCGGGAGGCCATTGCCGCCGGAGGAGGAGCGAGAGGGACGAGATCGATCGCTGGTAAACGCCGGAGCGCAGCGCCGGGCTCTCTCGTTGCGACGAGCGCTTTGCCCGACGAGCCGTGTGGTGCCGCGCCATCGTCGGTTCTGGCTGCGGGATGACGCTTGGCAAGCCGTCGTAATCCGCCCCACCTCCCTCTCTCCTCGAAACATTTCGCTGATTGCGCGCGCGCCGCACGCTCGCGCAATTAGGCACCCATAAGCACGCGATGGCCGCATAAACACTCACGCGAGCTCGCCAAACAAAAGCACAGGTGCACGCGCGCACGCAGGCGCTCCGAGTCGGCGCTAATCAAAGGGTAAGCTGACGCGACACCATTCAGTCGTTTGCTAGTGTCCTTGAGAAGCCCTCGCTCGAGATGAAAAGTTGAGGCCTCCTTATCAAAGGAGGCGCGAGTTGCAGCAAGGCCGGCGAAATGAAGCCAAAGGGAATGGCATAAAGACAGCGGGCAGGAGAGTTTGAAATTTGTGCTGTTTCCCTCTCGGCCGTGATGTCGGGTCGAGCCGCGCGATGTTTGGCATGATGTCCGACGTTTCGCTCCACGTGCGTGCTTCGAGCGTCCGTTGCCATTCAGTTCCTGCAGAAGTTCCCAGCTCGAAAGATCGAATACTTTGTTCCGCAATATTTAATTCGCATTTGAAGCACAGCAAAGTACAAAAGATAGGACGATAAAAAATACCAAACCCGTTTGCATCGAACCGTTGAAATTGGACATCGTATTGCATCGTAAAAAATCGTAACGCGGAAAACGTCCCTACGATTCTCTGTATGTTGAACTTCTTTCGCACCGTACGTAGCCAACCGTGCTCATCTGAGGTGCGGGGGAATCGGAGGTGCCAGGGAATCGGGCGGTGAGGGAGATGAGGTCATCACTAGGGTCGGACGGCCTTGTCAATCGCAGCGACTCTGGGATGAAAATAAAACCCCGTTCGTTATTAAGGGGAAGCCTTTAAATATTTTGTTCCCACGTGATTATCGTACAATCGGGGGCGGGCCGGTTCAATGGAAGTGAAAACCCACTGATTGCGTATTCGATGGTCGCGGAATTATCTCCAGAAAAACGTGTTTTCGCATCACGGCGATATCGTGAGGTTCACAACGCCCAAGAAACCCGGCCTCACCACGAGTGGCTTCTCTGGGGTGACCGCTATCAATAGAGATTACCGTTCGTAGGCATATTTTAATAAACACAATAAACAGGAAGGACAAGTTCAAAGGGCTCGCATAATGCACATGTGCGTAATTACGTTGCCTCAGTAATCTCCCCGCCCCCCCCCCACATTTTGCAAGAGCGCAGAAGCGTGGTCAACACTTCTACGCCTCTACAGTGAGGGAAAAAAGTATTTGATCCCCTGCTGATTTTGTACGTTTGCCCACTGACAAAGAAATGATCAGTCTATAATTTTAATGGTAGGTTTATTTGAACAGTGAGAGACAGAATAACAACAACAAAATCAAGAAAAACGCATGTCAAAAATGTTATAAATTGATTTGCATTTTAATGAGGGAAGTAAGTATTTGACCCCCTCTCAATCAGAAAGATTTCTGGCTCCCAGGTGTTTTATACAGGTGTAATGCGGGCGAAAGCGACCTTCCGGATGTGACGTCACGAGGAGGCGGAGCCGGGTGACGGGGGTGAAAGGTAGGGGGTCCTTAAGCGGGTAAACCGGAAGGAGAAGGCAGTCGGGGTGTGAATGGAAAGGTGTGGGGCCACGCGGGCGTACGAGCCGAGGGGGCACCGTCAGAAGCGGGAGCCAACCCTGGGAACAGTAGGGAGCTACTGGGAGGTGTAAAGCTGCAGATAGAGATAGGCAGGAAGGCTGTGTGTGAGGAGCAGCGGGGTGGCTGCCAGGAGTCGCAGGAGCGACGAGAAGGCGAGACAGCACGAGGCCGTCAGAGCTGCAGCAGGAACAGCCAAGGGAGCTGTGTGAGAGTACAGCAGCGGAGCTGCTGTGGGGCTGCAAGAGCGACAAGAACAGCAGCGGGGCTGCTGATGTGGACTGGAGTGACATCGGAACCAGCACAGAGAGAATAAGAGAGACAGCCGTGTGGGGACGCAGTACGGACCGAATAAAGGACACTGAGCCAGATATCGTGGTCAAGTCTTTTATTACACTGGTGTCAGAAGTGGGGTGCAGAAGACCTTGTTGACGTTGCAACGTCATTATTTTTGGCACGGCATGGCGACAGATGTCGTAGGGCACGTGCGCGCGTGCCCTGAATGCGCCCGGCGTAAGCCGCCTAAACATCCTTACGTGCCGCCTCTCCAGTCGATTCAGGTGTCTCGAGTCAATGAATTGGTGGCACTGGACATATTGGGACCCTTCCCACCATCGGCGAGGGGAAATAAATATTTGCTGGTAGGGGTCGAGTATCTCTCCCGTTGGCCGATGGCCTGGCCGTTGCCCGATCAGTCGGCCGCGGCCATCACCGACGCCTTTTTGTTTGGGTACATTATGGACAAGGGGGCGCCGGAGAGACTCCTCACGGACCAGGGCCGAAATTTCTCTTCTAAATTGTTGGCTGAAGTGTGCGCAGGCCTTGGGACTAAGAAGATACGGACATCTCCATACCATCCGCAGACGGATGGTATGGTTGAGCGGCTGAACAGGACATTGTCTGCCATGCTTTGCCATACTGTGAGTGAGCAGCAATCGGATTGGGATCTGCACATCCCCGGAGTGCTTTCGGCGTACAGGATGACGCCCCATGCGGCTACAGGATATTCGCCGTTTTACCTAATGTATGGTCGGGAAAACGTGCCTCCGGTGGATGTGCAATTGGGTACTGGGGTGAAGGGACCTCGTAAACCACTCCCTGAATACATTCAGGACACGGTTCGCCGGGTTACGGAGGCGCGGGAAAACGCCCGCGTGGCTACGGCCAAAGCCCAGGCCCGGAACGAGCGGTATGCTCGGCGGTCTGAGGGGGAGTGCCCCTGGAAGGTGGGAGACCTGGCCTGGCTCCATTGCCCGCAGGTGCGGCCGGGGACCTCTCCTAAATTGCACAAACCTTGGCAGGGTCCTGTGCGCCTCATTGAGGTTCCCAATCCACAGTCGGCGCGGGTTCAGTTTGGTTCTCGCCGTTGGTTTGTTCATACGTCGCGGTTGAAACCATATGTTGCTCCCCTACGTGATGCGTCATCTCCCAATGTTGCCTTGCCGGGGTCTGTTGCTGCCGACTCTCCCCTGCCTGCGTCCACTGATCTTGCTCGAGCGCCTGTCGTACCTGTTCCAGACAGGCCGACCGTGACACCGCGGGGGAGGAGTGGGCCTGTTCGGAGGGCGCCTGCCAGGGCTGCGGGACCTTCAAGCCCGGCGACCCTTCCGACCCCGCTGCAGGCGCATTCGCGGAATACGACCAAGACTGATTCGTCAGGGACACGAGATGTCGGTGGACTTCCAATCGCAGCAGGGGAATTACCCCCTGTCATTTCTCGTGTTCCATCGCGTCCCCGTTCTACAAGTGGGCCGCCGACCGTCCGGGACGGGCCGGCGACCCGCACTCGTTCCAAATCGCTTACGTTTCGTTAATTGTATGTTGTTATTGTTCTTGTTCTTGCCATCGTATTTATCGCATGCTTTCGTACGTTCGTCGATGTTACTTGTGTGTTGTTCTTGTTGTTATATTGCATGCTTAGTGTCCTTTAAGGGGGAAGGTCGGTTCACCGCATTACGCTTTGGTGTTGTTCAGCCGAGGTCGGCTGGGTTTTTTCTATGGGGGAGGGTGGTGTAATGCGGGCGAAAGCGACCTTCCGGATGTGACGTCACGAGGAGGCGGAGCCGGGTGACGGGGGTGAAAGGTAGGGGGTCCTTAAGCGGGTAAACCGGAAGGAGAAGGCAGTCGGGGTGTGAATGGAAAGGTGTGGGGCCACGCGGGCGTACGAGCCGAGGGGGCACCGTCAGAAGCGGGAGCCAACCCTGGGAACAGTAGGGAGCTACTGGGAGGTGTAAAGCTGCAGATAGAGATAGGCAGGAAGGCTGTGTGTGAGGAGCAGCGGGGTGGCTGCCAGGAGTCGCAGGAGCGACGAGAAGGCGAGACAGCACGAGGCCGTCAGAGCTGCAGCAGGAACAGCCAAGGGAGCTGTGTGAGAGTACAGCAGCGGAGCTGCTGTGGGGCTGCAAGAGCGACAAGAACAGCAGCGGGGCTGCTGATGTGGACTGGAGTGACATCGGAACCAGCACAGAGAGAATAAGAGAGACAGCCGTGTGGGGACGCAGTACGGACCGAATAAAGGACACTGAGCCAGATATCGTGGTCAAGTCTTTTATTACACAGGTAACGAGCTGAGATTAGGAGCACACTCTTAAGGGGAGTGTCCCTAATCTCAGCTTGTTACCTGTATAAAAGACACCTGTTCACAGAAGCAATCAATCAGATTCCAAACTCTCCACCATGGCCAAGACCAAAGGGCTATCCAAGGATGTCAGGGACAAGATTGTAGACCTACACAAGGCTGGAATGGGCTACAAGACCATCGCCAAGCAGCTTAGTGAGAAGGTGACAACAGTTGATGGGATTATTCGCAAATGGAAGAAACACAAAAGAACTGTCAATCTCCCTCGGCCTGGGGCTCCATGCAAGATCTCACCTTGTGGAGTTGCAATGATCATGAGAACGGTGAGGAATCAGCCCAGAACTACACGGGAGGATCTTGTCAATGATCTCAAGGCAGCTGGGACCATAGTCACCAAGAAAACAGTTGGTAACACACTACGCCGGGAAGGACTGAAATCCTGCAGTGCCCGCAAGGTCCCCCTGTTCAAGAAAGCACATATACATGCCCGTATGAAGTTTGCCAATGAACATCTGAATGATTCAGAGGACAACTGGGTGAAAGTGTTGTGGTCAGATGAGATCAAAATGGAGCTCTTTGGCATCAACTCAACTCGCCGTGTTTGGAGGAGGAGGAATGCTGTCTATGACCCCAAGAACACCATCCCCACTGTCAAACATGGAGGTGGAAACATTATGCTTTGGGGGTGTTTTTCTGCTAAGGGGACAGGACAAATTTCGATTTAAAGCTTTCGTGACTGCAGGGATTCATCTTCTTGGTTCTTTCGGTAAAGTAACGTAGAAGGGAAGTAATAAATAATAAAAATAAAACATAATAAAATAATTTTCACGACGTTTCGGCCACAACGGATGAAGATGAATCCCTGCAGTCACGAAAGCTTTAAATCGAAATTTAACCGCCACTACGGGGTGGGATTCCATAAAACTTTAAGATCCTTCAACAAGCTCCGTGATAAGAAGGCTCAGCTAATCGAGTCTCTCACCTTTCTGAAGAGATGCCGCGACTCTAAGGTAATACCAATCGCATTTACACTAACCTCTGCTACTGTAACCTATTCTAATGCTAAACGAATTCTGTCTAGAACCAGCTTAGCTCTTATCTCAGAGAAAATCAGACTTACGCGCACCGAACTAGATCAGTTAGACAAGACACTCTACGAATCACACTTATCTTTGACTGCAACAATGTCCACATCGGATTTGGAACATGTAGATAATATGACTGCCTCTTCAGCTGCCGCTATGTCGACCAAATGTAAGAACAACTTGATTTCCAAATTCAACCGCTTCTCAAATAAGAGACCGGACCCACACACTGAAAAGCTAGACGTTAACAAAGTCGTAATTAATCGCAGTAACAGTTCTATTTCTGATGGTCTGAAATCCGTGTTGGCTAAAGGACTAAACTTTGCAGTCACACCTAGACACATACCAGTTAATGATATCATTGCCCGAGTAGATGTGGCTCTCAAGGGCCTGGGTCACATCGCTGCAGATGTAGCAAGATCTGAAATCGCTGCAACCCTCAAAAACGCTAAGATGCCAGCTAGTAACATCAGCAAAGATGAGCGTTTTGAATTAGCTCAATTAAAAAAGAGGGATGACATTGTCATCCTCTCAGCCGACAAAGGCAATGCCACTGTCATCATGGACAAAATAGAATACAACAACAAAATTCAAGAACTACTCAACGATGGCAGCTATACAAAAATAAAAGAGACCCCACCAACAGTCTCATCATTAAAACCAACAAAATAATTTCTGATTCAACCGCATTAATTGATCAAACCAAACAGTTCTCGTTGAAACCTTCTGCAGCCAGGCCACCAAGATTATATGGCCTTCCAAAGATACATAAAGAAGATACACCTCTTCGTCCCATTGTCTCTACTATCAACTCCCCCACCTACAAATTGGCTCGTTTTTTGTCTGAAATCCTGCGGCCTTTCACTGGAAAAACCACCTCTGCGGTACTAGACTCTACGGACCTGGTATCGACAATCAAGGGAATGTCCCTGTCCCCAGACGACCTGCTTGTCAGTTTTGATGTGGTTTCCTTATTCACCAAAGTTCCTGTACCTGACACCATCGCAATCATTGAAGACTTGGTTCATCAAGGACTGAATACTGGGGTACCCCCCCTGATGAGACACTGCTTAACCAATACATACTTCACCTGGAATGGAACTTTCTACAAACAAACTGAGGGCACCCCAATGGGCTCCCCCCTATCTCCGGTTGTAGCTAACGTTTTCATGGAGAAATTTGAGACTGACGCCATCCAGACTGCCACTCTACGCCCGACCTTATGGAAGAGGTACGTAGATGACACTTTTGTCATCTGGCCACATGGCCGGCCTGCTCTAGACCAATTCCTCGACCACATCAATTCCATACACCCAGCCATCAGATTCACCATGGAAGTCGAAAAAGATGGCAAGCTACCCTTTTATGATGTCCTAATTAAAAGGAGACCTGATGGTTCAATGAGCCATTCTGCTTCCTCTTAGCATCTTTCACGCGACGGTCAATGGTATAGTGTATAGCAGATTGTATAATTAGTATAAAATTGTAATGTTTAATACAATGTATAAGGTAATATACAGTATCGTAATTGTATAGTGAATATACAGCACTGTGGTATACAGTAGGGTGGGTAGAATAATACTTAGGGTAATATTATAGTCGAAGGTATAGAGTGGTGTATAGTAATACAGTATATAATTTAATGTTGGTTTTGTCTATGGTAGTATATAGTACGGGGTAGACCCGTGTGATGTAAGAGAAAAACGTTTAGCTGGAAGCATATTATATTTTTTGCGACATAGAATTGTAATGTATTACTTACTGTTAGTAGCTCAGCTTATTGGAGAGTATATTTAGTATACTGATGATACTATGTAGTTTAGTTTTTTACGTGGTTGTTTAGTAACTGCAGCTACATACTATTAACATTCCTTCCCTTTGTTAATGCTACCCCCATCCCCTCCCTTTGATGCTGCTAATCCTGCATAATGCACGGGCATAATATGACTTTGAAACACCCCGCCCACCTCCTACGCATTTCCCATAAATATGCTAAATTCCTCTTGATATGCAAATTATTTTGTCAAGGCGCTCTTCTTCCCACCTCCCCCCTCCAACCCAGCTTAAATATACGCTCCAAGCTTGGTGGTGTTTCATTCTTCACCTGAGGACGGCTGCTTGCGTTGTGGCCGAAACGTCGTGAGAATTATTTTATTATGTTTAATTTTTATTATTTTATTACTTCCCTTCGACGTGACTTTACCGAAAGAACCAAAAAGGGACTGGACAACTTCACCGCATCAAAGGGACGATGGACGGGGCCATGTACCGTCAAATCTTGGGTGAGAACCTCCTTCCCTCAGCCAGGGTATTGAAAATGGGTCGTGGATGGGTATTCCAGCATGACAATGACCCAAAACATACGGCCAAGGCAACAAAGGAGTGGCTCAAGAAGAAGCACATTAAGGTCCTGGAGTGGCCTAGCCAGTCTCCAGACCTTAATCCCATAGAAAATCTGTGGAGGGAGCTGAAGGTTCGAGTTGCCAAACGTCAGCCTCGAAACCTTAATGACTTGGAGAAGATCTGCAAAGAGGAGTGGGACAAAATCCCTCCTGAGATGTGTGCAAACCTGGTGGCCAACTACAAGAAACGTCTGACCTCTGTGATCACCAACAAGGGTTTTGCCACAAAGTACTAAGTCATGTTTTGCAGAGGGGTCAAATACTTATTTCCCTCATTAAAATGCAAATCAATTTATAACATTTTGACATGCGTTTTTCTGGATTTTGTTGTTGTTATTCTGTCTCTCACTGTTCAAATAAACCTACCAGTAAAATTATAGACTGATCATTTTTTTGTCAGTGGGCAAACGTACAAAATCAGCAGGGGATCAAATACATTTTTCCCTCACTGTATATAAGGAATGAAACAGTTAGACTTCTCCACAAATCTGGCTGTCGCCTGATGAAACTAGTTGTAATTACTGGTGAAACGTCGTACTCAGGTTGTAAATGTTGTGGCTTGGCTCTCCAACACACCGGTGTGCTGTACTAGTGACGAATTGGCACGTTCTGTTTACGTGACAACCCTTACTAGTTGGCTGTGTCGGTTGGTGGCGGGTTTTAATGACAAATTGATGTGGTTGTCCCACCTGATGACGATTGCTTGTGTTGCGATCGAAACGTCGTGATCTATTATTTTTCTACCTACGTGACTTTACCGAAAGAAGCAAAGAGTATGATAAATTGATATATGTACGCGTTCTAACCCAAAAACCTATATTATGGATGCATTAGAGTATTTGTACATTTCCACGTGATAAGCCGCTTTGTTAAGCTATCATTTGTGGCCAGGTCGCTTCTGAAAAAAAGCAACATAGCTCAGTGGGCCTTACCTCATGAAATAAAAATGTAGAAATATGTTTTAACAGTTTATAAGAGGACAACGCGTACCTCATCAAACAATGCGTGCATCTTTTGCCACAAGCACGTGCGGTTGATGCAGACTTTGAGGAAGCCTCGCAATAGGCGCGTCTATTTGGTGTTTGAACATCGTGACACCTCCCGTGGTTTTTTTTTGTTTTGTCGGGAGAGGGCATAAAACCCCGTGCTTTTTTTCACCAGGCCGAGGTGACGTTCACGATCTCAGCAGGCGACTTCCACGCGGAGCGAGGAGCGCTCTGCCGAACGGAACGACGCCTTCCTTCTTTCTGATATTTCTCATTCAGTGGCTGTCCCCGCTGACCGGACACAGACAGAGAGAGAGAGAGCGGACGGTAAAGGGCTCCAAAAACGCACGCCGCCGCCACCGCCGTGCTCAATGGAGGCATGCGCCCCCACCCCACCCTCTCCCCCCATCCCCGCTCAAGCTGAATAAGTGCACGGTTTATGAAATTGTAATGCACTCCGACGACTTCCAAGAAGATGAAAACATTTCCATTACGGAAAGCCACGGGAAATCTAGCAAGATGCAGCGGCAGAAAGAAAAAATATGTTGCAATGTAAGGAAGTTAATTGGGTCATTTAGGGGACTCGCGTTATTGTAGTGTCAGAGCTCTGAGGCACCGTCATCATGAAAAGCCGTGATTCGCCTACTGCTGGATGATGAACTGCGATGCCGCAATCATTCTCACCGGGAGACGGGTTGTGGCATGGCTTCTGTCCTTTGGCTTCTATTCTGTCGTGGGCCTTATCCATCGGTCTTGGTTTTACCGTCTCATTCCGTCCGTCGCCTTCCTTCTTTCTCCCCCTATTCACGACGGTGAAGGGAACATCCCGGCGTCCCTTGAGTGTGTAATGACATCGGGGATGTCACTGTATGGTGCTGGCCTGGGAGAGCCGTGGCGTGCGATGTCCTTACATCGCGGGCAGCACCGGGTGGGTTGCTGTGTGATGCCGGCTCTAGCACAGCACGGCGCGCGATGCACTGTCATCGGGTACACCCCGTAGGCGGGTGTAGTACCAGCCCCAGCGGGGCTTGGTGTGCGCTGGGATAGCGCGGGCACCACGCATGGCGTGCAGTGCGGGCTCCCACAAGGGGGAGCGGGAGAGTGTCAGCTCAGGAGTAGGGTTGCCCCGGGCCATGGCACTCTGGTTGACCCCATAGACACGTTATCTGGAGTGTCCACAGAGAAGGCCCCAGGTGGGGGGGGGGGGGGGGGGGGCTAGGGGGTGATCACGTGTCCAGGGAGAGTTCTCGAGGGGGATCAAGAGGGAACTTGAACGCTCGAGAAGGCCGGCCGGCGGGGCCGAGGGCGGAGCGGCCCCAACCCGGGAGGATATCAGGTGGGTCCCTGAAAGGGACCGGGGTCGATGCATTCTACAAGCTGAAGCTCCTCGTCTACAAGCTGGAAGTTCTACGGCCTACGAGGCATCAACACGTGGTCGGGGACCTGAGTGAGAGTCCGACCCTTCGTAGCCATAACTCCTATGTATAGTGTAGTTAGCTGGGTGGTCACCACCCTAGGCTGTATCTGGTAAAGGGTCAGTTACCCCTTTGTGTTAACATGTTGATGTTAAATAAATGTGTTGCCTCCAAAGAATAACGTCTGCGACTCAGTTGGACGTGCATCGCGGTGGGGCGTCGTTGAGTTTCACAACGACAAATAAAACCCGCCCTGCGCCACTTAGCACCTGTGCCGAGGCGAGGGTAAACTCTGAGGCTTTCACGTGAAGCGTCGAAGGCTCGCTGCTGGCAGGAGGTCACGGGACAGACCCAGGTGGTGCCATGGGTCGACCAACTGAGATGACCGGCCGATGCACCCGTCAGCTGTTTGCCCCCTACTCGCACGCGCCATCCCACGCCACGCTTCGTAGCGATCCGGTTCACGGCCCGGGATGCCCAACCGCTCTGTGGTTGAGACTGGGGTGGTGGGGGGTCAGCCATAGTCACGCGCCTCACAGCGGACTTAAAGGTCCCGCGATGCCGGTCGCACAAATAGTCTATCAGCAGCTGGCCGCGTGCGCCCGAGACGCGGCCTGAATTTGCCAAATTTGTTCAATTACAGCGCAAATGACTCACTTGGGAAAACACGGAGCGCACGCCACCGCGAGTGAAACTCCTGCAGATGGAGGGTTTGAAACACCGCGCCTTTATGACAGCGCTCGTGCTGTAAACAATGCCCAGAACACCAAACGTCCTCGTGATTTGGTCGGATTGTATGATCCGACCCGTTGATTCTGGTTCGTGAATCCATGGCAGCGAATCAGCGAGCACGCATCACGGGAGCGGCACAGGAACGCACCGTCGGTTCTGTGGGCTAACATACAAGAAGGTCAGAGTGGCGAGATGTTAACTACCTCGCCTGGTATACAGGAGGTCGTGGGTTTGATCCCTACCATGACGATGCCTGTATATTTGTAGTTTGCATGTTCTCCCAATGGTCGTGTGGATTTTTATCTGGATCCTCCGGTTTTCCCCTCCACATTTAGAATCAACATCACGCGTTTGGAGTATTTGGCTGTTTTAAACTTCCGCCACTTAAACCACTTATTTGGGTTATAATTTGTGGCCAAGTCGCTTCTGAATAAGAGCTATATAGTTCAGTGGGCTTTAACCCGGTAAAATAAAAAAAGTTTACATCGCAGTTTAGTTTATAGGTCTGCTGAATGAGCATTTAGGGAGTGGCTTTTCTGCTGTCTACAGCCCTGAGCAGCCAGTGGTTAAGAAAAAACAATCCATAATCAAGGTTTTTTTTTTGTTAGATCGCATGAATATAAATGCGTCTTAAAACCCGCCACCACACGACACAGCAAATTAGTAAAGTGTCACGTATTAAGAAATCTGTCACGTAAACATTTCTGGCTGTCGCCTGATGATGCTCGTTGCAATTATTGGCGATACGTTGTACTCAGATTGTAAATGTCGTGGATTTATTCTCCAACACACCGGTGTGCTGTACTAGTGTAATGCGGGCGTGAGCGACCTTCCGGATGTGACGTCACGGGGAGGCGGAGCCAGGTGACGTGGGTGAAAGGTTCGGGGCTTTAAGCGGGTAAACCGGAAAGAGAAGTTAGTCCGGTGGTGAATGGAAAAGGGTGAGGCCACGAGGGCGAACGAGAGGAGGGAGGCACCGCCGGCGAGCGGGGGCCGACCCCAGAGTACAGCCAGGAAGGCTGTGTGTTAGAGGCAGCGGTGTGGCTGCAGAGAGTCGCAGGAGCGACGAAGAGAGAGAAGAGTACAGCCAGGAAGGCTGTGTGTTAGAGGCAGCAGTGTGGCTGCAGAGAGTCGCAGGAGCGACGAAGAGAGAGAGACAGCACGAGTCTGTCAGAGCGCTGCGGAGTAAGCAAGAGCGAGAAGAGCAGCAGCGATTACAGCCAAGGGGGCTGAGAGTGAGTAACAGCAGCGGAGCTGCTGTGGGGGCTACGAGAGCGACCGAGGCCAACAGAGGGGCTGCTGGAAGAGAAGAGAGAGACATCGGAGTCGGCACTGTGGGGACTGAGCAAAGAAGAGACAGCCGTGTGGGTGTACAGCACGGACCGAATAATAAAGGACACTGAGCCAGACATCGTGGTCCAGAGTCGTTTATTACACTGGTGTCAGAAGTGAAACGGCTTGTCAAGACGGCTCGGAAGAAAGAATATTCCTGTGCCATCATCTGCTACATCATCCGACTTACGATTGAGACAGATGGCGCAGCTGGAGACCTGGAAAATCGTGCTGGCGAAACCGTGTGAGCTCACCACGCCGACGACGGCAGTGGGGAGAGCCGATGGTGGTCTGCAGGCCGACGCCTTGCCTGCGCTGCCAGCGCCATCTGCCACGCGGCACGGAGACGCCATCTTGGGCGTGGCAGGGGAGAAACGGCGGGAAGCCGCCATCTTGTCTTCACCGCGGCGGGGAGACGCCGCCATCTTCAACATCGCGGCGGAGAGGCAGCCTTGCGCTGCCATCTGGAGGTGCCGCGGGGAGAGCAGCCTGCTGTGAGCTGCTGTTTTGCGAGGGGGAGCTGCGAGGAGAGGACGACGACGCTACAGCTGCTGGGGCGGGAGCTCTCCCGTCCTGGCTCGGGTGCGTGACAACGGAGCAGTCAAGTCGCCGAACGAGTTCTGCGAGACGACTCAAGTTGCCGCCCTGCCATCCTCTTCTTGCTGCAGCCCCGGGCGGGTCGTAACGATACGCAACCGGCCTTTACACACACCTCACCCATCTTTCGAGGGCCGGGTGGGGGCGATTTTGTTCTCTCATGACTCGATTGTGCGGAGCGCGGTTCGGAAAGTGTGTATGTGTGTGTAATAACGATGAACGCGCTATCTGCTTGTTGCTCGGTGTCAATTAAAGTGTGTACGTGTGTTGAGAATGGACGGAGAGTATGCTGTGCTTGCTGAGTGTTAAATTGTGTGTGTGCGCTGCGGTGTGGAGTTGTTATATTGATGGCGAAGTTAATTATTAACTCGGGAGCGTCGGGTATCTTGCGCTGTATCATCTCGTGGGTTACCTTGTGCGATGGGCTTAATTGAAAAATATATATATATTTTTTTTTGGTGTATTGTGCTGCGAGGTGCTATGTGCGATGTGGTTGTTGCAAGAGAGATAATATTTGTGTTGTTGCTGCAATGTTACGACTGGATTAATGGTGTGTTGGTTACCTGCAGATCGGCTTGCTATTGTGCTTAAATGTGCGCGTGTGATCGCGATATGCTGACTGTATGTTCTGTTACACCGTTCTGTACGGTTATGGGGTGCGATGCATTGATTGACTATTGGGGTTGGGATGTTATTAATTGTGCGTACCTGTTTGGAAATTGGTAACAAATTCGAGGGGGACCCTATTATTTGGTCGTATGGATGTTATGTACACGCGATTTTGTGTATATTATGGGTAACGGCGCTTTGTGAGAGAGAGAGCGCGCTTTGAGGGTGCGTGATGACGCCGTTGTGGGTGTCTCAAAGGTTAATGCTAATGGGACCGTAAATTGGCGCCAAGTTGCGTCGCGTATTCGGTTGATCGCATGCAGCCACGAGTTGCTTATTTTGTGACCCACAGCAAAGGGAAGCTGGGGTGCACGAATGGAGAAAACTGGCCACGTGTTCGCACGTTGGGCCGCCATTTTGCGCACACGCGGGGTATGGCGACGATGCGCTTTGCGGAAAGGGCCGCCATTTTGAGTGCGCGCGAGATATTGCGCGAACGCGCTGGGCGAAGGGGGCCGCCATTTTGAGCGCGCGGGAAAAACCTCGGTGGGGCAAATATTCCATCTGTTATGCCTGCCATTGTTGATTGGGTGATGCACGAGTGGTGGTCACGTCGGCCTATGGCTGATGGCTGACCTGACAGCCGGGAGGCGAAACCTCCGTGGTATGTCTTAAACTAATGGGCCGTGTGCTCATATGGCTCGGGGAGTCATGGTTCAGTTGTGCGGTGGCAGACTGAACCTGGTGTGCCGGGGGCTCACGGGATTTGGGTTAGGGCGTTATTGTCTCTATAAGAGAACATTACCCCATGGGGGGGGTCGTTGATATCTGGCCTTGCCGAGGGATTGATCTTCCCTTGGCTATAAAGCGTCAGACTATAAGAGGCTGGTGTGTGTCCATCGCTGATGGGATAGTAAGGGAGGAGCATGGCCGAGTGCTGCTCATCCCCGAAATGGCACTAGCCGAGAGTATGGTAAATGGATGTTGCTGTGGGTTGACGACCACGGTGAGGGTTACGGCGAGTTAAACGTTACCGCTGGGGAGCGTGGCTCTCCACGCGAGGGTGTGCGATTAGGGGTTGTTGGTTTGTTGAGAGTGACTGTGGGTACATGCTGTGTACGTCTGAGGTCTGTGCTGGTCCTCAAGGGAGGACTGCTGGTGGGTAAGAGCAGAAATTTTTTTGTTGTTGTTGTTTTCACGTGTAAATAATATTGCTGTTCAAATGTAAATACTGGGGCGTCCATCGCGGTTATTTGGGTAATTATTGGGGTTTTCTTAAGCGGCCCGGAATTACATCATCTCTATCCTGGGGCCGGGGGGCTGTCGTGTACGACATGCGGATGTGCGTTGTTGTGCTTTGTGCTGTTGTTGTTCTTGTTGTTATATTACATGCTTAGTGTCCTTTAAGGGGGAAGGTCGGTTCACCGCATTACGCTTTGGTATTGTTCAGCCGAGGTCGGCTGGGTTTTTTCTATGGGGGAGGGTGGTGTAATGCGGGCGTGAGCGACCTTCCGGATGTGACGTCACGGGGAGGCGGAGCCAGGTGACGTGGGTGAAAGGTTCGGGGCTTTAAGCGGGTAAACCGGAAAGAGAAGTTAGTCCGGTGGTGAATGGAAAAGGGTGAGGCCACGAGGGCGAACGAGAGGAGGGAGGCACCGCCGGCGAGCGGGGGCCGACCCCAGAGTACAGCCAGGAAGGCTGTGTGTTAGAGGCAGCGGTGTGGCTGCAGAGAGTCGCAGGAGCGACGAAGAGAGAGAAGAGTACAGCCAGGAAGGCTGTGTGTTAGAGGCAGCAGTGTGGCTGCAGAGAGTCGCAGGAGCGACGAAGAGAGAGAGACAGCACGAGTCTGTCAGAGCGCTGCGGAGTAAGCAAGAGCGAGAAGAGCAGCAGCGATTACAGCCAAGGGGGCTGAGAGTGAGTAACAGCAGCGGAGCTGCTGTGGGGGCTACGAGAGCGACCGAGGCCAACAGAGGGGCTGCTGGAAGAGAAGAGAGAGACATCGGAGTCGGCACTGTGGGGACTGAGCAAAGAAGAGACAGCCGTGTGGGTGTACAGCACGGACCGAATAATAAAGGACACTGAGCCAGACATCGTGGTCCAGAGTCGTTTATTACACTAGTAATAAATTGGCATATTATGTTTACGTGACAAACCTTACTAATTGGCTGTGCCGGGTGGTGACGGGTTTAACGACAGGTATATTTACTCGATCTAACCCCAAAAAACCCTCTATGATGAATATTGGTCACGAAAGCCTACATGTTAAGCTAAAAAAACAATCCACGTTTTCACCGTTGACTTCCACACTAATTGGAACTATTTTAGCGACCCCGGAGGGATGATGGGCCGAGGTCAACCCACAACCAGGAGTTCAACTCGCAACGTTCTGATTGCGAGCCGCTCGCTCCACCGCTGAGCCACCCGGATGGGGTGCTGTCATCCACGAGTGCAGTACATTAAGGGTAAACGTTTGCTCTGCGATGGTTAAGTAATGTAACGTGATTCCACACTGAGGAGAGACAGCAGCAATATGGAATTACCATAAATAACACACAATGACTCGTAAACCAATCACTATCGAAGAGAGAGAGAGAGAAAGAGCGACACTCAACCAAGAGGCAAGCAGCCAGGCGGTGAGCTGGCTCAAACCCCCCCCCCCAAGCTCTGCGGTCCTCTAGATATGAAGGTGTTATCGGTCAATCAGTGAGTGTTTAGACGTGGGAGGAAAACGCAACACCCGGTGAATACCCACCCGTGCGAGGGGGAAACACTCTATCCCGTACAGGTGATACTTTTACCGTTCCACATTCTGGCGAGCGAGGGTACGGCCTCCTCCTCGACGCCCACGTCAAGGGACTTGCGCAACATTTGTGCGGCGACCCACCAACCCTCGCCGCTGCCTCCACAGTGCTGGATTACAGGCCGCCACGGGGAGTGTAGCCGCCACCAGTCCATCTCTCTGGCGGAGCCCACTCCTGCGAACACTGCTAGCGCGTGGCTCCTGAAACCCGGCTCACAATTTTCCAGCCGGTGGCATTCCAAGCCATTGATTTAAATAAAAAAGTGTCTTGTTGTTGTTGTTGTTAATTTTTGAATTATAATTCATCAACACATGCTTATCAGAGGGAGATTTAGTCACAGCTGATTATCACGGCAGCTCATTCCGTAAATATTTGTGCAGCAAGATGAATGACTAAACAATGCAGGGTTTCTGGTGTTGTTTTGGATAGCACAAGCGGTGTCTGTGTTCCCATGCAAAGCTGGATCGCTGCCTTGTTTAATTACCAACACAACAGCTTGTGTATAATTTGTTTTTAATTTGGTGTGTTTTTTTTTACGCAAACGGGAACAAATAGATCACCGTAAAAGTATATTGCACTCCCAGGACACACGGGCGCAAGAGATTGCATTTCTTCTGCAGATTAATGGCCCAGCGATCAAAGGTCTCACCACTAAGCCGGTTTGCTTAGAGTCTACGATTGGATTCCCGCTGCAGACATCGGGAGATTCCTGCACTGACATGATCAAATCATACCATCCTGTGTACAGCGAACATCAAAGGCCCTTCGATGTTATTATTTGCGGGAAGAAGTATTCACTACCCAGTTGAGAGCATCATCTTTCTCGCTACGCTGGGGAACCCGGTTTAATCACGGAGCTGGCTGAAGCCTGGGACTCGAACCCAGGCTCTCATGAGTGCTGGCTCAGTGCTCAGGACTCTGGAGACAAAGTTAGATACGGGGCTTAGGAAGTGGGCTCAAACACGGGTGGTGGAAACCCGGCATTTACAAGCAGTCATCGAAGCTGTGCCAGCTAAGTTGGCTCCGACGTGGCCATTATGAACACCCTGAACCGTTGTGAACCCCACTTTCAAGTGGCGGGCACTTTCTGCCACTCGACGATGCCAGCTTTGGTATTACACGCCGAGTGCGTGGCACCGCGATGGAGCGCTTGACCCCCCCACCCCGCCGCCCCCGGGTGAGAAGGTGCTGAGTTCAAATCCAAGCCATTACTACCTTGGCTGTCCAAGGTAGTGACCGATTCTCGCCATGCGAATATCCGATTCCCTATTACTAGATTGCGACCTGCAGAGGAGGAGATGATCACAACCCAACATATGCGTTTATCGGAAGGCACTGCATTTGTTTTTCTCTTGTTCACTGCGCAAAGCGATAACTTGAACGCTTTGAAGGAAATTTTGACTTAAAACTTTCGTGACTGCAGGAATTCATATTCTTTGGATCTTTCGGTGAAGTCACGTAGATGTAAAAAGCTAATAAGAATAATAAAACAATTAATAAAAAAAGAAACAAAATTAAAACCACGACGTTTCGATCACAACACAAGCGACCGTCTTCAGGAGGAAAGAGGGTTTGAAGGACTTGAGTCAAACCCATCGGAGGGGACTCTGCCGCATCAGGAAGCCGACGTTCCGAGTGCTGAGACGCGATAATATTACAACTCCCCACCACGATCACGCGTGACGTTTCTACGCGACGTGTGCGTTCTCCTCATCGGCACATTTAGCTCATTACGGAAATGATTGGATCATCGCACGATGCTCATTTCATTCGCTGATCGGTGCCCTAACGAGCCCAGAAATTCGCATCGTTCCAGCAGTCGTACCCATAAAGCCGTAGCGCCTAGGGGAGAGTTTGGGTCTGGGTTTGGCTGCGTTACCGTAGCACACCTATCAACCTCTTATCAGTGCCTACCTTCTGACAGACCAATTCAGACAGTATTAGTCACCCCCGTGTCCTTATACACCTCAACGTTCATCCTACAAAGTCCCATCACAAGGGAGAAATATCAAGCCGCAATCATTTTTTGCCCGTATTGAAACGGCTGTACGCCGTATGGACCTGATAACTCAATTTCCCTGTACAAGAATACGGGGCAATCCGTATGGGTTGACAGGTACGCCGTAAGGTCTAACAACAGCCACGTCAGGCGTCACAGCAGTGATTCCCGACTTTTTATGGCTACTGTGCCGCCCTTTGTTGAATCTAGTTTCAACCGACCCCCTTGCCTGGCCCAGCATGGTTCTGAGAAATAAATGTATTAATAATCAACGTCAATATGTTAACCGATTGTCCGTTTTGTGAGGTATCCTAACTAGCTGCTTGGAACTGCAAGCGAATACAAATGTAATTCAACGGACGCTCTACACGCGTGATGTGATGTGTTCACGCTCGCTGGTTACTCTTGGAAACCCGCGTTGTTTACGATCAATGAGTTCGAAAGGTATTTGACATCGTTGTAGGTTGCCATATAGATTTAAAATTATATTATAGCTATTTTACATTGTCAGATACATACACGGTTATGCACCGATGACTCTCACGTGCGATATAATTTTCACACATTTTAAAATCATCTCACGTGCCTCCTGGGACATGACCACGTGACCCGCAGGGGTCAGCGTGCCGCCGCGTCAAAGCAATGGGGGGCCACCTCTGAGGCCCTGCGTTGGAGTCCGTCGTTTTGCAGCCGCCCGCGATTAAGGCGTCTTTTTTCCAGCGAGGCGAGCTGACGGCGCCTCAAGAAGCCCGGCAATTGTTGTCGAAACAGAAAGCATGGGCGCAAGCTGGCAACGTGCCAGAGCGCAGCCGCACGCAGTGGCACGGCTCGTCCGGGGATGGTCGGCATTACATGTCGAGGCCTCGGCTGCGAAGTTCAGCCAGATTGAGTAAAACAAGAAAAAAATAACACGTTTCACAATGTTTATTTTTTTTGCAGCCATTTGGTGACCAATTTGAGATCGTGAACATCACCTCGGCCTGATGAAAAAAAGCACAGGTTTTATACCCTCAAACACAAGTCTGCATTGACCACAGGTGCTTGTGGTAAAATATGCAAATATTATTTGATAATGTATGCATCGTCCTTGGAACTATGAACTATAAAAAATATATACTTTTTTTTCTCCAGGTAAGGCCCAATGAGCTATGTGGCTATTTTTCAGAAGCGACCTGGACACAAATGATATCTCAATGAAGCAGCTTATCAGGTGGAAATGTATGGCAGCTAAACACTCTAATGCATGTCTAGAATTGCGGATGGAAAAACCGGAGGACCCGGAGAATAATCCACGTAAACGCGGGGAGAACATGCAATCTCCAAATATACAGGCATCAGGATGAGGATCGAACCGACAGCCTCCTTGTATACCAGGCGAGGTAGTTAACATCTCACCACTGTGGCGCCCCTGATTGGCCTACGCCACCCGTGTTAAACCAGTGCACGCCAAAAGGCAAATAGCACAAAGGCAATGCAAATGTCAAAGCATTATTAGCTCGGGTTGAGCAATTATATCGGTATATTTGAGAAAGAACCCAGTTTCTAATAAAGGGTGGCTAAGATTTGGACTCAAATCCACGCTTCAGCCCTGCTGGCCGATTGAACACGGGCAGGGCAAGAGGCCCTGAAGGCACTGGCCAGGGTGGCAACGCTCATCAGTAACGTTCATCTCCACGAGAGTGTTCGGAGCGCTGGGAGCCAATCTCCCCGGCAGGCGCCGCGCGACGACCCTCGACCCCGCGACCCCTCCTGTTGCGGGGTCTCCCATCCGCGCGAGGCCTCGCCGCCGCTCAATCAGCATTGCCTCTCATCTCAACCTGCGGTCACTCCTTCTACTCACACTCCTCCCCACCGCTCATCACCTCACACACGGCTCGATAAGTTGCACGGGGAGACACGGCAGCTATGCATGTGTACGTATCTATGTTGGAGCTTATTTCGCGCCGTACGTAGGCCAACCGTGCTAATCCGAGGTGCGGGGGAAGGACAACAAAAAACAATCAAACATGTGCCTCTCGTCGAATAGATGAAGGCTTCCTCAGGGCCTTTTAGTTTACGAGGGGGTCTGTATGTTTGTATGTATGTTTGTATGTATGTTGAATTTCTTTAGCACCGTACGTAGCCAACCGTGCTCATCAGAGGTGCTGGCAACTTGCGGCCCTCGGGCCGTAGGCGCCCCGTGGGACCTCTCGTGGCGGGCCGGTCTCAGAGTCTCTCGGGGCGATGCGCGGGGTCGCGATGAGCGCACAGGCACGATGTCAAGCTTGCGGACCCCTGACGGGAAGGAGGGCCGCTCACATGGCCCACCGACTCATCTGGGTCGCCCATAACCGCACCCGTACCGTCGCCCGCACAGACGTGCAAAGCCGTGTTTTGCCAAGCGGGGCACAAGATGTGTGCGCGGCACTCGCGCAACGGGGGTCCCATTCGCCGAGATCTTTAAAGCGCAACGTAGTCGCGTTTCCGCGGCGCTCGCGGGGACTTCTCCGGCGATCCGTCGCCCACGAGGTCGCTTCAACGTTGCAAAAATAAAAAAAAAACAAGAGGGGCTGAAACGCTTTGGCTGCGCCGCCGCGTGTTGTGCCGCCGCCTGCCGTGACTGCTCACGTGCCGCCAATTAACCCCGGCTGTTGACTCCGATTAATCGCTTCTCAAAATGGCATTGAGAAAAAACATAATTATAATACATTTTAATCTTTAAAACGCATTTGACCGGTAAATGCTAAGCAGTGGTCATCTGAGCACACCTTGGTCACAGCCTGTTCGTGTGGTCATAACAGCGGGGTACAGTCAGCGAGATGAATGGCAACCCTCATTTGAACAAGGACACAATTTTGACTCGGTGACTTTATTGGTGACCGGACCGAGTCCCAGCCACTCGCTGCCGTTGAGAACCAGATTTTCAATCAGGGGTGGTCGAAACCCCGATTGCGATGCGGGATTCCATCCGCGGCCCTCTCATTGCTCCGACACGGAAACTACCCCCGGGAGCCACTCACCCGGCTGTCTTCATAGCACTGATTTTTTTGTTTGACGGGAGCCACCATGCACTCGACGACGCAGCTCCCACGCCGACAAGCAGCGCTCGCCATTGATTGCGCGCGTCGTTGTTTACAAATGGGACCGCCACGATCCCGACGGAGGGAGGGAGTGCGAGCCGACTCTGAATTCCTCACGCCTCGTCAAGGGTAGCGGCGTCGGTGTGGAAACTGTAGCCCTGCACGTAACCAACGTGACTGTCAATCAGATTACACGCAAACAACTCTGATCCCGCGCCAGTCATCCCCGCGTCGCCTTCCCACCAAACCCGCTGTGTCGGCAGCCTCGGTGTTGTCACCGCGCGCGCGTGGGGTGGTGGTGGTCGACCAACGTCAAGGAACCCTCGCTGGGCTCTGAAGCTTAGCAGGGCTTGAGCATGGATAGTGCCTGGATGGGCAAGCAGGTTGTTACAGGCTGCTGCGTGGGGCTACGTAGTGGGCAGCAGAGGGCGGTGCACGAAAGCCCATAGTTGGACTGTACGTCTATGCTCCCGCATGTATGCTCCCTGCATTCACCAACCCACACTAACCAGCGTGGTGAAGTATGGTGAAATAATCCGCACGAGTCTCACGGTGTGAGGAGGCCCTCCTCCAGCAGCGGATGGACAAAAGCGCTGTGCAAGCAGATTAGCGAAAGTCACCTCATGAATACAAACGATTGCACATAACAAAGACAAATATCCCCGGTATAGACTTAACATACTGTTGGGGCAAGTGTTGTCAGTGAGCACCTATGAAGGCCGGCATGGTACAGGAGAGGGTGGGTGGCAAGCATTACGCCCGACCGCCTTTGTCTCCCCAGTGGCGACGTTTACGCACCGCACCGCGTACTCATTTGACGCTGGGTCGATCTAGGGGAGGCCCAGGACCGGTTCAAATATCCGTCACTGGTGTTGGCCGTGAGCGGGAATCGAACTCGGGTAGCCGAGTTCGTAGCGCTACGCACTAACCGCTCCATCACCGCTCCCTCATACACACAAACACACTTTCACAAACACTGTCACACACACAGATACACCGGTGTGTTTACAAGATGCATATGAAATCACGGACATAGAAGGTCCCGTATCTGCGCAACGCGTTATTGCGTTTTGGAATTTCAAATGAGGACACGAATCCATTTGCTATACTCGTCATGACCGCGACAGACGACTTCGCTATTTAAATATAGATCATGGCATCCGACGTATCGCACGCGAGCACTGCGTGTGCCACAACATTGTGCGCACTGCTACCGCATTTTGCCTGCCAATCTGCGTTATTCTGTCCAAGCCGTGCGAGGCATTCACATCTTTTAATGGTCCCATAAACGCGATTGCATTTCTGGTCACGGAAACGAAGTCGCTCGTTGATCGCGAATCCCACATTTCGAAAAACGAGCACCACTATCATCATCATCGCCGTCTATTATTTAGACTGCGCCGCCCATGCAGGACATCTCGAGGCACCGGAACAAAAGGGGCGTTTGAGATAATGGCTCGGCAGGGAAGTGATTGCAGGCCACACGCGCTGTTCGCAATCAACCGCGGTGCGGACAATGTACACGGACACGCGAGTACAAGCGCAATTCGGAAAGCCACGTTGCATGTGAGACTTTCAATTCTGTCCACTGCATTTGAGTCATTCGCAAGCTATCTGAACACAACGGCTTTACGGGACTTTAGTCCTAAACTGATGAATTGCGGGTGCGTTAAAATACTTATCAGTTTAACACGTGCAGGCTCTAGCGACCAATAGCATACATAATAGAGTTTTTTTTTAATGGTTACATCGCATAGATACAAATTTGCAAATCCACATTCTAAATGTTATGGGGTTACTTCCAAACACACCGGGTGTGCTGTACTAGTAACGCATTGGCACGTTCTGTTTACGTGACAACCCTTACTCATTGGCTGTGTCGCGTGGTGGGGGGTTTAAGGGTACATTTATATTCACGTGATCTAACCCAAACATCTGTATCATGGATAAAATAATTACATTCCTGGATAAGCTGCCCCACTCGGTGGGAAGTCAATGGTGGGAGAGCTTTGGAGAGATAGGCTCATGGCGCGAGAATGTGGAGTTTTCACCACTCCCACCACTCTCCCGGCACACGTCCCCACCGCTCGCATGAGCGGGGAGGAAAGAGGTCAATGCTATTCCCGCACGCTTATTGGTTCTTGCGCCGACACCCCTGCAGTCACTGAGATCATCAACTCACTCAGAGTGGCTCAGGTGGCTCACAAAGGCCCCGTCAGAGCACTAAGCTGGCATCAATGATCCACCAACACCCACTTTCTTTGCCATCTCTGTGATCCACTAACCCCCTAATCGACTCAACACAGAAGATCCCTGGAGTTTGATCTTCCACGAAGCTCGTGGTCCACCTTAAATCACATCAACTGCACACACCATGGCAACAGCAGATGCGGACACCTGATACAAACATTGAAAATTAAAAACCCTCCAGTAGCGGTGTGCAACTGCGGTCATCCAGAACAAACCATGAACGTATAACGATCCACAAAAATACAAAGGAGACATCACAGCTATGATGATACACTACTCCGCTGCTCCTGACGCAATTATTTGGGCTTAACTAACTGAATGTGAAATTGTAGCTGTTGCGCTGCATCTACATCAGCCGTACGCAAGAAGAAGCTACGCGATCCACCAATCCTTGCCTCCGGAGTGATGGATTACAGGTGTGCACCAGCGCTGATGTGTGCAAGTCAAGCACCCATTAACTAATTTCTCTATAACTGTTTTTCGTCTTTAGTTTGTTGTCCTTCCCTCGCACTTCCGATGAGCACGGTTGGCTACGTATGAGAGGCTCAGAATAGGTGGCCAATGGCATCAGAACGAGGGTCGACTGTGCTCAGGTTATCAGGTTTGCAATAGCGGCGAGCAGACCATTGCGCACCGTTCGCTGCTGAAGGTCACGTGGCTGGGCGTGAGCGTTGCGGGGGAGCAGCGGTGCAATGGCCGGCGCTCTTCCTCGCCAACGAATCCAGTGTCCGCTAGGTTAATTCTCGGCCATGGTTTCAAATGAGTGGTCAAAATGTCTACCAAACTGGTCCTGGACCTTCCCTAGGCTGACTCAGCCTCAAATGAGTATCTGGCACGGTACTAGGGAGACAAAGCTGGCCGAGCATGGGGAAGGCCACATCACCCCATTCGCAGCTGGCCTTAATAGGTGTTCACTCAGGCTGCCACCTTTACTACTGGAGACCAAAGTGGGACATGTCTCTGTCTCAGCCAGCATATTTCTCCGTCCATCATCAGTACGTATTGTGCAGTCTACTACGGTAAAGTTCAACGGAGCAATACCGGTACCAGATCTCGTCACAAATCGATTCCTGCCACCCGAATGCAGACGCCAGTTCCCAGACTTTGGCAACCCTAGCGCGCTCTCACCGTACAGTCTCTTCTCCCATAACGCGTCGTGTCGTTTTCAGAACGCGAATTGGGTATCAAAAGCGACGAATGTATTCGGAAGCACATTGTTTCATAACGCTGGATGCGAATTGGATAACACGCTATCGAGTGAACGTACCTACGACGCGCGAGTAGAAATACGCAGTTGTGCGGCTGCCTCGGCGTAACATCGCACAAGGCATTGGGATACTGCTGGATGCTTCGAGATGCTACCCACACGACTCAGTCTTTGTTCGGCCTGCGTGCGCATCTCACGTGTTGTCGCGGACTCTGCCTTAGCCTACATTATTAATTATAATGCGATTTCTCCATCACGCGGCGTTCTTCAGGAACATAACTACCGTGTTATAAGAGAACAGACTGTACTTGCCTCAATAGCCTGTATGTCTATAAGGGGGATCTTTGTCTTTGTGTGCGTAATGTAGGTTAGCACGTGCAGTGTGTTAACATAGTGGGAGCGGTGGCGTAGCGGTTATCATGCTGCGCTACGAACGAGGCGGCTCGAGTTCGATTCCTGTTCAAGGCCAACACCAGTGACGATTATCTGAACTGGTCCTGGGCCTTCCCTAGGTTGACTCAGCCTCAAATGAGTACCTGGTACGGTGTGTAAACATCGCCCATGGGGAGATAATGGAGGTCGGGCGTGGTGCAGGCCTCCCACCCCCTCGCGTACCATTCCGGCCTTCAATGGTGCTCGCTAACAGCACTTGACCTCAACAATCTAGTAAGGCTATATGGGGGATCTTTGTGTAAACATCGCCACTTATGGAGACAAAGGCGGCCGTGCGTGGTACTAACCACCGCACTTGCCCCCAAAGCTATGTTAAGGCTATACGGGGGATCTTTGTATTTGTTTGTAACGTAGGGAGCAGAGTGGGGCATGCACTCTGCTATGAACCCAATGATAATGGCAGCGAGTTGGTTGGACTCGGTCTGATCGCCAAGAGTCACCGAGTCAAAGTTGTCTCCTTGTTCAAATGTAATCCGCTAGTATTACCGTATTAACAGGATGTGATCAAGGTGTGTTCAGATGACCACTGCTGAACACGCTCAGACATGTATCACAGTGTCCAGTGGTATCTGAACTTGCTGCGGAACTCCCCTATGTCAGCTCCGCACGAGATGGGTCCCTGGGAGGTGTGTTAATCGAATCCATCACTTAGGAGGTGCCAGTACGGCAAGTAGATTCGTGCAAGTTTGGAAGCTTAGAGATTATTCCCTCCACATGCCCCTGCATGAAAAACACATAAAAGCGTCTTAAGACTTTTTGAGGATTTTCTGTATGAATCGGATCATCATCATCATCTGTAACATGTCTGTATGTTAAACGTATTTGGCAATTTAAAAAGCCAACCGTTGCAGAAGCAACAGCACTACCGTCGTCATGATCATCATTTCATCGTCATCATGATCACGTTCTGTGTCCAAACCGCTCCAGTAGACACTATCATGGGAGCAAATGTTTCTCTACATTTCTCCAGGGAAAGAATTTCACCTAAAAAGTGCAGAGTTTCAGTGGACGAGCAGGACGAGTCACCAGCCCAGCGTCACCAGTTGATTGACGAGACCGTGCGGGAAATTCCCCAAACTCCCACAATCAACTCCGTCGGCGGCTGACTCCATCTTGCCGACGTCAACGAGACTCGCGGACGGGGGCCATTGGCGGAGGTCGCCGCGGATCAATGCGCCGTGCGCCGGCTGTCCAAGCGAATCGATGGCCACGACGATGACAGATGGCTCAACTCCTCCGCAACCCCCTCCCCCCCGCTCATGTCGAGCCCTTCGGCGTGCGCGGGATGAGCGGTAGCAGCGGACGGGCGGGCGCAGTCTGCTGGCCGTCGTGAAACCGGCCGCTCGGGAATCGCGAAATTGCGCAACGCGCGACCGATTTTCCGTCATCGTGCCGAAGGCGTGGCGGAACGATGGCCACCAACATTCTTCCGCGTTAATCGGGCGCACGAGGTCACGGGGTCAGGATTTGCATGTCCAGGGCGTTGGCTTCAGCACCATCACGGTCATTCCGACACCCTGCTCTAAGTCTACCCCCAGTGGTAGCTGTCCCTGTATTGTATGCAGCGCCGCCCGACATATGGGCATTAGTCTGATAGTAGGGAACGATGTTGCAGTGTGTTTTTTCCCAATTGAGTAATTTGCGGGTAATCTATTATAAAAGCCCGGAATTCCGTTTGTCCGTTTATTCGTTTGTCCATCAACTGAAATATGAGTGCCTTCTGAACCAGTATGATCAATATAATTATCGTTTCATAAATTACTGTTTCACCCATTATCCAGAAATACATCATTTTCCATTTATTGAGTATTTGTTTAGATTTCTGATGGTCGCGGTCATGGACGGAGGGTGCAATAAAAAAATATCTAATGAACTTTGATGTACGACCCAGTAGCATCTGGACACATTGTGGGGAGAGGGGGGGGAGAGAAATTCGGTGGGGCGACGGGCGAGACGCGAATCGCCGAGAAGCCCTCCACAGGAGCTAGAATTGTAGACTGAGGACAGGGCATCGGAATGACGGTGATGAGATGTACGGCGCTGGAAGATGCCGAGGCATTGAAGCCGCCGAAATTCTAGCGGTGAAAATGTTGACAAATTTGGGCCTTGACACTAACACATGGATTACATCCATAATGCAGGTTTTTTTTGGGGTTAGATCACGTAAATATACAAAATGCCGTTCAGCCCGCCACCACCCGGCACAGCCGATTAGTAAGGTTTGTCACATAAACAGAACATGCCAATTCATCACTAGTAAAGCACAACTTACTATTCGGCTGTGTTGGGTAGTGGCGGGTGTAACAACACACTTATATTTACGCGATCTAACCCAAAAACTCCTGTATTTTGGATGATATTGCTCGCGAAAGCCTTCGTGTTAAAATGTCTTCCACTTTAGTTTTTTTCTTCTTCAAAATCATGTCGCAGGTTATTTAACATCCACCGCGAAACAGGCGGGCCACACGTTTGTGGACGAGAGGCATCCGTCTTCTTGGTTCTTTCGGTAAAGTCACGTAGAAGGAGAGGCATCCGGTATTAACCAGCGTAGCCACTGGGCTCGAAACAGCCAACCTCCAGCGGCAACACGCTGCTGCCCGGCCGCGTCAATGAATTATCGAAGCGCAGACGTCGGTAATATGTTCGAGGCGTCTTCGTTTGGGGAAAAATAAAAATAATAACCAGTTCTTATTCACCCATCCTCCGCGGGAGATCGTTAATAGCGCGGTGACTATTATGGCCCAGCCGTTGCCATACTCGAGGGCTACATTAGGAATGTGTTATCGCGCTCAATTAAACATCACCACGCTGAGAATATTTAAATCGCAAGAACGCGGCGCGTGTTTTGCATGTGAAAAATGTGATTTTTTTTAATGCTCGCCCCAAAAAAAAGTGTTACTGGGGCAGTGCGTGCGTGCATGCCGCAACAAGTAATTGATGTTTTTTTTTTATTAGAAGCAACCGACGATAATGATGACGATGCGAGCCCATTGACGGAACGTTTTAATAAACCGACGCGGACCCATTCACTGAACATACGCGGCATCATAAATACCGCTTCTACTCACGAAATGTGCGGCGGAGGGGGGGGGGGCAACCATTTCAAAGCAGAAGAGCCGTTAATTTTTTGTCTTTGACCAAAAATAGTTGGGGAGCCGCATCACGCCGCGGAGTTACTTGTGCACAAACACAGCAGCAGGTGTATGCATACCTGTTAGCCCATACGTTTCACCCGCATTCTTGTCAGCATCACGCGTTTGGAGTGTTTGGCTGCTGTACATTTCCACGAGACGATAAGCCACTTCGCTCAGCTGTACTTTGTGATGGCCAGGTCGCTTCTGAAAAAAACTTTAGAGCTCAGTGGGGCCTTTACCTGGTAAAATAAAAACAATTGTTTAGTTTTTAAGACGCCTTCTCCTGGCTCAAACTCTGCCTGTTCCATACGGTTTAACCCGTATTTGTGTACAGGGAAATTTAGTTTTCAGGTCCCTACGGCGTACAGCCGTTTCAATACGGGCAAAACTATGTTTTTGTCTATTTGTTTGCGTCTATCCCTTGTGATGGGACTTTGTAGGATGAACGTTGAAATTTATCAGGGCAAAAAGGTCTGAATTGGTCTGTAATAAGGTAAGTACTGATATCGGGTTGACAGGTGTGTATACGGCAAATGACAGACACACACATCACACACATCTGACGTAATTAAAATAATAGCTGATAGAATAAACTGCGTCTATTTAGTTGTTTTTCCTCCCCCCCCCCCCCGAGTTATTCTACAGTTTGACTACACGTTTTTGTTGTCACCACGACAGTGGCTTGGCGTCCGTGGGAGAGTAGGGCCCGGTTTTACGGCGATCCGATTTACCACAGGGTTTCCGGGGACGCATTGTGACGTCGTAAAAGCGGGGACCGCCCGTACGACTGCGCTTTAGAGCATAAATATGCGCGTAAAGTAACATCGAGTTGTCGTCTTCTTATCGTCCAAAAAGAACAGGCAGCCAAAGAGCAGCAGGATTTGCCGATCCCCGCCCCGGGCTAGATTTTGACCAATTGCCAAATTTCAAAAATGACATTGCGAGTGACTCGATTGTAATCGACACCGTAATCGTCGCCCCCCCCCCCTACCGTGAAATCTTGGCAGGGACCCTCCTGATAATGCATCTTGAGACTCGGCGAGGCTTTGCTGGGAAACCTGGAAACATGCGTTTAGACTATTTAGATTATTTTGCTGCTATAAATGTCCAAACGATAAGCCACTTTTTGAGCTATCATTTGTGACCAGGTCGCTTTTGCAAAATAAGTTAATACCTCAGTGGGTTTTGCCTGGTGGGATGGGGATGGTTTAGTTTAATGTGTATTTGTTTGGATTATTTGTTTATCTTTCTTGTACTTTGCACTCCAATCGCGTTTTTGTACTGTTTGTTGTTGTAACGTTCGTACCGGCCGCGACTGGATATCTGTGAAAAAGGGCTTTATAGCTCATCGGATTCCTCCCGTATATATTCTGATTCTTAATTCTGAAGATTAGATTGGAATGAGCTCGAATCCCTAGTCATGGCCAAAAGCAGGGGCAAGTGACATCTCAACCGGTCCTGAGCCCACACTGACCAGCGTGGTGAAGTATGGTCACAGCATTCCTGTGACTGGCACGGAATGGAGAGGCCTTCATCCAGCAGTGGATTCCCAGGGGGCTGTGAATGGTGGCTATGTTCATCTCTTGATCGTTCAAGGCTTTCGCTGTTGTCTACTAACTCATTGACTCTGTGATTTCAGTGGACAGTCTTGGAGCTGGTGCCAGTGTGACTGGCGTTCACAATCCGCATGTCTGGGTACTGACTGAACCTTCCCTCGCTGGGCCCATTGGTGTGCTGCGTCTTACTTAACACGGGCGAACGACGCACAGCAAGACGGAGTAATCCCCAGAGACGCCGGTACTGCGGTGTGGCTGGTGCTGATGTAAGTCGCGTGGTCTGTGTGCATGGTTTGCTGCTGCTGCCCTCATTAACCCGAGCTGCCAACGCCACCCATTACGTTTCTCTCCTAACTGCGCTCGGAAAAAAAACGAAAGTTATCATTGAAAAGTAATCACTCGATACACGCTGAGTAGCAATAATCTGCTTACACGTGGAGAAAAAGTGATAGTAGAAGACTACTATTGCCTACCTGCCTTTCGGTAATCCAATTACATATTAGCAGAGCAGCGTCATTTATTATGCATGTGCTTAGCACTGGGGATGCATTAGACGTGATTAAGAATGGCAATATCTTGCGCTTGATACAATTTAATTGCAATTACCGCCATGTGCGGAAATCATCAACAATTTACATTTTAATATCAATGCGCTGCTCATAAGGGGTCTCTCATTAGAGGAAAATTAGCGGTCTCGTAACTCGCTCGATAGCAGACGTTGGGGAGGAGTAGCACCCACAATCGTGAGCGACGCCACTATTAATGAGCAGAGTGTTACGTTTCCAATAAGCTTGCGCGCGCCGCGCATTCTGAATCCAAGTACTTCTCACATAGGAATCGGTTAATTTGAATGTTTAACGAACACACGGCCTCTGCACATGACAACGCATTGCGGAATTCGATAGTTTCAAATCAGATTACCCGATTCACATCCCAGATCGCCCTTGCAAATAAAGGCAACGCTGTTGCATGATGGGTCTCAACGGGTTCATCCATCTCCAGGTCAATGATGGAGACTGACCGACATCACCTTGTTGGGTTTAGTCACCGATCTTAGCCATGGCTGGGTTCAGAGAGCAAGTATCTCCACTCCACATGAGAAACGTGTGTAATTATTATCATGAAAACAAATAGGAGATGGCCGTCGAAGGGACACCGCTGGAATACGCCGCAGGATGTGAACCGAGGACACCAACTGAGAGCCGGCTCGGTGTTTGTCTTGCGGGACGAGCGGCGTCACGATCGTCACAAACGCCGCGATCGGCAAACGTCGCGATTTGCATCGCACCGTTGACAGTGGACATCGTGTGGCATCGTGAAAAATCGTAACGCGGAAAACGGCACCCCCTCCGCGTCCCTACGATTGTCTGTATGTTGAACTTCTTTTGCGTCGTACGTAGCCAACCGTGCTCATCGGAGGTGCCGGGGGGGAGGACAACAATCTAACACACAAAAAACAGTTCTAAAGAAATGAGTTTTCAATCTCGACGATTTAAAAGTGCACAGCTCCAGTGGCTTCCTAACATCGGAAGGAAGAGCGTTGGTGCATCTGAAGGCGCGCGATGCGGTGCCCGTCTTTGTTCGATGGCTATCCCAAAGCCGCCGCTGCTGCGAGGATGACCGGAAGTTTTGCGTGCTGGTTTATGCTCCGTGACGAGATGTAAGTACGTACGCTGAACTCCTTTCGCACCGCACGTAGCCAACCGTGCTCAGCGAGAGATCAGCAAGATATTGCAGTTAATGTGTGTGCAACGACTGTGCGTGTGACGAGTGCGACCTTGTAGCGTGTCCGGTGTCCCCTCCGCGGAGTAAGCGTCCCCGCGGGAGCACGCAAGGAGCGTGGGAAGCAGCGCGGCCTCCGGTAGACCGCTCGACTCCCGCCGCCGTGCGGGTGGCACCCCCAGCGGCCACGGCCGGGCCGAGTTGCGGCGACCCCTCTCACTCCTGTCGGCAACTCGTTGCACAAATCCCACGTGTGCTAAAATTCGGATTTTTTTATTCATTATTTGGTAACCGGTAATTATGTTTTGATTGCCTAGTTCAAGCATGATTTGCGTAATGCATGCGTTTTGTTTTATCTGGGCTATTTCTCCACACGTTTTCTTTTAACTCGTGTCTTTAGAACTGCTTTTTGTGTTTAGTTTGTTGTCCTTCCTCCGCACATCAGAGTAGCACGGTGGGCTACGTATGGTGCGAATGAAGTTTAACGTACATATCAATATCAATACCCGCCATTCGCCACGAAGTCACGGTGACGTCACTATGGCGCCTGTGCCAGGCCAGGTGCACGTTGAGACCACGTGAAGTGTCGAAGGCTCGCTGCCAGGAGGTCAGGGAGAGACCCAACAGGTGCAATGGGTTGGCCGACTGAGATAACTGGCACATGCACCAGCTATACCCCCAACTGTGCCAACTTGCTGCCTTTTAGCCGCTTGGCGCTCTGTTCGTTGATGTGAGCATCCTCCCGTACAGTATCAGTGCATCTCTTCTCCAGCCCGTGTCGTGCTTGTTTAGCCCCTTCTATGAGGCCAAACAGAAGCTGTTTGGCCATGCGGTGGCTGAGCATGCGGTGGCTGGGCATGTGGGTTACATGACCGAGCTAAACTAGCCTTGCCTGCCGGAGGAGCTCACTGATGGGAATGTGTCTAGATATTTCAAAAATTTGTGAGCTCCTCACACAATCCATCCTGGTTAAAACCAGGATGGATCATAGCCAGGCCAGCCTAAATGTTTCTAACCGGCGTAGATGTTCCATTAGGGGAGTCCACGTTTCACAAGCATAGATAAGGATTGTGGCCAAGAATACCCGAAGCTTTGTGTGGAGCGATAGACAGCATTGGGCACACAGCATTATGCAGCCAATGAAAATGGAATGCCGCCAGACTGATTCGGAGTTAAAACTCTGCTATCAAACCGGAGCTGGTCATAAGCACACTGCCCAGGTATGGGAAAATCTCCACTCTTTCCACAACTGCTCCAACAACAATGGGGTGGAGTGTTTTATGCCACAAAATACCCAGGCAGATGCTTAGTTTTGGTGGGGCTGATGGTAAGACCCCACCTCTTAGTGGCACCCTCCAGGTTCAGCAGCAGTACCTTCAACTCCTCCTCTGAGTGAGCAGCAATCACCAGATCATCAGCATACGTAACATGGTTGACCAATAGGGAGCCATCCATCGCCCGCACCCGGGCATCTATCAAGCCTCCTATCGTATTTGTAACAGATGGGAATTCCTCCGGTACAGCGATGGGAAGCTTCTTGAACTACGTGGTCAAAGATGACGTTAAATAATCCGGGAGCCAGAGGACATCCCTGTCGCACCCCAAGGTGAACAGGGAATGGCTCTGACTCATGGCCCCGTAGCTTTACCCGCGACTGCCCACCATCATAAAGGTCCTTAATGATTGTGAGCAGATAGTCTGGGACTCCGGAAGCATGTCGACAGGCCAGAGCCCAGGCCTGGCCTGTTGATGGTATCATAGGCCTTGACCAGGTCAACATACATACATACATACCTGCACTACACATTATCGCTAGTTGACTGTATATTTACAGTAGTTGTATATGCTACACGGTATAGATGTCTGGGAAAGCCTCACTGAACCTCAGAACTCCTTTTCAAGAGAGTCCTTCATGGGGATATTCGATACATTATTTAGTTTTAGATTTGCATGGGAACCTTAAAAATACGTGGTTGACTTATAACATGCTTCCAAATCGTACATATGTCAAGATAAGGTGACACTTGTAACCTGTAACAATAAAGTATTAATAACTCTGTCTGTTCAAGTAAAGGGCATAGGCTTTACCCTTTTCGGAAAGAATACAGGAGGCGTTAAGATGTCCAAACACCAAATGGACATTCTAGATTTGAAGCTTTCGTGACTGCAATAATTCATATTCTTAGGTTTTTTCGGTAAAGTCACGTAGGTAAAAACATTAAAAAGTAAAATAAAATAAAAATAAAAATCACGACGTTTCGGAGGCAACACAAGCTTCCGTCTTCAGGTGGTACCGTCACAGCCACGACAGCTGTATCAAGTAAATGAGAGATTGCAGGAGTTACCACTGCGTTTATATAATGGTTGGAGAAGGTGGTGGGGCAAGGGCCGCATACTTATTATTAATATGGTAAGGTGAGGTTTGAGACGTCGTGATTTTTATTTTTATTTTATTTTACTTTTTAATGTTTTTACCTACGTGACTTTACCGAAAAAACCTAAGAATACCAAATGGACACCCATCGCAAGGCATCGAGTCTGCATTAACCACACATGCTTGTGGTAAAACATGCAAATAAACATGTTTTCATAATAATAATCTATGCATTGTCCTTGAATCAGATTTTTCTCCACCAGAGCTGCAGCCTCAAGGCCACCAGTATCAGACCAGAGAACAACGCCTAAAGGCAAACATCTCAAAGGTAATGCAAATATCAAAGCATTAATAGCTTAGGTAGAGCAGTTAAATCCATAGGACCCTTTTTGCCGTATCAAGAATGATGGAAATTTAAAAAAAGAAGAGGTTTTTGCCCTTTTCCGGGAAGAACACGAGAGGTGTCAAGATGTTCAAACACGGCGCAGTACTTCAGGAGCTCGCTCCGCACGTGGCCTGCACGCGGGGACGCGTCACTGAGAGGGGGCCTCCAGGTCTGGACACCGTGCACTCGATCCCCCATGTGGCCTTGACAGACTGTTGGGGCAAGTGATATTAACGAGTAGCACATATGTAGACCGGCACGGCACGAGGGAGTGGGTGGCCAACACCACGCCTGGCCGCGTTTGTCTCCCCCGTGCTCATGTTTTACACACTGCAATAGGTACTGGTTTAAGGCTGAGTCGACCTAGGTGATGCCTAGGACCGGTTAAAATACCCGCCACTGGTGCTGACCGTGAGCGGGAATGGAACTCGCTTCACGGCTGTTCGTAGAGCAGTGCAGCGCTAACCACGGGGGCTCTCTACAGACAATACCTGATGATGCTCGTTGCAATTACTGGTGAAACGTCGTTCTCTAGATTGTACATGTTGTGGCTTTGCTCTCCAACACACCGGTGTGCTGTGGCAGTAACGAATTGCCATGTTCTGTTTACGTTACAAACCTTACTAATTGGCTGTGTCGGGTTTTGGCGGGCTTAACGACGCATTTATATATTTACGCGCTCTATCACCCAAAAAAAACCTCTATTATGGGTGATATTGGTCGCGAAAGCCTCCTCCGTGTTAAACAGACAATAGATTATACTTTTTTCAATAAAATATTCGTAAGAAAATGTCCACGTGATGGGTGAATTCATGAATAGAATGTCTCCATAGGAAATAAAAATAATAATAATTTCCGCCTCTAAAAATATCCAAAATGCAACCGTTGGGAGGTGACGACGAAACTTTTCTGCCAAAATGATCCCCGTCTCTAAATAATCCCCGTCTCCAAATGATCCCCGTTTCCCGGGCGTACGCGCGGGGCGCGTTCATCCTCGCGCGCTCCCGGCAAGGGGACGCGGCGGCATTCCCGGCGGCGTCACGCGATCGCAAGGCCCTCCAGTCTCAAGCCACTGCTGGATGAGGGTTTCCCCACGTCCTGTGGGTCGTGCAAGTGGCAAGGAAAATGACGATTTGACCGTCACACTTTGGATGTTGAAACGCGAGTGATAAGGCGGGTCGAGGTTGAGGGTGAGCCTCCGGTGGATGCAGTGATGAGTACAGTACATTATACTGATGTCACAATAAAAAATATGAGCCACCCTTGGTTAATGATCCAATCAAGCAGGTCACCAGTGTGACTGCACAAACCATATATATATACACTGGGAAATATTAACTCAAATGACTTGGAATTTCTGTGCAAACATCCCTTCTCTTGACAAGCCCAAACTGGGCATAAGTCAAAAAGAGCTTCATAGCTCATCGGATTCCTCCAGTCTAAAGAGATATTCTGATTCTGAATAATAAATTAGAATGCTCTCGAATCTCTAGCGATGGCGAACAACAGGAGCAAATGACATCTCAACTGGTCCTGCGTCCCCCAACAACACGAACCCGCACTGACCAGCGTGAAGTATGGTCGCAGCATTCCTGTGGACGGGCACGGCATGGGGAAACTTTCATCCAGCAGTGGATTCCCAGGGGGCTGTGAATGGTGGCTATGTTAATCTGTGAATGGTGGCTATGCTAATCTCTTGATCGTTCAAGGCTTTCGCTGTTGTCTACTCACCCATTAACTCTGTGAATTCAGGGGACAGCCTTGGAGCTGGTGCCAGTGTGACTGGCGTTCACAATCCGCATGTCTTGGGCACTGCCTAAAACTTTCCTCGCTGGGCCCATTGGTGTGCTGCGTCTTACTCAACACAGGCGAACGACGCACAGCAAGACGGAGTAATACCCAGAGACGTCAGTGCACTACACAGTTGCAAATCATTGGGAGGGAAAACGGCCACTGGTTACCGCCCCCCCCCCGACAATTACGACACAAGCGTGTGTACTGGTGTCGCTCCAACGAGACGCAGGGACATCTACGCTCGGAAGCTTCGCCACGGCAAGCGGAACATCGCCACGTGACAAGAGAACAGCCGCGGAAGATGACCTCACAGAGCTACTACTGATGTCCTGTCAGCAGGTCCCACAAAAGGCGGCACACCCGTTCATATTTTCCTGCGTAGGTGTTTGCGATTGTTGCTGCACATCCCTTCTGATGCATTTTCAGGTTGTGCCGCACGACGTCCGACGTTTCGCTCCACGTGCCGAGAGCTTCTTCAGGAGGTGCGCTGATCATGAATCGGAGCGAAAGGGATGTCGCAAGGAACAAACACGAGGCTCAACTCGCCAGCGCGTCGCAGAACATTTCCAACAACGCGTTTCTTTGCTGCACGGCGATCTAACCAATTTCTCTTTCATCCTCAGAGGTGGAATAATCAAAATGTGAAGTGACGGACCGCACGTAACGTGCCGTTTCCGTGCAGTTCTGTGATGCCCAAGACCGCCATGAAGTCGCCTCACTCGACAACCCGGTTTAATCACGAGCCGCTGAATCTCGGAGATTCAAAGCGGGGGTCTCAGCCCCGACTCCGCGTTCACGGTGCGCATATCTCGCCGTGTGACATCGAGCCTCAAACAGCGCCGTGCGATTCACTAATCCGTCACGAGTGCCTGCGCCAAATCCCGTCTCGCGGCGACAGTGACGGCGGCTCGCGGGCGAGGGCACGCGCTCCTGCCGAGCCACGATACTGGGATTTGCGCGGCTCGCGGCCCCACGCGCAAGCGACCGCCGCTGCGGAGTGGAGATGCGGCAACGCGCCAGGCCCGCGACCCCCGCAGGCTGTCCGACACGAGTCAGCCGTTCTGTTCCATTGAGAGTCGTCGTCCCGTGGACAGACAACGGGCCCCGCCATAGGAATGTGTGGACATTTACACCACTACCGGTGGTCTTGAGACGACGGCGACGGGGAGTGGTGACGCCGCGGTTAGCGTACTGAACTTTGAACGTGGCAGCGAACACCAGTTGCGAGTCGTATCAGAATGCTGACAGTGTGGTGCGGCATGGTGAAGTGACCTTTACGATGGACATTGTGTGTTGGGGAAGCTTTACATGGGCAGCATTTTATGATAAAAGGATTTCAAATTATTCAATAGGTACTTTTATTATTATTATTATTATATTGCGCTACTATATGGGGGACCAGTGTGTCCTGCACATGAGACAATCGCTGCTGAGCACTAACACGAAGTGGTGGTGCTCATGTTCTAGAATAGCTTGCACCAGGCCCGGCTCCAGCTCATCTCGGATTGGGGGAGGGGGGGTAGCGCAGCAGAGCTGTCGTGTGGGGGGCCACTATAACCATTATTCACCGCTAAAGAGAGGGCACTTGGGGGGGGGGAGTGGGCAAAGGGACATTCAGTCATGTAGGGCCCACCCTAGAGACGGGCTAGCCCCGGCCCTGCACTGTCGAGCAGGGACACAAGGCCACTGCATACCACAGTTACTTTTTGGAACTCCCAACGGTCGAGGCACAGGCCAAGTCAAGGGAAGGCGGTGGAATGGAGAAGTAGCTTTCCGGGAATCGCGCAGCGTGGGAAGGGCCCTCATCCAGCAGCGGGATGTGACGACGCGCGTCACGAGATGAAGTGGCGTCAAGAACGTAGCGACGCCGCACCTACGCACAGCCTCACGACATTCCAGGGAAAGGACCCCGGAACACAACCAACACAAAAGAAACAACGCCCGAAGTCACTTCCACGGCCTATCCCACCGCCACTCTGTAATGAGCGGTTTGCTGCACTTGAATCGTCTGACAATTCTCGTCCTCGAGAGCGGGAATATACCGAATTAAATGTTGCGAAGGTATTTTTATTGTGGATTATTGTGGAGTTATTGTTGACCTGGCTGTGACCATTAAGTTCTCCCGGGTGGCTGAAACATTGGTTCGTAGTCTGGCTCTCAGCAGTGCTCTTTCATTGCTGCGACATGGCCATTATGAACTCCTTCCCCCCCGCCCCTCCGAGGCAGCCAAAGGCGAAGTGAATTGTAGGAGAACGTTGGGTTCAGGGACACAATCGGCACTCCGAAGGGCACGCGATTGCCGATACAATCATCCGTTATTTGAGGTATGTCATGGCTCTGCCCAAGGTGCTATCGTTATCCCCATGAAAAGCACAACGATTTGTGTCAGAAAAAAACTTTTTTTCAGGCCAGGATTTCTGTTATTTCCTGCAGTGGACGGTGGCCAAGTCGCTCGGGGGAATCACGCTGGTCGCAAGAAGGGGGCTGATCCACTAAATTCCATATTCATGTGGCAGGTCACAATCTATCCGTGGGACAGCCAGAGCTTTCCCATCGTTTAAATGCAGCGGTCCAATTAACGTGACACATTCCAGCTCTGCAAGACTACGTTTTACGAATTTTAATTTAATCCCCAAGCAAAACCTTCAATTCTCCAATGTCGACACTCAGCATTGTAACCTGGCAAAATCTGCCCCTTAAACTGTCACCTTTGCAAGTCCAAACGCAAACATTCTCTCATCTACTGTCAGCCAGTAGATGAAAGAACCCCCCCCCCCCAAGGGCACGATTTTTCTGACCTTGCCTCAAATCTGGGCCCTCTCTTCCACTCCTGAGCGCCGGCGATTTCCACAGCCGTGTTGGGAATGCACCTAATCCCCTGGTCACCGGGTCTCGCAGTCACTCCGGGAATCCAGAGCCCATCTCAGCCGGCGCTCATCTCCCTCCCAACAGCGTCACACTTGACCCCGCGCTCGGAGTGCCTCGGCTCACGGTCCAAACATGCCACGGCTGCAATAATTCTGGCCGGGTTTCGACTCGGCGGTCGACGTTCTGCCGTCGATAAAATGAGTGGCTCTTGGTCGGACTTCATCGCCGCGGTTGCCCCCGCGGGCAGAGTGCTGCCCCTCGCAATACGCAGGAGGCGGCTTGACGCCGCGGCTTTGCGGGCTGCGGCCTTGGGCTGCGGATTTTGAGAGGCCGCCTAAAAGTATGAATACACAGACAGCTGTGTTATGGTTGAAGAGCAATACCGTAGCACTGTGATAAACCGTCCGGGTAGGTTGGTAATCAAGCCAAGAATACCGGGTAAACCTTATGGCTTGACATGTATGGGGCAGGCAGAGTTTGAACCAGGAAAAGGCGTCTTAAAAACTAAACATTTAAATTATTTTTTCACCAGGAAAAGGCCCCACTGAGCTATATAGTAGCTCTTTTTTCATAAGCGACCTGGCAATCACAAATTACAGCTCAACGAAGTGGCGTGATACTGTTGATTGTCATGCAACGCCGATGAGCACGGTTTGCTTATGTACGGTGCGAAAGAAAGTCTACGTACATTCTAAATGCGGAGGGAATAACCCGAAGGACCCGGAGGAAAAATCCACGCGACCACGGGTCGAGAGAGACACGCAAACTCCAAATATACACAACAGGCATCGTCAGGGTCGGAATCGAGCCCATGACCTCCTGCATACGAGGCGATGTAGGTATCAAGTGGTAATCAGACTGCTCGACTCACACTACAAGATGCCCATCATCCCCTGGGGATCGTTAAAATGAGTCAAACTTTGTGGGAAGTCAACAGTGGTGGTTTCATCGTGGGACCCCTCTTGGCAGTATCAAAAATACTGGCAAGAGAGGTCCAATGATGCAGCTGCTCACCCCGAGCTCTCAATGCCCTGATAGTGGCATTGCCTTTGTGCTGTTCGCCTTTTGGCGTCCTCTGGTCTAACACCGTTTGAAACTAGGCTCGAAAGAAAGCTGTCTCTGGTATGGACCACTCATTTTCAAAGACAATGCATCATCATATACTACCAGAACATGTTTTTGTGTTTGCATGTTCACCACAAGTATGTGTGGTTAATGCGGACATGCTTCCTTGCAAAAAGGTTTCAGTTTGGTGTTTTAACATCTTAACACCTGTTTTATTGCTAGAAAGGGTAAAACCTATTATTGTTGTAATGGTGGTTTTCCTTCTATGGGGATATTGGTTCCTGCCAAGGAAGTGTGGTGTTTGCACTACTGCTATTGGATAGAACACACGGATGAACACTGGCCCAATTAGCGGTTGAGTATGGAGACAATATGACCCTTTTACAGTGTTGTTAGCGCACACCTATTAGGGTGAGTAACATCGCCAAGTGTGTGACCCACATGTGCCACGGCTCCCCTCACACACAAATACAAATATTTGTGTATTTAAATGACGACGTAACTCGCGTTATAACGATCATAGGCTGTTCAGAGAAGTGCTGTTAGAATATATTCAGGCAGCACGGTACATGGGGTGAGTGGCCAGCACCACGTCCAGCTGCCTTTGTCTCCCTCCTCAAATGTTTACATTTGAGGCTGAGTCGACCTAAGAGAGGACCAGGGCTTGTTCAGATATCCGTAACCGATATTAGCCGTGAGCAGGAATTGACCAAAGACAACGATCCCCCAAAGAGTATGGATTCCTGCAGTCACGAAAGCTTCAAATCAAGAATGTAACAGACTGTTGGGGTACTATCCACGCCCCTACCGCTCCCCACACGCCCCACTCGATTCACGCAAGACGCACATACTGACACATGATCGGACACTATAGATTGAAAGAGTTTTAAAATAATCGTGCTAAGTTGTTTTCCTTTAATAGCTAATATCTGGAAAACACGGGAGCTGATTAATTGGTTTTGCTTCTTTCCATTATCCCGATCATCAGACCATCGCACGCATGTCAAACTGCACACCACGCTTCCAGTGACAATCTACGCTTTTCTGCTGAAATTGACTGCGCTCACCTTCACTGGGCCAAGATGCTGTTGATGATGATGATGATGATATTGTTGTTAATTTCAATGTCACCCTGCCCAAGTGGGCCAGGGCGTGGCGTTCATCTCCGATGACAGCCCAAAGTTGAAATTCCACTTTGCCGTGGCTGGGTAAAAATAAGTATTTCCGCAGAACTGTAAATGCTTATGTTCTATGAAGTGGTACTCCTATCACGGGGACATAAACTGTTTTGGAATGCCACAGATGACAGCCTCCCAATGGCATTTAGATACGGGGCTTATATTCTGGCCCAGCATAAACACTTCCTTCCCATAAATCTCAAATGCCCTGTGCTTAGCTTTCGTCGATGAAGGAAGTGATGCAGTCATTCAAGCATGTCACAAACCAAGCCCAATTAAAAATAAATATATACAGTGTGTATATGTAGAATGTTTAAAGATGGAACAGCTGCACTGATAATGCACAAAGAATCAACATATGACTCGAAAGAATCAGGAGACGAACACGACTATTCACAGGAACGTCACAAGATTACTTACTTTGATTTGAGAAATAGATTTGAGAAGTAACGCAGACGACATTGGCCATCTCCTGTTTGACGACGATGCACAGGAGGGAGTGATCGGACAACTTAACAGAGGGCGCTTCCCATCCACCAGGACCTCGATGACGTCCCTCGCCATCGCTTGAAGTCACGGCGCAAGCCCCTTTTGGACCCCACGAGCTTTGACCTTCAATCAATGCGAGTTCAGCCCCAGATGAGGCCTGGAGAGCGGAATGGAGTTCTCAAGAACTCACAAACAAACACCACCTTGTGAAAGAGCCGACGCAGAAGATCCTTGGGGTTTGATCTTCCACGAAGCTCGTGGTCCACCCTAAACCGCATCCGCTGCACACACCATGGCAGCAGTCGATGCGGGTAGATGAATGCTGCACAAATGGGAAATGAAAAACTTCCCAGCAGCAGTGTGCGACTGTGATCATCCAAAACATACCCTAAAGCGTGTAACGACGCAATGCCCCGATCCACAAATACGAAGGGAGACATCACAGCGATGATGATACACTATTGCGCTACTCCTGACACGTTTATCTGGCTGACCACCCGAATGTGACATTGTAGCCGTTGCTCAACATCAGCCGTACGAAATAAGAAGTAACGTTGGCTAAATATAATATTAGCATGTCAAGTTATGTACAATAAGTTGTAATGAAACTGACATCACCATTGAAATGGAACTTACATTTAAACACAACGTAAACGTGAATTTTGGCAAATAATCGCAATACGTAAATCTGTGTCTTGAGGCTCAGTTAGGCATTCTTTGATAAAGGCCATTTCCATTCAGTAAAAAACTGTGGGCTCGTGACAAAGGGATGCGTGCATATCCTGTAGAGTAAAGGCTGATATCAAAATGTGAAGGTTCAAAGGATTTCACGCTTACAATATTGGCACAGAATAGCAAATGTAGCATGATTAACGTCATCCCGTAGTTTAAGACCCTTCATAAGCGGTCGCTTCCAAACGAATGGTGACATAATCTCGATGATTAATCCTCCCGTATTTACTCAGGATTTTTTGTGCCAATGAAGATAAGTGCAAATTTATTTGGATTAAAAACGAAAATATTATAGCGGCGACAAGAATAGAACGCGAGCAGATAAAACTCTTTAATTTTCTGCATAACAACAACAACAACCGCCATTCGCCACTAAGTGGCGGTGACTTCTCCACGGCGCTTGTGCCAGGCTATGTGCACGTTAAGGCCACGTAAAGTGTCGAACGCCCGCTGGCAGGAAGTCACAGAACAGACTCAGCAGGTGCCATGGGTCGACTGTGTGAGATGACTGGCCGTTGCATCACCTGTGCCCCCTACTGTGGCCAACTTGCTGCGTTTTATCCACCCGGCGCTCCGCTCGTTGTTGTGAGCGTCGCTCCTCTTCCCTCCGTTGTTTCTGGAGGGCGACTGCCTCCAACTGCCCCAGCAGCAGCAGCGCCCTTCACGAGCCTCCTCCACTGTCGCACAGCAACCGAGAACTCATAAGTTACCGTTTGTAAGCAGAGTAAGAAGAACGAGACAAATTCACGATCCTTTGTTAGTCCGCTGATGGACGGAATCCCGGTCAGGCTTGGGGGGGGGGACGTGCTTTGTACGCATGTATATTTTTTGACCATACTTCACCGTGCTGGTCAGTGCAACAGAACGCCCGATGACAGCGCACCGCGGAGCATCGTTGGCTCCCTCCGCCACAAATACCCACTAGAGGGAATTTAGAGAAAGCCGAGTTGTGTCGCGGCCTCCTTTTGGTCTACTCTTCCACACTGGCCAGACATCTCGGAAGAGTCACGGGTACCCACGCTTTACCCCACCGCACGCGATTTCCCTATCGACCAACTGTAGCGGTGTAGCCATTTAAATGTTACGATACTGGACAGCATCGGGGGTGGGGGGGAGGGATAGATTGAACCGGTGGTGACCTCTGGACTGCAGGTCCAGTCAGCTTCGCCGTTACATCGCCGCAGATTGCACGATCCACGCGTTTTGCACCACCACAATCGTGGGGGGTGGGAAGAGGGGGAAAGGAAAAGACAAAGCTCTACCGTGTAGCCTGAGCAAGTGCTGTTAGCAAGCACCTATGAAGGCCGGAACGGCACACGAGGGGGTGGGTGGTCAACACCACGCCCGGCCGCCTTTGTCTCTCCAGTGGCGGTGTTCACACAGCACACCAGGTACTCATTTAAGGCTGAGTCGACCTAGGGGAGGTTCCAGGTCCGGTTCAGATAATCGTCACTGGTGTTGGCCGTGAGCGGGAATCGAACCCAGATCGCATGGTTCGTGGTGCTGCGTGCTGACCGCTACACTGCTGCGCAGCAGGTGGGGGGGGGGGCACGGTAGCCCCCGCCTGCATTGCGGCGCCCACTTTCACGAAAGGGCTGAGTTGTGTTGCGGCCTCCTCGGCCAAATTGGTTCAATTATTCAATCCCTGTTAATGCTGATCACCGCGATGTGGCCGCGCCGGAGACGGCCGAGGCACGCACGCACGGCGCTGCTGGCCCTCGATTCAAATCGGCGAAGTCAATTCTCCTGATTATACAATTACAGTGCTGTCCGCAAAAATTGGTGCTGGCAGGCCAGCAGACTGCCAAAAAGGGCAATTTGCGCGCGATAAGTGCACAGCCATTTGGGGGAGGGAATCGCCGGTGAGAGGGGAGAGACAGAGGGAGGGAGGAGGGTTGAGACCGCGGGCCACGCGAGGAAGTGAATGCTCATTCCGTTTTCACGCTTGGATCCCTCCCGACTCGGTCCCTCGCGAGGAAGGTGGTCGCTGCGATGGATTTCTTTTTTTTCTCGCCCGGGCCCGGATGTTCCGGTGTTATGGCACAACGGTGGCTAGGAGATGTTAACTACCTCGACTGGTACACAGGAGATCGTGGGTTCGATGCCGACCTTGACGTCTGCTGTACATTCGCAGTTTGCGTGTCTCTCTCCTCATGGTCGCGTGGGTTTTTCTCCGGGTCCCCGGGTTTTTCCCTCCACATTTAGAATGATCGTCACGCGTTCAGAGTCATTTGGCAGCGGATTTGACCGGCGACTGGGGATTTTTAGGTCCGCAACTTTGCGACCGTGAGCAGAGCTGCTCTGGGGCCACGGGAGACGTCGGGGCGCTCGGCGCGCCTCGCACACTCGCTGTCAACGGCGGGCGAGGAGGCGCCTTTTGTGCTCGCGCCGCCACGCCTGGAGACACGTGTGGAATTGTCTCTCGCAGCTTGAGGCCATCTTCATCTCCTTTTGGAGACGAGACGGGCGATGTATGCCGGCGAGCTGTGCATGAGAGGGGGGGGGGGGGGCTCGTTAATTGCTGTGAGATTGCCTCTCCAGGTGAGAAAAACGCTCTTCGCTCGCGCACGCGCAGTCACGCGCGTACGCGCGCAGTCGCGCGTGACATCAGAGGCGCCTTGGCCCACTCATCCCGTAGTTTAAGGGACTCGCCCCCAACGTGAAGGGCAAAGGTGCGATGAGTAATAGATGCGCGAGGTGAGCGAGGGTGCGAAGTGATTATATCCGAGTGGCGGTGGCGGCGCGGCGGGGGCAGGTTCGCCCAGCGGGGGAGACGCAATCAACGGTCGGGTGTCATCAGTCAGTCCGACACGAGATTGGACGCGTCGTGATAACAGAAATAAATATCAAGACTCGCCCGTGTTGGTGGGCCCACGTCACTCCGGCGCCTCTGGTTGGTGACTTCACTCCCACAGCGAACGTGTGGCTACGTGACAACAATGCCCGCTTCCTTCATTTGTGTCATGTGTGAAGTTGTTTGAGGAACGACGACCGAGTGGACTAGCGCCCCCCCCCCCCCCGTGCGAAGAGAGATGGAGCGATGAAATCAGCTCTCGTGCCGCAGGTGCTGGGGTCGGAGCTGTGATATGACCGGGGATTTTGGCAATTACTTGGAGAGGCCTGAGCATAGCTAATTGTCGTGTCGGACAGTCGGCGACACGCAGCCCAGACGTGTATCGTACAACATAACAGCCGTACCTGTTCAACACTGAATCGACCTGGGGGAGGGTCGGTGACCGGTTCAGATCACGCTTGCTGCTACCGTGAGACGGAGGCTTTGTAAATGTACGTTGAACTTCTTTCGCAACATACGTAGCCAACCGTGCTAATCGGAGGTTGTGGGGAAGGAAACAAGTAAACACACACGAGACAAACAGTTCTAAAGAAATTCGTTTTCAATATCGATGATTTCAAAGTGAATAGCTCCAGACGACCGCAGAAGCACACCTGAAAGTGGTGACCACCCTCTTTGTTTGATGGCCAGAAGCCAAAGGCCGAGGCTGTGAGGACACCTCAGCCTGCGGTGCCGACATATCGGCAACACCCCCCTACCCCCACATAGCCATTACATAAGTAATGGTTGTTTTTTTTGGGTTAGTTTGCGTAAATATAAATGTGTTGTTAAACCCACCACCACCCGACACAGACAATTAGTAAGGTTCGTAACATGAACAGAACATGCCAATTAGTTACTTGTACAGCACACCGGTGTGTTGGAGATTAAAGCCGCAACATTTACAATCTGAGTACGACGTTTCGTCAGTTATTACAAATGTTTGTGTGCTGTACTAGTAACGAATTGGCATATTCTGTTTACGTGACAAACCTTACTAATTGGCTGTCGCGGGTGGTGGTGGGTTTAACGACGCATTTCAATTATTTACGTGATCTTCCTCATAAAATCTCTAATATGAATGATATTGGTTCCGAAAGCCTACGTGTTAAATAGCCATTACAGACTACATTGTTGGGGCCAGCACTGTTAGCGAGCACATATTAAGGTCAGCACGGTACACGAAGGGAGTGGTGTGTCCAAATCCCTGGCGGGCAGCCCTTTTACTTCCGCGGTGCTGATGTTTTCCACTCGGCGAATGGAACTCATTTGGGCCGAGTCCAACCCGAGAAAAAAAAACCCAAAACATATTCAGAAAAGCCTCTCCACACAGCCACATACACAGGGCAAGTATTCTTCTGTACACCGGCTATTCATGTGCTTAAGCAGTAGCGCCCTGACCTTTATGTGCAATCTGTTGAAAAACAATACATATTGTTGCTGCCCTTATTATAGACCAGGACCTTCATGTCGGGAATACTTAGTCATCGGAAAAATGTCGGAGCACAGACACGGAGACGCACATGAACACGAGCTGGGGACACGCGCTGGTCACAGTGGCTGTACATTGCTGTGGCTCGCTGGGTGACCAGACATCTGTCTTTAAAGAGAGACCAACATGCCTCTAAGGCTAATGCCTAGAGACCCCATCAGAAACTGGTCTACCAGTCTATTGCCTAGAGACCCCACCACTCTGACAGTCCATTGCCTAAAGACCCCACCAGTCTGACAGCCAATTGCCTAGAGACCCCACCAGTCTGACAGCCTATTGCCTAGAGACCCCACCAGTGTGCCAGTCTATTACCAAGAGACCCCACCAGTCTGGCAGTCTATTGCCTAGAGACCCCACCAGTGTGCCAGTCTATTGCCAAGAGACCCCACCAGTCTGGCAGTCTATTGCCTAGAGACCCACCAGTGTGCCAGGCTATTGCCTAGAGACCCCACCAGTCTGCCAGTCTATTGCCAATAGACCCCACCAGTCTGGCAGTCTATTGCCTAGAGACCCATCAGTGTGCCAGTCTATTGCCAAGAGACCCCACCAGTCTGGCAGTCTATTGCCTAGAGACCCACCAGTGTGCCAGGCTATTGCCTAGAGACCCCACCAGTCTGCCAGTCTATTGCCAATAGACCCCACCAGTCTGCCAGTCTATTTCCAAGAGACCCCACCAGTCTGGCAGTCTATTGCCTACAGACCCCACCACTCTGCCAGTCTATTGCCTAGAGACCCCACCAGTCTGGCAGTCTATTGCCTACAGACCCCACCAGTCTGCCAGTCTATTGCCTACAGACCCCACCACTCTGCCAGTCTATTGCCTAGAGACCCCACCAGTGTGCCAGGCTATTGCCTGGAGACCCCATGGCACCGTTGGCCATGGGAACTCCCGTTTTCCTGGCCAGGTCCACCGTATTCGCACCCCTACCGTAAATGTCCAGCCACATATAAATCTGAATGCGATACTTTGCAAAATCAGAGTTGCCGAGCACAGATCTAAAGGCCCAAAATACTGACTGCCCAGCAACAATCAGCAATATTAAATGTATAATAGATAATACATCATATTTTTATTCGGTAAAAAGTGGATCCGTACGTGGGAGCTAGCAAAGAGAGAAGTGTTGTGACCTGTAGTGTGGTGAGTGAGTGGGTGAGTGAGTGGGTGGGTGAGTGGGTGAGTGGGTGGGTGAGTGAGTGACTGGGTAAGTGAGTGGGTCAGTAGGTAGGTCGGTAAGTGAGTGGCTGGGTGGGTGAATGGATGCGCATGTGTTGAGACCTGCGGTGTGGTGGTGGATGAGACGACACAGTGTCCGGCAGGAATCAAAGAGTGAAGCTCTCGTCGGCTGATTCTCACCGCTTTTGACCGTAAATGCAGGGTGGAAATCAGTCCTGGTATTATTCTAGGCCACGGCTAACATCAGTGGTGAGTGATATCTCAACCAGTCCTGTGCACTGTCCTTCACCAACCAGCACTGATCAGCATGGTGAAGTATGGTCAGACAAACCCGCCATAACGGACAGCGTAAGGGAGACCTTCACGTGGGAGTATGTTGGCAAAGGGCCGCACATTACACAAAGTTGAACCCTATCACAAATGGAAGATTTGCTGAATCGATTCCCAACTCGAACTTGCAACATTTCTCCTGTGAGCCTGGCACTGCCGTCAGCAACGCACGGCTGTTTGATGTCCGATTGGATTTCAATTAAAAGTTCGATGTCATCCCGAAACCCCAAATGCGCGGTCGTGATCGCGCTGTAACGCATCTATGCAATCGAGCAGCGATCGAGCTTTGGACCATTTTGCCGCAGGAAAATCTGGATCGTTTATGACGATTCCCGCTCCAGTGTTCCTTACTTTGTTGCAAGAATAACACAATTGGGCAAAGCCACCCCCCAATTCCTCCAACATATGCTCCTGAATTTTTTGTTTACATTATTTACCATTCATTCTCTGCCGCGGAATTCATTCTTTTGCTGTTGCAGCGCGTTGAGCATAGCTGCGGACTTGCCTGTGGGAGAGGACGGCTCACTCGCTTCTCATTCCACGCGGGAAGCGTTCCACGGCGTGTGTGACAGCCACACCGTTGGGGCCGCTCATATAATGAGTTTCTCCGGAGGCAAAATGAAGCTCTTGACCCCCGAGGCCACGATGCTGCGAGGACAGGTGCAGCGTCGCGGTAGTAATGCGGACAAAATTGCCGACACGTCCGAGGCACATCGTGCATTGTTGCCCACATTGCAGATTCTATTACGGGCGAGATGTGTGCAGAATTGGACGCGTTTGTGCGGTGTTTTTTTTTAACATCGCACGCACGTCCCTGACAAGGCGCGCATCACTGTGCACAGGAGCCACAATAGGCACGTGTGGTGGACACCTGGTAAGGCCGTCACGACAACCACGAGGCGGCCCAGCGGCAAGCGCCACTCGCCCAACTCACAATCGTGGACCGCGGTGTGCGCGCGTGGTAACGCCAGAGGTGGGACAAAGTCATTGTTATGCAAGTCCAAGTCGAGTCGCAAGTCATCAAATTCATGACTCGAGTCTGACTCGAGTCCAAGTCACATGACTCGAGTCCACATCTCATAGGTGGGACAAAGTCATTGTTATGCAAGTCCAAGTCGAGTCGCAAGTCATCAAATTCATGACTCGAGTCTGACTCGAGTCCAAGTCACATGACTCGAGTCCACACCTCTGGGTAACGCCACCCCAGCCGCTCACGTCCTTGCAGACATCCACTCTCGTCTCGAGGGTCGCAACAATAACAACAAGAGGAGCCACTGTTTTTTCGAATTCGGGACAAAAGCAACAACCCCCCCTCCCCCCAACCTCTCAGTATTTCAAGAGCCGCAACGCGCGTTACTACGAGACGGTGGTACTTAATCAATAACGAAATAGCCCTTCAAGTAGAGGGCGCGCGCGGCTCCGAAGCCCACAGGTTGCCGACCTCCTGCTGACCCATGCTGCCCCTGTGGCAAACTCGCCAATCTCGGGCAATGAGCGCAGAGGCGGTGTCGATGAACGCCCCAGACGTGGGCTGCGTCTGGGGCGGGCGGGGGGGTCGCATTGTACCGGCCCAGTTTGGTGCCACCTAGGGGGTGTTGAGGCCACGGAGTCAATCGGAGCCTCGCTCGGAGGGCCCACCAATTGTGTTGCGTCAAGGCAGGGAGGAGAGCCGAAACGTCACATCCACCGATCGTCTCTCCGGTACCAAAACGAGGATCATTTTGAGGGGCGAGTCAAAAGTAGTCATGCAAAGGGTAACCTGGTCCCTGTAGCCATGTGTATTTGTCCCCACAACAACGGATGCGGGCTGCAGACACTGAACGCCGGAGCACTTGGACATTCTTGCCAATGGAATCTCCCTACCATGGTTCCATTTCACAAATACGATCGGTTATCATCGCGTTGTTTGTATGTTGAACTTCTTTCGCACCGTACGTAGGCCAGCCGTGCTAATCGGAGGTGCAGGAGGGGGAGAAGACAACACAAACCAATTAAAGGTGTGCCTCGAGTGAAATGGATGAAGATTCCTCAGGGCCTGTTAGTTTGCGAGTGGGTATGCATGTTTGTACGTATGACTTCTTTAGCACCGTACGTAGCCAACCGTGCTAATCGGAGGTGCGGCGGGAGGTGGAAGGACAGCAAACTAACACACAACAAAGCGTGTTTTTTACATTCTCTCGTCGTAAGGGAATAAATAAAAACAATGTGGAAAGTCCCAGTCTTGACAACGACGACAACGGCAGACCACGACAGAGGAAACAAGAAGATGCTCGGTGTAGTCGGCACTTTGCTTCGTTCATCATTTCGTTTTTTTTTTCAATGCTTTGCTTTATGTGCCCCCCCCCTTTTTAAATTAAAGATTTCACTAAAGATTTCACGCGTGTCTCTCTTACCCCTTCCCTCTTTCTCTACCCCCTCTCTCTACCCCCCCTCTCTCTCTCTACCCCCTCTCTATGTCTATGTTCCCCCTGTTTTATACGTAATATTTGTATTTTTTACTACGACAAGTGCTGCATCTGCACCCCGCCCTTCTCGCAGTCCTACGGGCTCTGACGGGTAGCTCACATCTGCATGCAGAGCTCTCCGTCTTCTGTCACCGAGCACACGGCCTCCTCCAGCGCCCACTGCTCCTTGAAGGCCGGCACGGCGTGGGTCAGCCGCGCATGGCGGAACTCCAGCCACACCCTGGCTCCGACCAGAGCGCGGAAGATGCCCAGGCTGCTGGCCAGAGGTTTCCCCTCCAGGGCCACCTTCCTCGCCCTGTATATGGCGAGCTTGGCGTAGCCGACGAGCACGTTGACCAGCCCCTGAAGGTGTTCGGATCCGTCGCCCTTCGGGTATCCAAAGATGAGGACCGTCGGGGAGAAGTGGAGGTTGAACCTTAGGAGGATGTTTCTCAGGACCTTGAACAGCGAGTCCAGGCTCTTGCACTCCACATATTGGTGCGCCACCGTCTCCACTTTACCGTGTCGGTGAAGCGCACCAGGGAGGCGTTGGTGGTGACGGTGCCGTTGTTGTTGTTGCTGGTGCTATTGATGCTGTTGTTGCTACTGTAGTTGTTGTTGCTGTGATGGCGTGTCTTGCTTGCGATGGGGTCCGTGCAAGCACCGGAGGCATTTCAACTCCCCCCCCTCCCCCCAGAATTGACACCAAGGCCGAGACGAGAGAGGGAGCGAGGGAGGGAGGGAGCGAGGGAGGGAGTGAGGCGAGGGAGCGAGGGAGGGAGCGAGGCTAGGGAGCGAGGGAGGGAGCGAGGCGACCAACAGGACACCCTGAGGAGCCACAAGGACCATGCCTGGAGGAAAGCCCTGCCCTGCATCTCTCCGGAGAGGCCTCGCTGGAGGCAACTCTACTCCAGCCCGACGTATAACTGCATCGGTGACCTCAGCTGGAGCATCGCCCACGGCACCGTCACCGCCAACGCCTCCCTGGCGCGCTTCACCGACACGTCCCGGGAGTGCCGGTTCTGCGGTAAAGTGGAGACGGTGGCGCACCAATACGTGGAGTGCAAGAGCCTGGACTTGTTCAAGGTCCTGAGAAACATCCTCCTAAGGTTCAGCCTCCACTTATCCCCGACGGTCCTCATCTTTGGATACCAAAAGGGCGACGGACCCCAACATCTTCAGGGGCTGGCCAACGTGCTCGTCGATTACGCCAAGCTCGCCATATACAGGGCGAGGAAGGTGGCCCTGGAGGGGAAACGTCCGGCCAGCAGCCTGGGCATCTTCCGCGCTTTCGTCGGAGCCAGGGTGTGTAGGCCGGAGTTCCTTCAAGGTGCAGTGGGCGCTGGAGGAGGCCGTGTGCTCGGTGGCAGAAGACGGGGAGCTCTGCATGCAGATATGAGCTACCCATCGGAGGCCATTGGACTGCGAGAAGGGCTGCGTGCAGATGCAGCACTTGTCGTAGTTAAAAAAAAGTGGGAGGGAAAGCGAGAAAGTGAGCGAGAGATGGAGCGAGAGAGTGAGCGAGAGATGGAGCGAGAGAGTGAGCGAGAGATGGAGCGAGAGAGTGAGCGAGAGATGGAGCGAGAGAGTGAGCGAGAGATGGAGCGAGAGAGTGAGCGAGAGATGGAGCGAGAGAGTGAGCGAGAGATGGAGCGAGAGAGTGAGCGAGAGATGGAGCGAGAGAGTGAGCGAGAGAGTGAGCGAGAGATGGAGCGAGAGAGTGAGCGAGAGATGGAGCGAGAGAGTGAGCGAGAGATGGAGCGAGAGAGTGAGCGAGAGATGGAGCGAGAGAGTGAGCGAGAGATGGAGCGAGAGAGTGAGCGAGAGATGGAGCGAGAGAGTGAGCGAGAGATGGAGCGAGAGAGTGAGCGAGAGATGGAGCGAGAGAGTGAGCGAGAGATGGAGCGAGAGAGTGAGCGAGAGATGGAGCGAGAGAGTGAGCGAGAGATGGAGCGAGAGAGTGAGCGAGAGATGGAGCGAGAGAGTGAGCGAGAGATGGAGCGAGAGAGTGAGCGAGAGATGGAGCGAGAGAGTGAGCGAGAGATGGAGCGAGAGAGTGAGCGAGAGATGGAGCGAGAGAGTGAGCGAGAGATGGAGCGAGAGAGCGAGAGATGGAGCGAGAGAGCGAGCGATGGAGCGAGAGAGCGAGCGAGCGAGCGAGAGAGCGAGCGAGCGAGCGAGAGAGCGAGCGAGCGAGCGAGCGAGCGAGCGAGCGAGCGAGCGAGCGAGCGAGAGAGCGAGCGAGCGAGCGAGCGAGCGAGAGAGCGAGCGAGAGAGCGAGCGAGCGAGCGAGAGAGCGAGCGAGCGAGCGAGAGAGCGAGCGAGCGAGCGAGAGAGCGAGCGAGCGAGCGAGAGAGCGAGCGAGCGAGCGAGAGAGCGAGCGAGCGAGCGAGAGAGCGAGCGAGCGAGCGAGAGAGCGAGCGAGCGAGCGAGAGAGCGAGCGAGCGAGCGAGAGAGCGAGCGAGCGAGCGAGAGAGCGAGCGAGCGAGCGAGAGAGCGAGCGAGCGAGCGAGAGAGCGAGCGAGCGAGCGAGAGAGCGAGCGAGCGAGCGAGAGAGCGAGCGAGCGAGCGAGAGAGCGAGCGAGCGAGCGAGAGAGCGAGCGAGCGAGCGAGAGAGCGAGCGAGCGAGCGAGAGAGCGAGCGAGCGAGCGAGAGAGCGAGCGAGCGAGCGAGAGAGCGAGCGAGCGAGCGAGAGAGCGAGCGAGCGAGCGAGAGAGCGAGCGAGAGGGGGGGGGTACATAAAGCAAATCATTAAAAAAAACGAAATGATCAACAAAGCAAAGTGCCGACTACACCGAGCATCTTCTTGTTTCCTCTGATCGTAAAAAAAAGAATAAAAAGAAAAATGCAAGAAAAAAAAGAGACGGAGCGAGGGAGGGAGGGAGGCGAGAGAGGGAAGGAGCGAGGCGAGGGAGGGAGGGAGACGCGTTCACCCAGGGCTCCTGCCTTTACCTCTAAAAACTTTATTTTTCTCACCCTTTTTTGGGGATTTCTTTTCACCAACAGTAAGTGTCTTGCTTTATACACATCTGTGATCAGTTTGTTTGTTAATTTAGACGTCCTTTCTCTTTCTTTCTTTGTTCTTTTGTGTTGTTTTCACTGTTCAGTGCGTGGCTGCGCTCACTGCAGTGGAAAGGTGTGTTTGTTTGTTTTTTTCCGCACAATCCTCTACTTTTATTTTGATAGTTGATTTCATAATCACACTTTTCTTTGCTTTTTTTTCGATCTTGAGTTCCTTTAGCAATCTTTGAGTTTTGTGATTCTTTTTCGTGTCTTTTTTCGTTCCTTTGTCTGGTGTGCTCCCACGTGTTTCACACCCGTGTTCGCACTGTACCACACCGGCCGGTGTGGGTGCAGGGCAGACATCCCCTTTAGAATCCCCTCTTGTTTATTGCTGCGAGCGTGTTTACATTATTTTATTTTTATTGGTGTGCTTTTTTCCTACGTTTTCGGTTTTTTTCCCTCCTCTTGTAAAAAAAACAAAAACCAAGGACTTAAAATAATTGTACTCTCTCCAGGGGAGCTTTGGGTGGACAGCAGTAACAATAATTAGCAGAAGGTGGTCATAACACAGATTTGACCATCTTTATATAAATTTTTTGTTACGTTTCTTGGTTTTTTTGGTAATTTTTTCCTGACTTTAGAAAGTAGAGAGGTTTGTTTTCGTAGTTGTGTGTGACATCTCACACACGTGAAGATGTCCACCCGACCCGCAACAACGTACGCGAAAGCTACCGCACCTACGCAAGGCCCGTCTCTGGGGTCTGCAAGGTGCCTGCAGCAACAACAGCACCCGGAGCCTCCACGGGAGGCTGGGATCCGCTGCCCGGCTTCTCACGATGTTCCGATTGAAGTTTACGTGGATGCGCTGCGCGCCATCGTGCCAGGGGGCTCGATAAGGTACGCCTCCAAGGTGAGCGGAAGAGTGGTTTTCTTCATGGAGTCTGAAAAGGTGGCAAATGCCGCCATGGATAAGGGGCTGACGGTTGGCGATTGGCACCTTACCTTGGAGCCAATGTCATCACCATCGGTACGCGTGATCGTATCCAACGTCCCCCCCTACATTCCCGATAAAGACATCCAAGATCACCTGGCTAAGTTGGACACGCTGACTTCCAACCTTCAGCGTGTGCCTCTGGGCCTCAAAAATCCTGCCTTGAGGCATGTCTTGTCTTTTAGAAGGCAGGTCTACATGCTGGTGCCCAATGGGCAGCTTGAAGAGGGCTCCTTTGTGGTCATGAATGGAGGAAGGGCCCATAGGCTGTTTTACTGCAAGGACGTGCTAAGATGCAACCTTTGCAAAGCTGAGGGGCATGTTAAAAAACACTGCCCGATGACAGCAAATGCCCAATCTAACAGCGAGACAACGGTGGAAAAGGGTGATAAGGAAGCACACCCAACAAGTGACTCAGGAGAGGGTCCCTCATCACAGAGATCACACGAGTTGGCGGTAGACCCTGCTCCAACCCCAGCTACTGACATGGAGACCGAGGCTCAGCAAGCCACCTAGCAGTCATTGACAGCCGGACCTCTGAAGAGGAAATTTTTCGGAAGACTCGGCTTCATTATCTCCAGAGACCAGTGGGGATGAGGTCAGTCCCTTTAAAGATCTCCCAGAGTTGGAGTCGGACATCGCACCGACGCCTGGGGGAGATGCGGAGAGCACTGGTGGCAAGGACGGGGTCTTCGCCATCCCAGATGCCCCTAGAAGTGGGACACGCAGAGGGAAGAAGCCCCGTGCAAGAACCAAGCTGAAGCGCAAGACGCCTGAAGAAAATCTGGAGAATGAGATGGAAGCGGGGGAAACCGCAATCTGCGAAGTGGCGAAGGACACAAGTGAAGAGGGTCGCATGTCAGACCTCGACGACGCGCCCAGCGAGGGGGCCGAGGGCTCCCAGGAAACGCGAGCAGCCAAGAGCACGGAGGAGCCCACACAGGACCCCACTGACCAAACAGTGGGTGACCGAGACAAGGACGAAGGAAGGCCGTCAATTGAGGGGCAAGCGACATCGCCCGATAACACATTGACGGAGGATACCACGGCGACTGAAAATCCTCAAAGCCTGGGGGCTGAAGGGGGAAGCCAAGAAGAGGAGTTGGAAGAAACCCTCAGCACAGGAAGTGGGGTGAGCCTGACATCGGCAGAGCTGACCGAAGGGGCACCAATATTTTCGCAGTCAGAGCTATGGGACTTTCTAGATGAAGTACGTGGCACAGACGAAAGGGTGGCTGCAGCGCTATCAATGTGGCGAAATGTGCAGGCAATAATAACATCCCTACTCCATGTCGATCGGGGCTTCAAAAGACAGGGAAAACTGTCAGATGGAAAGGAAAGGAAAAGGATCAGGTATTTCCTGGGCCAAATAAATACGTGGAGACAAAACACACTTGACGACAACTCCACTAACATGTAATGCTGCGGATAGCGGAACATTGTAACCATAAATGCCTTAATAGTGGAGTATTTTGTATCACAGTGGCCAATAGAATCTGAGTAGACCTAATGTACAACAACCAGATCCTATGTAATTTGTGTGTATATGCGCCGAATTTTGAGAATGTTTGTTGATTTGAATTTTATGCTGTGTACCTGCTTGTGGAAAGGAGAGAGCAGTACTTTCCGCAGGATTTTTTGTAAGAGGTTTTTTTTGCCTGTTTGGCCATCCTTAGCAGTCTGGTGTATCTTACTGGGCGTTGGGTTGGCTCCCCATGAGGATGTGCTCACTGCCATTGCTTACCTAGGTACTGCATGTTTTGGGTACCAACCATCCCCGTGTGCTGGTTGTTCACTCAGTGCTGTGTTTGGTCACCTGATATGCCAAGGTCTGCAGTAAGTAGTTACTGTGTATTGCAGCTGATGTTCTTTTTAATTACTGTAATGTTCAGGCTTACTTAGGGATTTAGAAGAAATTTAATAAAAGAATGGTAAAAAAGGGGAGGGAGGGGAGGGGAGGGAGGTCAGGCAGGTGCCTTCGCCGCTATGGTGCTGGTAGCGCAGCAGCAGGGGATCTGGCGATGGGTATTTTGAGGTTGATTTGTTTTTCTTATTGGTGTCTATGAACACCGGTAACACACAATGGGACTAATGTTACACAGGAAACTCGCGTTAAATCTTTGATAAAAAAAAAATACAAACAAACGACATGATGAACGAAGTAAAGTGCCGAAAGACTGAGCATCTTTCTCGTCTGATCGTTTAAAAAAAAAGGAGGGAGGCGAGAGAGGGAAGGAGCGAGGCGAGGGAGGGAGCGAGGGGAGGGAGCGAGGCGAGGGGAGGGAGCGAGGCGCGGGAGGGAGCGAGGCGCGTGATTCTTCCCTCTCCGTGGCCGTTTGCGAACCTGGCGCCTCTTTGTCCGCCTCATTAACTCGCTCAAGTCAGGGCTGAAGAAACCATCACTTGTACACCGGCTACTTGTACACCGACTGCCCCAACGACAACAAAACCAATCTCTCTCTCATCGCTGCCCACTTTCACGCTTGTATATAAATAGATAGTTTTTTCCCTCGCCACAGATTTGTGTAGTTGTGTGTGTGTGTTTATTTTCTGTCTCCCTCTTCGAAAAAGCGTCGCAATTTCTCGAGCGACATTTTTTTTCTATACAAACAATTTTAAAGCAATTCTAGATTTGAAGTTTTCGTGACTGCAAGGATCCATACTCTTTGTTTTTTCGGTAAAGTCGCGTAGGTAAAAAATAAATGAAAAATAAAAAAAATGAAAACAACACATTTTTATTTTATTTTTTTACCTACGTGACTTTACCAAATTTTAAAGCAACCCCCCGCCCCGCCGCATTGATTTTCCGTAGCGTGCCACCAACAGTCCCGTTGGTGATGCATTTGCTGCTGCCGTTATTTTGTTTTCACCTCAAGAATCTAAAATATATATATAACAACAACCGTACAGCCTATGCGAAAGATTAAAAACACAGCGCGTGTCCCCGTCTGTGGATAAAAGGCGCCCTGCTGGACATTTCGGATTGTTAGCGGTTCTTCGTCCGTCCCCAGCAAGATGGACGTCTGTATCGGACGCACGCGGTCGCCGGGTAGAGAGACGCTCTGTGAAGACGTTCAGAACGGGGTTGGGGTAACAAAGAAACCCCCAGGTGTAGACTCTCGCCTGATGATGCTGGTTGCTGTTGTAATTACTGGCGAAACGTCACGGTAATCACATTGTAAATACTGCAGTGGGTTTAATCTCCGACGCACAAGCGGTGTGTGCTGTACTCGTCACAAATTGGTATGCTTTGTGTACGTGACAAAGCCACACCAATTGGCTGTGCCGGGTGATGGCGGGTTCAACGACACATGTATGTTCACGCGATGTAACCCAAAAACAAACCCCTGGATTGTAAACAAAAAAACACCCCTTCACTCAATGAGGACGTCGCTCATTCTCTTCCACTGCCCCCCCGCCCCCCACAGTCTGGAATTTATTTCCCCAGCTGCCCGTGCTGTCGACTCACCCTGTCCAGTGTTCAAGTCCAGGTGCGAGATCTCCCACGTCTGCTCTTACCCATGACTACTGCCTTTCTCACTCGATATATATATACACACACACAAATGAAATAAAAATGTCCGTCGTTTATTTATTTTATTTATCCAGCGTCATGAGACGTGGTCGCATTTAGACAAAAGCGTGGATCCCAATTGTGTCGTGTTGCGCAATCGAGGCCAAGAGTGTTGATGTCACCACTAGACACGCCATCAACGCTACCCTTCCTTCCGCCAGATGCCACGGCCGCTATAAAGTCACAACCCGGCCTCACGGTCTCATCGCCGTGAGGCGCTTCGGGAATTCTCCAAGATTACTGCTCTCTCTAAGCGTCACTGCAACTCCCTTCTCGGCCATCTGCGATCCTCCCCCGCTGATCGCAACCGCCTCATGCTGATGACATACACTGTGCATGTTGTATTATTATTATTAGTCTGTAAAAACTGCTCATTCTCTCCCCTTTCTAAAACAAAGGGCTCATTGCTGCTTGGGGTCAGCCGCTTGGAGGTTCCTCCTCGAAGCAAAATGCATTCTCAGCTGGAGCCTATTAATTGTGTTATTTATGTTCTCCACAACGACGCTGGTGATGACAGTGATTATGTTGAGTCCATTGTACGAGCCTCTTGTCAAGCCAATACTGGTTGAAGGCTTCCCCCTTTGGGCGTCGCGGTGGCGAGATGTTAATTCCCTCGCCTGGTATGGAAGAGGTTGTGGGTTCAATCCCGATCCCGACCCTGACGCCTGATGTATATATGGAGTTTACGTGTCTCTCTCTCTCGCCGTGGAGATGTTAACTACCTCGTCTGGTATACAGGAGGTCGTGGGTTCCATCGCGACCCTGACGCCTGCTGTATATTTGGAGTTTGCGTGTCTCTCTCCTAGTGGTCGCGTGGATTTTTCTCCGGATCCTCCGGGTTTTCCCTCCACATTTAGAATCAACATGCGTATTTCCAGAATTTTCCTGATATACATTTCCACGTGATAAGCCACTTCGTTGAGAAATAATTTGTACCCAGGTTGATTGTGAAAAAGATCTACGTAGCTTGGTGGGCCGTACCTGGTAAAATAAATAGTCAAGTTGAAGACGAGTTGTTTGGCCATACTTCACCGTGTTGGTCAGTGCGGGTTGGTGAGCGGAGGCCCTGGACTGGTTCAGATGTCACAAAACGGAACCACCCGCGGGGAGAGGAGAAATGCCTCACCACGCAGACGGGGAGAGCACGACCCGCAAACGCGTTGCCTTGGGCGATTATCATCAGCACGCTGTCTCGACAAGAGGACGTCCCAGAGAAAACCAGGACAGGTGGCAACAGTGCTCACCACTGTGGTCAGGGAATCAACCCCGAGGTTGCCGGCTTCATAGTGCACCACCGCTCCTCGCCAAACAATACCTCCCTGCGTATATTACATATTATATTTCCACCTACGTGACTGTTCGCTCACTTATCGGCCACGCATTATACATCACCTTTCGTCCATTTGTATAACAACAAAAAACGTACTCGATTTAAATATGAATTGAAAATGAAGGACACTTTTCTTTTAAAAAGGTCACATTTCCCATCAATGAATTCGCGCGTGCGTTGGGTTGCGTGCGCGTCTTCACTAATGGCGAGGGGGTAGCTCAGGACCCACGCAAATGCGCCCTCTTAGAGGAGCATCAACGCTCGAAAATATAAAATACACGGGTCACGCGTTCTCTCTCCCGGCGTTAACAAAGGAGGATGGTGATGATGATGAAAAGACAACAAGATGCTCTTCATATTTACGTGGAATGCATTACTCGTCGTGGCTGTGGTAACACCCACTTAGCAGCCTTCTTAATTATCGTAGCGTCTGCAGCCAACGCTGCACAGAGCACACCTCGGCTCAGCACTCGTAATGGAAGGGGTGGCGGGAGGGGCGGGAGGGGCGGGAGGGGCGGGAGGGGCGGGAGGGGCGGGAGGGGCGGGAGGGGCGGGAGGGGCGGGAGGGGCGGGAGGGGCGGGAGGGGCGGTGGGAGCCTGTCACAACAACAACAAGGCAGACACAGAGATCCCAAGTTCAAATCCTGGCCAGGGCTTTGCCACAATAATTATTTGCACCCCAAACATTATCAATCATCATAATTAATCATCATCATCACCATGATCATCATCAGCAGCAGCAGGAGGATCATAGTTATCATCAGCAGCACTATGATCATCTATCAACTTCATCCTTAGCAGCAGGGACTTTATCAGTTTCCGCACCTCCGATTAGCACGGTTGGCTACGTACGGTGCGAAAGAGGTTGGACATACATACAACATCAACAGCAGTATAATCCTTCTTCTTCTTCATAATCATCAGCAGCAGCAATGGTATTGTTCCCTTCAGCAGCAACAGCAGTATCATTGTCATCATCTTCATAATAACCCCTATTCCCATCATCATCATCAGCACCACCCTTATCATCATCACCACCACCCCCATCATCATCACTACCACCCCCATCATCATCACCACCACCCCCATCATTATCAGCAGCACCACGATCATCATCACCACCAACCCCATCATCATCACCACCCCCATCATCATCAGCGCCACCCTCATCATCATCAGCAGCAGCACCACCATCACCACCACGCCCATCATCAGCAGCAGCACCACCCTCATCATCATCATCATGACCACCACCACCACCACCACATCATCATAGTTATTTCTCCAGTGTGGGTACAACGAGCACCACCTGCTGATGCTGCGCGGTGTGTGTTTAATTAAGGGTAGCCTGGTTCTCGTCATAGAAACGCGGAATTGCCAACGCAGGCTCAAAAGTACGCAATGAAGATGAGATCGACCCTGCTGCTCGTTGCCCTTGGATGACATCTGCTCCCGAAGGCGACAGAGGAGAGCGGCTGGGCGATGGGTTAAAGACAAAGATCCCCCGTACAACCTTAACAGACTGTTGGGGTTAGTTCTGTTTGCGAGCGACTATGAAGGCCGTAACGGCACGCCGCCTTTGTCATCCTCGTGGCGATGTTTAGACATCGCAGCAGACACTCATTTGAGACTGAGCCGACCTAGGAGAGGCCCAGGACCGGTTCAGATAATCGTCACCGGTGTTGGCCGGGTTCGTAGCGCAGCGCGCTAACCGCTACACGACCCCACACCCTGGGTGGCTGTTGGGGTGAGTGATGTTAGTGAGCACCTATTAAGGCCGGCACGGCACACGAGGGGTGGGTGGCCAACACCACGCACGCTTGCCTTTTTCTACCTCGTGGCGATGTTTACACATCGCACCAGGTTACTAATTTGAGGCTGAGTCGACCTAGGAGAGGCCCAGGACCGATTCAGAAAATCGTTGCTGGTGTTGGCCGCGGCGGGCATCGAACCACGTCCGTAGCGCAGCACGCTAACCGCTACACTACCGCTTCCCGCTGGGCCTGGGTCAGACACACACACACACACATTCAGTCACCCCAGGGTGGCCTGGGTGACTCGCGGCGTCGACTGGGCCCTGAGGTTATTTGCCGGCAATGAGACGAAACCCCCGACGCGAGCGAGGCGTCGGGCGCAAGGGAAAGAGCGTTCGCGGAAGAAAGTTTTCACGACGGGGACGATGAACTGACGCTCAATTTCCCTCTGCAGAGTCGAAAGTGGCGCTCACGGAAATGGCAAATTTTTGCGAACCCACTTCACTTATCTACGTGACCACCCCTCCCCCACGAATACGTTTTACCATTTATGGCAATAAAACAGGAGTTAAGATGTTCAAGCTGCTTATAACGCGAGCTATAAATGCTCTAATGATTGCATTGTATGTGTTACTGTATGCCAATTGGCGTTGTTCTCTGCTCTGACACTGGTGGTGAGAACAAGACCACGAGGCTGCAGCTCTGGTAGAGGCAAATCTGATTCAAGGAGAATGCACACATTATTGTTATTATTCAAACATGTGTATTTGCATGTTTTACCACACGCACGTGTGGCTGTCTCTGGTGTAGGCCAATCCTTTGCAAAGACAATGCAGCAGTGCCGGATTATGCGAGTGCAGGCCCTGCAGCATATGTTATAAAGGGGCCCTAAAAAACCCATCAATATTAAAATACACATTTTTACTTGCATTTTTAAATTGTATTTTTTCATTGTTATACAGTCAGATAATTAATACGACAAATCGCTAACCTTAAACACCCAGTCGTTCATAAAAGTTCAAGGCAGTATAGTACTATAGTAATAGAGCAAGTGCAGAATCACTGAACCGGAATTGATAGCTTGAAAGCATTTAGCGCGGGGCCCTTGAAAGTGCGGGGCCCGTAGCATTATGTAGCTACTTTTGCTACTGGGATCATCCGGCACTGAACACATTCCTGCGGAGGGAGCTGGTAGGAACGTTGGGTTGCTCGGTCAATGGCCAGGGTCAACGGCGGCGTGGTGTATTCCGCAAATATGCCCGACTGTGAGGGCGGGCACAAGCCGGCGTGAGTAGTTTAAACATTGAGTTTTATAAGGGCACCACGGGTGACCAGTCCCTCCCCACCCAGCCCCACCCTCCCCACCCAGCCCCTCCCCACCCTCCCCACCCAGCCCCTCCCCACCCTCTACTCCCCACCCAGCCCTACCCTGCCCCTCCCCACCCTCCCGTCCCCACCCAGCCCCTCCCTCCCCACCCAGCCCCTCCCTGCACGACGAACGGACACAATAATCCCCTGTGGGCTGGTGTAACCAGGAGGTTCCTACCAGTAATATCAGAGCATGTTTTTTTCATGTTCACCATACGTACTGTGTGTGTGGTTCACGCAAACTGTATCCCTTGCAAAAAGTATAATCTATTTGGTGCTTGAACATCTTAACACCTTCTGTTTTATTGCCAGAAAGGGTGAAACCTCATCTTATTTTCCACTCAACTTCACACCCACTCAACTTTCCCGCACCTCCGATTGGCACGGTCGGCTCCGTACGGTGCGAAAGAAGTTCAACACACACAACAGTCGTGTGCAACCAGGAGCTCTCTACCGAGTCTACGGCCATGCAAGGTCCCGGTTTCCTCGTCCACCCCATATTGATGTGGACTTTCCACGACTGCCCCTGAGCCGTCATTCGAGAGGAGCACCGCTCCCTATTTTGTTGAGTAGAGAGGCTTTGGCGCCTTCCTGTGCCCTCTGCGCTGTTTTCGGGTTGTTCGGCGCGGTGTCCGATGTTTCGCCGCCACGCGCCCGATACAGTGAACTGATATATTTTCCCGAGGGAATGCCCCAGGAGCAACGCGCAGGCGGCTCTCCACGAAACGCAGCCTCCGGCCCACCAGAGCGTGCGTGGAAGGTGGCGACGCGGCGAAAGAGCGTCATAGCTCATCAGATTCCTCCAGCGTGAACAAATATTCCGATTCTGACTCCGGGAATCGACGAGCCCAGCGCCTCCGACGCGAGCTCTGGGGCGTGGCCGCGTCCACCCTGGGCCGAGTGACGTCAACGTCACAAACCTCTGACGCCTCGCGCCGCCACGTGCCCGGGATGATGTCAGCTTCATCGACAAGTGAACGGCCACGTTTATGAGACAACCCCGTTCTTGATTAAAGCTCGCGGAGGGGGGGTAGAGAGAAGGGGGGGGGGGGGCGAAACGTCGGACACCAAGTCAGCACAACGATCGTCGCGAGGCGCCCGCGCGAGCTGTAGGGGGAGTGTTGTATACTAACCCCTTCTTCCAAAATTGATATTAATAATATTTGATGATATTTTTTATATATTATCTTTTTACTTGTTTTTATAATGAATGAAAACACACCAAAGCGCAGCAAACTGCAAAACACCAGGGGTTGTTAAGTAATGAACTGGAGGAGGGCTAGGATGGCAGAATTTGCAACCTTGCTTCAAGGAAAGATAAGGCCTGATGAACGGGCACATGTCACCCGTGCAGGCGGCAGAGACAGTGGGAGAGTCAGCCAGACATAGTTAAGGCAAAAAGCCCAACCATCCTGCATGGTTTTAAAGTAACGTCAAAATTCGAAATTCAACAACAGAGTAGGCTAAATTATCGATCCTCGCGCTCGCTCAAATTGGAGACCAGGCTGCGAGCTACATCAATGAACCATTGCCCATTTGCTAATCCAATACTGAATGTTAATATTACTGAAGTCAAAACGAATTCTATGACCTCAGCACATGGGCGAATAATAGGGCAGTGTCAACTCAACGGCAATGGAAGGAAGCAGAGGCGCCTTTGTCTAAATCACAACCACAGAAAGCCAGGAATCATCACTGATTGTGTGTTTAGGGATTCCGAGCTAGTTGGAACACGTGCACACAGGGAGGAGGTAGAAATACGCCTTGTCCTCCTGCAGCTGAGGGAGCAAAGATAAACCCAAAAAGGCCAAGGAAGTGGGTCAGCTCAAGGCTGTGTGCACAGGGGAGGGGAGCTGATTAAGAATAACACTCCCAGAGCAGAAGGTTGGATGGCCACAGTGAGACGAGAATAAGAGTGTTGTGTATCTCTCAAGGATGCAGACTCAGCTGAACAACAAGGCTGCGGGGGTCACCAGAAGTTCGCGTTCGCCTAGTTAAGACAAAAAGCTCAATTATTCTGTATTGCTATTAAAGTAACGTTAAAGTCGGAATTTAACAACAGGGTAGGCTAAAGTTATTGATATGAAATGTTATTTCCATACTTTAATACTTTCTATACAACTCGACCCGAAGCATATGCGGGATGAATCACCACCAGGTCGAATATAAAATACATAATAAAAGAGCGATGTTAGACCCAGGGTCGGAGAGAAAGGGAGATCCCGGCCGTCTTTGTATCCCCGCAGCGCGGGATAGGCGTGTGTATACGCTCGGGGAAACACCTCCACTTGAGTCAAGCACCACGATGGGAAACGACAGACCTTAGGTTACATACAGAATCATAACTGTGAAATGGTAAGGGACAAATGTTAAAACTTTTTAACCATTTCTTTGTGCGTCGGTGAGGGTCGGAGGGAGTGTTGCCCCTCCCTCCAGGTCGTGCAACACGGACAAAGACGCCTATGAGACGATTTGTAACGTCTGTGTTTTGGTTCATGAAGAAGGCCAGACAAGAGATAATATCGCACCCAGACAGAGAGACGACTTCGAGGCAATTTGTAACATCTGATTGTTTGCTCGTGGATTTTATGGAGGGAGTATGACAACGGAATATACCGTGGGTGATGCACACAAGGACATACGGACGTACGGACACACACATGGACACACCTACCTACGGACAGATCCTGACACAGCAAAAATCGAAAGAAACCCCGCCTTGTGGGCAGGATCCAAAGGGATTTTTCGGCATAAAAGAGAGGACCCTGAGCATTGGAAACCAGCTCGACCGGGAGGGTCGACTCAGGAGCGAGCTGCGACCAGCGGGTCGGCTCGACTCTTCAGCTCGTCTGGGACTCAGCCGAGTTCGATCGGCTCACCGGAGCCGGCTCTCGGGGCTCGACTCAAGCGGCTCCCCATCTCCTCTGCAGGCGGGCAAGACCCGCTTGACAGCTCAACTCGGCCTGCGTGGGTCAACCTCTACCGAGTCGGAGGTCTCTGCTGCCGCCCGAGTGGTGAGGGTCGCGGTTTGGCGATGAGGCTCCGTGCTCACCCTGGTCGACGACCCAACACTGCACGCTGCGAGCGAGCTGTGGGCGCCACCTACCGACCGGGTTCCGAACTGCGACAGCGTATCAACGGGCATCCGAACCAGTTCACCACGGTGACAGGGGAGCGACTGATACGTATGACGCGCACCGCCCCCTCACCACACGACCACCAGGCGTCTGTTTGACATAAAGAACCGACTCCGAACACTGACTATTCAAGACAACTCTTACCACTCAAACACACTCGAACCCATAAGCCATCCGTGGCTGTGAAGGCATCACAACGAGACCGAGTGATGGCCATCCGTCGTTTATAAGTGTATTCGTAATTTTTATCTTTAATATTTAGTGGGCTGTACTCTTAATCGCATAAATTCCCAACAGATCCATCAATACGAATTGATTCTTGGCACCTCCTTCCGCCGAGCCACGCTCACGTGGGGAGTGGTGGCCCACCAGATCCTTATCAGGTGATCTGGTCCCCAATTAGTAAACTTGGTATAAGATAACGATCTTCGGAAAAGGAGCACCGTCGCAGGCCCTTACTCCGAGCCATTCTGTTGTCAGATAACCTGCCGATGTATCTGTTGAGATTGGTGCCTTTAAGAATAATAACTGTTTTTGATTGTGTTTTTTTTTTATCGCCGTATAATCTTTCAAGTATCTTTCAGTCATAATCGCCGCACGTACTCGCATCCTCTACAGAATATTCAACTGTCCCGTGACCCAAGGTGCTAACAACGTGATAAGGGTTGCGTATGATCAATAAGGAGTGCGGTACTGCGTGAACAATATTGAGTATAATCATTCATTAACGTTAAGGTTTTTCTTAGCATAGTATTTGCATATTTTAACGACTCTCTCTCTCACTAACAACCATCGCGTTATGCGGGATCCATGTGCCGTTGTCAAAGTGAAATCAGACAATCGTTGATGATACTGTATTGATGCCGTGTTGACGTTCCGGGATTGAGAGTTCGCATACTATATCATAGTTGAGGTTGAATTAGTAATAAATTGATTAATACAGAAGTGGTTGTGTGATTCTTTCCTGAAATCTATGCATAAGGTCTGCTTCTGCGTTGAGATCTGAACTTGGTGACCTTAATAAACACACTAATACATACTCAGTAAATGTTAAAGCGATAACGGGGTGAACCGGGGACCCAAAATATAACCACGAATACCCACTCTGGGAATGTTAAAGCGAGAATGAGACGAACCTAGACAACGATGCCGAGTTAATCTAAGTTAATCTTGCATACTTACACCACACCTGCATAACTGCATACGATTAATTGCCTTATTCCGATCGATAACCCACCCTCGTCACCGAGGCGGGGTCTGGTTATCATAACGACTTGCATTATCATAATTACACCCACTCGCATAATTACTACGATTACCTCTCGAATTGGCATAATTAAATGTGCATAATTACATAAATTAACATATTTCCGGATAATTACACATTTGCCAAATTTCATTTGATTATTATTATTTTCCCTGAATATTCATAACCCACATATACAACATAATAATTTCACCCACGCACGCATACAACATAACAAATTTTGATAACCAACATATACAACAAAATGGGGGCTCGTCCGGGATCTCTCGCAGACAGTTTATGCATGAATTCAGGAACGAATCACTGTTGTGTTAATCAAAGTGTTGTGAACTAACGTTGCCTTGTGATTGTAAACGGGGGTATACAAACAAAACGCGCTCTGAAGGGAAATACCAGAGTAGCAGAGTATAACAAAGACAGCTGGGCTGAGATTATTTTCTCGAGTTGAACTGACGCATCCTGTGATACAATTGTTTATATGTGCTCTGAAGGGGAATTCTAGAGAAACTTACGCCGCACATGAGATGTTAGAATTAAGATACACTCTTAAGTCTATTAACCACACTACGTAATAGAGATGGCACAGGATCCACAACATTCTGAGTTTGACACACCAACGCATAACACTGATACAGAGTGGACCTCTGAGGAGGAGATGGAATCTATGGAAAAACAATATCGGGAATTTGTGTTAAAACGTACTGGACGGACTGCTAGCCAGCAGACGGAGCAGAGAGATATATGGGAGGGGAGCCATACAGAAGATGTTAAGGCCCATAGAAGGAAACTACTTAAGGACGTGATGAAATGTGGCAAAGCCAAACGTGACGTAAAAATTGCAGAAATAGCGAGGGTAGACTCGTATCTCCTCGCACAGACAGACAGAGAAAGATTATGGAATGAGGAAAAATTTGAAAGGGAAAGACAAGAGAAACTGTCCTTAATGGAGCAGGTAGAGCGTCTGCACGCCCTCGTGAGAGAGAAAGAATCCGCACTAAATGCACCAGTGAAACACCCAGACGTTGATACACAGAACACATACGGGAGTAACAATTTACCACACTCCGAGCCGCGTGGACGTAGCCCAGGGCCAGATCCCACAATGAGTATGGCTACTGTGCAAAGCAATTTTGATAAAGTAACACCCTCGCAAATCGAGGAGAGAGAAGAGGAAATAATAATACAAACGGGAAAACATGAGGCCGACCACCCCAACGTTAGAGAGAGACAAATAATTAACCCTAAGTCATCAGGATACACTGTAATGATAGGGCGGAAAAGGGCGGAGCTGGTGCAAGACGGGAAACATTACATAAACAGCACACCAGGCAGACGCACGCTACGCAAGTATGACCGACATGATGCAGATGACAGAGACAGCTCACCAGAGAAACGCACCTCGCACAAACACGACCAACACGACACGGGTAACAGGAGCTCACCAGAGAGACGCACATCACACAAGCATGAGCCATGGGATAAGCAGAAATCACCGAGCCAAGTTGACCCACGTTACAGGTGCAAAAGGCACTACAAAAGTTATGTTAAGCAGAGCCACCGTGATGGTGACGGCTCATCTGACACTGACTCCTCTGACAATGACCAACACGACACGGGTAACAGAGAGAGCTCACCAGAGGAACACACCTCACGCAAACATTACCGACATGATGCAGATGACAGACACAGCTCACCAGAGAGACGCACCTCACGTAAACATTATCAACACGACATGGGTAACAGAGAGAGCTCACCAGAGGGACGCATGACCCGTAAAAATCACCCACGCAAAACCACCCGCACCACAGATGACAGAGACAGGAATCCCGATAACCATGAAGCACGAGACAAACATAAATACAACACCTCACCTAGCAGGCACCACACACGTAGTAGGCAGCATGAAGGTCAAGGACAAAAACACTCACCACATAGACACCGCTCAAGGAGATCACGCACACCAACCCACAAGCACGAATCACAAGACCCACGTAAGGAAAACAAGAGACACAAGCAACGGGACAGACACGAATCCTCGGACAGAGGGAGATCACGACACAGACACGGGAAACATGACAACAGTGATAGTGGAGACAAGGGTAGCTCAAGTGAGCACTCCTCAGGAACCGACACCACTGATGACGAACAACACACTTTTAACAGTAAGACACTAAAACTAATGGACAAAGCACTCGTGAGAATTCCCTATTTCGATCCACATAACAAGAACAGGGATATACACACTCACATAGCTACAGTAGAACAGGAGGCTAAGATCCGGGGTCTGGGTAAATCAGCAGAAAAGGCATGTTTATTATCAAGGAGCCTACATGAACCCGCCAGACCATGGGTAGCCTCCCTGCCAAATAGGGTGAAGAGTGACTTTAAACAATTGAGCCGAGCAGTAGTTAAGAGATTTGGGGAATACTCCACACTATCCGAAGGATTGAACGCGGCAAAGTTGATGACCCAGCGTGCAGACGAAGACCCACGAGATTATCTCCTACGCCTTAAGAAAGCATATTACGCAGGGGACGTGGACAATGCCCAGGGAGATAAGACAGTCTTAAAAGTGATGTTCTTCCAATCATTGAGACCTGAAATAGTGAGAATAGTAGGAATGATGTTGGACCCCGAGACTGCCTCCCTACGCCAGATTGAAAGCAAGGCCCACACGGCCTGGGTGAACGGACGGAAAACCACTAGCATAGCCAAAACCCACATCGTCACCAGAGATAAAGAATGCCTCGATCTGGAGGGAAGCGAATCTCCAAGGAATAATATTAGAGCCACACGGGGTGGACATGAATTCCCCCAGGAGAGGGCGCCTAACCCAATAGAATCAACACCCGTCCACAACACGCTGAATAACGTTCCACGTGGGGGGAGAAACGAGGCCAGAGGAACCTGGCACCCACAGCCGCCACCACCATGGAATGCAGAAGAGGGCGGAGGCTGGAATTATGGAGGAGGAAAAGCGAGTGACGGGCCATACCTACCCCGCGGAGGCCGACGCCCACCAAACCAGTCACCATATCGTCCCCCACTGCCGCCTCCACTAGCAATAGAGCATAGACCACCGTTAGCTAACAGGAATCGATATGCTCACCACATTAGGATGGAAAAAGAGCTCCTAGGGAGTATGAAGACTCCCATGCAAATAGCGAAGGGAAGAATACCAACTATACCCACACAGGAGGAGGACACACCCAGCGCAAAGGTAGCCCAAGTGAACGTAGGGAAGACAAGAAGCCCCGAAGCGATCACCGAAGTGGTACCAGAGGGAAAAGGGTACCATCTGGGGGAATTGATTCCCGTAGGACCAGTCGGACGAGTCCACGTGGAAGTAATACTGCAAGACACCCTGACCAGCCAGGGCCTTTGTGATACTGGAGCAGAAATATCCATGATATCCAGAGAATTATTTGACGAACTCCAGACTGCCCTCCAGAGGAAGAATGAAACACTACAGATGATGCCAAGTAAAATTACCTACTCAGGATGTGAAGGGACCCACATGCGACCATTGGGCAAAGTTATGACGAAGTTGACGTTCAACAAAATCAACATGAACCATCCCCTATATGTCGTACGGAACCCCGGAAAAGAGCTGATCATTGGGATAGAACTACTGAATCGCCTGAAACCCATTACCCATTATGAACCTTGAATCCCGACAAATTTGGGCACAGTCAATGCCGGAGCAACAAAGGGACTCAGAAGATGAAGACGTTATGAGAGACTCCACGGGAATCCAAGTGATAACACAAGAGCTCAACGACCTATCAACGACAATCAGGAACGAAGACGAGCTCCCAGCAGGAATTCGAATCACTCAGCTAATGACTAACAGACTGAGAGAAGACCGAAAGGAAGCCGACTTAGAGTCAGTATCACCAAGTGACCGTCCCCTCATGGAGTATATACCGCCCCCTGGAGGCCAAACCGACGAACTGCAAACCGATGAAGGAGAACACAAGGGCAAGAGCGTATTACCCTCGGATGAAGCCAAGGCAACTCAACCGATAGTAACGCAAAAGGAACTTTCAACCGAGCCGCCCGAAACCACGAAGGCCTTGGACCCAGACCCAGGACAAGGAGTCTCCATAATAGAAGAACAAATCGAACAACAAATTGAAGCAGCAGACGCCCTCGAGAACGACACTCAACGAAATGAGCTTCGTCAACTGCTCCACAAATACCACTTCCTGTTCTCAGAAGACCCCTATGATTGCGGCAAAACCGACCTACACGTGGTATCTATTCCCACACTGGAAGGAGCGCCAGCGGTATATGTGAAACAATACAAGATTCCACTGGCTGCCTACGAATCAATCCAAGAAACCTTGGAGAACCTACTCAAGAAGAATATAATTCGAGAATGCAACTCAACCTACAACTCCCCGATTTGGCCTGTATTGAAACCCACAGGCAAGTGGCGACTCACCATCGACTATAGGCAACTCAACAAAACGGTTCCCCTATCTCGATGGCCAATCGCAGAGATCGACCAGAATCTCAACCAAATAAAAGGCGCAAAAATTCTCACCACCATGGATCTATCAAATGGCTTCTGGACCATGCCCGTGAAAGAAGCGGATCAATACAAGTTGGCATTTACATTCAATGGAATACAGTATACTTGGAACCGATGTCCATTTGGATACTCAAATTCACCTGCGGACTTTAACATATTCCTACACAAGGCAATGGACGACGCAAAAGAGCGAGGTACCATCGTCTATGTCGACGATATACTGGTCAAGGACTCCTCATGGGAAGAACACCTCGAGAGCCTCCAGCATACCCTCGAGCAGTTAAAGGAAGCAGGCGCAAAGATTTCAATACAAAAAGGACAGTGGGCACGCAAGAGGGTGGACTACCTCGGGCTCCAGGTCGGCACTGAGGGAATGTTACCCCAAACCAAAAGACTTGGAGCCCTCCTCGCACTCAAATCGCCCACCACAGTCACGACCCTTCGGAGCTTCTTAGGGATTTGCAACTACCTTCGACAGTTCGTGGACGACTACGCAGGAATCGTTCGACCCTTAGTCAAACTACTGCAAAAAGACGAACCATGGGAGTGGGGACAGGAACAGGAAGCCGCAGAAAAAGAATTAAAACGACAGATCACAGAGGCATCCTGCCTAGCATACCCAGAGAAAGGGAAAGAATACTACCTGGAGACCGCATACTCAGATCATAGTATCAGCTCGGTACTGTGCCAGAGACAGGAAGCAGAGAAACGAGTTATTGCCTATGCCAGCAAAGCCCTCCGGGGAGTGGAGATGAAGTTCTCCGAGTGTGAGAAGGCGATATTTGGAAACATCTGGGCCATACAACATTTTCGGAACTTGTTGAACGGAGAGAAGATCATCCTGGAAACGAATCATGAATCCTTGGCATACCTCAACAGTAAGAAGATTCGAGAGGGCCGCGTAACCAGCAGCCGAATAGCCAGCTGGGCACTGACACTCCAAGGCCTACCAATCACAGTGAAATACGCAAAAAACAAGAAAAGTCCAATGGCCCAAGGTCTTGCCGATTTACATGATTGTACCTTTGACAGCGTAGAAGCAGAGGACGAAAAGATACCTCCGGAGGACAACAGGTACCTGCCCTTCAGGAAGGAGACATGTGCCGACCTACCAGTGGTATACATCGATGGATGCTCCCAGATGAGGGAGAACAAGCTTCACGCTGGGTCAGGAGTCATTTGGGAAACTGGCCCACTCACAGGGATTCAAGAGGGATTTCAGCTGGGACCAAAGTCAAACCAGTATGCAGAGTTGGTCGGGGTACACATCGCTGTCCAAATGGCATCCGATAACCAAATACGGACCATGGTGGTGTGCACTGATTCCAACTACGTACAGCACAGCTTCCTGCACCACCTACCCATATGGAAAAAAAACGAGATGAAGAACCATAGGAATAAACCAATTCACCATCGAGAACTATTCGAGGCCATAGATAAGATGGTTCAGAACAAGGATATGAAGATATTTTGGAAGAAAGTCAAAGGGCACTCCAAGATACCTGGTCAAGAGAAAACTGGGAACGACCAAGCAGATGCCATAGCAAAAGTGGGAAGCCTGGAAGGCACCCCGTGGAAGCTAGAAGACCAAACCGAAAGAGACGGACAACAAGAGTCGACGAACCAAGACATCGCCGTGATAAGACTGGTCACAAGAAGTGGGAAGAACCCGGCAGAAGCTGGAACCAGAGCCCAATTGAACAGTGCCCAGCCTTCCGAAGACCTGATCAGAATGCAACAAGAGGACGAAACACTAAAGACACTCGCCGATCATATCCAAGATCCAGCAGGAAAACCAATCACTACTGACAACTTGAATGACAACAAAGAGCTCGAGATCATGCATAGCCAAATCAAAAGGTTCTCAATGCGGAAAGGGCTACTGGTATACACAAACGAAAAAGACGGTCGACCTAGATGGGTAGTCCCCTCTCAATATCGGGAAATAATGTTACAACACGCCCACAATGAACCGTGCAGCGGCCACCGATGCGAGGTGAATACGGGACAGATGCTGCGACAGGTGGCCTACTGGCCAAAAATGGGGGAAGACATACACAAACATGTGTCCAACTGTCTCGTGTGTTGTAAGTACCAGCCAACGACCTCACAGCATAGGGCACCCCTACAGAGGAGGGGAACAGATTATCCTTGGTCCAACCTACAAATCGACTGGATAGGACCTGTCAACCGATCAACCAAAGGGAACAAGTACATGCTAACTGTGACCTGTGCATTCTCTAAATGGACAGAGTGTTTACCAGCACCCAACAACACCGCGGAAACGACCGCTATCCTACTGATCAACCAAATATTCAGTAGATGGGGCCTACCGTCAACGATCGATTCAGACAAAGGAAGCCACTTCACAGCCGAGGTCATCACAGAAGTGTGGAAGATGTTGGGAGTAAAAAGACAATTACATGTCGCATACCATCCACAATCCTCAGGACAGGTGGAAAGAGCCAACAGGACCATCGTGAGCCTCCTAAAGAAATATGTGTCTACCACGGGCCGCGACTGGGATACGAAACTACCCCTAGTCTTGATGGCCATGCGAGCCACACCCAACCGAGCTATAGGCAGGACACCCTTCGAGATCATGACAGGGAGGCTAATGACCCTCCCAGTACACCTGTTATATGTCCCAGCGGAGGACGAGACCCCGACGGCAATGACGCCAACTGAATACCTGACGGGACTCAATAGTCACCTACAGAGCACATTCGCTATGGTCAGGGACCAGTTGCAAGTAGAGGCTCAGGGGAGCAAAGCATACTATTGTAATAAACGACTGGACCACGATGTCTGGCTCAGTGTCCTTTATTCGGTTCGTGCTGTACACCCACACGGCTGTCTTTACTCTGTAGCTTCTCCACGGTGCTGACCCCAATGTCGGCCCGATCCACAACAGCAGCTCCGCTGCTGTTTCTCTCACACAGCCCCCCTTGGCTGTACTCGCTGCAACTCCTCTCCCTCCGCAGCTCTGACAGCCTCTTGCTGTCTCTCTCTCTCTCCGCAGCTCCTCCTGGCAGCCACACCGCTGCCTCTAACATGCAGCCCTCTCTCTCTCTCTCTCCGCAGCTCCTCCTGGCAGCCGCACCGCTGCCTCTAACACGCAGCCCTTCTGGCTGTCTCCTCTGCAGCTGCACACCACTCCGCAGCTTCCTCTTATCTTCGGGGTTGGCTCCCGATGGCCGTCGGCGCCCCCCCTCTCCACACTCGCCCGCGTGGCCTCACTCTTTTCCGCTCACACCCCGACTGCCTTCCCCTTCCGGTTTACCCGCTTAAGGACCCGAACCTTCCCCCCACGTCACATGACTCCACCCGCCGTGACGTCACATCCGGAAGGTCGCTTACGCCCGCATTACACCACCCTCCCCCGTAGAAAAATCCCAGCCGACCTCGGCTGACCAATAGCAAATCGTAATGCGGCGAACCGAGCTTCCCCCCCTAAAGGACACTAAGCATACAATGTAACAGCAAGAACAACAACAACAACGCAATTAACATCAACGAACGTACAAAAAGCATGCAATAAATGCAACTGTAAGAAAAAAATAACAAGACAACAACAATCAACGAAACGTAAGCGATTTGGAACGTGTGCGGGTCGCCGGCCCGTCCCGGACGGTCGGCGGCCCACTCGCGGAACGGGAACGCGATGAAAGTCGAGGAATGACAGGGGGTAATCCCCCTGTCGCAGCTGGAAGTCCACCGCCGTCCCGTGTCTCTAAAGAGTTAGTCTTGGGCTTGTCCTGTGACCGTGCCCGCAGCTGGGTCGGAAGGGCTGCAGGGGTCGAAGGTCCCGCAGACCTGGCAGGCGTCCTCCGAGCAGGGCCCCTCATCCCCCGCAATGTCACGGCCGGCCTGTTTCGGAGGATCTTTAGCCGACTTGACCGGTGCCGAGGCCTCCTGCTGCGGCGGAGCCGGGAAGCGGGCCCAGCAGTCTCTGGCGTAGTGGCCCCTACGCCCGCAGCGGAAACATTCGGCCTCGTTGCGCCGAAGCGCAGGCCTCGCCTCCTGACGGCCCCGTTCTGGTAGCGCCGCGCGCGGTCTCGGCCCGCCGCGTCCCGTCCATGGAGCGGAGGCGGCCGTCAGTTGTTGAGGGCCCCGGTCATCCGGAACATAGACAGCCTGCGCAGGGTTCCACCCCAGCGCATCCCCTTCTTTGACGGGCCCCCCCCGTCCACGCCGTCACTTGTTTCCAGCGACGGAGGTTGAACTGCGCATCGAGACACTTAGCAGCCGTCCGGGAAGTTAGCTTCTCATGCCCACACACAGGCATGGGGATCCCTAGATCCCGAGACAGCTCCAACATTTTCCCTAATATGAGAGGCTCGAGCAGGTCCTGTGGCGTCTCAGGATAAGCTGCCATGGCCAGCTCCAGCACCGCACCCCTGAACGCCACGGGCGACTCCTCTGGTGCTCGTTGTCGTTGAGCGAATCGCCGATGCGCATCATCTGGTGGCTCATAAGCATCGGCCATTTCTTGAAAAACACCACATAAAGTTGCCTTTTTATCGGTCGTTATGGAACGGAAGAATCGGACAGATTCGTCGTCCAGGAGAGTCGGCAACACCTCCAAAGCCTCCGCATCGGTCCATCTTGCTGTGCGTACCGCCGCCAAGAAGCGGCAGGCGAACGCGCTCCAGTCCCCACCGACGGAAAATTCTTTAACCGTTGTAAGGTGGCGACTCCGACTCCTCTTCCCGCCGTCTTCCAATGGTGGTGGTTGTGATGGCAAATTCAAAATGGCGTCGGCCCGCGGCGTGGCCAAGATGGCGGTTTGGCGCCACGGAGCGCGCAAAATGGCGGCCTCTTGCCGCGTGGGCAATGGCGGCGGCAGGACAGGCAACGTAGCGGCCCGCGGAGCACCACTTGCATCATCCATCGTCCCTGGCGCGACGAGATGGCATAGATGCGCCAGGACGTCCTTAAGTGCCTCCAGTTGTACCGCCATCGCTTGCCATCGTTGATCCGCGTCTGATGATGTCGACGGACCCGCCACCGCGCCAACATCCTCCACTCCCGTTCCCGTGGTCGCCTCAGCCGGGCTCTCCTCCACCACCCCAACAGGATCCGTGGTTGGAGGGAGTTCGTCGTCGTCGGACGAAGAAGCCGATGCAGGCGCCGGATTAACTTTCTTCCTCACTTGTTTCGACATCCCGTTGCACTTCCGACACCAGTGTAATAAACGACTGGACCACGATGTCTGGCTCAGTGTCCTTTATTATTCGGTTCGTGCTGTACACCCACACGGCTGTCTTTACTCTGTAGCTTCTCCACGGTGCTGACTCCAATGTCGGCCCGATCCACAACAGCAGCTCCGCTGCTGTTTCTCTCACACAGCCCCCCTTGGCTGTACTCGCTGCAACTCCTCTCCCTCCGCAGCTCTGACAGCCTCTTGCTGTCTCTCTCTCTCTCCGCAGCTCCTCCTGGCAGCCACACCGCTGCCTCTAACATGCAGCCCTCTCTCTCTCTCTCTCCGCAGCTCCTCCTGGCAGCCGCACCGCTGCCTCTAACACGCAGCCCTTCTGGCTGTCTCCTCTGCAGCTGCACACCACTCCGCAGCTTCCTCTTATCTTCGGGGTTGGCTCCCGATGGCCGTCGGCGCCCCCCCTCTCCACACTCGCCCGCGTGGCCTCACTCTTTTCCGCTCACACCCCGACTGCCTTCCCCTTCCGGTTTACCCGCTTAAGGACCCGAACCTTCCCCCCCACGTCACATGACTCCACCCCCCGTGACGTCACATCCGGAAGGTCGCTTACGCCCGCATTACACTATGACCAAAAAGCCAGCCACGCAGAATACCAGCTAGGAGACCAGGTGTGGTACCTCAATTACGAGAAAAGAAAACAGAAGTGCAGGAAATTCCTGCCTTCCTGGACAGGACCACACGAGGTTGTTGACAAAATGTCCCCAGTCGTATATCAGCTAAAAATCACAAAGACAGGAAGAGAGCAGCAATACAAGTGGGTGCACGTCAACCAAATCAAACCGTACCCTGTGCTGGTGGAGCAAGATGAGGAATAAAGGTGGAAAAAGGGGGGGGGGGAACTAAACTAATGGGCATATCACACTACAATAATATGTAACATGTTTTCCAGGAAATGGCAGCCCTCCTGCTCACGCTCCTGCTAACGTACCTTGCCAAGCTAGAAGGGAGCCAAGAGCTGATCAAGCCAGGACCAGAATCCGGGGTGATGCTGAGAGACTCCTCCAGCTTCCTAGTAACCGAAACGAAAATAGTAACCCAACAAGTCTATGTCTCCTTGGAACCTGCCTTGGTGGTAAAGAAGCACTTCGGGAAGTTACCACCCCAAGCTACCAAAGCAACCCGAATATGGTATTATGACTTCCTAAGATACAGTGAACAGAATGTCGGAACGATCCTGAAGCAATTACAAAGAACCATGATACTTCCCCCCACCACTGTCAACCTAACACGTTCCAAGAGGTCTATCGGCCTGGGAGGGGTCTTTGGAATACTATCCGGTTTTAGCTCCTTAATCACACTAGGAGTATCCATATCCAACGCCGTAAAGATTGGACACCTCACGCAAGGTATCGAGAATTTACAACTCGATATGCATCAGATCCATCAGCAAATACAACACCAACAAAAGAATCTGGTCGAAATGGGATCCACCCTCCGAGACACCGTGGTTCTCGTAAACCTACATTCTATCATGATTAACTTAACATTCCAAGAATTGAGTTCTGCAATCCGAGATCTATACGAAGAAGAGAGTATTCGAGAGCCAATTCAGTGGGTGATCCAAGACTTGTTGCGTAGCACCAGCGGCAGCATCAGTGATCTTATACAAGGACAAATTCCGTCATATCTGGTAACTCCAACACTGATAAAAGATGTGCTACAAGCAGCATCCCCGGAAACAATCAGTCCAACTCAAGTACAAATTGCCTTCAACATGGGTACAGCCACACCCATACATGTGGACCCCCAAACTAGACAGCTGGCATTTTTGCTAAATTTACCCCTGGTCAAACCCGGAAATGTATTTCGATTGCGGACAGTATTGAACGTGGGTACATGGAATAACGACATTTACTCCAAGATGGAAACTCCCTTAGTGGTGGCCTACCAGGAAGAAGGCCCCCTTAAGTACCTGGTGCCTGACCTAAACCTGTGTCAAATAACGAAAGAGGTTCATTGGCTCTGCCCAGGGGAACCATTTCTGACCAATACAGCAGAAATAATGTGTGGTCTGTCAAACCTAAGCTCTAAGGAAACTTGCAAGTTTAAGCTAAGTAAACCCAAAGAAAGAACCGGAACAGTGGCCATGATAGCTAATGCCCAGTGGTTGATTAGCACCCCTCTAGATACGGCAATTGTTTCCACCGATCAACACTCCATAACCATGGAAGTTCCGATTCCAAGCCACGTCGCACTGGTCACAATACCAAGAGGAACATTCGTACGCATAGGGGACAAGGTATTATATAACCTAGACAAAAGCCTACACCAAGCGGAGGTAGAAATAGTAGACACATTCCGAGGCCACAAGTTTGAGATAAGCAGCACTCTGTCCAACTTGTTGAACAGTAAAGAATTCCATATGGTGAAATTATCCCTCAGCGAATCAGAGATTAACATAACAGATCTTACTTGGGCGACCGAAGAGGCTGGATATCAGCGAAATCAACAGATGGGGATGGGAATCACAGGGGCAACAGGGATGATCATACTAGTCCTGGCTATTCTAACCTTAACATACCATGTGGCCAAAATGAATACCGAACTTAAAAGACTAATCGCAGGCACAAGCCACCTACCATTCAAGCCCAGGAACAGGGATAGAGCCAAGGCCTGATGATGCCACCCAAGAATAACCGTAGAAACTATCTTTTTAACGATATCTCCTATAACACGTAGTCAATAGAATAATGTCTCCCTCCCTTATCGTTTTACCTTCCTTTAGAATATATTTTTTTCCTCTCTCTTGTCACATATAACCATGTTAAGTTGTGACACGTACGCGCGCGTTGTAAGGAAATAGCAGCAAAACTTGAGGACAATCGATGGTTCATGATGGAAAAAGGGTATACATATTTTTTTTAAAAATAACCCGTGGCCATTTGACCACTGGTCATTTTTAAAAGGGCGGAATGTTGTATACTAACCCCTTCTTCCAAAATTGATATTAATAATATTTGATGATATTTTTATATATTATCTTTTTACTTGTTTTTATAATGAATGAAAACACACCAAAGCGCAGCAAACTGCAAAACACCAGGGGTTGTTAAGTAATGAACTGGAGGAGGGCTAGGATGGCAGAATTTGCAACCTTGCTTCAAGGAAAGATAAGGCCTGATGAACGGGCACATGTCACCCGTGCAGGCGGCAGAGACAGTGGGAGAGTCAGCCAGACATAGTTAAGGCAAAAAGCCCAACCATCCTGCATGGTTTTAAAGTAACGTCAAAATTCGAAATTCAACAACAGAGTAGGCTAAATTATCGATCCTCGCGCTCGCTCAAATTGGAGACCAGGCTGCGAGCTACATCAATGAACCATTGCCCATTTGCTAATCCAATACTGAATGTTAATATTACTGAAGTCAAAACGAATTCTATGACCTCAGCACATGGGCGAATAATAGGGCAGTGTCAACTCAAAGGCAATGGAAGGAAGCAGAGGCGCCTTTGTCTAAATCACAACCACAGAAAGCCAGGAATCATCACTGATTGTGTGTTTAGGGATTCCGAGCTAGTTGGAACACGTGCACACAGGGAGGAGGTAGAAATACGCCTTGTCCTCCTGCAGCTGAGGGAGCAAAGATAAACCCAAAAAGGCCAAGGAAGTGGGTCAGCTCAAGGCTGTGTGCACAGGGGAGGGGAGCTGATTAAGAATAACACTCCCAGAGCAGAAGGTTGGATGGCCACAGTGAGACGAGAATAAGAGTGTTGTGTATCTCTCAAGGATGCAGACTCAGCTGAACAACAAGGCTGCGGGGGTCACCAGAAGTTCGCGTTCGCCTAGTTAAGACAAAAAGCTCAATTATTCTGTATTGCTATTAAAGTAACGTTAAAGTCGGAATTTAACAACAGGGTAGGCTAAAGTTATTGATATGAAATGTTATTTCCATACTTTAATACTTTCTATACAACTCGACCCGAAGCATATGCGGGATGAATCACCACCAGGTCGAATATAAAATACATAATAAAAGAGCGATGTTAAACCCAGGGTCGGAGAGAAAGGGAGATCCCGGCCGTCTTTGTATCCCCGCAGCGCTGGATAGGAGTGTGTATACGCTCGGGGAAACACCTCCACTTGAGTCAAGCACCACGATGGGAAACGACAGACCTTAGGTTACATACAGAATCATAACTGTGAAATGGTAAGGGACAAATGTTAAAACTTTTAAACCATTTCTTTGTGCGTCGGTGAGGGTCGGAGGGAGTGTTGCCCCTCCCTCCAGGTCGTGCAACACGGACAAAGACGCCTATGAGACGATTTGTAACGTCTGTGTTTTGGTTCATGAAGAAGGCCAGACAAGAGATAATATCGCACCCAGACAGAAAGACGACTTCGAGGCAATTTGTAACATCTGATTGTTTGCTCGTGGATTTTATGGAGGGAGTATGACAACGGAATATACCGTGGGTGATGCACACAAGGACATACGGACGTACGGACACACACATGGACACACCTACCTACGGACAGATCCTGACACAGCAAAAATCGAAAGAAACCCCGCCTTGTGGGCAGGATCCAAAAGAGAGGACCCTGAGCATTGGAAACCAGCTCGACCGGGAGGGTCGACTCAGGAGCGAGCTGCGACCAGCGGGTCGGCTCGACTCTTCAGCTCGTCTGGGACTCAGCCGAGTTCGATCGGCTCACCGGAGCCGGCTCTCGGGGCTCGACTCAAGCGGCTCCCCATCTCCTCTGCAGGCGGGCAAGACCCGCTTGACAGCTCAACTCGGCCTGCGTGGGTCAACCTCTGCCGAGTCGGAGGTCTCTGCTGCCGCCGGAGTGGTGAGGGTCGCGGTTTGGCGACGAGGCTCCGTGCTCACCCTGGTCGACGACCCAACACTGCACGCTGCGAGCGAGCTGTGGGCGCCACCTACCGACCGGGTTCCGAACTGCGACAGCGTATCAACGGGCATCCGAACCAGTTCACCACGGTGACAGGGGAGCGACTGATACGTATGACGCGCACCGCCCCCTCACCACACGACCACCAGGCGTCTGTTTGACATAAAGAACCGACTCCGAACACTGACTATTCAAGACAACTCTTACCACTCAAACACACTCGAACCCATAAGCCATCCGTGGCTGTGAAGGCATCACAACGAGACCGAGTGATGGCCATCCGTCGTTTATAAGTGTATTCGTAATTTTTATCTTTAATATTTAGTGGGCTCTACTCTTAATCGCATAAATTCCCAACAGATCCATCAATACGAATTGATTCTTGGCACCTCCTTCCGCCGAGCCACGCTCACGTGGGGAGTGGTGGCCCACCAGATCCTTATCAGGTGATCTGGTCCCCAATTAGTAAACTTGGTATAAGATAACGATCTTCGGAAAAGGAGCACCGTCGCAGGCCCTTACTCCGAGCCATTCTGTTGTCAGATAACCTGCCGATGTATCTGTTGAGATTGGTGCCTTTAAGAATAATAACTGTTTTTGATTGTGTTTTTTTTTTATCGCCGTATAATCTTTCAAGTATCTTTCAGTCATAATCGCCGCACGTACTCGCATCCTCTACAGAATATTCAACTGTCCCGTGACCCAAGGTGCTAACAACGTGATAAGGGTTGCGTATGATCAATAAGGAGTGCGGTACTGCGTGAACAATATTGAGTATAATCATTCATTAACGTTAAGGTTTTTCTTAGCATAGTATTTGCATATTTTAACGACTCTCTCTCTCACTAACAACCATCGCGTTATGCGGGATCCATGTGCCGTTGTCAAAGTGAAATCAGACAATCGTTGATGATACTGTATTGATGCCGTGTTGACGTTCCGGGATTGAGAGTTCGCATACTATATCATAGTTGAGGTTGAATTAGTAATAAATTGATTAATACAGAAGTGGTTGTGTGATTCTTTCCTGAAATCTATGCATAAGGTCTGCTTCTGCGTTGAGATCTGAACTTGGTGACCTTAATAAACACACTAATACATACTCAGTAAATGTTAAAGCGATAACGGGGTGAACCGGGGACCTAAAATATAACCACGAATACCCACTCTGGGAATGTTAAAGCGAGAATGAGACGAACCTAGACAACGATGCCGAGTTAATCTAAGTTAATCTTGCATACTTACACCACACCTGCATAACTGCATACGATTAATTGCCTTATTCCGATCGATAACCCACCCTCGTCACCGAGGCGGGGTCTGGGTATCATAACGACTCGCATAATTACTACGATTACCTCTCGAATTGGCATAATTAAATGTGCATAATTACATAAATTAACATATTTCCGGATAATTACACATTTGGCCAAATTTCATTTGATTATTATTATTTTCCCTGAATATTCATAACCCACATATACAACATAATAATTTCACCCACGCACGCATACAACATAACAAATGTTGATAACCAACATATACAACAGGAGCAAGGCGCGCAGCCACGGCGACTCTGAGATTCCCGAGCGCTTTCGTTGAACGAGACGCGGCCGCTCGTGTTTTGATCGCCAAATGAACGCCACTTTTCATTTTCACTTCCCCATGACGACGATGATGATGATGAGGTGACCCAGCGTCGCCGCCGCCGCAGCCACATTAACGTTGTCAACTTAATGGGCTCTTGGCACTCGCCTGCACATTCCTCGTCCTGCCAAATCGGAATGTTTATTGTAACTCCGAGCGAGCGAGGCGGAGAGCGCGTTCGGGAGTGGGGAGCTTGGGGGGTGACAGAGGGAAAAAATACTCGAATTCAATCAAATCAAATAAATATAAACGATAAACTCAGCGCGGCACTCGGTCCGCGGACGCTGCTCTGCGCTTGCGGTAATGGGGGTGGGTGGGCGGGAGGTGGTCGCACAGGCGATTTGGCTCGAGAGCCACGCGGAGACAATGTGGAGCGAGGAGGAGCAGGAGGAGGAGGTGGTGGTGGTGGAGTAACGGAGCCCTCGGCGATCCTCTCCGGCGCTGAGACCTTTTGGTGAAATGGGGAGATGCAAAGAGCGCTGACCTTCTTACATTGAACGTTTGCGTGGCAGATGGGCTTTGTAAAATATATCCGTGTTAGAAATGTGTATGTGTGTGTGCAGAGGGGTATATATGTGATGGAGGAGTTATTATGATTACTACCTATAATGGTAGGTTTTTACCCTTTTAACTGGTACAAAACTGACACCTTTATTCAAGGCATCATGTTTGCAATGACCACAACACAAGTAGTCAATAAAGCAAACAAAAAGAAGCAACTCTGATAAGGATAATAATATGCATTGGTGTAGGGCCAAATGACACCAGAAGGCGTACAACTCAAAAACAGTGCAATATCAGAGTATTGAGAGTTCGGGGTAAACATTTACACTATGAGATCTCTTTTACCAGTGGCAAAATATAATGGTAGGTTTTTACCCTTTTAACTGGTACAAAACTGACACCTTTATTCAAGGCATCATGTTTGCAATGACCACAACACAAGTAGTCAATAAAGCAAACAAAAAGAAGCAACTCTGATAAGGATAATAATATGCACTGTCCTTGAAGTTGATTGGCCCACACCCGAGACGGCTTTCTTTAGAGCCTAGTCCCCATTGGTGTAGGGCCAGATGACACCAGAAGGCGTACAACTCAAAAACAGTGCAATATCAGAGTATTGAGAGTTCGGGGTAAACATTTACACTATGAGATCTCTTTTACCAGTGGCAAAATATAATGGTAGGTTTTTACCCTTTTAACTGGTACAAAACTGACACCTTTATTCAAGGCATCATGTTTGCAATGACCACAACACAAGTAGTCAATAAAGCAAACAAAAAGAAGCAACTCTGATAAGGATAATAATATGCACTGTCCTTGAAGTTGATTGGCCCACACCCGAGACGGCTTTCTTTAGAGCCTAGTCCCCATTGGTGTAGGGCCAGATGACACCAGAAGGCGTACAACTCAAAAACAGTGCAATATCAGAGTATTGAGAGTTCGGGGTAAACACTTACACTGAGATCTCTTTTACCAGTGGCAAAATATAATGGTTGGTTTTTACCCCTTTAACTGGTACAAAACTGACACCTTTATTCAAGGCATCATGTTTGCAATGACCACAACACAAGTAATCAATAAAGCAAATCAACTTCAAGGACAGTGCATATTATTATCCTTATCAGAGTTGCTTCTTTTTGTTTGCTTTATTGACTACTTGTGTTGTGGTCATTGCAAACATGATGCCTTGAATAAAGGTGTCAGTTTTGTACCAGTTAAAAGGGTAAAAACCTACCATTATATTTTGCCACTGGTAAAAGAGATCTCATAGTGTAAATGTTTACCCCGAACTCTCAATACTCTGATATTGCACTGTTTTTGAGTTGTACGCCTTCTGGTGTCATCTGGCCCTACACCAATGGGGACTAGGCTCTAAAGAAAGCCGTCTCGGGTGTGGGCCAATCAACTTCAAGGACAGTGCATATTATTATCCTTATCAGAGTTGCTTCTTTTTGTTTGCTTTATTGACTACTTGTGTTGTGGTCATTGCAAACATGATGCCTTGAATAAAGGTGTCAGTTTTGTACCAGTTAAAAGGGTAAAAACCTACCATTATATTTTGCCACTGGTATAAGAGATCTCATAGTGTAAATGTTTACCCCGAACTCTCAATACTCTGATATTGCACTGTTTTTGAGTTGTACGCCTTCTGGTGTCATCTGGCCCTACACTAATGGGGACTAGGCTCTAAAGAAAGCCGTCTCGGGTGTGGGCCAATCAACTTCAAGGACAGTGCATATTATTATCCTTATCAGAGTTGCTTCTTTTTGTTTGCTTTATTGACTACTTGTGTTGTGGTCATTGCAAACATGATGCCTTGAATAAAGGTGTCAGTTTTGTACCAGTTAAAAGGGTAAAAACCTACCATTATATTTTGCCACTGGTAAAAGAGATCTCATAGTGTAAATGTTTACCCCGAACTTTCAATACTCTGATATTGCAATGTTTTTGAGTTGTACGCCTTCCGGTGTCATCTGGCCCTACACCAATGGGGACTAGGCTCTAAAGAAAGCCGTCTCGGGTGTGGGCCAATCAACTTCAAGGACAGTGCATATTATTATCCTTATCAGAGTTGCTTCTTTTTGTTTGCTTTATTGACTACTTGTGTTGTGGTCATTGCAAACATGATGCCTTGAATAAAGGTGTCAGTTTTGTACCAGTTAAAAGGGTCAAAACCTACCATTATATTTTGCCACTGGTAAAAGAGATCTCATAATGATTACTACCTATTTGCTTATCGATGGTGTTACTTGTTTGATATGTACGCGTTTAGTTTGTAGGGATATGTTGAGCTGCGCAGGGGAATGTGCATATTTATGAGCATGCAATTGTGACTGCTTGTGTGTGTGTGTGTGATTGTGCGTGCGTCCATGTTTGCATATACGTGTTCGCGAATATAGTCAGTGTGTATTAGCGTGGCAGGGAGTGGTGGCTCAGCGGTTAGCGCGGTGCGTTCCGAACCTGGCGTCCCGAGTTCCATTCTCGTCCACGGCCAACACCAGTGGCGAATTATCTGAAACCAGTCCTGGGCCTCCGCCTAGATCGACTCGGCCTCAAATGAGTACCTGGTTGCGGTGTGTATTAAACATCGACACTGGGGAGACAAAGGCGGTCGGGCGTGGCGCTGGCCACCCACGCACCCACTCGTGTGCCGCGCACGGCCTTAATACGTGCTCGCAAACAGCACTATCCCCAAACGTCTGTTGAGGCCTTTGTCTTTCTTACGCATGTGTGTTTGCTCACAATTTCATTTGTATTGATTTCCGCTTTTCAATTTACATCGAGCCACATTTCCTGTGCGCCCACTTTGGGGGGGGGGGAGTCGATAAACCCTTTTGTGGCGGGGGGGGCCTCGCCCGTCGACTCTGTGGACTCAAGCCCGGCCGCCAATCAACTCTCTCTCTCGCTCTCCATTCGAGAGAAATAAATCATTGTCGCTTAATCTTTAATAAGAAGCAGACAACCCGCCACCACCCCCGCCACCCCCCCTCCTTCTCAACCTCCACTGCCCCGTTTAAATCCCCCGTCGCCGGGTCGCAGACATCCCCAGCGAGCCGAGGCCCTCGTCAGATTCAATTCTGGTCTCGCGTGCTGATGGCAGCAGCAGCAGCAGCGATGTGGTTCGGGAGCGAGATGCCAATGTCAAGGTCTGCTGATGCTGCTGGTAGCCACGACGATGGCTTCAGCAGAGAGGCAGAGAGAGACAGAGAGCCCGTGTCGTGTTGCGGTTCCTCGTCCACCGTTGAAGTGGTCCATACTTTGGGCTGCACGGATACCACAGTGGCAGCCCCTGTGGCTTTTGTCTTTCATTTTCAATGTCAGATGACCGAGTCGGCCAGTTGCTCAGCGGTTCAAGGGCCCCCACAATGGCCGTGTCAGGGTTGCGGGTAGGAGTAGGGGTGTACGGGCAGCACCGTTGGAATTCTTCAAACGATACTAAAAGCTATTTTTTTACTTGACCAAGTAAGGCCCACTGGGCTATGGTTTCTTTTGAATTACCCTGTGAGCCAATAAGCTGCTTAATCGGGTTTTATCAACAAAAAACAACACCGCTTCCCTGACATATGCAACAAGTTACATTAAAAAAAATAACGAATAAACAATAACAGATAAGCGAAATTAGAAATATATAGCAAATCATAAACGCAATATAAATATTATATATTTTTTATGAAAATGAATATGGATATTTTGCATAAGCCACCCGGCCACAAATGACAGCTCAACGAAGTGGCTTATCATGTGGAAATGTATAGCAGCCAAATACTCTAAACACGTGTTTCTAAAAATCCACGCGACCACCGCGAAAAAGAGACGCACATTCCAAATACACAGCAGTTCGCCTGGGTTCCGGATCGAACCCACGCAGCCTGCACACCAGGCGAGACAGTTAACATCTCGCCACCGCGTCGCCCTGGGAATTGTTGACCGCAAGCCGGACAGACACTGGCTGCACGTGAACCACGTGGGTTCGACGCCCTTCGGTCGAGAGCCTTCGGCTCTTCGGGACCATCCGTGAGTGTGTGCAGTTTTACCGATGTACGTCACGTGGCTGGCACGTTGGAGCGATGTTTACGCAGCGTGGATAGTCACTGACTGCCGAGGGCTGGGCCAGAGAGGCTACTCACGTGAAGCCACGGCTGTTTGTGAACAACAACAATAACAAATACAAAGATCCCCCCGTGTAGCCTTTAACAGACTGTTGGGGCAAGAGCTGTTAGCAAACACCTATGAAGGCCGCCACGGCACACGAGGGGGTGAGTGGTCAGCTCCACGCCCGGCCGCCTTTTTTCTCGCCAGTGCTGATGTTAAATGCACACTGCGCCAGGTACACATTTGAGGCTGATTCGACTTAGCGGAGGCCCCAGGATCGATTCAAATAATCGCCAGTGGTGGTGTTGGCCGTGAGCGGGTATCAAACCCGGGTCGCCGGCTTCGTGGCGCAGCGCGCTAACCGCTGCGCGACCACTCCCCCCCGCCGCCCCACACAAATGAACGCTCTCACGCTCGCAAGGCGTTGGATATCGGCACCGTGACGCCCCAAAATATCAAGCGCGGACGGCTTATCGTCATTCCACAGCCGCTCGCGAGGCACGACTCCGGCAATTCGTAAAACGTCAACGGCGTTGACAGCAGAAGCGTTATCCAAACACCGCCGAGCATGGGAACATTGATTAACCCAAAGCATATTACCGGAGACTTAATTACATATAGCAAGCCGAACCTTAAGCAATCTCATGGTGTGATCATGAATGCCTTGCCGTTTACCGGCACACTCACACACATACAAAATTAACCTAATTACCAACGGATTGATATATTTGTGTTGTTATTATCATCACTATGAGTGGAATTACCGTGGACAGTTGAAAACAAATTCAGTCAAACACTCCAAATAAATGTCTTCCCCACTGATGCGGTGCCCATCACCTGTTTTACAGCCCTGAGCCAGTGGTGGAAGTTCCACATTCCCATGGCGGGGCTGGGTCTCTCCACAGGACAACCACTGTTCACTTCCCCACAACCTCTGGTATTAATTTTATCGACCCGCCTCCTACTGGGCATGTGTGAAAAAGAGCTCTATAGCTCATCGGATTCCTCCGGTATAAATACACATTCTCGTTCTAATCTGGTGGGCTGAGCCAACGCCCCCAACGAAAAATGAAAAACTCACAACCCTCCAGGTTGCAGGTGCCTTGCTCGCAATCCCTCGCTCGCTCCAGCACCGCGCCGCTCGGCTGACGTCGCGGCGTCTGACTCCTCGTGCGCGCCGACGGCCGTCACCACGGGCGGGGCGCAGCGCACGGCGGGCCACGTGCGCCGAGTCGCGGCGTCTCGGCGAGAGCGCGCGTCTCGGAATGCCGCTCTATCCGGCGGGCAGAGACGTATTGGCGTTGACGGCGTGGATGACGCCGTTGCGGCATCGCGATTCTGTTCCCCGCCGCCCACGATTATCCAGAAGGACGTGAAGCACGTCTGTAAAATATCTGCTTGTTCACTGCTATGTGGATGGCTAGGTGGGTGGATAGGTATGTGGGTAGGTAGACGGGTATGTGGGTGGGTAGGTAGGTAGGCAGGTAGGTGCGTAGAGGGTGGGTAGATAGGTGGATTGGTAGGTGGGTGGGTAAGTGGGTTAGGTAGGTAGGTGGGTAGGTAGATGGATAGGTAGGTGGGTGGCTAGGCAGGTGGGTATGTAGGTGGGTAGAAATGTGGATAGGTAGGTGGGTTGGTGTGTAGTTAGGTGGGTAGGTAGGTGGTTAGGTGGGTAGGTAGGTGGGTAGGTGGGTAGGTCGGTGGTTAGATGAGAAGGTGGGTAGGTAGGTAGGTGGTTAAGTCAGTAGGTAGGTGGGTAGGTAAGCAGGTATCGGACTGGGAGACTGCTGTGATCAAATTCTCCTGCTGGCCATGGATTCTAATCAACCTCCAGCCAGCCCGGTGTACACCACGGCCCGACATGTGGCACTTTAGGGCACAGTTGCGCTAAAACTTTGACTCCGAGTCCACTCCACAGATGTCGCTGACTTCTCTTGTTTGCAATATCGCCCACCTCCTCACCTGGCATGCAGCTCGTCTTCAACCGGGCGTTCCAGCCCGCCGATTGATCGCATAACTCGGATGAAAATTCGAAAGCGTCGGCCCGCATTTATGGTTTTGCGGCTACTGGGACGGAACAACACGCGGCTGATTTATTGATTCGATCGGTCATCCCCACGCAGACTGGAACCCGGCCAAAAGTAGCGAAGCTGTAACATAAATTACAATTGGTAATGAAGGTTGAGGCTTTGGCGATTTTTTTCACCCATCGATTTCAGAGTTTCAAGTTTATTTGTTTTACCAGATAAGAACTCAAAAGACCAGAATACAGTCTCACATTAAACTGTGAAACGAATTAAAATTTTACCAGGTAACGCCCAATGAGCTTCATAGCTATTTTTCAGAAGCGACCTGGCAATAAATGATAGCCCAACGAAGTGGCTTATCACGTGGAAGTGTATAGCAGACAAATACTCTAAACTCGTGATGTTGATTCTAAATGTGGAAGGAAAAACTGGAGGACTCTGAAAAAAATCCACACAACCACAGGGAGAGATACAGTGAGGGAAAAAAGTATTTGATCCCCTGCTGATTTTGTACGTTTGCCCACTGACAAAGAAATAATCAGTCTATCATTTTAATGGTAGGTTTATTTGAACAATGAGAGACAGAAAAACAACAACAAAATCCAGAAAACACATGTCAAAAATGTCATAAATTGATTTGCATTTTAATGAGGAAAATAAGTATTTGACCCCTCTGCAAAACATGACTTAGTACTTGGTGGCAAAACCCTTGTTGGTAATAACAGAGGTCAGACGTTTCTTGTAGTTGGCCACCAGGTTTGCACACATCTCAGGAGGGATCTTGTCCCACTCCTCTTTGCAGATATTCTCCAAGTCATTAAGGTTCAGAGGCTGACGTTTGGCAACTCGAACCTCCAGCTCCCTCCACAGATTTTCTATGGGATTAAGGTCTGGAGACTGGCTATGCCACTCCAGAACCTTAATGTGCTTCTTCTTGAGCCACTCCTTTGTTGCCTTGGCCGTGTGTTTTGGGTCATTGTCATGCTGGAATACCCATCCACGACCCATTTTCAATGCCCTGGCTAAGGGGAGGAGGTTCTCACCCAAGATTTGACGGTACATGGCCCCGTCCATCATCCCTTTGATGCGGTGAAGTTGTCCTGTTCCCTTAGCAGAAAAACACCCCCAAAGCATAATGTTTCCACCTCCATGTTTGACGGTGGGGATGGTATTCTTGGGGTCATAGGCAGCATTCCTCCTCCTCCAAACACGGCGAGTTGAGTTGATGCCAAAGAGCTCCATTTTGGTCTCATATGACCACAACACTTTCACCCAGTTGTCCTCTGAATCATTCAGATGTTCATTGGCAAACTTCAGACGGGCATGTATATGTGCTTTCATGACCTTGTGGGCGCTGCAGGATTTCAGTCCTTCACGGCGTAGTGTGTTACCAATTGTTTTTTTGGTTACTATGGTCCCAGCTGCCTTGAGATCATTGACAAGATCCTCCCGTGTAGTTCTGGGCTGATTCCTCACCGTTCTCATGATCATTGCAACTCCACGAGGTGAGATCTTGCATGGAGCCCCAAGCCGAGGGAGATTGACAGTTCTTTTGTGTTCCTTCCATTTGCGAATAATCGCACCAACTGTTGTCACCTCTCACCAAGCTGCTTGGCGATGGTCTTGTAGCCTATTCCAGCCTTGTGTAAGTCTACAATCTTGTCCCTGACATCCTTGGATAGCTCTTTGGTCTTGGCCATGGTGGAGAGTTTGGAATCTGATTGATTGATTTCTTCTGTGAACAGGTGTCTTTTATACAGGTAACAAGCTGAGATTAGGAGCACTCCTTTTAAGAGTGTGCTCCTAATCTCAGCTCGTTACCTGTATAAAAGACACATGGGAGCCAGAAATCTTTCTGATTGAGAGGGGGTCAAATACTTATTTCCCTCATTAAAATGCAAATCAATTTATAACATTTTTGACATGCGTTTTCCTTGATTTTGTTGTTGTTATTCTGTCTCTCACTGTTCAAATAAACTTATCATTAAAATTATAGACTGATCTTTTTTTTTTGTCAGTGGGCAAACGTACAGAATCAGCAGGGGATCAAATACTTTTTTCCCTCACTTTACATGCAAACTCCAAATATACATCAGGCGTCAGGGTTGGGATCAAATCCACGAACCTCCTGCATACCAAGCGATGCATTTAGCATCTAATCCCGCCACGGGAATGTTAAATTTCCACCACTTGTTCAGCGCAACCTACGAAGACGAGCACAACCAGCAATGGCCCCGCGCGAGTGTGGGCGCGGCTCGGATCAAGGCAACAGCGATCTTGTTCATGCGCGGGGGTTCCAGCAACAGCAGCGTTCCTACAGAGATCGATGATATTCTGGGCGTGGATATTCAGTGCCACAAGGACTCTTCAGGAAGAACGCAGAGGGACATCAGCGACGGGCCAGCACAGGGTCGATACAGCAGTGGTATAAGCAGCAGCAGAGAGTTCAGCCTCGAAATAAAATTCGAGAGGAACCCTCCGTGTGAAGAGTGTCCTCGGTACGGGAGCGCGTTTGGTTTTTGCACTTTGAAGGAATCGCTGAACATCAGAGCGCAGGGGTTGAAAGCGGCTGTGGGGGGGGGGGGGGATGGGGGAGTGTTGTGAACGGGGCACAACACCCTCTATGCTTTGCAGACGTAACAAAGGAAGCATAATTTTAGTAAAATAGGCTCCCACACAGAGAGGTACAAACTGCAAAGGTCCCCCGTGTTGTTGTGCTGGCCTTCACAGGTGGGTGTTCGCTTAGAGAGCCTGCACCAGGACTCTGTATGGCTGCACAAAGATAGACAAAGACCTCCCATATAGCAGCACCGTTGAAGGCCGGCAGGGCAGACAAAGGGGTGGGTGGCCAACACCACACCCGGCCCCCTTTGTCTCCCCAGTGGCGATGTTTCCTCACCACACCAAGTACTCATTTGAGGCTGAGTCTACGTAGGGGAGGCCCAGGATCGGTTCAGATAATCGTCACTGGTGTTGGCCGTGAGCGGGAATTGAACTTGGATCGCAGGGTTCATAGCGTGCTAACTGCTACACTATAATTCCCCCCCTCCCCCCCCCTATACAAAGACATCCATACACACACATCCAAAAACACACAAACACTCACGTGGAGTTCAACCTATGTCACTGGGTTGAGATTGCAGTGCCTGAATCAGTAACACCACTCGTATCACACACACACAGAGCAGTTTTATCTTTGAGCTTAGCCTTAAGCCAAATGCACTATAAACTTCCAATAAATCAATGTTTACTTTCGCCGAGATCAGAACCCTTTGTTAGTGGCGAGCGGGTATGGCTACATCACAGAATCTGAAACCTCAGCACCCGACGAATCCAAATAATCCCACCGGAGGAGACTACATCTGGGGACAGTGTTTCTGCTGAGAATGCCAATCGGTGCAGTCGCTGCGATTTATCGTTATTATCACGACTACCGTTGTGATTCCGCTTGTTCGTACGTTTGTGGTGAACGTTCAACTTCTGTCGCACCGTGCGCAGCCAACCGCGCTAATCGGAGTGTGCGGGGACGACGACGACAAAACTGTTCACCCGGCGGAGCCTAAACGAGTCTCAAGGATATTTTTCAGGAGGGTTCAGGCCAAGTTCTCGCAGTAAGGGGGGCGGAGGGGGGGGGGGGCGTTGATTGCTGCGCATATTCCGATTGAGTCATTTGCGATGTAATATTTGAAATTCGGTAAAAATTTGGAGCATGACGTTGGAACGCTGGATCTTTAACGTCCGCTGTGAGTGAAGCAGACGATGCGTAGTTTAGTTATTAGCCCTCTCCCGTTCCGAGACGTCTGCAAGTTGGAAGGTGGGTGGGATCTCGTTCACCGTGGAATTTCGGAACGCACGAGCGGTTAGTCTTCATTTTATTCAGAGAGGCGTAACGCCGTTATTTTAGAGACATTGTACTCACCGCAGATAACTGTAGCGACACGACCGCACTCTATGATAGCCAGCCCCAAACGGTGCCACACACATCGGTACAGACAAAGTTTTCGTGTACGTCTTCAGAACGGGAAAGAGTTCATTTTTTCACACCAATGCAGTATTAACCAGATTGTCAGCTGGATTCAAACCTGTGGAAACCTCTGCAACAACAAGAGGCGAACCGTGCTGCCATCACCGCTGGTCCACCGAGTCACCACCCAGGGGTCACTCGACGCGGATCTCAGGTACGAGGGATCGCGATGCTGCACATACAGCAACGTCCGGTTGCACACCGAGCAGCGGATCTCAGAAGCGAGGGCGGTGTGTGCAGCAGCACCGGGCTGTACACCAGAGGTCGCAATCGGGTACCCGATACCCGTACCCTACCCGATACTCGGCCGGGTACGGGTAGCCGGGTATCGGGTAGGGTGCGGGTATCGGGTACCTGTTTGCGACCCTGGTGCGGCCGGGTACGGGTACGGATAAGGAGTCAAAACCCGTTTGCGACCTCTGCCGTACACCAAGCACCGCCGACCCCAACCCACAGACTGCGGAGCGACAGGGAGAAATCGTCAAAAAATGGGATGAGTTCAAAATGCTGACCTGGGGTCACTTCAAGGCACAAAGGTAAAAAAATGTTGAAGTGATTCCTCCGGCTCACAAGAGCATTGAGGCATCGGTGCTCATCTCCTACATACAGTCCTAATCCAGTAGTGGTATGTTCAGTGCTGGTATTTCCACATTCCCACTGTGAGTCCATCCAGAAGACAACTACTGATGAATTATTGACATCAGAAGGATGATGGGCGGAGTGAAACCCAGATAGGATTTGAACTCGCAACCTTCTGCTCGCGGGCCTTTCACTCTCCCACTGCGCTGCCCGTTACTTGAACCCTCCCCGACCAAAGCAGAATCAAAACCACGCCGCGTCTCGCTCTGCGGACCACGTTGGGAGGTTCTTGCCGTTTGTAAGCAGCCATATGGGTGAGGAGTGGGACATTCCATATTGCTATGTTAGTGTCGAAAGAGCCAAAGAGTATGTTAGTGTCAGTTCGAGAAATAGACAACCACCACAATAAAAATAATTTCACTTTTCCTTAAAGGGGATGATGAACATGAGCTGAGTTAACCCAAGCAGATTTTGACTTTGGGACCTTATCATTATGTTTATATTAACAAACCGGTCTCTGATGGGGTCTCTAGGCAATGGCCTGACAGACCGGTTTCTGATGGGGACTCTAGAAAATGGCCTGATGGACCGGACTCTGATGGGATCAAAGGCAATGGCCTGACAAACTGGTCTTTGATGGGGCTCTAGGCAATGGATTGACGGACTGGTCTATGATAGGGTCTCAAGGCAATGGCCTGCCAGAACTATCTCTGATGGGGTCTCTATGATGGTTCTCTATGCAATTGCCTAACAGACAGGACTCGGATGGGGACTCTAGCCAACGGCCTGGTGAACCGGCCTCTGATGGGGACTCTAGAAAATGGCCCGACAAACTGGTCTTTGATGGGTCTCTAGGCAACGGCCGGACAGACCAGTCTGAGTCACGGTTTTGTCTCCCGCAGCACTGTTTTCCTAAACAATGTATGAGACCCACAAGATGGAACAGTGAGGAGCGATGGTGGGAGAGAGGTCACGCTATAACTGTACGAGCGCGCGGAGAAGTCAACAGCACGGATATTAAATACTCTTTGTAAATATTGAAGCCACGATTCGAAAAAAGATACCCCATATAGCCTTCACGTACTTTTGTCGAAAGTGCTGTTCGAGAGCACCTATGAAGGTTGACACGTCACACGAGGAGGGTTGGGTAGTCAGCACCACGCCTTGGGCTGCCTTTGTATCCCCAGTGTGTGATTTTTACACACCACACCAGGTACTCATTTGGGGCTGAGTCGACGTAGGTGAGGCTCATCGCCGGTTCAGATAATCGTCACCGGTGTTGGCCGTGAGTGGGAATCGAATTCGGGACGCCGTGTTTGGAGCGCAGCCTACTAACCGATACATTACCACTCCCCACCGCATATGTAAAACACACACTCACGCACACGTGCACTAATAAAACTAGAATTCCTACAATGGCACCGTCAACACCTTGGGCAAGTGATGTTAGCGAGCACCTATAAAGCCGCTCGTTAACATCACTGCGTGTCCACTATGAGTGACAGGCGGACGTGCGTGGGAGCGTGGTCGACAGCAGCAGGGGAGTTAAGCAAAATCCGTTGTTGCGCTGCCCTTCTACCGCTCCCACATCTCCCACGTCCCACCGCTCTGGACGCGCGCAGACCGGCGTGGTGACGCGCGGGGTCGAGGAACCCCCGCGGCCCGCACGGTGCGGGGGGCGGCCCTCATACAGCAATGGATTTTGCAACGCGTGCGCACACGGGCATGCGTGCATACGCGCGCGAGCGCGCACACACAAACGCCTCATCCATTTTGCGTCACGAACCGAACAACCGACAGATGCAATCATCGCAAAACTTCCGCAATAGTCGTCTCTCACGTTCTGAGGCGCGGATAATATTTGCCCCGCTGTGTTCACTCAGCTGGTGAATCAACGATAAGAAGTAAATATTGTGTTGTTTTTACGAACGGAACATTGTGAAACGTAGTCGCTCTACTGATGTTCGAGAACTTTCCCCGTGTGCAGAGGAACGCTGCATCCGATTGCCGCTGTGCCACGGCGATATTCTTGTCACGGTGGCTAGGAGATGCAAACTCCCTCGACTCAAAGGCACTGCACAGACAGAACTTACTGGGATATCATCTGTGAAATTCTGGACATCTGTGAACAGAGCGTCACAGCTCATCAGATTCCTCCAGGATAAAAAAAAAATCGGATTATGATAGAAGAAGATATTTAAGTCGGTGCCGCTCATCGGGGTGAATATTTCACGACTCACAGCCCCTTTGTTAAACACGCAGTGCGGCGTGAATAGCGCCGGCCGCTCTTAAATCCCTTCGCAAGCGTTCGCTTCCAAACGAATGGCGACATAACCTCAGCGAGTTTAACACGTGGCAGGCTTTCGCGACCAATATCATCCATAATAGAGTTTTTTTTGGGTTAGATCGCGCAAAACGCGTAGAGACCATTAGCTCTCTACGCTTGAGACCCAGGATATCAGTCGTGCTGTCTCTGCGCTCTGGCACGGCCATTATGAGCCCCCCCCCAGAGTGCTCTTGCCAGATCTCCCACCGGCACAGGGAGCGCCACCTTTGAGGGATGAGTCATTTCAGTCCTGGGTCATTCTGAAATGGTGAAGTGTGCCTGAGCTGTCAGCATAAGAGGATAGCGAGAATGGAGTAAAACTATATATTGGAATATGTTACAAATTGCTAAACAACTTTTTTTATTTGACCAGGGAAGGCCCACTGAGCTATATATCTTTTTTCAGAAGTAACTGGGCTATCACAAATGAGAGCTCAACCGGAGGACGCACAGAAACATCCACGTGACCATGGAGAGAGATACATGTAAACTTTAAATATAAAGCAGGCGTCAAGGTTGGGATCGAACCCACGACCTTCTGCATACCAGGTGAGGTAGTTAACATCTCACCACCGCTTCGCCACTTGATCAACAAGACTGGCGGGAGTGGCTGCCATGGAGCGTAACGCCTTCCGCCGGTGAGATGGAACGATGAAATCAACTCGCGTGCAGGGTGCTGGATGGATTATCAAATCGCTGTATCGCGAGAGGTGGCAGTGGCTCGGAGGAACTTCATCCAGCAGTGGATTGTATGGGAATTATACTGTTTGTCCGCTCACACAAGTGGCAGGCGATTCCCATCTGCACTGACCCTGCACCAGTGGTGGACATTCCACATTCATATGGCAGAGTTGACCAATTTATTCACATCACCTCAGAGGAATGATGATGTTCATGACTACAATGATGAAAATAATGCTGCTGCTGCTGCTGCTGATGATGATGCCGGAATCTATGGGGTGAGTGGCACGGACGTGAGACAGAAGGTGACGGATGTTCTGACAAAGATGTGTGGCGGACAGGATGAGTGAAGGCTAAGGGAATCAACGCGGGATTTTATATATTTACATGTACAATAAAAATCAGATATATGATTAGGAATGCATGAACTGTGAACAAAAAACTCTTCTCGAGTGGACTGATTGACACGAAATGCAATTCCATAATGAAATGCATCAAGCCCCTGGGACATCGCTGTAAGGTCAAATGATATCCCATCACACTTATTTACATCTCAAAGGGCCACATCATCATTATTCAGATTACCCACCGTAATTTGACGATAAACGTTCCCTGTCGCAGCGGTTCCGCGGGCTACGGGGTAGCGTCGTGGTCGGATCTCACTCTCGCGCCGCGCTCGCGAGCTCTCGGGAGCCCGGTCAGATCGTATCCGCTCTCGGCCTATTTCCCCATCAGGGTCAATATTAAACTATTAAACAGTTTTTTTTTATTCACCAGGTTAAGGCCCACTGAACTATGTGGCTTTTTTTCAGAAGCGACCTGGCCACAAACGAAACTATTTTTTATTGTACCAGGTCAGGCCCAATTAGCTATGTAGCTCGTTATCAGAAGCTACCAGATTACAAACTAAACCATTAAACTAAACTTGATTATTTTAACAGATAAGGCCCACTGAACTATGTGGATTTTGTTCAGAAGCGACCTGGCTATCACAAATGATAGCTCAACAAAGTGGCTTTTCGCGTAGAAATGTATAGCAGCCAAATACTCTAAAAGCGGAGGGGAAAAATGGAAGTAATTCCGGACAAAAAGTCCCCGCAACCACGGGGAGAAACAGACATGCAAACTCCAAATATAAAGCAGCAGGCGTCAGGGTAGGGATATAACCCATCACCTCCTTTACACCGGGCGAGGTAGTTAACATTTCCTAGCCACCGTGGCGCCCCTTAATGTTCGTCTTAATCCAGCCACGAGCGTCGTCGCGACCACGGGATTGTGCTGCTTGTGGAGCATTGAGATCCCACCCCCAGTCAGCACTGCCTGGCCAAAGCAAGAGAGGAGGAACTCCCGGCGCGAAGCAGCGCGGCCCAGACACCCCACGGGCGTAAAGGTATTCCACCTCGTCGCTTACGATCTCCTCTTCACGAGGTCACGTTCCTTTATCAACCGCGCTAACCTCCGATTAGCACGGTTGGCTACGTGCGGTTCCAAAGAAGGTCAACGCACGGCACATACATGCATACAAGTGGCGTTACTTGAGCGCTGCGAATCGACGGAGCTTTTGCAAACAAGTTAATAAAACATCTTTAGAATGTATGGCTCACCGACGTATTTTGTATTGTACCACCAGCCACGGACGATGTCTGACGTTTCGCTCTGCGTGCCTGGGAGCTTCTTCAGGAAACGACCGGAGGAGCAGCTCATGCGCTCTCTCAATTAACGCGCGTTGCCAGCTGCTGCTGCTGGTGCCGCTGCTGCTGCTGGTACTCGATGTATTCCAGCCGATGTTGTAGCCCAGATTAGCATACGGTGCGAAACGTCAGGCCTCATTGGCGAACAACACGCTGCACGGCCTGGACTCACGCCAGAGAACTGCATAGCGGCACGAGTGAGCAGACCCACCCAGCCGAGTCTGACTCGGTACCACCACGATGTGAATTGTATTAATGTTGAAAAGAGTTCGCTCTGTTTCAAGATCTTGAAATGTATGACCCCCCTCCCGCCGCCATGCGCCCCCCCCCACTCCCAGCACCCTTATGAGACGTTTCAATATTGACCTCTGCGTCCGAGCGATGCCAATGTCCGTGACACGGACACGGTGAGCCCACCGATACACCCTGGCTACTTGCAAATGCATCCGCGCGTCTGTCACTTCAGTACAGATCGCGCACAACACAACAGCAGCAGCAGCAACAACAACAACAACAAAACACTCTCCGCTCGCCCGAGCCGTCCGCGAATAACCGCAATCGCCGTGTCAATCACAAACATTTCGTCGCTTATCGACGGCGGCGATCGTCGGGCTTCGCTATTTCGGGTTATTAAAACTCCGCGCGTCTCCGAAGGCCCCGAGGCGCTCCCTGATCGCTGATCGCTAATCTCGCCGCCGCCGCCACCACGGCAAAGCCTCCAACGGGAGCGCAGTGGAGCTCGCGAACGCGCCGGGGTTTTGCGCGCGTGGGGCTCGCGAGAGCCCCCCCCTGCTCGCGAGCCCCCCTCCCCTGCCCCCTGCTCGCGAGGGCCCCCCCTGTTCGCGAACGTCGCTCGCACGGCGCGCACGTGACACGGTGGCACCGCGATAGCGCGCCGCCCTACGAAGCCGGCGACCCGAGTTCGATCCCCTAGCTCGCGGCGAACACCAAGGGACGATTATCTGAACGGGTCCTGGTCGACTCGGCCTCAAGTGAGTGCCTGGTGCGGTGTTTAAACATCGCCACTTAGGGAGATAAAGGCGGCCGTCCATAAATGACGTCACGCGATTTTGGACGATTTTTGACCCCCCCCCCCTTCGTCACACGGCGTCACAAAAAGTCAGACCCCCCCTACAATATGACGTCATAAAGCTCTAAAACATGCTTCAAAACGCTTTAAACTATTGTCATTGTAGTGCGTATTTAATGCGGCGCTGCACTCTGATGTTGTAGGAGAAAACATGTATTAAAAAGTATATTTAATTAATTAGAACGTGTTGTCTATATTTATTTAAAGTTGCGCATTTTGATGTGACGTCACATTTCTCAACCCCCTCCTCCCTCGTCACACATCGTCACAAATGTCTGACCCCCCCCCCAGGTGCGTGACGTCATTTATGGACGGCCCAAAGGCGGCCGGGCGTGGTGTGCCCCCCCCCCTCCTGTGCCGTGCAGGCCTTCATAGGTGCTCATCGCTAGCGGCGCTTGTCCCTGCAGTCTCGTGAGGCTATTCGGGGCATCTTTGTCTTTGTTTAGCGGCCTTAGGCAGTATACACTTTTTTTATTTATCCCCCCCCTGGGCGTGATGATGGGTTGCGTCAGCCCCAGACCAGGGTTCGAACTTGCCAGTTTCTGGTTCCCTATTTAACCGCTCCGACCGCAGCGCCATTCAGCGATATTCAAAATCGTCTCAAACACGGCGAACATCAATTCCTGGTCGGGGGTTCGATCAGCCCATCACAAACTGCAATAAAATAGATACCAGTTAGTGGGCAAGTAAACAGCAAGGCTGAGTTGTTGCTTGTCAAGTCCCCAATGCATAATTACAGCAGTAGTGTAGCTGGGCTATGCCGTGCTGATGATGATTCTTGATAAACGCGAGAACAGATTGCGAAGATAATTCAATCGCATTTAAGAGATAAATATGACTGTGACAACTGACGGCGGCATTGGACGAAGCGAGCTGTGACGGATTCAGCATAGCGAGTCCGTGTGGCAGCGCTGCGGCGAGATGTTAACTATTTCGCCCGGAATACATGAGGTCGTGGATTCAATCCCGACCTTGATGCCTGCTGTTTGCATGTTCTCTCTCCCCGTGGTTGAGTGAATTTTTCTCAACATTTAAAGTGAATGTGCGTTTAGAGTAGTTGGCTGCTGTGAATGTCCACGCGATAATCCAATTCGTTGAGCTATCATTTGTGATGGCCAGATCGCTTCTGAAAAAGAGCGAAACATCAAAATAGTTTATAAGCATAGGCTTTACCATTCATGGCAATGATCCAGGTGTAGATATGTTCCAACACGAAATAGATACCTTTTGAAAGGCATCTCGTCTGCATTGGCCGCACGAGGCCACATAGAAGGCTGTCTCTGGTGTGAGCCAATCAGTTTCAAAGATAATGCCCATATATTATCAGAGCGTGTGTGTTTGCATGTTCAACACAAGTACCGTGTTTGGTTAATGCAGACAGGATTCCTTGCAAAAAGGTTTCTTATTGGTGTTTGAATATCTTAACACCTCCTGTTTTATTGCCAGAAAGTGCAAAACCTATTCTTATTTTTTTTACATCCAAAGAGGTTGGTGGAGAGTTTAGTGCGGTGGTCTTCATTGCAAGGCCCGCGGGCCACTGGCAGCCCTTGGTGGCCTTTAGTGCGGCCCTTCCGTTGGCTGCCACACCGCGGCCCCGCAGAGGAGTTGAGCCAAAGCGACGGCCATCGATCCCACCTGCCGTGCCAACGCCCTCATCACCGCGAACGCTCGACTGCCTCGCCGTGTTCACCCAAATTAGCACACAGGTTGGTGAGCAGCCCACTTGATGTGCTGCCACTCGCAGGTGGCCTCGCGTGAGCGCTGATAACCGTGGTGCCCGGCTACAGGAGCGAGTTCGCGTATTGTCTGGATTCTAAAACGCCCTTCCTCTCCCTGCATTTTAAGGCAAAGCTTGGGGGTGCGTCTGATAATCCATCAGGTGCGTGTCTGTCTGGGAGCGGTAGCGCAGCAGTTAGCGCTACGGTGCGCTATGACCCCGGCGACCCGGGTTCGATTCCCGCTCACGGCCAACGCCAGTTACGAATATCTGAACCGGTCCTGGGCCTCCTTAGATCGACTCTCCCTCAAATGAGTCCCTAGTGCGGTGTGTAAACATCGGCATTGGGAAGACAAAGGCGGCCGGGCGTTGTACTGGCCACTCACACCCTCGTGTGATGATTATCTGAACTGGTCCTGGGCCTTGCCCAGGTCGATTCAGCCTCAAATGACTACTTGGTGCAGTGTGTGGAATAATCGCCACGAGGGAGACAGAGGCGGCCGAGCGTGGTGTTGGCCACCTACGCCCTCGTGTGCTGTTCCGGCCTTCATAGGTGCTCGCTAACAGCACTTGCCCCTGTAGTCTGTTAAGGCTATACGTCTGTGTGTGGCTGTGTGTCAAAGTGTAGCGGTTAGCGCTGCGCTACGAACCCGGCTTTGTATTTTGCATAACTGCATTGAGACTGGGCACAGGTCTGGGGACCGCCTCACGATGCGGAGATCGGGGCGCGTAGCGCGGCGTGGGGCGGCATGGTGTGGTGTGTCACAGCGTGGCATAGTGTGGCACGGCGTAACGCGGTGTAGGACAGCGTGGCATGGTGTGGGACAGCGTGGCATGGTGTGGGACAGCGTAGCGAGGTGTGGCACGGCGTAACGCGGTGTCGGACAGCGTGGCATGGTGTGGGACTGCGTGGCGAGGTGTGGCGCGGCGCGCTGTGGTGCCGGCACGGCGTGGCGGTAATGAAAATGCCCCCTTTCTCATCAGAAGCCATTTTCATCAATTACAATTATTCCAGGGCAATTAACACCTCTGGACGATGAGCCGCTCCGAGGGAAACAACAATGCCATCGCGGGAATTGACGAGACCCGTGCGCTAATGCGCTCGATAACGCGCGCCATACATCAGCGCCCAGCGCTCGCGGCATTTCCCTCGACTCGCCGGGCGCGATTTAAATCGAGCGCGAGGGCCAGAGTCGTCGAGTCAACGACGACTGCAGCAAGGCGGTGCAATCCTCCACTCAAGCATACTTGGGGCTAAACCAGGGCTCGGCAAACAAAAATAACAAGAAGAGACCAAAAAATAAATTGAATTCTGTATATAATACAGGGTGCTTAAAAAAATGTTAACACTTCTGATAAATTTGCAACAATACCACGGGAAATGTGCCTCCTCCGGGCTCTGGAGACCACCTGGAGAAGGTTCCAGGCACGTGTTGACAACGATGGCAAGCAAGTGGAGACTCTTTCACTTTTTTATGCTATTGACATAGATTTGTTATCACGTTACAGTGTACTATCTGTTTTTTTCCATAAAAAAAGTTTTTTAAGCACCCTGCATATATATTAAAAAATCTTAGTACATGAAGAGCCGAAGTGTCGTCATTAAAGAGCCGCATGCGGCTCTGGAGCCGCAAGGTGCCGATCCCTGAGCTCAACCAATCTCCGCTGGCAGCCTCTGAGCCAGTGATGCGAATTCCACGTTTTTCTCTTTTTTACGTGGTGAGAGTCGGAAGAAGCCTCACACTTTCCACTTGGGGGGTACTCATTTCATTTACGCCGATGGCCTTAGTTGCAACTCGGCTGGGACTCGAATCGACAACATTGTGGTCGTGAGTTCCGAATAGCGGAGCGGCAGCCAAGGGACGGGAAAGCGCCCTGGGGAGATGGAGCGATGGCATCAGTTCGTGTGCAGCAGGTGCTGGGCGGATGATTTACATCAACATTTTGTGGGCGACTGTGGGGCTACTTGGGGAGGCCTTCATCCAGCAGTGGATTGACCATGGCTGATGATGATGCTCTTCTGGATAAATATTATCCAGCATCGATACACCCGTGCCACAATGGGGAGAATCGACTCGAATGGAAACCAAAAGCAGAACGAATCAAGGAAATAATCCCCTGGCGAAATCAAGGTTGAAATGTCAGCGCCACGAAGTGAAATCGTCTCGGAAGTTGGCTGAATTCAGGGCGGCTTAATTCTGGCCTGGGACCAGGATGAATATTTTATCCGCAGCCTGCACACCGCACATCCAGTATACCTCTCACTATGGATGTGGCTACTGCCAGTCGCGTGCCACCTGCTCCAGCCTACCAGCGAGCAGGAAGATACCTGGTGAGACATTGAAGCCCAGGTTAACGCCACGCACCTGCCCATATATTGCAAGCGTCATTAAGAAGTCTCCTCGGCGAAAAACACTGCAAAACGGATGTTGGACTTCTTTCGCACCGTACGGAGCCAACCGTGCTAATCGGAGGTGCAATGGACATGCAGGTGTTGTTAATGTTGTTGTTGTGTGTGTGCTTGTGTGTGTATGGAGAGACGGGAGTGGGGAGCGGTAGTGTAGCAGGAGTTAGCGCGCTGCGCTACAAACGTGGCGACCCAAGTTCGATTCCCGCTCACGACCAACACCAGTGACAATTATCTGAACTGGTCCTGGGCCTCCCCTAGGTCGACTCAGCCTCAAGAGAGCACCTAGTGTGCTATGCAAACATCGCCACTAGGTAGACAAAGGCGGCCGAGCGTGGTGCTGGCCCCCCCACCCCCTCGTGTTCCGTGCCGGTCTTCATAGGTGCTCGCTAAAAGTCTGTTAAGGCGATACAGGGAATCTTTATGGAGATACGGTACAAAGACAAAGATCCCCTGTATCAGCTTAATATACTGTTGGGGAAAGTGCTGTTAGTGAGCACCTATGAAGGCCGGCACGGCACACGAAGAGGTTGGTGGCCAGCACCACGCCCGACCGCCTTTGTCTCCCTAGTGGCAATTTTTTTTACACAATGCACCAGGTACTCATTTGAGGCTGAGTCGACCTAGGGGAGACCCAGGACCGGCTCAAATAATTGTCACTGGTGTTGGCCGAAAATCGAATCCGGGTCGCCGGGTTCGTAGCGCAGCGCGCTTACCGCCACACTACTACTCCCCGTAGGAGATACGGTACAAGATAAATACAAAGATCCCCCGTATGCCTTGACAGACTCTTGGGGCAAGTGTTGTTAGCGTGCACCTATGTAGGCCAGAAAGGCACACGAGGGGGTGGGTGGCCAGCACCACGCTCGGCCGCCTTTGTCTCCCCAGTGGCGATGTTTTCATGCACCGCACCAGGTACTCAATTTGAGGTTGAGTCGACCTAGGGGAGGCCCAGGACCGGTTCAGATAATCGTCCCTGATGTTGGCCGTGAGCGGGAATCGTACTCGGATCGCCAGGTTCGTAGCGAAACAGCGCTAACTGCTACATCACCACTCCCCACAATACAGGCAGCGGATACGGTACACACACACGCATCGCGCAACATGCATAGGGACACGCGTTATCCGTTCAGCTACAATCAATTACGGAGCGAGAATAGCGCAGGGCCATTAATAGGCGGTGACTCAATCCATAATAAGCACAGGAGAGATCTCGCAGGGAGCGGGCAAATCAGTCCAGTTATTTATCCCACGCTCACTGGGAGCCCTATTTATGTACAACAAGATTACAGCTGGCTTCCAGAACCCGCCATTCTCTCTCACTGATTATGTCAACCGTTGTAACTTCGTAGGCACATTCCGCCTTTTTAATTTGCGCGATTTTTCATCGTCCCCTCTGCGTGGATTTTCTGCGGGTACCGCGGTTCCCTCGCACACGAATGAACACTCCGTGTGAATGGAGTTGGCCAAACGCCTCAGCGTAGGAGCGCAAAGCTTGGGCAATTAGTTGGCGCCGCTTTCTGGTTTGCCTTCCCTCTGGGCCAGTGGGGGTTCCGCAGCGACTCCGGGCGAAATCTGGGCACGTCACAAACCCTTATGAGATGCGATGTCGAACCGAATTAAAGTATATATTTGTTTTATCTTACCAGGTAAGGTCATCTGAGCAGTACATCTCTTTTTTTTCAGAAGCGACCTGGCTACAAATGATAGCTCAACGAAGTGGCTTATCAGGTGGACATTTATATCAGCCAAATACTCTAAACGCGTGATGTTGATTCTACATGTGGAGGGAGAAACCGGAAGACCCAGATAAAATTCCACGCGACAATGGGGAGAGAGAGAGACATGCAAAATACAAATTTCCAGCAGGCCTCAGGGGTCGGGATTGAACCCACGTCCTTCTGTATACCAGGCGAGGTAGTTAACATTTCCACGGGGAGAGAGAGGGAGACATGCAAACTCCAAATTTACAGCAGGCGTCAGGGTCAGGATCGAACCCACGACCTCTTTGTATACGAGGCGAGGTAGTAAACATCTCCTAGCCATCGCGACGCCCCCGTGGGCCCTCTAACCCTCGCACTCCTCATTGGGGAATTGAGACGGTGCAAATTGCAAGGCCGCTCAAGCTATGAAAGTAAAATGTATTAATCGTGTGAAAAATGACATTTCCCACTATTGTCAAGTTAATGGCGGCAGTCACCTTGAAGATGATCAAATCGGCTGGGCATTTCTAAAACTTCATTCGTCAATGCACGCTGCGGTCTTACTAAAAGGGACAAAGATATAAAATCGGGCATATTTCGCGAGGCTGTCCGCGGCGTTTGAACTGCTGTCCACCGCCGCGCGTGTCTACGGATTTCCCGTGGGGGGCGTCGTGCAACAGCGCTCAACGCTGCCTCGCGAGTCGAAAAACGTAGAGACGACTTTCAGTTTCGCGTGCCACCGGGGCTGCTGTCAAACCTCCGCCGATAGCCTTGCCCGCGAAATGCGAGTGGCTCGCAAATCCTCGTCCTGTTCACATGGCAGGGGGGACTCGAGAGCACGCTGCGTGAAATGGCGCACGGTAGTATCCATCATCGCCGCGCTCGAATCCACTGCCGAGCGACGGCCTCCTCGAGCAGTCGTCATCTCTCTCCAGCGAATCGACACCTTGCCTGGCTCATGCACGCGAGTCAATTCCATCGCTCCATCTCCCCGCGGCCACGTCCCCCATCCATTGGCCGCCATGCCAAGCAACGCCACGGATCTATCTGAGGCAGTGGTTCTTCTTCACCTGGGGTGTATCTCGCACCTCCTGCGGGTGCGAGATGCATGGGCACATTTTTTTAGAAGGTAAATCATCGAAAACACAAATTAAGCACGGGCACGTAAGTTACAACAACTACTTTGTTTCATCAAACCCTTTGTATTTATTAACATTGTAAAAATGTTTTAAAGATGTGCAACCAAAGGGGTGCAAGGCTCCAGTAAAGGGTGTCAGCGAGGCTGGATGCAAAGACAAGGCGCCAGCAAGTCTGGAGGGTCTTGGTTGGGAAATTCCCCAAAGTGTCCAAAAGAGACAGCTGGGGACATTCCCCCAGAGAATCAACGAGGATAAAAGCAGGACAAGAAGGGATGTTCGGGGCTGCGGACAGGGACTTGGGCCGTCGAAGCTGTCTTCACGTCGTCGCTGTCTTCACGACGTCCCTATCTGCTCGGTCATACGATCTCCACGTCGGCGTTATCTCATGACGACGTGGTCCTAAGCTACATTACGTGCAATGAAAAAACCCTCTAAAGTTAGAATCCGGAGTCGTTACAAAGGTAAGGCACCCACTGCTCTAAGAGGACTTCCAACCGCGCCGTCGTCTCGAAACTGCGAGCACGCGGTGCCTCTCACGCGCGAGCCCCCTCTCACCCGTTCTGTTCAAGCATCCATCTCCCCCACGCATCTTCTTCTTCCGCTTTATGTTTCGTCTTCTTAATCGTCTTCTGATTTATTTTCCTTCTTCTTATTATTTTGTTGAGACTCAATTTTGCCAACGTCCATTGTCTCTGCTCGGCGCGGCGTCACGGCGGGTCACGCGCCTCATTACAAGCGCGCTTCTGCTGCCTTTTCTTCTGGCTCGTCGCTAAGGGAGCTTTGCGTTACTACTGTAGTAACGCTTATGACTCGTTGACACCGGAGTTGGAGGCACACTTGTTTATTTGAATACCAACTTTGTGACATACACAATTGAGGGGGTATCGGCCCCCTCACCCGTCTATCTGAGGACACACCTCTAGGCTAACCTTAGCCTGCCTCTGAGTCCTCCACTAAAGGGGCTAGGGGAGGCTATCTTGGCCCGACACTGGTCAGTCGGGCCCGGTACCCAGAGTCCAGACCAGCACTGGCTCTGGCTCTGGTACCACGCCACTGGCTCGAGCCTGCGCGGTCCTGATAAGGACGGCGTACCAGGGGGAGTCCAGGGCTCTATCTCAGACGTCTTCCGCCTCCTCTTCTTTAGCTAAACATCGCTCCCGAGCCCCCCGATACATTCCCTTTTTATACACCCCCCTCCCTGAGGGGTGGGGCCCCGGGGGATCGTAACGTCCGAAGCGCGGACGTCGTAGAGGGCACCTGCCCGTGCACTGACGTAGCCCCGCCCACTGTGCTTGTTTACCATAGGCTGCCATGCATAACGGGCTCTCTGTAACAGCCCTACATCACTCCCCCCCACATAGCATGCAGCCGTCCCGGCTGCCAACATACAAAAATTTGACAATAAAGGTGCCTTCACCCCCTGACGTGTGCCTCACTATTTTTGAACCATAACAGGAACCAGAACAAGACACAACAACAAGATGAGAAACAACCCGTCGCACCCCCCCGAATAAATACGAATTCCGTAAAAAAAACAGCTTATATACAACCAGCAGGGAACCCACCCCGCACACACAACAAACGGTGAACCCAACATATGTACATCCGAGGAGCGGGAAACACACCATCCACACAACAGCCAATAAACACAACAGCTATGTACACATTTTCCGGCCTCACAACAGTTTGCGCATTTTAGCGCGCGTCCTTGCAGCGGGCCCCTCACACGGGGTAACCCCGCGTGGCGGACCATCAGGTGGCGACTGTCCGTCTTGAGGTGAGCATTCCTCTGACTCCGCGTGACCCTCGGTATCCGCAGGAGGGGTGATCGGGCGTGAGCCCGTCACTCCTGATGCTCCTGAAGGTGGCACAGCCGGCAAGGCATTAGGTGAGAGCGACGGAGACGGACCCAGCAAGTCGGCCGACCCCCCACATGTTTGGCCACGCGCGTGTGAAGTGGGGTTGTGTACCGCAGCGAAGGGTTTTAATCTGGAGGGGTGCACGAACCATCGCCGGCTCCCCCACTTGATGCGCACGCACTGCGGACGTAACACCTCCACCACTTCCACAGGGCCCCGCCACGGCCGCACCAGTTTAGAGGAGGTTGCCAGTGGCACCTGGGGGCAGTGCAACCATGCCTTGTCCCCCGGCTTCCACTGCAGCATGTGCGCTCGACTCAATCTGAGGCGCTCATTTGCCTTCTGACGGAGGTTAGAGTTTTGCATTGCAGCATCCCGTGCCTCGGTCAATTTGTCCAGATTAAATTTAACGTGGTCAGCCAGATTAGTTTTTCCCTGCGGCACGGGGATCCGCAACTGGGCACGAACAGGCGGGTCTGGTTCTCGGCCGTACATGAGGTAAAAGGGAGAAAACCCCGTAGCCGCATGGGGTGCCATCCGGTACGCCGCCAAGACCCCCTGAATTTGTAGGTCCCAATCCGTTTGCGAGTCCGAAACTTGTTGTGATAACATGGACGAGATGGTGCGATGCAAACGTTCGACCATCCCGTCAGTTTGTGGGTGATATGGGGAGGTCCGAATTTTCTTTGTGCCCAGGAGATCGCAGACTTGTCTGAGTAGTTTACCGGAAAAATTTCTGCCCTGGTCGGTCAGCAGCCTCTCCGGAGCACCTTTGTCCAGGACATAACCCTGAACAAAGGCATCCACGATGGCTGCTGCCGACTGGTTGGCCAAAGGCCAGGCCATAGGCCAGCGTGTAAAATACTCGACACCCGTCAACAAATATCTATTCCCTCTGGGGGTGGCGGGGAATGGTCCCAAAATGTCCAGAGCGACCAGCTCGTTTATCCTGGACACTTTGATCGATTGCAAGGGCGGGTTAGACTCCCGTGCCGGCGGTTTGCGTTGTGCACATTGAGGGCACGATCCCAACAAATCCCCCACATCCCTCGTCATGCCAGGCCAGTAAAAATCAAGTTGCAGCAAGGCGAGAGTCTTTTGGGTCCCCAGGTGTAGGAGGCGCTCATGAGCGGCCCATACCACCCTACCCCGCAACCCAGTAGGGACAACCAGCCGATGTCGACGTGACTTCCCGTCCCAATGCATTAGCAGACCTTGGCACATTTCCCATGCGTCGGAACCACCTCTTTTTCCCCCCGCCGCACCGCCAACGCGACGTCGCCACCCGAGGAGGGAGACATCCTCCATCTGGAGGCGCCCCCATTCAATGACGGGCAACCCCAACAGGGAATCTTTGCCCTGTTGTTCGATCGAATTAGGAACCATTGCATCGTCGTCATTGGCGGCCGCCAAGACAGGTACCGATGTGTCCCCTGGAGGCCTGCAACGTCCAGACCCCAGGAGGCATGCACACTCGGAGGTGGTTGGCAAGCGTGACAGAGCGTCCGCGTTGGTGTGGCGAACGCCCTTACGGTATGTGGTTTGGAAATCGTAATCCTGGAGGACCTCCAACCATCGGGACAATTGTCCCGATGGCTGTTGAACCCTCAGGGCGTACTGCAGTGCCGCATGATCTGTGCGGACGGTGAAATGCCGACCGTACAGATATGGGCGATACTGTTGGACGAAATGGACAATTGCCAACAGTTCCCTACGGGTGACACAATACCGTTGCTCCGCTGGAGACAACACCCGACTGCCGTACGCAACCACACGTTCCACGCCGTCAACCACCTGGGAGAGCACGCCCCCAATACCCGTGTTGCTCGCATCGGTGTCGAGCAAGAACGGTTTTGAAAAATCAGGGTAAATCAGGGGAGGAGCGTTTACCAAAGCGTCCCGAAGGGAGCAAAAAGCAGCTTCCTCCTCCTGACCCCAGCAGAACCGAACCCCTTTAGATGTCAAAGCATGTAGGGGTTTGGCGATAGTCGCAAAATTAGCGACGAAGCGTCTATAATACGATGCAAACCCAATAAAACTCCTAACCTCTCCCACTGAGGTGGGAGTCGGCCAGGAGCTTACACACTGCATTTTGGCGGGATCGGTAGAAATACCTGAGCGCCCCACGATGTGCCCCAAATAACGCACCGACTCGCGTAACAAATGGCATTTTTGGGGCTTAAATTTCAAATTAGCAGCCCGCATCTTTAGGAAAACCGCCCGCAACCTCTGGAGATGTTCATCAAAAGTTTTGCCAAAGACAATGACGTCATCCAAATAAATCAGGCACGACTCCCATTGCAAACCAGCCAAAACCAATTCCATCAACCGCTGGAAAGTTGCCGGCGCTGAGTGTAAGCCCATCGGCAACCGGTTAAATTGAAACAGGCCGTGCGGAGTACGGAAAGCAGTTTTAGGCTTTGAATCATCGTCCAGAGGAAGCTGCCAGAATCCCGAAAGTAAGTCCAATGTGGAGAAGAATCGCGCTCCCGCCAAGGCGTCAAGCGATTCGTCCATCCGTGGGAGCGGGTATGCGTCGGCAACCGTAATTTTATTAAGGCGCCGAAAGTCAACGCAAAACCGCAACGAACCGTCCTGCTTCTTAACCAGGACGATCGGCGCTCCCCAAGGGCTGTTGGAGGGAGAAATGATGTCGGCGGCTAGCATGTCATCAACAGCCGATTTGACATGGTCCTTTTCGGCGGGACTCAACCGAAAAGGATTCTGGCGTATTGGCGCGCTGTCACCCGTATCAATGTGGTGACGCAGCAGATGAGTGCAGCCCAAATCGTATTTATCCCGACTGAAAACGTCGGAAAATTCTCGCAGTAGTGTCTTAAGACGTTGGCGCTCTAAATGTGAGAGGTCCGTCGATCCCGCGCAAAGCGCCTCGAGCCACCCTTCATCGCTGTCCGAATGTGGCCGCGGTGCAGGGACAGCGCCGACATGACTCGCGACGGGTTCCTCACAGGGCACCGGCGTTGCGTGAGCAAGCACGGTCCCCTGTGGGACCACCACCGTCTGCGAGCCCACATTGAGGACCGCGATGAAGGGTTCTCCTTCCCCTCTCACTATGGTCTGGGCCGGGAGTAAATTAGGTCCACTGACCCCGGCCCTAGTCGGTCCCAACAGAACCCCTTGAGCCCCAATGCCCTTAGCGAAGGGCCGCCGAAGTTTCAAGGGGATCAACATTTGCGCCCCCGGAGGAACGCGCACCGTTCTATCTACGAACGCCGGCACCATCGCGCACGCCGTCCGGCTCGTAGCGGAGGATGGCAGAAACGCCATGCGTCGGCCCGATGGGAGCTCAATGCATCCCTGGTCGATTAATATCCTAATCAGCATTTTGGCCAGGAAGTCCGTCCCCAGCAGGCACGGAACCGCCAGCGAGGAGGAAACAAAAATCGGCCCAGATAATTTAATATCCCCGACACAAATCTGGGCTCGAATTTGTCCGATGATGCCAAGTGAACCCCCGTTAGCAGCAAAGAATGGTACATTAACAGGCATCAAAGGACGGCTCTGGGCAGGGAGAATGTTATAAATCAACTCCGAAATAATGGTCGCTGATGCCCCTGTATCGACCAGGATGCGCACCTCGACCCCATCGATGTGACCCACAACGGCCGACGACCCCGACGACGCGGCTACAACCCGATGGGCCAACACGGACCACTGGCTGGGTTCAATGTGAGTACCCAGAGCGGTGCGTGATGGTGCCATGGTACGCGATATTGGCCCCCCCTTCGCTGCGGTGTTCGAGTGTGTGACGGGCGTGTGCGTGGGCCAACCATGAAGGGTGCCGCGACTCGCCGGATTATGATGGTGGAGCTTGTGACGAGGGCCGGCGTCCCGTTGAGGTGTCGTCCCGCGCTGCCGAGGAGAGCGGCACCCCGAGGCGACGTGGCCCCGGATGCCGCAGTTATAACAGCGTGGAAGCGCTGGTGGCGACGATGGATGTTGTAGACGGCTTGAACCGGCCCGGTCCTCCCGCGCTCCCGCTCCGTGCTGCCGTCGATGGTTGATGGCGCAAACCTCTTCCGCCGGGAGGGTGGCCGCAGCGACGGCGCGCCCGCTCGCCGCCTTGCTGGCCTTCCGTCGTTGAGAGGACAGGTTTGCGTGGAGGAGACGGGCCGCTTGGAGGGAGCACATTTCTGCATCGTCCTGTGCGACAATGACGATGTCTAAGTCGTCCGCCAGCAAAAGTATCTTTTCTGTCACCATGGCGTCGATCCCCTCGTCGTCCATTCGTGGAAAGGCTTCCTTTGCCAGCGCCAGGAGGCTTGTACGGTACGCCAGGGGCGACTCCTTCGTCCCCCGCTGGCGATCGTAAAAGAGTTGACGACAGTCCGATGGTGGCCCATACACAGCGGACAGCACTTGCATCGCCTTCCGCAGCGTGGAACGCCTCTCCTTCGTTGCCGATGTTAGTGTGGCGAGGGCGTCGCTGTCGAGGAGTGCTGGCAGTGCTTGGAGAGCCTCGGCGTCTGTCCACTGTGCCATCTCCTGGTGAGCGAGGAAGCGCCGCTGGAAGCCGCCCCAGTCGCCCTCCTCGCCCACAAATTCTTTGAGCGGCGGCAGTCGCTGATGTAAGGCAGCGGCTGCAGAGGACGATCGTGCTCCCTCGTCTCCCTCACTCGACTCAGCGTCGGCCCGAAGCAGCGATGGCATCGCCGGTCGCACCCGTGGTGACGCGGCAGGTACTGTACTCCCGCCGTTGGACGCGATGCTTAGAGCGGCCACGCCCTCAACAGCAGCTGCGGCGATGGCGGGAGTTTCAAAATGTTGCTCCGTTGAAATGGCGGGAAGGCGCTGTGGTCGTTGGCTGCTGTCGCCTCGTGGCGGTCCCGCAGCCCCCAGCCGTGTGATGTTATCGAGCATGGCGGCTGCGGCGTACAGCAGCTCGGCCAGCTTCGCGTGCGCCTGCCTCAGCCCCTCCGTCGACGGCTCCCCTTCCTCCAGCTGCTGTGGCGTGGATGCACCCAGCCCCGGCTGCTCGATGGCATCTTCAGCCGTCTCGGGCTCTCCAACTGCAGCGGTGTCCTTCGCCCCTGGTACTCCGACTCGATTCGTCCGGCGTGTATCCATGTTCGTACTTTGTTTCACTTCTGACGCCAGATGTAGTAACGCTTATGACTCGTTGACACCGGAGTTGGAGGCACACTTGTTTATTTGAATACCAACTTTGTGACATACACAATTGAGGGGGTATCGGCCCCCTCACCCGTCTATCTGAGGACACACCTCTAGGCTAACCTTAGCCTGCCTCTGAGTCCTCCACTAAAGGGGCTAGGGGAGGCTATCTTGGCCCGACACTGGTCAGTCGGGCCCGGTACCCAGAGTCCAGACCAGCACTGGCTCTGGCTCTGGTACCACGCCACTGGCTAGAGCCTGCGCGGTCCTGATAAGGACGGCGTACCAGGGGGAGTCCAGGGCTCTATCTCAGACGTCTTCCGCCTCCTCTTCTTTAGCTAAACATCACTCCCGAGCCCCCCGATACATTCCCCTTTTATACACCCCCCTCCCTGAGGGGTGGGGCCCCGGGGGATCGTAACGTCCGAAGCGCGGACGTCGTAGAGGGCACCTGCCCGTGCACTGACGTAGCCCCGCCCACTGTGCTTGTTTACCATAGGCTGCCATGCATAACGGGCTCTCTGTAACAGCCCTACACTACGTTCAGATGTCCAAATGCCATCTGACCCGCTCTCGACTGCCTCTGCACTTCATCGTGTCGACCCCCCGTTAGGTCCCCGATAGCGTGCTCACAACGCAGACGGGCGACACCTTCACCAGTGTCGAGATATTGGACAACCACAAATGTTAATGCGGGCGTCTAGATGTTCAAACGGACAATGTGATGCCTTGTAGGTATGCATATACGTACGCTGAACTTCTTTCGCACCGTATGTCAGCCAACAGTGCGCATCGAAGGAGCTATTATTTTGCGTCGTTTGAACATCTGAACGCCTCCGGCGAGGGTCAAGCCTCCGTATTATTATGATTCGTTCTGTTCTCATCACGCAGCAAACAGAAGCGCTCGCTCGCTCGCCCTCTCTCTTTCTCTCTGGACTGCGTGTCCGTGAGAGCCCGCAGGCGAAGGCAAAGCGAGTTCAGAGTCTCGCCTGAACCCTCGGCACGGCCCTGGATACTCCGTAAGTGGTGGTGGTAGCGGCGGCGGGGAGCGGTGGTGTAGCAGTTAGCGCTACGCTGCGCTACGGACCCGACTACCCGAGTTCGATTCCCGCTCACGGCCAACATCAGTGACGATTATCTGAACTGATTCTGGGCCTCCCGTAGGTCGTCTCAGCCTCAAACGAGTAGCTGTCGGGGTGTGTAAACATCGCCACTAAGGGAGACAAAGGCGGCCGGCCGTGGTGTTGGCCACCCACCCCCTAGAATGCCGTGCCAGCCTTCATAGGTGCTCGCTAACAGCACTTGCTCCAACAGTCTATTGCAGGCTATACGGGGGATCTTTGTCGTTGGTTGAAACCAGGCGTTGTTGGTTTGGAATTGAACTCATTGCAGGTAATATGTAGTGCATTCACATGGTCACACGCAGGGTTTAGTTCATCTCGCATTAGAATACGAGGTGTCTGTACGATCACATTATTGTTACTTAGTATGCACCGGTTGATTTCGTCTTCATAATTAGTCTCACGTTATGTATTTTTTTTTACGATTTAAAAAACAATTACGAGATTCAATTTACGGAGGCTGCAGCTGGGGTTAGCGTGAGGACAGCGGCGGCAGCAGTCAGCGCACACCACGCAGCGCACAGGCACAGCACAGACACAGCCCACAGGAACATCACAGACACAGCCCACAGGAATATCACAGACACACCCCACAGGCACAGCACAGACACAGTCCACAGGAACATCACAGACACAGCCCACAGGAATATCACAGACACACCCCACAGGCACAGCACAGACACAGCCCACAGGAACATCACAGACGCAGCCCACAGACATAGCACAGACACAGTCCACAGGAACATCACAGACACAGCCCACAGGAACAGCACAGACACAGCCCACAGGAATATCACAGACACACCCCACAGGCACAGCACAGACAAAGCCCACAGGAACATCACAGACGCAGCCCACAGACATAGCACAGACACAGTCCGCAGGAACATCACAGACACAGCCCACAGGAACAGCACAGACACAGCCCATAGGAACATCACAGACGTAGCCCACAGGAACATCACAGACAGTCCACAGGGACAGCACAGACACAGCCCACAGGAACAGAACAGACACAGCCCACAGGAACATCACAGACGACTACGAGACACAGCACAGGTCAAGAAGAATAACGGAGTGGCAAGTGGCGGATCCAAGTCTTTGAGAGGTCTTGTTATTATTCACGTGGAGGGGGGGGGGGTGGTAATCCGCGACCCCCCCCCCACCACGGAGTCGCCTCTTGAAGAGTGGCAGCCGAGGAATGGCACGCGCCTGGGGGGGACTTCGAACCGACGGGGACGGAGCGAGGACATCAACGTCCCTGTGTGCAGCGAGCCGCTGGGCGGATTGCTGCGTGGCAGGATCGCTAGAGGTGGTGGCGACTTGGGGAGGCCTGCATCCAGCAGTGGTTTGAAGTTGATGATGATTAAGAAATATGAAATAAGTTGCATGCAACTTTTTTTAATGCAAATCGAAATAGTTTAGTTTTATTTGTATACATATTTTAATATGGGGCCTTTCTTGCCAGGATCAAAATTTAAGAATAGGTTTTACCCTTTCTGGCAATAAATCAGGTATTAAGGTGTTAAAACACCAAACAGAAACTTTTTGCAAGGAATCATGTCTGTATTAACCACAGAAACTTCTGGTGAACATACAAACAAAACACATGCACTGGTAGTATATGCATTGTCTTTAAAAGTGATTGGTCCACACCATAGACAGCTTTCTTTAGAGCCTATTCTCAACGTGTTAGACCAGAGGACGCTAAAAGGCAAACATCACAAAGACCAAGCACTATCAGACATTTGTAGCTGCTCACCCCGAGCTCTCAATGTCCTGATTGTCTTTGTGGTGTTCGCCTTTTGGCGTTCTCCGGTCTAACACTGTTTGAGACTAAGCTCTAAAGAAAGTTGTCTCTGGTGTGGACCAATCACTTTCAAAGAAAATGCATTGTATACTACCGGAGCATGTTTTTGTTTGCATGTTCACCACACGTATATGTTAAAGTTTCAAGTTTCATTTATTAGGCATAGCCCTGTGAGCCCTTCGGCTCTTGAATCGGGTGCAACCGTGGTTAATGCAGTTGCAAGATTCCATGCAAAAGGTTTTTGTTTGGTGTTTTAACATCTGTTTTATTGCCAGAAAGGGTGAAACCTATTCTTATATACAACGCGTCGCATGAAGTTTTAGTTCATTTCGATCTCTCACACTGATGGTGGTTCCCGTTTCGCCAGCCGCGTGGCTATTTCATGCGAGCAGATCCGCGGTGCTGCGTAAGCACAGCACCGACAACATCAACAACAACAACATTGCACAGAATCATCATATGTATTCACACTGGAGGAATCCGACGAGCTATCAAGTTTTTTTATTTCACAGACGTCCATTCCTCCTTCTCTCCCCCCTCCTCCGTTCCGAGCATACAATGAGGGAAACAAGAATTTGATCCCCTGCTGATTTTGTACGTTTTCCCACTGACAAAGAAATTATCAGTCTATAATTTTAATGGTAGGTTTATTTGAACAGTGAGAGACAGAATAACAACAACAAAAATCCAGAAAAACGAATGTCAAAAATTTTATAAATTGATTTGTATTTTAATGAGGCAAATAAGTATTTGACCCCCTCTCAATCAGAAAGATTTCTGGCTCCCAGGTGTCTTTTATACAGGTAACGAGCTGAGATTAGGAGCACACTCTTAAAGGGAGTGCTCCTAAGCTCAGCTTGTTACCTGTATAAAAGACACCTGTTCACAGAATAAATCAATCAATCAGATTCCAAACTCTCCACCATGGCCCAGACCAAAGAGCTCTCCAAGGATGTCAGGGACAAGATTGTAGACCTACACAAGGCTGGAATGGGCTACAAGACCATCGCCAAGCAGCTTGGTGAGAAGGTGACAACAGTTATTCGCAAATGGAAGAAACACAAAAAAACTGTCAATTTCCCTCGGCCTGGGGCTCCATGCAAGATCTCACCTCGTGGAATTGCAATGATCATGAGAACGGTGAGGAATCAGCCCAGAACTACACGGGAAGATCTTGTCAATGATCTCAAGGAAGCTGGGACCATAGTCACCAAGAAAACAGTTGGTAACACACTACGCCGTGAAGGACTGAAATCCTGCAGCGCCCGCAAGGTCCCCCTGCTCAAGAAAGCACATATACATGCCCGTCTGAAGTTTGCCAATGAACATCTGAATGATTCAGAGGACAACTGGGTGAAAGTGTTGTGGTCAGATGAGATCAAAATGGAGCTCTTTGGCATCAACTCAACTCGCCGTGTTTGGAGGAGGAGGAATGCTGCCCATGACCCCAAGAACACCATCCCCACCGTCAAACATGGAGGTGGAAACATTATGTTTTGGGGGTGTTTTTCTGCTAAGGGGACAGGACAACTTCACCGCATCAAAGGGACGATGGACGGGGCCATGTACCGTCAAATCTTGGGTGAGAACCTCCTTCCCTCAGCCAGGGCATTAAAATGGGTCGTGGGTGGGTATTCCAGCATGACAATGACCCAAAACACACGGCCAAGGCAACAAAGGAGTGGCTCAAGAAGAAGCACATTAAGGTCCTGGAGTGGCCTAGCCAGTCTCCAGAACTTAATCCCATAGAAAATCTGTGGAAGGAGCTGAAGGTTCGAGTTGCCAAACGTCAGCCTCGAAACCTTAATGGCTTGGAGAAGATCTGCAAAGAGAAGTGGGACAAATCCTTCCTGATATGTGTGCGAACCTGGTGGCCAACTACAATAAATGTCTGACCTCTGTGATTGCCAACAAGGGTTTTGCCACCAAGTACTAAGTCATGTTTTGCAGAGGCGTCAAATACTTATTTCCCTCATTAAAATGCAAATCAATTTATAACATTTTTGACATGCGTTTTTGTGGATTTTTGTTGTTATTCTGTCTCTCACTGTTCAAATAAACCTATCATTAAAATTATAGACTGATCATTTCTTTGTCAGTGGGCAAACGTACAAAATCAGCAGGGGATCAAATACTTTTTTCCCTCACTGTAGATGGACTCGTCGGTCGGAACAACCGCCAGTCGCTGTCCGTGGTGCTGAATTTAAGAAAAAACCGCCACTTTTTTCAAAATGTTCTTACTGTGGTTTTCACACCTGATGATGATTGCTTGTGTTGCAATCGAAACGTCGTGAGAATTGTATTGTTTTATTTTGTATTCTTTTATTATTTTCCTTGTACGTGACTTTACCGAAAGAACCAAGAATATGAATAGAGACGTCCAGTTGCTTCACGGACGTCCAGTCGAGAACGCGTGCACGCCGCGCGTGGTCCTTAGGGGAGCAACGCACAGCCAATGTGCTCAGAGGAGTTGCCTCCCGTGGCAAAAAAATAAAAATATCCGTCGGGGAGGGGGGGGTAACGAGATGCGACGGGGCGGGAGGTAACGAGGCGTGGGAGGTGGGTGGGGGTCGACTGTGGAGAGGCCGACGTCAGCTCAACCGTTGCGGGGGGATGAGCCAACCCAGCCCATCCCGGGCCACGGGGATTGATCCCGGGACGGGGCGCGGGGGTTGGGGTCGCAGGAGCGGGAGGAGCGATGGGGAGAGGTCGCCACTGCCGAGGGGTGAAATGAAGCAGCCCTCTGCTCCGCCTTCGATGCATCGCTCCTCAGTCGACTTGCCCCGGGCAAGGTCTCATCACTGCGCTCTCCTCTTTGCTGACTTCCCCTCACTCATCCTGCCTCCTCCTCACACCTCCCCTCTCCTCCTCACTCCTCACCGCATGTCCATCTTGTCCCCTGTTCTCCCCCGTCCAGGGACCGCTCGGGCGACTGGCGTCGTCCGCCACACGGAATGGACGATGGAACCCGCCGGCTCCTCTGGCTTCTGTGTTGTTGTTGTTGTTGTTGTTGTTGTTTTTGGTGGTGGTGATGGTGGTGGTGAAATATGAACAACAACATTCAAAGAAACCAAGACCCGCAACAGTGGAGATGTGTCGGGCACCTTGTAAGGATGCCCCCCGATAGACTCCCCATGCAACTTCGCTGGGCAGCAACGATCCACTCACTGGGTGAAGGCCGGCCCAGGACACGCTGGCGGGGCCGTGTGTAGTAGTGTATAGTGTAGGGTATAGTAGTGTATAGTGTAGTATATAGTAGTGTATAGTTGTGCATAGTGTAGTATATAATAGTGTATAGTGTAGTATATAGTAGTGTATAGTAGTGTATAGTGTGCAGTAGTGTATAGTGTAGGGTATAGTAGTGTATAGTGTAGTATATAGTTGTGCATAGTGTAGTATATAGTAGTATATAGTAGTGTATAGTTGTGTATAGTGTAGTATATAGTAGTGTATAGTAGTGTATAGTGTGTAGTAGTGTATCGTGTAGGGTATAGTAGTGTATAGTGTTGAAGTGCTGGAGTCTGTCGCCAGGGAAAGGGAGGTGTGGACCGCCAAAACTCAACACGCTGCCGCCACCGCCACCCTCACCAGGGCAAGCGGGCTGAGAAACGAACGCACGAAGAAACAACGTGCCTCGATGTGATTTCATGACCACAGTGAGATATAATCATAATTATCATCGTCAACACGGCGGGTTACTGCGGTAGACATTGTAGTGGGTTCCACGGAGACGCACACTGTAATCTGGAGGCACCACGTTTATTATACGGCCCAACGGGGCTACTACTTTAACATTACAACGGTTTAACCAGGCCCCAACTGGGTCACTACGTAACTGGGTCAGGACAGTAACTCTTCCTGACCCACGGAACCTGAAATACAATTGAAATCGACAACCGACGACCGAAGAGCGGAGAGACGTAACACGGTGAGTCCACTCTTCCAGACAACCACGATCGCTCCGCCCCCATCCTTCTTATCCTCTCGAGCGTGGCCTCTCCGCCTCTGGCCACGCCCCCTACTCGATCTCTCCCGAAGGAACCGGGGCCAGCAGCACGTGTCCCTCAAGCGCCCTTTTCGGGCCCCTTGCTACCCCGTGTCGTTCACGTGACCTCTCTCCCTTCGATGGGACTATGTCCTCTAGGGCCCGCTTCCCTGCCATATCTCCGCCAGTGCCAGGGAGAGGTACGTGCAGAGGTGTGGACTCGAGTCATGTGACTTGGACTCGAGTCAGACTCGAGTCATGAATTTGATGACTTGCGACTCGACTTGGACTTGCATAACAATGACTTTGTCCCACCTATGAGATGTGGACTCGAGTCATGTGACTTGGACTCGAGTCAGACTCGAGTCATGAATTTGATGACTTGTGACTCGACTTGGACTTGCATAACAATGACTTTGTCCCACCTCTGGGTACGTGACCTCTCTACATCATGATGAACTCGCACTCGTTACACACACAAAGTGCTTACCACAAATGAACCACAATACCTCGCTGATCTCATGAAGGAGCATAAACCATCATCACGCAAACTCCGGTCATCTTCGCGGTAGCGACTTTCGGCTCACCGTCGATTAAAGATGGTGGTCAACGCATCGCGCACTTTTCAAATGCGCTTCTGTGGCCGTCTGGAACGCTCTTCCGATATTTAAAAGCCAACGGAGCGATGCACTTTTAAATCATCTTACTTATTTACAACTGTTTTTTGTATTTAAGGTTATTGTCCTTCCCCCGCACGGTGCGAACGAAGTTCAACAATACATACGTACGTATCGTTACAATTACGAGCTCAGCACAGAAGCTCCCGGCTCCAGCGCAAAGTAGCGCCATCATGGGGTTCACATCCCCTTAACGCCCCCATCACGTCACATTCCCGCCCCCTTAAAGCCCCCTTCACATCCCCTTCAAACGCCCCCGCAGACGAACGCGACTCCAACTCTGTGCCCCTCCGTTACGCTGCGAAGAAGGAGCATTGACCGAAACGTCACCTGTCATATACATCCTCCTGTTAGGGCCGCGGCGACAGTGACGAATACAGCCGAGTTTGCTCGCTGTTGCTTGCGTACCACTGCCGACGCAGCACTGTCGCCATCCAAATTGTCCCAATGACCTGGATTCGACTCCCCTCCGTGGAGGTCAACCCAGCCCACAGCGGAGCAGCAGCACTGGTGCAGCACTCGTTACTGAACAAGCCGTGGCATAGGCAGCCACGGAGCGGCTCCCACACGGCCCTTGTGTGTGCACGCGTGTGTGCGCTGTCGTGCCAGTGGGGAGCGGTGGTGTAGCGGTTAGCGCGCTGCGCTATGAACCCGGCGACCCGGGTTCGATTCCCACTCACAGCTAACACCAGTGACGATTATCTGAACCGGTCCTGGGCCTCCCCTAGGTCGACTCAGCCTCGAATGAGTACCTGGTGCGGTGGGTAAACATCGCCACTGGGGAGACAAAGGCGGTCGGGCGTGGTGCTGGCCACCCACCGCCTCGTGTGCCTGTAGGTGCTCGCTAACAGCACTTGCCCCTACAGTCTGTTAAGGCTATACGGGGGATCTTTGTTGCTGTCGTGCCAGACGGAGACTCCGGCGTGGCTGAGGTGTCCACTCGAGCAGAGAGCGCCTGACAGCCGGGGAGGGGTGTGCAGTGACCACGAGTGGTGCTGCGGCAAGCAGTGTCTGACAGCCGTCACGCAAGCCTATACAGCTCAACACATCCAACGCAACACACCACGGATCCACGGTTATCGTTCAAAAACTGTGCAACGGCGAAAAGCTGTTTTAAAATGTAATTATCGTCAGGCCTCCAGAGTTTAAACAAGTGCAGTCACTAACTCGCGTCATCCACTCTGTCTCTCTGCCCGAGCGGCCTGGTTCTCTGTGTGCTGTGGTGAAGGGCCATTGCGCGAAACGTCGCTTGTTATATCATTCTTTTAATTTTTTCTTCATACTTTGATACTGGAAAAAATTTCACATTTTGTAGCTGCTCACCCCGAGCTATAAATGCCCTGATGGTGCATTGTCTTTGTTACTGTTCGCCTTCTGGCGTTGTTCTCTGGTCTAACACTGGTGAGACGAGGCCCTAAAGAAGGCTGTCTCTAGTGTAGACCAATCAGTTTCAAAGACAATGCCATATATTACCGGACCATTTTTGTTCGTATGTTCACCACAAGTACGTGCGGTTAATGCGAATTTGATTCCTTGCAAAATGATTCTATTTGGTGTTTGAACATCTTAACACCTGTTTTATTCCCAGAAATGGTAAAAGCTATTCTTATTTTTTTCATATTGATTCTTTGTTGTTGTTGTCGTTGTAACTTTCTGACCCACCCCTACTGGACAACTGTAAAAAAGGGCTCTACAGCTCATCGGATTCCTTCGGTATAAATCAAGATTCTGCTTCTGTAGGCCACGGTGTTGTTGCGGAACGCATTGAGTGTATTTGTCGAAATGCGTTTTTCTTGTGCACTACCCGCCTGTACAGTACATCACCAAATAGTAATACAAATAAGGTGTCCACAATCTGATAGCTCACTGAAAATGGAATGAATAGTTGGCAGCATCCGCAAATCTTTCGCGCCCACCAATCGCTGGCGGCGATCTCTTTCAGAGCGGGCAAAGTTCGCGCCTCGGTGCAGCGCGCGCCACGCCACCACTACCACCACGGCCACCACCACCACTACCACCACGGCTACCACCGCCACAACCACCACTACCACCACGGCCACCACCACCACGCCACCACTACCACCACGGCCACCACCGCCACAACCACCACTACCACCACGGCCACCACCGCTACCGCCACCACCGCCACAACCACCACTACCACCATCGCTACCACCACCGCCACCGCCACACCACCAACACCGCCACCACCGCCGCTGCCCATCTGCTAAGATGTTTAATTATAACTTCGGAGGATGAGAGAATCTTGGCTGGGGTGATAAAGAAGGTCCTTTTCCGCGTCTCATATTCTGCCAGCTTAGCTCGACGCTGCTGTTTACAGATCGCAGATTTGCGCAAACAGCTGTCGGGAGTCACTGCCCCCCACCGCCCCCCGGTGCACGGAGGAGGCGCACGGCGCTGCGGCAGCGACTCGGCGTGCCCGCGAGGTGCCCACCCGCCGCCCGCCCGCCCTATCGCCCACCCACCCGTCCGCCCTATCGCCCACCCACCCGCCCGCCCGCCTGCTTCCCTCGCCTGGTGCCCGCCGTGTCAGCGGCGCGGTTCTCGTTGTTGGCGGAAAGCCGATGTTGGTTGGTGGTGGGGTTGGGGGTGACGGGAAAGATTTCCATCGAATATAAAAAAAACAATAAACCACCGTTCCTCCCGCGTGGCGCTGGTTGGGTTCACGGGGGCGCGTGGGGCGTGCGCTGAATCCCGCGCGGGGCGACGGAGCAGAGGTCGAGAAGTTCCGCGGTGGACGGGAGCCAATGGGAAGAGGGGAAGGCAGGGGATAGAGGATGGGATGGGGTGGGGGATGTGGGCACAGGAGAACTTGGAGATGAGTGGACTTGACACGGGCTGCTACTGAGCAGCGTGTGGTAGGCAGCTAGACATCGAAGAGTGCGCTGATTAATCAGTGAAGGATCAAAACAAGCGCATCTGATTGCAACTGTTCCAGTCAATGTTATTTCACTTTATATAACACATTCCTGCGGAGGGAGCTGGTAGGAACGTTGGGTTGCTCGATCAATGGCCATGGTCAACGGCGGCGTGGTGTATTCCGCAAATATGCCGGACTGTGAGGGCGGGCATAAACCGGCGTGAGTAGGTTAAACGTTGAGTTTTATAAGGGCACCACGGGGTGAGCAGCCCCTCCCCACCCAGCCCCACTTCTCCCACCCCCCACCCAGCCCCTCCCCACCCTCCCCACCCAGCCCCTCCCTACCCTCCTCAACCAGCTCCACCTTCCCCACCCAGCCCCTCCCCACCCGCCCCTCCCCACCCAGCCCCTCCCTCCCCACCCAGCCCCTCCCTGCACGACGGACGCAATAATCCCCTGTGGGCTGGTGTAACCAGGAGGTTCCTACCAGTACAACATATGTATGCTCATTATATTCTAATGCTACATTTAAGCAGATGGGTAGGAGACAATTGTACAAGCGACAGAGAGAGAACATTGTTTAGAAACAACACCAAGGAGACGAGAGAGCGAGAGAATCGAATCTTCATCCTTGTTATTTACACTTGTTACTCGGGGTTCCGACCAAGGTCTTGAGCCGACTGCAGCTGGTCCAGAATGTGGCCGCTCAGATGGTCAAGCGAACCTCATCCCGTGAGCACATTGCCACCACCCTAGTATAAAATATCTGCCATTGGCTTCCTATTAGAATTTCGGGTACAATTTAAAGTATTGCTGCTCCACGTACAAGTCCCTTAAATAGCCTTGGAGCAATTTACATTCAACAGCTGATCCTTCTGCACGTTCCGTCGCAGCCTTTTCGATCCGCTGATTTACGTCTGCTCCACGTGCCGAGAACTCGGCTCTGCACCTGGGGTCACCGAGCCTGTGCGTGCGCTGAGCCAACACCATGGAATGCCCTCCCCAGCGGTGGTCGGACAGGCGAGACCACTCGCCCTGTTGAGGCCTGCTCTGAAGGACTCACGATATCGCCTGCAGGTCGACACTTCCCACGTGTGATCAGCGGACTCTGGACTCTGTAGTATTTTGTATTTCCTAATTTCGTGCATCATGGCGCACTCAGATCCCTGGATGAACTGCGCCTTAATAAATGTGAATGATAATTGTTTTTTTTATTAAATTACAAAAGATAATGAAAACGACGGGAGACATTCATTGTCACCCCCCCCCCATCCCTCTCGTAGCCGATTCCCAGCATTGGTAACAGAGGGTGGAGCGCTGTCTCATAGTCAGTAGCGCGGTTGGAGCCGCGCTGGCTCCGCGAGAAGGAAGAGGAGCCCCCTCCTCTTCATCCGGACCACCCGGATGCTGCTGCGCAATTCCCTGCCACTTTAATTTTCACCACTCCGCATGGACTCAATGTTCGCACCTAGACTAGCACGAGGGCCTTAATGCCTCTCGCTGTCACATGCTACTTTGCACTGATTTTCTTGTACTCCCGCCGCGGTCACCATTCACGGCCGTCAAATACCTCGCGTGTTGGTTGCGCGATGTTCCTTCGGGACTCTTGCCACAATATTTGATGAGTTTGTCTCTATTGTTGTTGTTGCTGCTGCTGTGCTCACGCAGCACCACGGGTCTGCGTGTAAAATAGCCAGGCGACCGGCTATTTTACACGGGACCATCGGCAGCGTGACTGATGCAATCAAATTTAACTCTTGATGACACCGCCACGTCCGAACGTCGAATGGTGGCTTTTTTCACGGATCTGTTGTTGTTGTTATGTACGCGTGCGTGCTGTTGCCCATGGGGAGCGGTGGCGTAGTGGTTAGCGCTACGCTGCGCTACAAACCCACCGACCCGAGCTCGATTTCCACCCACGGCTAACAACACCAGTGACGATTATCTGAACAGGTCCTGAGCCTATCCCTCGGTCGGCTCAGCCTCAAATGAGTACCTTGCGGGCTGACAGCACTGGGCCCGAAAAATGCTAATGTGGGATATTTCATACCTGTACGCGAGTGTGTGTGTGTTCAAGAAAGAATGGTCCCTGCCACAGATTTGTGGAATTTCTACCACGGGCGTAGAACTGCCAAATTGAGATCTCCTTCCTTTCGGACTATCAGACGCACCGAAATACAGGAGAGGGGGAAGCACGCGCATCTTATAATCCGATAAATCTGTCAAGTAGCTTGGCGTCCTCATTCAGTCACATGAACTCCGGCTCTCATTATTACACAGTTCAACACGTAGGCTTTCGCGACCAATTGTGTTCATGAAATAGTTTTTTTGGGGGGTTAGATCGCGTCAATATTTAAGACCGAAGCAGGGGGGTTTCTCCACAAATCTGGCTGTCGCCTGATGATGCTGGTTGTAATTACTGTATTTGGTGAAACGTCACGGTACTCGATTTACAAACGTTGTGGGTTTACTCTCGAACACACCGGTGTGCTGCAGGAGTAACTAATTGGCACGTTTTGTTTACGTGACAAACCCTCTCGGTTGGTGGGCGGGTTTAACGACACATTTATATTTAAGCGATCTAACCAAAAAAAACCCCCCTCTATTATGCATTATTACCCAGCGTGTAACACGTATATATTTTCATATACATCAAACAAAATAGTTTAAAATTACATTTCAAACGCTGGATTATACCACCAAGTACCAATGGCAGTGTTGGCGTTATTATCGGTAACATGTAACATGACCATAAGTAAATGAGTCAAATTATTAATTAATACCATATTTTTATTCAGGAATTCCCCTAATCATCACATATTGAGGGGGGGGGGACTCTTTATAAATTAATCTCTAGATCCTTGCCACGCAAGATCCTTGCAATTAGTCCTGGTGAAAGCAATTAGTCCTGGTGAAAGCATCTGTGTTGGTCGGCCAACCTACCAACGCCACGGTGGCTAGGAGATGTTAACTACCTCGCCTGGTATGCAGGAAGTCGTGTGTTCGATCCCGACCCCTGACGCCTGCTGTGTATTTGGAGTTTGCGTGTCTCTCTCTCTCTCCCCGTGGTCATCCGGTTTTTTTCGCTCCACATTTAGAAATCAGCGTCACGTGTTTAGAGTGATTTGGCTGCTGCTAGACATTTCCACACGATGACGACGACGACGATGATGTTGTTAAGCCGCCACTTCGTTGAGCTGCCAAAATTCGTGATCGCCAGGTCTCTTCGGAGAAAAAAGAGCTACACAGCGCAGTGGGGCCTTACCTGCTAAAAGAAAAATAGTTTAATTCATAGTTTTATTTCATTTCGATTTAAAGCTTTCGTGACTGCAGGGATTCATCTTCTTGGTTCTTTCGGTAAAGTCACATAGAAGGGAAATAATAAAATAATAAAAATAAAACATAATAAAATGTAAAATTTTCACGACGTTTCGGCCACAACACAAGCAGCCGTCCTCAGGTGAAGAAACAGAGCTGTAGGAAAGACAGCGTCCCAATGAACACTGCCAAGCTTGGCAGCGTATATTTAAGCTTTGTCAAGGCGCTCTCCTCCTCCGACACAGCTTAAATATACGCTGCCAAGCTTGGCGGTGTTCATTGGGACGCTGTCTTTCTGACAGCTCTGTTTCTTCACCTGAGGACGGCTGCTTATGTTGTGGCCGAAACGTCGTGAGAATTTCTATTTTATTATGTTGATTTTTTGTTATTTTATTATTTCCCTTCTACGTGACTTTACCGAAAGAACCAAGAAGATCATATTTTCGTGTTATGATATTTCGGCTGGGGGTAGTGATGGGCGGTCGAGAGAGGGGCCAGGGGGGGGACGAGGGGGCTGCGCACCCATCAGGCACGGGACCCGCGGAGGAATTCTGGGAGCGACCGCGAGGCTCTGGAGCGGCGCGGCTCAACCCCCGCGCCCGGCCCCGTCAGCAACGCCTCCTCGGGGGCTCGCGCGGCGCGTAACGAGGGGCGCCCTCCCCCCTTCCCCCGTTACCCCCTCCTCCTCAGATCACGATGTGCGGGCGGGGGGTGGGTGTCTTTGTGTTGAGCGGCTTCCTCACCCGAGGCTCTGCCGCGATCCAAATTGCGCGGCGACGCTTTGGCAATGATATTTCAGTGCCCACCCACGCCCTTTGGCTGTGCGCTGGAGCGGTGGCGCAGCGCAATTAACATTTTTTAAAATTTGTTTTTATTTCACCGGGTAAGGCCCCACTGAGTTGTGTAGCTCCTTTTCAAAAACGACCCTGGCCATCACGAATGACAGCTCAACGGCGTCGCTTATCGTCATCACGTGGCAATGTACCGCGGACAAATACCCCTGAACGCGCGACGTTCATTGTAAACGCGGAGGGAAATAACCCGGCGGAAAAAAATCCACGCGACCACGGGGAGAGAGGGACACCGCAACACTTCAAATCACTAGGCCCGAATGTCAACCATCCCTGGCGACGCGGGTACAACTTCCCGCCGAAGGCTGAATGAAGTCAGCAATGCGTGAACTTGTCCTCGACCCTCACTTCAGCGGCCCAGGCTGAGGTGGTGGGCAACCAACGCCCTGCCTGACAACGCATGGATGAGGACTTCATCCAGAAGTGGATCGAACGCGCGGGCCTGACGGAAAGAGAATAACTCATCTTGCCTGTGCCAGCGGCGGGCAGGCAGCGTTTGGGCATTACTGAGGGTGTGCTCCGGAGAAGGGCGTCTCTCGTCTCGCTCGAGTGTCGTCCAATTGCTGCTTGTCATCCCTGTTGGTGCGCCAGACCCTGGTGATGGGAATTCTCGATTGCTATGGTCATAGAAATAATAACTGCGTTGATATTGCGCTTGCCATCAATAATCTCAAAGCGCTGCTTGAGGCCAGAGTCCGTCCGTAGGTCCTGTTGACAATACACACTGTGGGACTCGTTTAGTCAACCTCCATGGGTTGATGATGACGATGATAATTGTGATGATGATGATGACAGTGGTGATGGTGGTAATGTTGGTTGAGGATAACGGCGGTGGTGACGATGACGATTTCGACAGTGATTGTGATGGTGGGGATGGTGATGGTCGTGATGGTGATGATGACTGTCGATGACGAGGGATGGTGATGGTCGTGATGGTGATGATGGCTGTTGGGATGGTGTGCGACCTTCCACCTGCGAGCTTTGCTCCCCGACCCCAGTATCGCGGTAATAAAACAACATGCGCGGTGGCGACAAAGGCGCTCGATGAGGATTTATAGGCGCGTCATCGCGCGACCGAGTTCACGGAAAATTCAATAACAGCAGAGGATCAGAATTAATAGAGGAAGCTGCTGCTGCTGCAGCACTGCCTCCTATCTCCCGAAGACCCAGTAACTCCAACAGCACTCACTCCGCTCACCCACCCCTCACTCCGCTCAGCCATCACTCACTCCGCTCACCTATCACTCACCCCAACCATCCCTCACCCCGCTCACCCATCCCTCACTCCGCTCACCTATCACTTACCCCACCCATCCCTCACCCCACTCACCCACCCCTCACCCCGCTCACCCACCCCTCAAACCGCTCACCCACCCCTCACACCGCTCACCCACCCCTCACTCCACTCAGCCATCAATCACTCCGCTACATATCACTCACCCTAACCACCCCTCACTCCGCTCACCCATCCCTCACTCCGCTCACCTATCACTCACCCCATCCATCCCTCACACCGCTCACCTATCACTCACCCCAACCATCCCTCATCTCGCTCACCCAACCCTCACTCTGCTTACCCACCCCTCACACCGCTCATCCACCCCTCACACCGCTCACCCATCCCTCACTTCGCTCACCCATACCTCACTCCGCTCACCTATCAATCACCCCATCCATCCCTCACACCGCTAACCCACCCCTCACTCTGCTCACCTATCACTCACCCCAACCATCCCTCACCCCGCTCACCCAACCCTCACTCTGCTTACCCACCCCTCACTCCGCTCACCCATCCCTCACTCCGCTCACCTATCACTCACCCCATCCATCCCTCACACCGCTCACCCATCCCTCACTCCGTTCACCTATCACTCACCACACCCATCCCTCACTCCGCTCACCCATCTCTCACTCCGCTCACCTATCCTCTCCTCCTCGATGCCTGCCTCATCTCTCTCGCTAGACAATAACACCGTTCCCACTGTGCCTGTCCAGCATCTTAAACGAGTCCCTGCTGCTGTGTGTAAACATCAGCACTGGGGATCCAATGGCGCTGGCACAATGACAAAGCGTTGACCATTTACGATTCTGTTGCAGAATTCTGTGAATGTAGCTGCCGCAGCCCCGTGAGACGAGGCCGTTCCCTCCAATCACGTTCAGAACAGCTGCACGCCGAGAGCTCAGTTGTAGGTGAGGGGAGCGGGGGGTCCTGGGGGGTGGGGGGGCCTGGGAGGTGGTGGGGGCTGGGGGGTGGTGGCGGCTGGGGGGTTGGGGGCGCCTTTCAGTAACAAAAAAGTAACGCGACGAAAAAATCGCTACGGTTGTCGAGATCAGTCGCCCTTGACGACCACCACCACCACCACGACGATGATGGCGGTGGTGGTGGCGGTGGTGGTGGTGGCGGTGGTGGCGTTGTTGTTGTTGATGCTTACGCTTGTGCGCGGGATGCGTGCGAGAGTTGGACTTGGGCCCCATGGCAGAGTGTGCGGATGTCGACTGCCAGAATGTCACCGCTGCAGACAATCGGGGAAATTCTGAGCTGAAGAGGGAAACAAATTAAAAGCCACGGGGGGGGAGAGGGGGTGGGATGGGGGGGATTGGAGGGGGGGGGTTATCGTCAAACAGAGGCAGGCGGATGCCTGGCGGAGATAATGGTGTTTGCCTGAAGCTTAATTCCACCTGAGCGAAAATCAAATCGAGGCCACCTTGCGCTCGAGGGACCATGTCGGTAGGGACAATGTAGTTAGAAACCAGGTAGGTAACAAGGAACCAGGTAGGTACAAGGACCAGGTAGGTGCAGGCAGCTCACGTCATGATTCACGTTGCCTGCAGAAATAGCCCTGGGTTCCGGTGACGCGATTGTTGTGACTTCCTGGACGTTGTCCTGAACATGCTTGACGCAGTGTCAAGCGAAACGTCGTTCATCCAACCGCTGGGGGGGGGGGGAGCGGGGGGGGCAATTGAGGAATTTTCAGGGAAGGTTTCAGCTTGGAAGGGGTCTGCCACAATCTCCCGTCGACTATTCCTTTCCTCAACCCCCCCCCCACCACCATGGGAGGATAACTCGATCGCCCAGAGACAACACCCCAGGCGTGTAAAGAGGGGACAACGACGATTTCACGATCCACACAGGTAGACCCTCCCACCCCCTCCACAGTGTCCGTGCTGCACTCCTCCGCGGTGATGGAGAAGGAAGAGGGGAATGCTCCCGATGGACGAGCCGCGCGGGCGCGTGGTGTATCGAGCGCTCTATATTTAGCCGGGAAACTACAGACGACGATTAAAAACGCGACCCCCCACCCACCCTCCACCAGACTCCGCCGACTCGCGGTAAAAACGGAGAGGTCGGGTGGCTCCTTGCCGTGGGTCGCTGCCACGGACCCCCGTGGGCTCTCCAACGCGGGCATTGCCCCTGCCTCTACCCCGGCGCGCCACTCTGCAAGCTCCCCCCCCCACCATCACTTCACGTGCGCCGCTGCCCTCCAGGCAACTCCGTGCGCCGCTGCCCTCCGGGCATTTTAACCTATCGCGGTACTACACCGGTGGATGCGCGGTATAAAATAAAAACATTTTCACAACAATTATTTGTCTTACTTCTTTCCCCGCGATTCGTAAACCACCGCTCAGAAAACTTTGCGGGGTGGTTGTGGTGCAGAGAGAAACCTGTAACATCGTTTTTTTCCTCCCACGCCAGGAGATGGAATTAAGCCGCACTGACCATTAACCCAGCCACTGTGGTAGCATCAGCACCTCCCTCCCCACCCCCCTTTCAGCTGCGCGAGGCGCGATATCGCGTACCACCGCGACAACGAGTGTGATGACGACGGTGGTCAGTGACGGACTGTGGACTAAAAATCGGCTCGGGCATTTGTGAACACACCGGACCCGAAACGGAGTTATGGGAGCAGCTGCGAGACGTTGCGATGTGATGTGCCGTGGTGCGAGCGTGGATTTACTTTCATTTTTATTTGCCGTGCCATCTCATTGCCCCATTTTGGGCTGGGTCCAAAAATCACAAATGGGTGGCCCTGCGAGGAGGAATGTCTGGAGCAGCCGAATATTTGGGGAGGTTTAATGTCAACAGAGAGTGCAAATAAAGCAATTAGGCGTGATACATTAGAGATAATACATCGATGGAAATATTTATTTTTTTAAACTCTCATCACAGTTGAAATTTCCCCACCGGACCGGCCCCAGCGGAGTATTTGCCCCAAGGACTGCTGCCCTATGGCCAGTCCGGGCCAGGTGGTGGTGGTGGTGGGGACGACCCTCGTGGGCATGGAGGCCACCCCTAAACCCCTGGACCACGCACGCACCTTGCTTGGCAGTCCCCTCGGGGTTACGAGATGAGGCGTGTGCCAGCCAGCACCCCGGGGGGGGGGGATGCCAAAAACCGAGAGGCGCAGATTGATTTCGTCTGCGGCGCCTGCACGCCCCCCGATGCCATCATTCCGGGTCCAAAGTGGCAGATTGATAGAACAGATAAGGGCACCGCAGCCCTGGCAGGCCCAGCCACCTGTTGACCACTAGCACACAGAGAGCCAGAGTGGCACCGTGAGCAAAGGAGGGAGAAAGTGTTGTTGTTGTTTGGTTGTTTAAATCGCGGTTCGCTGAGCACAGGAAACCCGAAGGCCCAGAAACAAACAGCACGACTGTACGCATTGTTACAGTGGAACGAACTTCTTTTGCACCGTGCGCTGCCAACCATGCTAATCGGAGGGCAACGGGCTGAAGAGAGAAGGAATGAGGTGCTCATCAGATACGCATCGCAGATCGTCACCCCAACCACGCAGCCAAGGTCTGGTGATGTCAATTTACAGGAACAGCCGCCCAGGTGTAGTGCAGGTATAGTGCAGGGTCTTCGCAGAGACTTATAAGAGACCTACGGAGATGTATTAAAGACACGAGCCACAGTAGCGCGGCCCAAGCATCGCACCTCCTGGCGTTGACGCTCCACCTCGAAGACGCCGTGGTGGAACCATCAACCGAATCATGAACAGCACCAGGCCGCTGCCAAATGCGTCGCCTTCGTGAATGTAAAATGAAAGGCACAAGCCACAGGGAGCGCGATTGTGGCCATGCAACCCAAACCATGGACCGCTGCAGGAGGGGGTGACGGTTAAAGCGACACGGCATGAACTCTCTCGCTCTGCTGAAGCCCTCTCGTCGTGCCCAGCAGCAGCAGCAGACCTCGACGTAGACATTTGGCCCCTGAACATTTTTGTCACACGCAAGAATAGAATAGTTTGGGTGTGGTGCACGGTGTAGTGTGGGGCTCGTGTGGGAGTAGTGTGGGTGGAGTGCTGATGTAGTGCAAGTGTAGTGTAGTGGTGTGGATGTAGTGCAGGGTGTTGACAAGGGGTACTGCTGCAGGCCGTGTTGAGGTGTTTGTCGCGATGAGTGACATAATTGTGCCCACAGGTGCCATTCTCACCGCTCTCGTAATCGTGTTTTGCTATCCTGCCCCCACCTTCAATAAAAAACACAATAAGCTGAATAAAAGGAATCCGGGAAGCACAATTGCCACATGTCAAGATGATGTGCGTTTAAAAGGCCCCATACACACCCGGACGGCTTGAGTGCGTACAAGATGCGAATATTTGAATGGGCACCATCAGCTGTTGAGTACAAGGATGGTGGCGAGTTATAGACATATTGCATGATGTGTCGCACAGCGCCTATACCGCACACAAACACACAGATAAAACACACAGATACCACACACACACACACACAGATACCACACACACGCAGATACCACACACACACACAGATACCACACACACACACAGATACCACACACACGCAGATACCACACACACACAGATACCGCACACACACACACAGATACCACACACACACACAGATACCACACACACACACACAGATATCACACACACACAGATACCACACACACAGATACCACACACACACACACAGATACCACACACACACAGATACCACACACACACAAACACCACACACAGACAAACACCACACACACAGATACCACATACACAGATTCCACAAACACACAAACACACACAAATACCACACACACACACACAGATACCACACACACACACACAGATACCACACACACACAGATACCACACACACAGATACCACACACACACAAACACCACACACACAGATACCACACATACACAGATACCACACACATACATATACCACACACACACACAGATAACACACACATATACCACACAGATACCACACACACAGATACCACACACACAGATACCACACACACACAGATACCACACACACAGATACCACACACACACACACAGATACCACACAGATACCACACACACAGATACCACACAGATACCACACACAGATACCACACACAGATACCACACACACACACAGATACCACACACACACAGACACCACACACACACAGATACCACACGGATACCACACACACAGATACCACACACACACACATATACCACACACACACACAGATACCACACACACACACAGATACCACACACACACAGATACCACACACACACACACAGATACCACACACACACACACACAGATACACACACACAGATACCACACACACAGATACCACACACACACACAGATACCACACACACACACACACAGATACACACACACAGATATCAACACACACAGATACACACACACACACAGATACCACACACACACACAGATACACACACACACAGATACCACACACACACACAGATACACACACACACAGATACCACACACACACACAGATACCACACACACACAGATACCACACACACATATACCACACACACAGATACCACACACACATATACCACACACACAGATACCAAACAGATACCACACACACACACAGATACCACACACACACAGATACACACACACACAGATACCACACACACACACACATATACCACACACACACAGATACCACACACACACAGATACCACACACACAGATACCACACACACACACAGATACCACACACACAGATACCACACACACACACAGATACCACACACACACAGATACCACACACACACACAGATACCACACACACACAGATACCACACACACACAGATACCACACACACAGATACCACACACACACACAGATACCACACACACACAGATACCACACAGATACCACACACACACACAGATACCACACACACACAGATACACACACACACAGATACGACACACACACACAGATACCACACACACAGATACACACACACACACAGATACACACACACAGATACCACACACACACACAGATACCACACACACAGATACCACACACACACAGATACCACACACACAGATACCACACACACACAGATACCACACACACAGATACCACACACACACAGACACCGCACACACAGATACCACACATACACAGATACCACACACATACATATACCACACACACACACAGATAACACACACAGATACCACACAGATACCACACACACAGATACCACACACACAGATACCACACACACACAGATACCACACACACAGATACCACACACACACACACATATACCACACAGATACCACACACACAGATACCACACAGATACCACACACAGATACCACACACAGATTCCACACACAGATACCACACACACACACAGATACCACACACACACAGACACCACACACACACAGATACCACACGGACACCACACACACAGATACCACACACACACACATATACCACACACACACAGATACCACACACACACACAGATACCACACACACACAGATACCACACACACACACACACAGATACCACACACACACACACAGATACACACACACAGATACCACACACACAGATACCACACACACACACAGATACCACACACACACAGATACACACACACAGATATCAACACACACAGATACACACACACACACAGATACCACACACACACACACAGATACACACACACACAGATACCACACACACACACACAGATACACACACAGATACCACACACACACACAGATACCACACACACACAGATACCACACACACAGATACCACACACACAGATACCACACAGATACCACACAGACACAGATACCACACACACACAGATACACACACACACACAGATACCACACACACACAGATACCACACACACACACACAGATACTACACACACACAGATACCACACACACACAGATACCACACACACACAGATACCACACACACACACACACAGATACCACACACACACAGATACCACACACACACACAGATACCACACACACACACAGATACCACACACACACAGATACCACACACACAGATACCACACACACAGATACCACACACACACAGATACCACACACACACACAGATACCACACACACACAGATACCACACACACACAGATACCACACACACAGATACCACACACACATACCACACACACACAGATACCACACAGATACCACACACACACACAGATACCACACACACACACAGATACACACACACAGATACCACACACACACACACATGTAATAAAAGACTTGACCACGATCTCTGGCTCAGTGTCCTTTATTCGGTCCGTACTGCGTTCCCACACGGCTGTCTCTCTTATTCTCTCTGTGCTGGTTCCGATGTCACTCCAGTCCACATCAGCAGCCCCGCTGCTGTTCTTGTCGCTCTTGCAGCCCCACAGCAGCTCCGCTGCTGTACTCTCACACAGCTCCCTTGGCTGTTCCTGCTGCAGCTCTGACAGCCTCGTGCTGTCTCGCCTTCTCGTCGCTCCTGCGACTCTTGGCAGCCACCCCGCTGCCCCTCACACACAGCCTTACTGCCTATCTCTATCTGCAGCTTTACACCTCCCAGTAGCTCCCTACTGTTCCCAGGGTTGGCTCCCGCTTCTGACGGTGCCCCCTCGGCTCGTACGCCCGCGTGGCCCCACACCTTTCCATTCACACCCCGACTGACTTCTCCTTCCGGTTTACCCGCTTAAGGACCCCAACCTTTCACCCACGTCACCTGGCTCCGCCTCCTCGTGACGTCACATCCGGAAGGTCGCTTTCGCCCGCATTACACCACCCTCCCCCATAGAAAAAACCCAGCCGACCTCGGCTGAACAATACCAAAGCGTAATGCGGTGAACCGACCTTCCCCCTTAAAGGACACTAAGCATGCAATATAACAACAAGAACAACAACACAAGTAACATCGACGAACGTACGAAAGCATGCGATAAATACGACGGCAAGAACAAGAACAATAACAACATACAATCAACGAAACGTAAGCTATTTGGAACGAGTGCGGGTCGCCGGCCCGTCCCGGACGGTCGGCGGCCCACTTGTAGAACGGGGACGCGATGGAACACGAGGAATGACAGGGGGCAATTCCCCTGCTGCAATTGGAAGTCCACCGACGTCTCGTGTCCCTGACGAATCAGTCTTGGTCGTATTCCGCGAATGCGCCTGCAGCGGGGTCGGAAGGGTCGCCGGGCCTGAAGGTCCCGCAGCCCTGGCAGGCGCCCTCCGAACAGGCCCACTCCTCCCCCGCGGTGTCACGGTCGGCCTGTCTGGAACAGGCACGACAGGCGCTCCAGCAAGATCAATGGACGCAGGCGGGGAAGAGTCAGAGTCAGCAGCAACAGACCCCGGCAAGGCAACATTGGGAGATGACGCATCACGTAGGGGAGCAACATATGGTTTCAACCGCGACGTATGAACAAACCAACGGCGAGAACCAATCTGAACGCGCGCCGACTGTGGATTGGGAACCTCAATGAGGCGCACAGGACCATGCCAAGGTTTGTGCAATTTAGGAGAGGTCCCCGGCCGCACCTGCGGGCAATGGAGCCAGGCCAGGTCTCCCACCTTCCAGGGGCACTCCCCCTCAGACCGCCGAGCATACCGCTCGTTCCGGGCCTGGGCTTTGGCCGTAGCCACGCGGGCGTTTTCCCGCGCCTCCGTAACCCGGCGAACCGTGTCCTGAATGTATTCAGGGAGTGGTTTACGAGGTCCCTTCACCCCAGTACCCAATTGCACATCCACCGGAGGCACGTTTTCCCGACCATACATAAGGTAAAACGGCGAATACCCTGTAGCCGCATGGGGCGTCATCCTGTACGCCGAAAGCACTCCGGGGATGTGCAGATCCCAATCTGATTGCTGTTCACTCACAGTATGGCAAAGCATGGCAGACAATGTCCTGTTCAGCCGCTCAACCATACCATCCGTCTGCGGATGGTATGGAGATGTCCGTATCTTCTTAGTCCCAAGGCCTGCGCACACTTCAGCCAATAATTTAGAAGAGAAATTTCGGCCCTGGTCCGTGAGGAGTCTCTCAGGCGCCCCCTTGTCCATAATGTACCCAAACAAAAAGGCGTCAGTGATGGCCGCGGCCGACTGATTGGGCAACGGCCAGGCCATCGGCCAACGGGAGAGATACTCAACCCCTACCAGCAAATATTTATTTCCCCTCGCCGATGGTGGGAAGGGTCCCAATATGTCCAGTGCCACCAATTCATTGACTCGAGACACCTGAATCGACTGGAGAGGCGGCACGTAAGGATGTTTAGGCGGCTTACGCCGGGCGCATTCAGGGCACGCGCGCACGTGCCCTACGACATCTGTCGCCATGCCGTGCCAAAAATAATGACGTTGTAACGTCAACAGAGTCTTCTGCACCCCTAAATGCAATAGTGTGTCACAATGGAGAGTTCTAATCAACTCAAATCGCAAGGACGTTGGTACCACCACACGCCAGCTTTCCTGGAACCTTTCTTGCCACATAAGCAGACCATCTCGGAGAGCGGTTCGCGGCCCCACAGCCGAACTCGGACTCCCATTGTCCCTCATAGACCGCTTCCGCATGGACAACAACGACTCGTCCATCATCTGTTCCCGAATCCAGACAGACCGCGGCAGATTCAAAACCCCGTCAGTCGGTCCCGGTTCCATCGGAGTATCCGACTTCTCGACGGCCAACGTAAGCGGCTGAGGGGGGTTTAGAATCGGCGAACACCTATGCGTCCCCGACGCACATTTACAAGGGGCGCGCCCTGGTAATCTGGAAAGTGCGTCAGCGTTCGCATGGCGCACTCCCTTCCGATGTTGAATTTGGAAGGAAAATTCCTGCAGCGTGTCCAACCAACGTGCCCACTGTCCCGATGGCTGCATATTGCAAGGCCGCATGATCCGTACGCACAATAAACGAACGACCGTAAAGGTACGGTCGAAATTGGCGTAGGAAAAAAACAACCGCCAAAAGTTCTCTACGAGTGACACAGTAGCGTGTTTCCGCAGGCGACAAGACTCGGCTACCATACGCCACGACGCGCTCTACGCCCCCTTTAGACTGTGATAATACTGCCCCAATACCTGTGTCACTCGCGTCCGTATCAAGAATGAAAGGGCGATCAAAATCGGGATAATCCAATGTCGGGGCCGTAGCCAATAGATCACGCAGACTCCGAAAGGCCGCCTCTTCCGGCTCTCCCCAAACAAATTTCCGTCCTTTACCCGTAAGGAGATGCAAGGGCCTCGCAATCGTCGCAAACCCCGGCACAAATCTTCGGTAATACGAGGCAAATCCCAAAAACCGCCGAACATCCCCCACGGAGGCCGGAGTCGGCCAATCCCGGACGCACGCCGTCTTTTCCGGATCCGTGGACACCCCCTCTGCACTCACAATGTGCCCCAAATAACGGACGGACCGTTGCAGTAGGTGGCATTTCTTTGGTTTGAATTTCAAATTGGCAGAGCGCATCCTCGTGAACACTGTCTCCAGCCGCGTTAAATGTTCCTCGAATGTGCGGCTGAACACAATAATATCGTCCAAATATATAAGACACGTCTCCCACTGCAACCCCGTCAAAACGAGCTCCATCAACCTTTGGAACGTAGCAGGGGCCGCATTCAATCCCATCGGGAGGCAGTTGAATTGAAATAACCCCTGCGGCGTACGGAATGCGGTTTTCTCCCGTGAGGACACGTCAAGGGGAAGCTGCCAAAATCCCGAAGAGAGGTCCAGTGTGGAAAAGAACTTAGCCCCCGACAATGCGTCAAGGGAGTCGTCCATACGCGGCAGGGGGTACGCATCTGCCACCGATATCTTATTCAATTTCCGGAAATCGACACAAAATCGCAAGTTGCCATCCTTTTTCTTAACCAAGACCACAGGAGCGCCCCATGGGCTGTTAGATGGCGATATAATGTCCGCAGCCAACATGTCGTCCACCGCCCCCCGAACGTGTTCTCGCTCCGCTGGACTCATCCGATGCGAATTTAACCGAATAGGGGCAGCGTCGCCCGTCTCAATGTGATGGGAAAGCAACGATGTGCGTCCCAAATCCAAATCGTCGGAGCTGAACACATCCGAATACGTCAGCAACAATTTACGCAGCGCATCACGTTGCCCCACGGACAGGGACGAATTTTCGTCACATAAGGTAGCGATCCAACGATTATCCGAACCCCTTGGCTCGGAAACACCAGCGACCACTCCCCGGCGATGCGGACAATCGTGCGTCGCAAACGCCGTAGTGGCATGTGCCACAACCGTACCGGCCGGAACACGGATGTTTTCCACCCCCGCATTAAGCACCTGTAAAACCGGTAATTGATCCGGCCGGACGATGGTCTGTGCCCCAACTAACGCCAATCCCGTTGTTATCGTGGCGGATGGCGACAACAAGACCCCTAATGCTCCTAGCCGATTGGGCAGGGGCTTCCGATACCGCAAGGGTATAAGCATCTGTGAACCAGGTGGGATGTCCACAGATGCGACGGACAGCGCCTGCACCTGTACGGCCGAAGCTGGTCGCCCCCAGGGCGACGGCAGAAACGAGATTCGACGGCCCCCCGGCAATTCAATACAATTCTCATTGATTTTAATCAAAATGGGCATCTTAGCCAAAAAATCCGTGCATAGTAAGCAAGGAACCGCCAAAGATCTCGATATTAACACAACGCCCGAAGCCGACACATCCCCTATAGATATCTTAGCATCCACCTGGCCCACGATACCCATACTACCCCCGTTCGCAGCGACGCAAGACCCATAAACCGGACGCACAGCCCCCGGCGGAATGCCCAACAGATGGAAAATGACATCCGATATAATAGTCGCAGACGCTCCCGAGTCGACCAAAATGCGCACGTCCACACCTTGTATAGACCCCGGCACAGTGGACGAACCCGTAGCGGCCGCGACAACTCTCCGTGCCAATTTGCGCCACTGCGTAACTGAATGACAAGGCCCCGTCGATGGCCTTTCTTTAACAACAACAATAGGATCGCGCAACAAAGGTGGTGGGTGAGGTGTAAAGCCTTGCCGAGTGTCTGGTGCGTGCCGACATGCCTGTTTCGGAGGTTCCTTGGTCGGCTTGTCCGGTGTTGTGGGCTCCTGCTGCGGCGGACCCGGGAAGCGGGCCCAGCAATCTTTGGCGTAATGGCCCCTACGGCCGCAGCGGAAGCAATCGGCCTCGTTGCGCCGAAGCGCAGGTCTTGCATCCCGGCGGCCCCGTCCCGATGGCGTAGCGCGCGGCCCCGGCCTTCCGCGTCCCGACCATGGAGAGGAGGCTGCCGTCAGCTCCTGTGGACCCCGCTCATCCGGCACATAGATCGCCCCTGTGGGGTCCCACCCCATCGCGCCTCCTTCCTTGACGGGCCCACCCGTCCATGCCGCCACTTGCTTCCAGCGACGGAGATTAAACTGCGCATCCAGACACTTTGCTGCCGCCCGGGACGTGAGCTTCTCATGGCCACACACAGGCATGGGGATCCCCAGATCCCGAGACAGCTCCAGCATTTTTCCCAATATGAGAGGCTCGAGCAGATCCTGTGGCGTGTCAGGATATGCTGCCATGGCCAGCTCCAACACGGCACCCCTGAACGCCACGGGCGATTCTTCGGGTGCTCGTTGTCGTTGAGCGAATCGCCGATGCGCGTCGTCAGGTGGCTCATAGGCGTCGGCCATTTCCTCAAAAACTCCACATAAAGTCTTCTTCTTATCGGCCGTTATGGAACGGAAAAATCGAACAGATTCGTCGTCCAGTAGAGTCGGCAACACTTCCAAGGCCTCCGCATCGGTCCATCTTGCTGAACGAACCGCCGCCAAAAATCGGCAGGCGAAAGCGCTCCAATCGCCCCCGATAGAGAATTCCTTAACTGTAGTAAGGTGGCGACTCCGACTCCTCTTTACGCCGTCTTCCAATGATGGTTGTTCAGGAGGCAAATTCAAAATGGCGTCGGCCCGCGGCGTGGCCAAGATGGCGGTTTGGCGCCGCGGAGCGCGCAAGATGGCGTCTTCTTGCCGCGTGGCCAATGGCGGCGGCAGGGCAGGCAACGTGGCGGCCCGTGGAGCACCTTCTCGTTCCATCGTCGTCCTTGGCGTAACGAGGTGACATAGATGCGCCAGGACGTCCTTGAGTGTCTCCAGTTGTTCTGCCACCTGTTGCCATCTTTGCTCAGCGTCCGATGTTGTTGACGGACCCGCCATCGCGCCGACATCTTCCACGCCCGTCCCCGTGCTCGCCTCAGCAGGGCTCTCCTCCACCACCCCAGCAGAATCCGTGGTCGGAGGGAATTCGTCGTCGTCGGACGAAGAAGCCGATGCTGGCGCCGGGGGAATTTTCTTCCTTACTTGCTTAGACATGCCGTTTCACTTCTGACCCCAGTGTAATAAAAGACTTGACCACGATCTCTGGCTCAGTGTCCTTTATTCGGTCCGTACTGCGTTCCCACACGGCTGTCTCTCTTATTCTCTCTGTGCTGGTTCCGATGTCACTCCAGTCCACATCAGCAGCCCCGCTGCTGTTCTTGTCGCTCTTGCAGCCCCACAGCAGCTCCGCTGCTGTACTCTCACACAGCTCCCTTGGCTGTTCCTGCTGCAGCTCTGACAGCCTCGTGCTGTCTCGCCTTCTCGTCGCTCCTGCGACTCTTGGCAGCCACCCCGCTGCCCCTCACACACAGCCTTACTGCCTATCTCTATCTGCAGCTTTACACCTCCCAGTAGCTCCCTACTGTTCCCAGGGTTGGCTCCCGCTTCTGACGGTGCCCCCTCGGCTCGTACGCCCGCGTGGCCCCACACCTTTCCATTCACACCCCGACTGACTTCTCCTTCCGGTTTACCCGCTTAAGGACCCCAACCTTTCACCCACGTCACCTGGCTCCGCCTCCTCGTGACGTCACATCCGGAAGGTCGCTTTCGCCCGCATTACACACAGATACCACACACACAGATACACACACACACAGATACACACACACACAGATACCACACACACACACAGATACCACACACACAGATACCACACACACACAGATACCACACACACAGATACCACACACACACAGATACCACACAACAACAACAACAACAACCGTCATTCGCCACTAAGTGGCGGTGACGTCACCACGACGCTTGTGCCAGGCCATGTGCACCCTGAGGCCACGTGAAGTGTCGAACGCCCGCTGGCAGGAGGTCACGGGGCAGACCCAGGTGCCACGGGTCGACTGACCGAGATGACCGAGATGACTGGCTGATCCACCACCTGTGCCCCCTACTGTGCCAACTTGCTGTGCTTTAGCCACCCGGCGCTCCGCTCGTTGTTGTGAGCGTCGCTCCTCCGCCCTCCGTTGTTGTTGGAGGGCGACTGCCTCCAACTGCCCAGTAGCGTCCTTCACGAGCCTCCTCCACTGAGGCCGATCTTGACACCGCTGGTACCAGTCATCGGCAAGTCCACTCAGCTCCACGTCCTCCTGTACCACATCACTCCATCTCTTCTCTAGCCCGTGCCGCGCCCGTTTAGCCCCCTCGATCCGGCCGAACAAAAGCTGTTTAGGCATGCGGTGGCTGGGCATGCGGGCTACATGACCCAGCCAACGCAGCCTTGCCTGCCGGAGGAGCTCACTGATGGGACTTTGCCCAGATCTTTCAAGGACTTGTGAGCTCCTCACACAATCCAGCCTGGTTAAACCCAGGATGGATCGTAGGCAGGCCAGCCTAAATGTTTCCAACCGGCGAAGATGCTCCACTAGGGGGGTCCACGTTTCGCAAGCGTAGAGAAGGGAGGGAATGACCGTGGCCGAGAAGACCTGAAGCTTCGTGCGGAGCGACAGACCAGGTAGCTTCCACACAGCGTTACGCAACCGATGAAAAGATATTGCCGCTCGACTGATTCGGAGTGAGACCTCTGCTGATAAACTGGAGCCGGTCATAAGCACACTGCCCAGGTATGGGAAACTCTCCACTCTCTCCACAACTGCCCCATCACCGATTGGGAGTTGTGGGGGTGGAGTGCCCGATGGTACAAAATACCCAGGCAGGTGCTTAGTTTTGGTGGGGCTGATGGTAAGGCCCCACCTCTTGGTGGCACACTCCAGTCTCAGCAGCAGCGTCTCCAACTCCTCTTCTGAATGAGCAGCTATTACCAAATCATCGGCATACATAACGTGGTTGACCAATAGGGAGCCATCCCTTGATCGCACCCGGGCGTCGATCAGCCTCCCATTATATCTGTACCAAATGGTAATTCCCCCGGTACAGCTTTTGAAGGCTTCACGAACTACGCAGTCGAAATAGATGTTAAATAATGTGGGAGCCAGAGGACATCCCTGTCGCACCCCAAGGTGTACAGGGAAAGGCTCCGACTCCCGGCCACGTAGTTTTACCCGGGCCCGCTCACCATCATGAAGGTCCTTAATGATCGTGAGCAGAGGGTCAGGGACTCCGAAAGCACGAAGAACAACCCAGAGCCCAGTCCTACTGATGGTATCATAGGCCTTGACCAGGTCAATAAAGCAGAGATGTAGGTCTTTTTGAAATTCCCTACACCTCTGCTGGAGCAGACGGACAGAAAATATGGCATCTGTGCAGGACCGCCCTTTCCTGAAACCGCATTGGGGCTCCGCAAGCCTCTCCTCAGCGTGCCTAGCAAGGCGATGTTGAATAATCCTTGCCAGGACCTTACCCGGCACACTGAGGAGTGAGATGCCCCTGTAGTTGTTACAGTCGGTACGGTCCCCCTTCTTAAAGAGGGGGAACACCAGGGCATCCTTCCAGTCCTGCGGAACCCGTCCAGTGGTCCAGACTGTTGTTATGATGTCATATAGGGCAGTCTGTGCACAAACGCCACCCTCCCTCAGCATTTCGCTTGGGAGATCATCTCTGCCCGGTGCCTTCCCTGGTCTCAGACTCCGGATCGCCCTCAGTACTTCCTCAACAGCTGGCACCTCAGCCAGCCACTCACAGGGGGTGACCTCTTCCAATATTTGAGGCACCGCAGCCTCAGCAGGGTTATCCCCACTTTGTGCCATGATGTTTTCCTGGCTGAGAGATTTTCCCTCCCCCAGGACCTCGCAGAAATGCTCAGCAAATCTGCAAACCTGTTCCTGGGGGTCGGAGATTGGATCACCGTTTTTTCCTCTAATGATGGTAATAGGTGTGGTAATACCATCATTACCAGATACCACACACACACAGATACACACACACACAGATACCACACACACACACAGATACCACACACACAGATACCACACACACACACAGATACCACACACACAGATACCACACACACAGATACCACACACACACAGATACCACACACACACAGATACCACACACACAGATACCACACACACACACAGATACCACACACACAGATACCACACAGATACCACACACACATACAGATACCACACACACACAGATACACACACACAGATACCACACACACACACAGACACCACACACACAGATACACACACACACACAGATACACACACACACAGATACCACACACACACACACAGATACCACACACACAGATACCACACACACACAGATACCACACACACACAGATACACACACACACACAGATACCACACACACAGATACCACACACACACAGATACCACACACACACACAGATTCCACACACACAGATACCACACACACACACACAGATACCACACACACACACAGATTCCACACACACACACACAGATTCCACATATACAGATACCACACACACACACAGATACCACACACACACAGACACCACACACACACAGATACCACACACACAGATACCACACACACACAGAGATACCACACATACAGATACCACACACACACACACAGATACCACACACACACAGATTCCACACACACACACAGATACCACACACACACAGATACCACACAGATACCACACACACACACAGATACCACACACACAGATACACACACACACAGATACCACACACACACACACAGATACCACACACACAGACACCACACACACACAGATACACACACACACACAGATACACACACACACAGATACCACACACACACACAGATACCACACACACAGATACCACACACACACAGATACCACACACACAGATACCACACACACACAGATACCACACACACACAGATACACACACACACACACACAGATACCACACACACACACAGATACCACACACACAGATACCACACACACAGATACCACACACACACAGATACCACACACACAGATACCACACACACACAGATACACACACACACAGATACACACACACACACAGATACCACACACACACACAGATACCACACACACAGATACCACACACACACAGATACCACACACACAGATACCACACACACACAGTTACCACACACACACAGATACTACACACACAGATACCACACACACAGATACCACACACACACACAGATACCACACAGATACCACACACACAGATACCACACACACACAGATACCACACACACACATATTCCACACACACACACAGATACCACACACACACACACAGATACCACACACACACAGATACCACACACACACACAGATTCCACACACACACACAGATACCACACACACACACAGATACCACACACACACACAGATACCACACACACACATATACCACACACACACACAGTTACCACACACACAGATACACACACACACACAGTTACCACACACACACAGATACCACACACACAGATACCACACACACACACAGTTACCACACACACACACAGATACCACACACACACACAGATACACACACACAGATACCACACACACACAGATTCCACACACACACACAGATACCACACAGACACACAGATACCACACACACACAGATACCACACACACACAGATACCACACACACACAGATACCACACACACACACAGATACCACACACACAGATACCACACACACACAGATACCACACACACACACAGATACCACACACACACACACAGATACCACACACACACACAGATTCCACACACACAGATACCACACACACACACACAGATACCACACACACACACAGATTCCACACACACACACAGATTCCACACACACAGATACCACACACACACACACAGATACCACACACACAGTTACGACACACACACACATTCCACACACACACACATATACCACACACACACAGATTCCACACACACAGATACCACACACACACACACAGATACCACACACACACACAGATTCCACACACACAGATACCACACACACACAGATACACACACACACACAGATACACACACACACACAGAGATACCACACACACACACAGATACCACACACACAGATACCACATACACACAGATTCCACACACACAGATACCACACACACACAGTTACCACACACACACACAGATACCACACACACAGATACCACACACACAGATACCACACACACACACAGATACCACACAGATACCACACACACAGATACCACACACACACAGATACCACACACACACAGATTCCACACACACAAACAGATACCACACACACACACACAGATACCACACACACACACAGATACCACACACACACAGACACCACTCACACACAGATACCACACACACAAATACCACACACACACACAGATTCCACACATCAACATCACCATCGTCACCGTTACCATCGTCAACATCATCATTACGATTGGCACCATTACCATCACCATCGTCACCAACATCGTCACCATCGGCACCATCACGAAGGCTGCAATGCCCACCCACAGTAACTGTTCCATCTCTCTCCTCAATGCCGTTATTTCCTCGCTTCATCGCCACTCGTAAACCCGTCTCTTCGGGATTGATCCTTTAAAGGAGTTATCCTTTAAAGGGTTGATCCTTTAAAGGAGTGGTTCTTGACCTCTATTGCAGCCTTGCGTCCCTTTGATTCCCAATCGTTACAAATATGTCTAATGTTAATACATACATGGGTTTGATGAAACAAAGTGGTTGTAACTTACGTGCCCATGCTTAATTTATTTTTGATTATTTAGCTTCTACAAAAATCTGCCATGTCTCGCACCCCCAGAAAGGGCATCTCACACTCCAGGTTAAGAACCACTGGTTGAAAGGATTGATTTTTTTTAACACTAGAGGCACTTAGAGTCAGCTACAATGATTTTGTTTAGATTTTCTTCATATTAAAATCCAGATTTTATTTTTCAGATGTTTCGTGGTTCACGCGCACGCACGCACGCACACGTGATCATATCACACACCGGTGGATACGAATGCATTCATATCTGCAGAGAGTCTGACATAGAACACGCGGCACCGAGGAGAGCATGGACATTCAGCTCCATCGCGCGTTACACTGGGGCTGCCCAGTCCCCACGTCCACGGTTGCGCCGTGGACCAGCGATGTCATTACCACGCGCGGCGCATCCCATGGACACTCGGCAACACTGGCAACCCGTCGCTGTGCGTAGAGCAGCAGCCGCACTTTGACATCGAGGTGTGTTGATCGCGTCAGGAGTCGGCGGAGTGGGGTGTATCGCTGTGACGGTGGCCCCTTCTTATGAAGATCTCTGTTTGAGTCAGATTGTCTCTGTGTGAGTCAGAGGGTCTCCGTGTGAGTCGAAGGGACTCGGTGTCAGTCTATGGGTCTCGGTGTGAGTCGATAGGTCTCTATGCCAGTCTATGGGTCTCGGTGTGAATCTATGGGTCTCTGTGTGAGTCTATGGGTCTCTATGTGAGTCGATAGGTCTCTATGCCAGTCAATGGGCCTCGGTGTGAGTCTATAGGTCTTGGTGTGAATCTATGGGTCTCGGTGTGAGTCTAGATAACCCTCTATTGTTCTTCGTGTGGCTGATTTAGACGTGAAGCCACAGCTGTGTGATGCTGCATTGCCGTGGTTGATGAGCCACGGTGATTGCGTCAGGAGTAGCGGAGTTGTGCATCACTGCTGTGATGATGACGATGGTTATTACAATGACGATGCCACCTCGTCAGGGTTCGTGAATAGGGCATTCAGTCCACGCTGCATGCTCCACGGTTCTGTTCTGGGCAGGGACCATAGTCCCCGCACACTGCCCGGTGAGAGTTGCCGACGCGTCCACCTGTGGCACAGACACACTGACGCGACCCAGCTTCCAGTGCCTTCCTCGTGTCCGTGCGTATGCGTTGAACTGATTTCGGTTTAACGCGTAGTTGGCCTTCGCGACCAATATCATCCATAATACCGTTTTTTGGGTTGGATCGCGTAAATATATAATTGTGTCGTTCAACTCGCCACCACTCGAAACAGCCAACTAGTAAGGGTTGTCACGTAAACAGAACGTGCAGATAGATACGTCACGAGTACAGCACACCGGTGCGTTGGAGAGCCAAGCCACAACATTCACAAACTGAGTACGACGTTTCGCCAGCAATTACAACTTGCTTCATCAGTGCGACAGCCAGATGTGTGGAGAAAGCCTCCTGTTCCGTTCCGTACGTAGCCAACCGTGCTAATCGGAGGTGCCGGGGTGAAGGACTGCATACTCGACGCGTGAGAGGTCAGCCACGCGCTGGCAGCGAGCGCTCTCGCGACGATCACAAATGGAGCGATGTCCCGGCGCGATTTAAAGGCGTGGGCCATCGATGGGGGCACAAGGTGCACACTTTGCTCTTCGAGGGGCGAGGCTGAAGGGAAGCAATGCGACTCATTGGTCGGTGTCAGGGCGAAATCTGTCGGGTTGTTTGTTGTAGCGGGCAACGGTAAATGAGTCAGTTTGACACGTCTGAATTTGCTTTGTTGGGTTAGATGGCGTTAAATATAAATGGGTCTTTGACGCCGCCACCAATGCTGTGTGTTGATCTCTGCAACACACAACCGGTTTAGTCCTGAACTAGTAACTAATTGGAACGTTTTGTTTACGTGACAAGCTATACTAATTGGCTGCGTAGGGTGGTGGCGGGTTTAACGACACATTTACATTCACGCGACACACGCACGCACGTACGCAGGCACGTATGTTGAACTTCTTTTGCACCGTACGTAGCCAATCGCGCCAATTGGGAAGTGCGCACGTGGGAAGGTTACCGACACGGACTGCGTGGACGGTTAAAGGCGCAGCTCTGAAACACTTTGCGTGTGCCACTGCTGCAGACGTTATGCACACACAGCCCACCCGCATCCAAGGTACGTGGCCACGGGAGCGATGGGATAGTGTTTCGCGACCTACCACTGGGGTTCCATTCCCTGGCCATGGTGAAACGTCAGTGGCGAGTGACGTCTGAACGAGTCGACCCACCCCCCCAATCTACACCCTACCACCAAGCCGTTCTGACCACCGTGGTGAAGTATGATCATAACTGAGCGCTGCTGTATTCGCAGCGGACGCTTTGCTGGGCCATAGCGCGCACAGCGCCGTGCTGTGCATGCCACCTGTCCACACACGATACAAAGATCCCCGGATAGCCTTAACAGACTGTTGGGGCGAGAGCTGTTAGTGAGTAGCACCTACGGCACGGCACGCGAGGGTGGCAAGCACAACGGCCGGCCGCATTTTACTGCACACCGCACCAGATACTCATTTGAGGAGGCTGAGTCGACCTAGGGGAGGCAGGACCGGTTCAGATAATCGTCACGGATGGTGGTGACCGTGAGCGGGAGTTGAACTAAAGTTGCCGGGTTCGCAGCGCAGCGCGCTAACCGCGACGCCATCGCTCCCCACACACATCCACATGTGGCACACAATCGTATAAACATATATCCACACACACACACTGACTATCCAGCCACGAGTCTTAACAGACTGTTGGGGGCAAGTGCTGTTAGCGAGCAGCACCTATGAAGGTCGGTGCGGCACACGACGGGGTGGGTGGCCAGCACCACGCCCGGCCGCCTTTGTCTCCCCAGTGGTGATGTTTAGACACCGCAACAGGTACTCATTTGAGGCTGAGTCGACCTAAGGGAGGCCCATGATCGGTTCAGGCAATCATCGCTGCTGATGGCCGTGAGCCACTCACCCACACACCAAAACACACACCCACCAACAGCACCGACTCACCCACACCCACCCACCAACAGCACCGACTCACCCACACACACACACGCGCGCGCGGTTCGGTTACTCACACGAACACGTGGTAGACGAACGCGAGTCCCCGGGGCCGCTCGAGCAGGTTGTAGAGGAGGTTCTGTATCCTCCTGTAGCGCGCGTTCTTCCTGCCCACGTTACTCGCCACCCTCGCCCCGTTCAGCACCAGCGGCTTGCCCAGCAGGCTCAGGCGAGGCCCCGAGCCCACGGGCAGCGCACCACCCCGGGGCGCCACCTGCCCGGGAGACACCACCACCACCTGCTGCTGCTGCTGGTGGTGGTGGTGCTCGTGCTGGTGATGCACCATCCCGGGGCTCAGCGGGGGACTCTGCAGCTGCATGAAGCCGTGAGCGTTTGGAACCGAAGTGCGGCATTGTCTCCCTTCCTCTGGGTAGTCCCCGCTCATCGTTTCGCCAGGAGGTGTCCGCCTCTTGGTGGTGACCTCCGAAGAGCCATCGGTGGTGGCTGCTGCTGCTGCTGCTACTACTTCTGAACCTCTTCGCTGATGAAGCTGATTGCGACAGTCCCTCTCGTTATCTCCGCCGTCGTAGTGATTGTGCTGCTGATATTGTTCATCATCACCATCGCGAGTCGGCTGTTGATACTGTAAGGGCTGCAGCTGTAGAATCACGTGCTGTGGTTTGTTGTGAGGTTGTTCCAGGCTACAGGTGCTGTTGAGTTGGTGGTGGTAGTGGTGGTTGTTGTGCTGCTGCTGCTGCTGGTGAAGGGCGGCTCGCTTTGCGGAGCTTGGAGACTGTGTTCTTACCATAGCAAGGGTGTCGAGCGCACTGGGCACAGACCACAGAGAGGGAGGAGGAGGGGGGGGAGCGAGAGTGGGGGGGGGGGAGTCTGCCTCTGTGCGCGTGCGGGAGGGAGCCGGCATCTCGCTCCCCTACTCCATCAGACGAGGCTCAACAGATAGCAAACACAGAGGCAAAGATTCCCCGCATAGCCTTTAAACAGACCGTTGGGGCATGTGCTGTTCGCGAGCACCTATGAAGGGCCGGCACGGCGCACGAGGGCGGGTGGGGTCGTTGGCCAGCACTACGCCCGGCCGCCTTTGTCTCCCTAAGTGGCGATGTTCACACATCGCAGCGCGTACTCATTTGGTACTAATTTGAGGCAGAGTCGACCTAAGAGAGGCCCAGGACCGGTTCAGATATCCGTCACTGGCGTTGGCCGTGAGCGGGAATCGACCTCGGGGTCGCTGGGTTCGCAGCGCGGCGCTCACCACTGCGTCACCGCTCCCCGCAACGCACGAGACGGGCGCCCTTCGTCAGTGGGAAGCGAGCGGGCGGGCGGGTGTCTCCCCCCCCCCCCCATCATCAAACCATAACAACAAGATTCAGAATCTTCATTCAATCCCCCCCCCCTTCCTGGAGGAATCCGATGAGCTATGAAGTTCTTGTTGACAGATGTCCATCGCCGCGTCCGCCGCCGCCGCTGATGCCGCTGCCCATTGCCCTGACAACCCGAGGCGACGCTGGGGGAGGCTCCTCCGTGGGAATTCGCGCATTCCGCATTTCGCCGTGTGCTTCACGACGCCCCAAAGAGACCCCACACCAACACCACCACCCCCACCACCACCCCCTCACCACCACCACCACCCCACCACCACCACCCTCCCACCTCCTCCGTTGCGGCCATTGGGAGCGGGCCCTCTCCAGTCCGCGCGCGTGGCGCAGGCAGAAGCCACCACCGCCACTTCACTGTTGGATGATGAGGGCCCCGTGCGCCCCCACGCAGCGGGTGACTGACTCGCACGAAGCGGCGTGGGGAGTGAGCGCGCCCGCGGCAGCGCAGACGCGGGGAAATAGAGGAGTGCAGTACAACACGACGATCAATTTCTCTGCACTGCCCTCTGCTGCCCAGCACGGAGCCCCCGCAGCTCGTTGCTCACTTAACTCCGCCACCCCCTCTATGTTAAAAGCCAACGATGTGGGGGGGGGGGGTGAATGGGGTGCAGCGCGCTAACCACTGCGCCCACCGCTCCATCTCGCCGCCGCTGGGGTTGTTACCGTGTTCTCTGGATTATAAGGCGCACTTGCTTCCTCCCTCTGTCATTTTAGGCGCGCGTCGTATCCGGTAGCCATGCGTATGAGATACCGTAATGTGTGCAACCCATACCTATGTAGTGTCTTTTAAAATTACTCACACCGACACGTTGTAACAAGTCACCTGCTTACACTTTATTCACCTATTTTTGCACCAATTTTAGGCACTCCTATAACTATCTATAGTTACGCAGAGTCTCCGTACACAGCGTCTCCCCACACAGCATCTTCGCACACAGCGACTCCGCACACAGCGACTCCGCACACAGCGTCTCCCCACACAGCGTCTCCCCACACAGCGACTCCGCACACAGCGCTCCCCACACAGCGTCTCCGCACTCAGCATCTCCCCACACAGCGTCTCCGCACTCAGCGTCTCCGCACACAGCGTCTCCCCACACAGCGTCTCCCTCTGCCAATTATCCGAGACCTCTCGTGCGTCTCTTTAAACTCTGGCCAGGCCGGCGCCTGTTGGCCCATAAATCAACCCTCATCTCCCGTCTCCCTGGCAACACCTCCGGTCTCAACGTGCACAACCGGTCGTCCCCGTTTCCACCTACTTCGCCCCATAACAACTGGTGGTTTGTCCATTCAACCTCATATTGCACACGCGCACCTGTTTGCCCTCGGATAACTGTGTGCACCGCGTATTTCACTCCTCTACACCTGTCAACCTCTTATCACAGACGAACTTATTACAGACGAACTCAGAAATTATTGGTCACCCCGTGCCCCTTACAAATCTCAACGTTAATCCTACAAAGTTCCATCACGAGGGAGAAACCTAAACAAATATTTTTTTTTTATTTTTTGCCCGGACCGAAACGGCTGTACGCCGCCGTATGGACCTGAAAACTAAGTTTCTCTCCAGTATAAGAATACTGGGTGAACCTTACGGGTTGACCCGGTATGACGACCGTATTGACACAAACGGGGCGCACAAGTTTGAGGCGCGTCTTACTTCCCCACGCTGTGACGACGTTGACCATCGGACCGTGGCCACCCAAGCGGGGGCTGCCACGGCGGCTCTGAGTTTGGGATCCGTCTGGGAGGGGGTTGTCGGTCAGGACCCATCACAACGGCTGCTAGCCACCTCATGAGCGAGCCGCATTTGGAACGCCACGTCGCTCCGTCTCGCGGCGGGACCCCAAAGAGACGGAGACACTCTTTGTGACACTCTCTGTGACGCTCTTTCTGTGACTCTCTCTGTGACTGTGACTTTCTCCGTGACACTCGCTGTGACACTGTGACACTCTGTAGCACTGTGGCACTCTCTGTGACACTGTGACACTCTCTGTGACACTCTTCGTGACGCCTTTCCGTTTGGGACCCATCGCAGTTCACGATGGGATTGCTCTCGGATTCACACCAATGTAGATGTTGTCGTTGTACGTTCATTCCAACCACCACATCAATGTCCTTCGAGGATTCGCAGAGGCCTTACGTGCATTGAACGTGTCTCTTACCGACAAAAGCCAACGGCTTTTTCAAGCCACTGCTGGATGAACGCCTCGCCAGGCCACACTCTGTGGCCATGCTTCACCACGCTGGTCAGTGCGGATTGGTTGATGACATGGGAGACCCAGCAGGGACTGGCTCAGACATCACTCGCCAACTTCAGTTCGCTGGATTCGCGTAGAGCGACGCATGCTCAACTCTTCGCCACCGCCCCACCCACAGCCCTAACCCGTTACATATGATTCACTCAAAACACTTCAGCTTATAAACCCGAAATAAATCGTCGAACGAGACTCACAAAATCTGTCCGGTGTGCCGCGGTGATTTAAACACTCAACTCCCAATCGTAAACAAAATTAGTTCATCAACACCCCTGCTGAATAAAACGAGTACCACCTTTATGGAAATTGAACCACAATTGTCCTATGATCCACCCGTCCGTTCCACACGAATGTGGAATCTCCAGCACTCTCCACCACCCGGAGATAAACTCCCCACGCACCTTTAATCCAGGAGACGCCTCTGCAACGTCAATGGTTATGGCGAACAAACGTGTCCGTATGTCCAGTTGCCTGGCGTCTACATCTGCAAAACGTGAAGAACCAGCGGCATCTACATCTGCAGAAGGTGAAGAACCAGTGACATCAACACCTGCAGAACATGAAGAACTAGTGGCATACAGTACATATATATGCAGAACATGAAGAACCAGTGGCATCTACATCTGCAGAACGTGAAGAACCAGTGACATCTACATCTACAGAACGTGAAGAACCAGTGACATCTACATCTGCAGAACATGAAAAGCTAGTGGCATCTACATCTGCAGAAAGTGAAGAACCAGTGACATCATACATCTGCAGAACATGAAAAGCTTGTGGTATCTACATCTGCAGAATGTGAAGAACTAGTGACATCTACATCTGCAGAACGTGAAGAACCAGTGACATCACACATCTGCAGAACGTGAAGAACCAGTGGCATCTACAGTGAGGGAAAAAAGTATTTGATCCCCTGCTGATTTTGTACATTTGCCCAACTGACAAAGAAATGATCAGTCTATAATTTTAATGGTAGGTTTATTTGAACAGTGAGAGACAGAATAACAACAACAAAATCCAGAAAAACGCATGTCAAAAATGTTATAAATTGATTTGCATTTTAATCAGGGAAATAAGTATTTGACCCCTCTGCAAAACATGACTTAGTACTTGGTGGCAAAACCCTTGTTGGCAATCACAGAGGTCAGACGTTTCTTGTAGTTGGCCACCAGGTTTGCACACATCTCAGGAGGGATTTTGTCCCACTCCTCTTTGCAGATCTTCTCCAAGTCATTAAGGTTTCGAGGCTGACGTTTGGCAACTCGAACCTTCAGCTCCCTCCACAGATTTTCTATGGGATTAAGGTCTGGAGACTGGCTAGGCCACTCCAGGACCTTAATGTGCTTCTTCTTAAGCCACTAATTTGTTGCCTTGGCCGTGTGTTTTGGGTCATTGTCATGCTGGAATACCTATCCACGACCCATTTTAATGCCCTGGCTGAGGGAAGGAGGTTCTCACCCAAGATTTGACGGTACATGGCCCCGTCCATCGTCCCTTTGATGCGGTGAAGTTGTCCTGTCCCCTTAGCAGAAAAACACCCCCAAAGCATAATGTTTCCACCTCCATGTTTGACGGTGGGGATGGTGTTCTTGGGGTCATAGGCAGCATTCCTCCTCCTCCAAACACGGCGAGTTGAGTTGATGCCAAAAAGCTCCATTTTGGTCTAATTTGACCACAACACTTTCACGCAGTTGTCATCTGAATCATTCAGATGTTCATTGGCAAACTTCAGACGGGCATGTATATGTGCTTTCTTGAGCAGAGGGACCTTGCAGGCGCTGCAGGATTTAAGTCCTTCACGGTGTAGTGTGTTACCAACTGTTTTCTTGGTGACTATGGTCCCAGCTGCCTCGGGATCATTGACAAGATCCTCCCGTGTAGTTCTGGGCTGATTCCTCACCGTGCTCATGATCATTGCAACTCCACGAGGTGAGATCTTCCATAGAGCCCCAGGCCGAGGGAGATTGACAGTTCTTTTGTGTTTCTTCCATTGGCGAATAATCGCACCAACTGTTGTCACCTTCTCACCAAGCTGCTTGGCGATGGTTTTGTAGCCCATTCCAGCCTTGTGTAGGTCTACAATCTTGTCCCTGACATCCTTGGAGAGCTCTTTGGTCTTGGCCATAGTGGAGAGTTTGGAATCTGATTGATTGATTGCTTCTGTGAACAGGTGTCTTTTATACAGGTGTAATAAACGACTGGACCACGATGTCTGGCTCAGTGTCCTTTATTATTCGGTTCGTGCAGTACACCCACACGGCTGTCTTTACTCTGTAGCTTCTCCACGGTGCTGACTCCAATGTCGGCCCGATCCACAACAGCAGCTCCGCTGCTGTTTCTCTCACACAGCCCCCCTTGGCTGTACTCTCTGCTGCTCTTCTCCCTCCGCAGCTCTCACAGCTTCTTGCTCTCTCTCTCTCTCCGCAGCTCCTCCTGGCAGCCACACCGCTGCCTCTAACAAGCAGCCCCCTCTCTCTCTCTCTCCGCAGCTCCTCCTGGCAGCCACACCGCTGCCTCTAACACGCAGCCCTCCTGGCTGTCTCCTCCCCAGCTGCACACCACTCCGCAGCTTCCTCTTATCTTCGGGGTTGGCTCCCGATGGCCGTCGGCGCCCCCCCCTCTCCACACTTGCCCGCGTGGCCTCACTCTTTTCCGCTCACACCCCGACTACCTTCCCCTTCCGGTTTACCCGCTTAAAGCCCCGAACCTTCCCCCCACGTCACATGACTCCACCCCCCGTGACGTCACCTCCGGAAGGTCGCTTACGCCCGCATTACACCACCCTCCCCCGTAGAAAAATCCCAGCCGACCTCGGCTGACTAATAGCAAATCGTAATGCGGCGAACCGAGCTTCCCCCCCTAAAGGACACTAAGCATATAATGTAACAACAAGAACAACAACAACGCAATTAACATCAACGAACGTACAAAAGCATGCAATAAATACAACTGTAAGAAAAAAATAACAAGACAGCAACAATCAACGAAACGTAAGCGATTTGGAACGTGTGCGGGTCGCCGGCCCGTCCCGGACGGTCGGCGGCCCACTCGCAGAACGGGAACGCGATGAAAGTCGAGGAATGACAGGGGGTAATCCCCCTGTCGTAGCCGGAAGTCCACCGACGTCCCGTGTCCCTAAAGAGTTAGTCTTGGGCTTGTCCTGTGACCGTGCCCGCAGCTGGGTCGGAAGAGCTGCAGGGCTCGAAGGTCCCGCAGACCTGGCAGGCGTCCTCCGAGCAGGGCCCCTCGTCCCCCGCAATGTCACGGCCGGCCTGTCTGTTTCGGAGGATCTTTAGCCGACTTGACCGGTGCCGAGGCCTCCTGCTGCGGCGGAGCCGGGAAGCGGGCCCAGCAGTCTCTGGCGTAGTGGCCCCTACGCCCGCAGCTGAAACATACGGCCTCGTTGCGCCGAAGCGCAGGCCTCGCCTCCTGACGGCCCCGTTCTGGTAGCACCGCGCGCGGTCTCGGCCCGCCGCGTCCCGTCCATGGAGCGGAGGCGGCCGTCAGTTGTTGAGGGCCCCGGTCATCCGGAACATAGACGGCCTGCGCAGGGTTCCACCCCAACGCCTCCCCTTCTTTGACGGGCCCCCCCGTCCACGCCGTCACTTGTTTCCAGCGACGGAGGTTGAATTGCGCATCGAGACACTTAGCAGCCATCCGGGAAGTTAGCTTCTCATGCCCACACACAGGCATGGGGATCCCTAGATCCCGAGACAGCTCCAACATTTTCCCTAATATGAGAGGCTCAAGCAGGTCCTGTGGCGTCTCAGGATAAGCTGCCATGGCCAGCTCCAGCACCGCACCCCTGAACGCCACGGGCGACTCCTCTGGTGCTCGTTGTCGTTGAGCGAATCGCCGATGCGCATCATCTGGTGGCTCATAAGCATCGGGCATTTCTTGAAAAACACCACTTAAAGTTGCCTTCTTATCGGTCGCTATGGAACGGAAGAATCGGACAGATTCGTCGTCCAGGAGAGTCGGCAACACCTCCAAAGCCTCCGCATCGGTCCATCTTGCTGTGCGTACCGCCGCCAAGAAGCGGCAGGCGAACGCGCTCCAGTCCCCACCGACGGAAAATTCTTTAACTGTTGTAAGGTGGCGACTCCGACTCCTCTTCCCGCCGTCTTCCAATGGTGGTGGTTGTGATGGCAAATTCAAAATGGCGTCGGCCCGCGGCGTGGCCAAGATGGCGGTTTGGCGCCACGGAGCGCGCAAAATGGCGGCCTCTTGCCGCGTGGGCAATGGCGGCGGCAGGACAGGCAACGTGGCGGCCCGCGGAGCACCACTTGCATCATCCATCGTCCCTGGCGCGACGAGATGGCATAGATGCGCCAGGACGTCCTTAAGTGCCTCCAGTTGTACCGCCATCGCTTGCCATCGTTGATCCGCGTCTGATGATGTCGACGGACCCGCCACCGCGCCAACATCCTCCACTCCCGTTCCCGTGGTCGCCTCAGCCGGGCTCTCCTCCACCACCCCAACAGGATCCGCGGTTGGAGGGAGTTCGTCGTCGTCGGACGAAGAAGCCGATGCAGGCGCCGGATTAACTTTCTTCCTCACTTGTTTCGACATGCCGTTGCACTTCCGACACCAGTGTAATAAACGACTGGACCACGATGTCTGGCTCAGTGTCCTTTATTATTCGGTTCGTGCTGTACACCCACACGGCTGTCTTTACTCTGTAGCTTCTCCACGGTGCTGACTCCAATGTCGGCCCGATCCACAACAGCAGCTCCGCTGCTGTTTCTCTCACACAGCCCCCCTTGGCTGTACTCTCTGCTGCTCTTCTCCCTCCGCAGCTCTCACAGCTTCTTGCTCTCTCTCTCTCTCTCCGCAGCTCCTCCTGGCAGCCACACCGCTGCCTCTAACAAGCAGCCCCCTCTCTCTCTCTCTCCGCAGCTCCTCCTGGCAGCCACACCGCTGCCTCTAACACGCAGCCCTCCTGGCTGTCTCCTCCCCAGCTGCACACCACTCCGCAGCTTCCTCTTATCTTCGGGGTTGGCTCCCGATGGCCGTCGGCGCCCCCCCCTCTCCACACTTGCCCGCGTGGCCTCACTCTTTTCCGCTCACACCCCGACTACCTTCCCCTTCCGGTTTACCCGCTTAAAGCCCCGAACCTTCCCCCCACGTCACATGACTCCACCCCCCGTGACGTCACCTCCGGAAGGTCGCTTACGCCCGCATTACACAGGTAACAAGCTGAGATTAGGATCACTCCCTTTAAGAGTATGCTCCTAATCTCAGCTCGTTACCTGTATAAATACACCTGGGAGCCAGAAATCTTTCTGATTGAGAGGGGGTCAAATACTTATTTCCCTCATTAAAATGCAAATCAAATTATAACATTTTTGACATGCGTTTTCTGGATTTTGTTGTTGTTATTCTGTCTCTCACTGTTCAAATAAGCCTACCATTAAAATTATAGACTGATCATTTCTTTGTCAGTGGGCAAACATACAAAATCAGCAGGGGATCAAATACTTTTTTCCCTCACTGTACATCTGCAGAAAGTGAAGAACCAGTGACATCATACATCTGCAGAACATGAAAAGCTGGTGGTATCCACATCTGCAGAACGTGAAGAACCAGTGACATCTACACCTGCAGAACGTGAAGAGCTAGTAGCATCTACATCTGCAGAACATGAAGAACCAGTGGCATCTACATCTGCAGAAAGTGAAGAACCAGTGACATCACACATCTGCAGAACATGAAAAGTTAGTGGTATCTACATCTGCAGAACGTGAAGAACTAGTGACATCTACATCTTCAGAACGTGAAGAACCAGCGACATCACACATCTGCAGAACGTGAAGAACCAGTGACATCATACGTCTGCAGGACATGAAGAACCAGTGGTATCTACATCTGCAGAACGTGAAGAACCAGTGACATCTACATCTGCAGAATGTAAAGAACCAGCGGCATCTACATCTGCAGAACGTGAAGAATCAATGCCATCTACATCTGCAGAACATGAAAAGCTACTGGCATCGACATCTGCAGAACGTGAAGAACAAGTGGCGTCTACATCTGCAGAACATGAAGAACAAGTGGCATCTACATCTGCAGAACGTGAAGAGCTAGTGACATCTACATCTGCAGAACGTGAAGTACGAGTGACATCTACATCTGCAGAACATGAAGAACCAGCGTGAATTGTAGACACGTGCAGTGTGGATCGTGAAGGACAAAGTCAGAGATTGTGATCACATTGAATGTTCCTCACCTATACTCAATGAAAAGGACACGTGCACAATCGTTGCAGACTGTCGGGGGCAAGTTCTGCTAGAGAGCACCTATTAAGGCCGGCTCGTCGTGGCCTGCTCCACACCCGGCCACCTTTGTCTTCCCCATTGCTGATGTATACACAGCGGACCAGGTACTCATGTAAGGCTAATACGATCGAGGGGAAGCCCTGGGTCGGTTCTAAAATGTGGCAACTGATATTGGCCGTGCGTGTGCTGGAATAAAACTCGCCGCTTTCGTAGCACATTGTGCTCACCCCCCCCCCCACACACAACAACAACACATCCTAATGTGCACGCATACACACCGAGAACGGTCGGATTTCTCTCGTTCAGTGAGATTCCATGGCGCGTGTCACCAACGCATGCCCTCTAGTGGGCAACTGAATCATTCAAATAATCACGGAGCATCAGCGATGGCAGCAACGCCACGGGAGACTACAAATAACTCGTTCCCCACGTAGCCTGAATGAACTGTTGGGGATAACTTGCGAGCACCTATTAAATGTGTGTCGGTATCAGGGCACCGCGGTGGCGAGATGTTAACTACCTCGCCTGGTAAACAGGAGGTCGTGGGTTCGATCCAGACCCTGACCCCTGTTGTATATGCAATGAGCGACTTTCGCGACACGTCGTGTAGAGGGTACTTATTCTATATTCACACACGGGCACAACACAGGCCAACCTTGTCTTCTCATTTAAATGTTAGCATCTCTACTGGCTACACACACGGTCGATCACACAGCGTGGTTCTACCCGTCCACTCTCGGCTCTGCTGCTAGCTGGCGGCGTGCCAGGAAGGGTGATGGAACCCCGCAGGAGATCTTCCACGTGGCCGGACGACTTAGAGAGATGACAGTGAGCAGCGACGCAGTCCGGACCCAAGACTCCACACACGAACCCCAAGTCCTCCTCCTCCCCCGCTTATATCACCGCAGGTGCGGCTAGGCTCCGCTTCTGGCCACGCCCTATCGTGGAACCTTCGAGCGGGTTCCCAGAGCATTCCGGACAGCCCCGCCCATTACCTTTGGCCCAGATACCTCTCCCTTGGGATTGGATGCTGTCTTAGCGGTGCCTGTACCCGTGCTTCCCTTTTCTCACCAGCAGGTGTCATCATGTCATTACATATATTCGGAGTTTGCGTGTCTCTCTCTCCCAGTGGAGATGTTAACTACCTTGCCTGTTATACAAGAGGCCCTGGGTTCAATACTGTTCCTGTTGCCTGCTGTATATTTGGAGTTTGCGTGTCTCTCTCTCTCCCCGTGGTCACGTGGATTTTTCTACAGGTCCTCCAGCTTTTCCCTTCACATTCAGAATCAACATCACACGTTCAGAGTATTTGGCTGCTATACATTTCCACGCGATAATCTACTTCCTTTGTGGCCAGGTCGCTTCTGATAAAGGAGCTACATAGCTCAGTAGGCCTTACTTGGTAAAATTAAAAATTTAGTTTCGTCCGAAGGGGCGGTGTGGCATTTGTAAGGAATAGGCTCATCGCTTGCAAAGTCAAAACCCTGGACGGGAACTCAACGCCGTCCAGAGCCATCAGCGGCGATCGTGTGCGCTCAGTGCACTGGTTGTCGCCGGGGGCTGTCCGTGTCATGGGCGGGAGGCCCTCGCGGACACGGCGAAGGTGAATGCACAGCAGGGCCTGGACTGGGCCATAGGGCAGCAGACCGTAGGGCAAATGCCCCGGTGGGGCCGGGACCTGCGGTGGGGTCTGTGGAACTGGTCTGTGTATAGGAATGTGCAAATGTGATTGGGGTGTTAAAAGAGAAGTGAATATTTATGTATTCTTTTTTGTTCGTTAATATATTTTTTTTATTCAAACATTTTGTTACATCTGCAATGACCAGGAATTGAGGGAGCAGGGAAAGATATGAGGGAGGGGGAGGTGAGGACAAACTGGTTCGGGACGTTCAGATGCCCATCAAAATTACTAAGGGAGGGCAGATGCGGAGTTGGGCGTAGGCCCTTAAACTCCGATATAAGAGCCAGGTTCAGAGAGAGGGAGTACATCTGTGTGTCACTGCTGCCGCATCTGAGACGATGGGCGACTTCGCATTTCGTCCTCCTCCACCTCGTTGTCTGCACGGTGGACACTGGCGACGCTGGTGACGCTGGCGACGCTGGTGACGCGGGAGACGCTGATGATGCGGGAGACGCTGATGACGCGGGAGACGCTGGTGACGAGGGTGACACTGGTAACGAGGGTGATGACAGTGACACTGGTGACGAGGGTGACGCGGGAGATGCTGATAACGAGGATGACGACGGTGACGAGGTTGACGAGGGAGACGCTGGTGACGAGGGTGACGAGGGTGCGGTAGCCCAGTGGGAATGCCCAGACCCGGTGGAGACGGAGACAGGGTGTACCTAGTGGAATCTTATAGACGTTGGATGCGCACCATGTGAACTGTGCTGGAATGAACCAATACTCCTGACGAGCAAGACGGTTCATTACACCTCTAATGTGGACCCTGAATTGCCTATTTTACGCCCTCACCGTTGGCATTAAGTTGGCATCTATTCGGCTGCCTCCAAAGTGTCTTCCTCACCGGGCCCATTTCGGTTTTTGGGCCCAGCGTCAAATGGCCCAACGAGATCGCAGAGCAATATCACGCTGACACGTCGCGTCACATCGCAACATCTTCTAGCTACGGGTACTTCACGGGTTGTCGCACAATCCTTTTAAAAAACAACATTATTTCCTTACAGCCCGAATTTCAGGTCGGTGTGTTTACAAATGCCACGTGCGATAGACCACGACGGCCCAATTCCTGGCGTCGAGCGGTGGTGAAGTGGTTAGCAACGCTGCGCTTTTGACACTGGCGTGCTCCGAATTTCGATGTCCACTCTTGGGCTAACATCGGTGTGGCGTGTAACGGCTGACTACGGCTCCTTCACCAGTCTGCCTTGACCGAACAAATACATGATAAGGTTGCACTTATTACACATACATACAAAGTGCTTGCCACAAGACACTATGATTTCCAAATGCAACCTCCTTTCCAATAAGAAACCAAATCCACACGTTAAAAAGTTAAACGTTGACAAGGTTGTTATTAATCTGAATAATAGCCCAATTTCCGATGGTCTAAAGTCGGTTTTTTGACTAAAGGATTCAACTTTGCAGTCACCCCCAAACACATGCCAGTGGATGGCATTATTGCTCAGGTCGATGTAGCTCTTAAGGGTTTGGGACACACCGCTGCAGACGTGACAAGATCTGATATCGCTGCAACCCTCAAAAGCGCTAAGATACCGGTCAGCAACATCGGTAAGGATGAGCGCTTTGAGTTATCTCAACTAAAAAAGAGGGACGATATCGTCTTCCTCTCAGCCGACAAGGGCAATGCCATGGTCATCATGGACAAAAACGTGTACAATACCAAAATTCAGGACCTATTTAATGATGGTAGCTACACAAAAGAGATCCCACCAACTGCCTCGTTAAAAAACGAACAGTATTGTGATGATTCTAGATTTTAAGCTTTCGTGACTGCAAGGATTCATATTCTTAGGTTTTTTCGGTAAAGTCACGTAGGTAAAAAATTAAAATTAATAAAAGTAAAATAAAAATAATAAAAATCACGACGTTTTGGAGGCAACACAAGCTTCCGTCTTCAGGGCCGGAACGGCAACGTTTTATTAATATGGTAAGGTGAGGCTTAAGACTAAGAATAGACTGTATAACAATTGACTGAGCCCTTGTTATGGAGAGGTGCGGTTTGTGACTAACGCCTAGCCTACATAACAAATGCTGCAAATGGGACCGAGCCTCTGCCATGTAGATGGTAATAGGCTACATAACAAAAGAATTAGCCTTTATTATGGAGAGGTTCGGTTTGTGACTAAGCCTGGCCTACATAACAAAAGTGTGAAAAAAGAAAGCTAAACCTGGTAAAACAGAACTGGCTGTCTATCAGTAACCTGTAATAGTTGTCTGTCAAATAAGATGGTCCAAATAAGTGTAGTTAAATCTTTTTTGCATGGTTAATCACATCTTTCCAATGATTACTCAGTTTGTAACCATCATCACGGTTGAAATTATGTCTGTGTTTGTATATTTGTATGGCTTCGTGTACACACCTTTGATGGTAGCCAGGAGGTTTGCAGAGCACCTTGGTCTCGGAAAAGACAATTTCATGAGAGCCCACAGAGTTGTAGCAATGATCGGCAACGGCCGAAGAATCAGTTCTGCCGTGTTTCAGATCTGACTTGTGCTCGCGGACACGATCAGAAACATGACGTTTCGTTTCTCCAATGTAGCAATCACCGCAACTGCAACTCAATTTGTAGACTCCAGGATACTGTAAGTCAGGAACGACATCCTTCACAGATGGAATCAGATCACGGATTTTATGCACTGTACTGAATCGGACTTGGATCTTATGTTTGTTTAGAATTTTGGAGATATTTTTGGTCACGCCTGCTATGTATGGTAACGTGATAGGTTTGGTCGGAGTTTCATGTGGCTCTTTCTGTATGGTGGGAGAAACAGCTTGGCAGATGGTGCGGTCAGAGTATCCGTTCATCCTGAGGGCCCGATGTACATGTCTTAATTGTGATGCCACAGCAATGGAGCAGCTCTGCCGGCGCTGCTCCCCCATCACAACCCCTCACACGGATACACACACACACACACGTCACACAACAACAACACAACAACCGCCATTCGCCACTAAGTGGCGGTGACGTCACCACGACGCTTGTGCCAGGCCATGTGCACCCTGAGGCCACGTGAAGTGTCGAACGCCCGCTGGCAGGAGGTCACGGGGCAGACCCAGGTGCCACGGGTCGACTGACCGAGATGACCGAGATGACTGGCTGATGCACCACCTGTGCCCCCTACTGTGCCAACTTGCTGTGCTTTAGCCACCCGGCGCTCCGCTCGTTGTTGTGAGCGTCGCTCCTCCGCCCTCCGTTGTTGTTGGAGGGCGACTGCCTCCAACTGCCCAGTAGCGTCCTTCACGAGCCTCCTCCACTGAGGCCGATCTTGACACCGCTGGTACCAGTCATCGGCAAGTCCACTCAGCTCCACGTCCTCCTGTGCCACATCACTCCATCTCTTCTTTAGCCCGTGCCGCGCCCGTTTAGCCCCCTCGATCCGGCCGAACAAAAGCTGTTTAGGCATGCGGTCACACACACACACACAGACACACACCCACGTAGGACCTCATGGGGAAGTCACCGGGCCTCTGGGTTTTCACCCGAGAGCCCCCTCGTGGGGGGCTTCACGGTTTCCCGGGGTCAGGGAATTGGAAGATTTCCCCCAGGTCGGATGATCCTGCGACACCGTGAATTGACTTGAAACTACTTGGTCACAGCAAGGCCACCCGGCAACCGCAGTGAGAAAGCAGAAAGACGCGGCACGGCAGGTAGGGGGCGGGGCCACGAACGGCGAGCTACAGGGAGACTAGGACACTGGGGGGACGGAGCGGAACTCCAGTTGTAGGAACATGGCGAAAGGAGTACCTGAGACAGAACCAGACAGGGAAGCGTCAGGATTGGTCGAGAGGGCGGCCCAGCTTAGCCAAGAATCCCTTTGAAGTGAGGGGGGTTAGGCCACGGGTAAGCGTCTGATTGGCTGGGCGAAGGAGGATCCGAATGGTCGGATGGAGCACGCAAGGGAGACGTGATGATTGGCTGGGAAGCCCCGTCAGCTTGGCCGAGGACCTCTTTTGATGTAGAACGGCATACAAGTGGGGGGAGGAGCCCCGAGTCCAGTCCTCTCCAAGTCAGCGATCGGGGCAGTCAACCTCCCGGCCACTCGGGCGTCCGTGTGACACGTCGGAGCGCAGCCAGGATACGACCCCGACTTCCCGCACATCAGGGCAGAACCGTGAGTACGTGAGAGAGGTGAGAGGTAGCGTAGCGATCTACCGAGAAATTTAACAGAAATAGATGGGACGCTGCTCGCTGGGTGATTCTGGCTCGGGGACAGGTAGTGTTTACATTACGGTCGCGTCGGGAATAAACCCTAGCATAAAATACCGACGTTGTGTGGTTTCTGTGGGTGTGGAGAGAGTGTGGAGTGTTGTGAGTACGCGCATAAGTGTGATGCTTGGCGCGCATTCACTGATAAACGATTGCGGACGTTCGGTGCAGGCGTGAATGACGAGTGAAATACGTAAGGTCACCTCGATTCGATTGTCGTTGCGTTTGGGCCACGCTAACCACGCGCTGTTCCACAACGGATTGACGCGCAAGTGTCGTCGGTAATAGCTCGCCATTGGGCCCGGTTTGTGCGCGCAAATTCCGTCGACTGTCATTGACCATTGTGCCTAGTTTTGCGTGCGAATCCCGCCGACCTTCATCCGCCATTGTGCCCGGGTTTTGCGCGCGAATCTTGCCGACGTTCATTCGCCGTTGTGCTCAGGTTTTGCGCTCGAATCCCGTCGACGTTCATCGACCATTGTGCCCGGGTGTTGCGCGCAAATCCCGTCGACATTCCTTCATCATTGTCCGGTGCTTGAGCGCAGGGGCTTATTTACTCCGCGCGTTATACACAGTAGGTTGTCGTGGCGACGTTCACCTTAAGGGTGTTGGCGGGTGCGAAATTCAAGCACGTGGTTGTGGTGGTTGTTGTGGTGGTGGTGGTTGTTGTGGTGGTGGTTATTGTGGTGTTTGTGGTGGTGGTTGTACTGCTGGTGGTGCTGGTGCTGCGCTGCGGTCATACATATTCGTACGGCTCTTTGTAGCGCGTGCACGAGTGTGGACAGCAGCGTGCACGGGCACGCACGTGCAGGGAGTCCCCTCCTAACATTTGGGGGAGTGTACGCGGGGAGTGTGTGGATAATCGCAGGTGGCTGAGAGCCAGCCACGAGTCATGCCTCACAGGGAGGACGCGGAGGCAGCGAGGCCGAAGCTACGAGCGGCAGCAGCGCGGAGGGAGGAAGGGGAGGAGGAAGGGGGAGAGCATTCGAGAAGAAGCAGCCCTCCCACGAGTGAGGAGTCGGGGGGCAGCAGCCTTCACAGTATCATCATTGATTCAGCTTCATTAATTGAACAGACCAAATGTTTTTCCTTAAAACATTCTCCTGCTAGACCACCCAGACGATATGGCTGACCAAAAATCCATAAAGAAGGTACACCCCTTCATCCCATCGTCTCCACCACTGGCTCACCCACCTACAAACTGGCCCGATTTCTGTCTGAAACCTTGCAGCCATTCACTGGTAAGACCACCTCTTCTGTACTTAACTCGGCTCACCTGGTATCGTCAATTAAAGACATCTTACTGTCCCCAGGTGATTTGCTAATTAATTTCGATGTAGTTTCTTTGTTCACCAAAGTCCCTGTGCCCGATACCATTGCAATAATTTAAGATTTTGTCCAACAAGGACTGAATGCTGATGTACCAGCCCTGGTGAGACACTGCCTCACCAACACATACTTCACCTGGAATGGAACATTCTACAAACAAACTGAAGGCACTCCAATGGGTTCTCCCTTATCGCGGGTTGTGGCCAACATTTTCATGGAAAATTTTCAGACGGACGCCATCCAGGCATCCACTCTACACCCGTCCTTGTGGAAGAGATACGTGGATGACACGTTTGTCATCTGGCCACATGGCCGACCGGCTCTGAAACAATTCCTCAATCACATCCATCCCATACATCCAGCAATCAAATTCACCATGGACGTAGAAAAGGATGGCATGCTACCTTTCTTGGATGTCTTAATCAAAAAGAGACCAGATTGCTCATTGAGCCACTCTATCTACAGGAAAGTAACCCATACTGACAACTACCTAAAACCTGATTCCCATCACCATCCATCCCAGAATAATTCCCTCATCAAAACGCTACACCATAGAACTTACTGTATCTCCGAACATGAACACATGACCAGTGAATTCAAACACGTACACCAGGCTGTCAAGGCGAATGGATATTCTGACTACACAATCCGCAAAGCTATCACCCCAACCGTAAGGAAGGAGCCATCTGAAGATCCAATTAAAACCATCATCTTGCCTTACATAACAGGGATAACCAAAATAGATCCAGGTCCGATTTACCACAGTGCATAAAATTCATGATCTGATCCCATCTATGAAAGACAAGATTCCTGACATGCATTATCCCGGCGTCTACAAACTAAGCTGTATCTGTGGCAGTAGTTACATTGGGGAAACTAAACGACATGTCTCGGACCGTGTTCATGAACATAAGGCAGATCTGAAACACGGCAGGACCAATACTTCTGCCGTGGCTGATCATTACTTTAATGCGGCTGGCTCACATGAAATGTATTTCTGCAAAGCGATGGTACTTTGCAAGCCGACTGGCTATCAATAAAGATTTGTTCACGAAGCCATCCATATATACAGACACACAGATGTCATCAACCACTTTGGGTCATGACTTGATTTGTGTTTTCTTGTCAACCTCTACCATCAGCAGTGTAGATGTGTGTAGCGAGGTGCAATGCCCCCCCCCCCATCTCTAACCCTCCCTCTCTCCCCTATCTCTAACCGCCCACCTCTCTCTCCCCCTATCTCTACCCCCTTCCTCCGCCCATTGTTTACTCCTACATTAGCACTGGCTGACTTACACCGCACATCTCTCCTCCTCCCAGCTCCCCCATTGGCTACTCCTACATTGGCTCATTGGCTGACCGGCTGCCCCGCCCGTGCTGTTTGCGCCGCGCAGGTCTCCTCCTCCCAGCTCTCGTCCCATGCCCACTCACTTTGGAAACCCTTATAAGCAGTTGCATTTGGAGGCTTGCCCCCTCTTTTCTCTCCGCCTGATGAAGACCGCTTGTGTTGCGATCAAAATGTCGTGGGGTTTTTAAATTATTACTTTCAATTACATTTATTTTTATTTAACTTTTTTATTTAAATTTTATTTTCTATCTACGTGACTTCACCAAAAGAACCAAGAATATGCTTGCCACAAATGAACCGCAATACCTTGCCAATGTCGTCAAGGAGCGTAAACCACCACGCGAACTCCAGTCATGCTCGCAAGCAGCGGCTTTTGGCTGTCCATCGGACAAAGACAGTGGTCACCGCATTGCACGCCTTCAGATACGCTTCTATGGCCGTCTGGAAAGCTCTTCCTTCCGATATATATTAGGAAGCCACTGAAACTATGCGCTTTAAAATCATCTAGATTGAAACCTCAGTTTTTTTGTTTAGTTTGCTGTCCTTTCCACGCACCTACTATTAGCACGAAAGGTCAACATACATACACACAAACATACCTACCCCTCCCGCAAACTAACACGCCTTCATCCAGCAGTGGATTGACGAAGTAAGCTGAAAAATGACATTGCTAAATCAATCACAAAGACCACACTCAACAGATAGCAAAACACAGAGGCAAAGATCCCCCGTATAGCCTTAACAGACTAGCAGCAAGTGCTGTTAGCGAGCACCTAATAAAGGCCGGAACGTCAAACGAGGGGGTGGGTGTCCAGCACCACGCCCGGCCGCCTTTATCTTCCCAGTGGCGATGATTACACACCGCACCAGGTACTCATTTGAGACCTAGGGGAGGCCAATGACCGGTTCAGATAATCGTCACTGATGGTGTTGGCCGTGAGCGGGAACCGAACTCGGGCGGCTGGATTGATAGTGCAGTGTAGGCGCTAACCGCTTACTCTGCCGCGGTGCTAGGGTCGACGCTAGTGAGTTGGGCCGGTGGGCTGGGTCCCTTTGAACCCTCCCCCCCCTAGCGGTGAATCACCATCACGAGCCCCCCCCCCCCCCTCAAGCGCCCACCACCCCGTCCAGCCGAGAGGAGCTGGAGCCAGCCATTGTTGTTAATCTGTGTGTTTGAAATCGGCCACCTTCGAGCCGAGCGAGCGGAACCATTGATAGCGTTGTGGGCGAGCTCCTCTCTGTCGCACTGCTCGACGGTGGTTACCATGCTAAACTAAACTACCGGACTATTTTTATTTGACCGGGTAAGGCCCCACTGAGTTGTATAGCTTTTTTTTTTCAGAAGCCACCTGTCTGTCACAAATGATAGCTCAACGAAGTGGCTTATCACGTGGAAATGTCTCTTAGCCAAATACTCGAAATGCGTGGCGATGTTGATTCTAAATGTCGGGCGTCAGGGTCAGGATTGAAACCACAACCTCCTATATACCAGGAGAGGTAGTTAACATCTGGCCACTGTGGCGCAGGTGAGTGGATGAACAATTCTCAGAACCAGATTAGGCACCTGTTCGATGAACGACGTTTCACTTGACATTGCGTCAAACATGTTCAGGACAAGGTCCAGGAAGTCGCAATAACCGCGTCACTGGAACCCCGGGCTAATTCAGCAGGTGACGTGACTCATAATGTGGGCTGCCTGCACCTACCTAGTCCCTTGCACCTACCTGGTCCCTTGCGCCTACTTGATCCCACCCTACCTGGTCCCTTGTGCCTATCTGATCCCACCCTACCTGGTCCCTTGTACCACGGGTAGGACACGCAAACTCCAAATATATAGCAGGCGTCAGGGTCGGGATCGAAACCACGACCTCCTGTGTACCAGGCGAGGTAGTTAACATCTCGGCATCGCTGCGCCCACGCTATAGCCCAGCACTGGCGGCCAGGGTTTGTGGACCAACGCCGCACACACAGATCGTTGAAACACTCCCTTACCGTGGGCGTCGAGGAAGAGCCCGTCCACTGTCTCTCCGGGAGAAGGTGGTAAATGCCAAGGACGTGGACTTCGTCGGCTCCGTCTTCTGTGTGCGGGCTAGAGGCGTCACACTTGGGGGGGGGGGGGGTGATGGCGCCTTTGCAAATGTGGCAGCTGAACTCTGGAACTCGGTGCCCTTCGAGGTATCTGTTTAAAATGTATTTCTCTCTCTTTAGTTTTATTTCAAACGTCTCCTCCTCCCTCCTCCCCCCTTGGTTGATGTTCAACTATTTTCCACTGAGAACGATGTTTAAGGGGCGCTTTATACATTTAACTCATTATTATTACCCCCCCGCCCCACGCACACCGTGCGCTTTATACATTTAACTCATTATTATTACCCCCCCGCCCCACGCACACCGTGCGCTTTATACATTTAACTCATTATTATTATTACCCCCCCGCCCCACGCACACCGTGCGCTTTATCCCGGCGCTCCATTTTCCTCCCCGTGTAAACACTCATTCATTGGCCGATAACACATTGGATTTGAAGAGGACCGCAGAGCTTGGGCAATTGTTGGTAGTACTGGCTCCTCGCCTCTTGGCTGCTGCTGCTGCTGACGTTACTTCCCCTGTGGTTCCTCCTCCTAGCGCCTCTGATGTGAGATCACAGTTCAGAGTGAGCAGCAGCAGGGAACGAGCGACGGACTTTCCGATTCATTATTTCCTGTACTCGCCGCGTGCCCGTGACCAGCGGAGCGTTCCACGGCACCAGCGCGCCGTGTGCGCATTGTGGGGCCACGGTTCTTGGGAAGCGCCTCTGATGAGCACCCGTTGGCTACGCACGGTGTGCGAAAGAGGTTCAACATAGGTACATACAGTACATAAGAAGGTGCTCTTCGTAATAAAGGTGTGTTTGGGTTAAATCGCGTCGGTATAAATGTGTTATTAACCCGCCACAACCCGACACAGCCAATTAGTGAGGTTTGTCACCGAAACAAGACATGCCAATTCGTTACTAGTGTAATAATCCTTCCAGAGACGGCTTCGGAATCGGTCCTTTTATTTCCACTCCACAATACACTTTGCTCACTCACTCTCCGTTGCTAGCAAACAACGGAGAGAGGACAGACCACACACTAAGTCCCCACCGCGCACGTGGCAACCCCAGCCCCCGTCCGCACGTGACCCTGCTCTCGTCAGTTCCAGTCTGCTCTCGATCGTTCCCCTCCACTCGCTCTTAATACCTTCGTCACGTGGTTCCCCCAGCCAATCGTACATGGACAGCTTCGACCATTCTCGATGGTTCCCTGTCAATCCCGGGACCACGCCCCTCATCCTGCTCCCCATTGGCTGGGGCCCCGAATGGCTAGGCCAATCACTCCTGATGACCTGTCGTGATGACGCATGGGCCATGGTCCCTATCTCAACCCTTATTGGCTACAAGCAGGACCGGCAAGCCAATCCCCACGTGAACCCTCTATGGCTGTTATTACATCACCCCCCCCCCCCGGTGAAAAAAATTTAGCCGTCTCGGCTGGGAAAAGGGTGAAGAACCAATTCCGCAACATCTTATTAGGGCACCAAGGTGCGTTTAACAATTTGAGGGTGAACCGGCGTTCCCGCGCCTAACAACATTTAAAACAGTCACCCATAATAATAAAAAAAAATCACAACATACATTAAGGCGCCCCTGCAGCGCGGTAACGACAGGGAATCAGCGAAACGATCAAACGTTAACGAAACGGAAGAGATTTCGACCGCGTACGCGACGCGGGACCCTCTCCGCTCCCAGCGCAAGCTCGCTTTGCTTCCGGATGGACAGGAGGTGGCAGGCTCGAAGAAGAAGTCGGTTGCTGGTGCTTGGTCACGTCCAGGGCGGGCCCCGTTGGAGGGGGGGCAGCGGGGGCTTCCTCAGCCCTCAGAACCTGTTCATCTGCAGAAGGCACAACACAATCCCCCCTGGGATCAACGGGCGTGTCCAGCGGCGTAGTCGGCCCAGCAGAACCCGGCAGGTCAGCTATTGGGGATGAAGGACCGACACGCGCGTCAACTTAGGGTTTAAATCGCGAGGAATGAACATACCACCGACGTTTGCCATATTGAACGCGGATACTTTGCGAGTTCCGAACGTCTACGAGCGTCACAGGCCCCCGCCATGGCCTGTGCAGTTTAGGGGATGTGCCCGCCGGTACCTGGGGGCAGTGGAGCCACGCTAGGTCTCCCACTGACCAAGGCATGCGAGTATGCAATCGACGCGCGTACCGTTCGTTCCTTGCCTGAGCACGGGCCGTCGCACACCGGGCAGCCTCTCGCGCTTCCGTTACTCGTTCAAGCGAGTCACGCACGTGGTCAGGCAGGGAGCGGGACGGTTGTTTACTCGGCGTACCCAGTTGTACATCGATGGGTGGAACATTTTCACGGCCATACATAAAAAAAACGGTGAGTATCCCGTGGACGTGTGCGGAACCATGCGGTATGCCGCCAAGACGCCTGGTATGTGCAAGTCCCAATCGGTTTGCTTTTCACTGACCGTGTGACAAAGCATAGCGGAAAGGGTACGGTTGAATCGTTCCACCATACCATCTGTTTGTGGATGGTATGGGGAGGTGCGAACTTTCTTTGTACCTAGCGCGTCAACGGGGCACCTGAAAGCAGCCTTTCAGGTGCCCCGTTGTCCATGACATACCCGTTCAAGAAAGCGTCGGTGATGGACGCTGCCGTTTGGTCGGGCAGAGGCCAGGCCATCGGCCATCGAGAAAAATATTCCACCCCGACCAGAAGGTATTTATTGCCCCTAGCCGATGGGGGAAACGGCCCCAGAATGTCGAGAGCCACTAATTCGTTAATACGGGACACTTCAATGGAACGCAACGGTGGTACATAGTGGTTCCGAGGCGGCTTCCTTTTCGCACAGTCATGGCACGAGCGGACAAAATCATTGATGTCCGCCGTCATACCGGCCCAGAAAAAATCCTTTTGCATCGCGGCCACAGTCTTTTGGACGCCAAGGTGCATCAACTTATCAGCGTGCAGAGCACGGAGCAGGTCGTAGCGAAGCGAAGTAGGCACCACCAAGCGTGGTCGGTCAGACACCCCGTCGGTACACATTAGCAATCCCGACTTACCCCGGAACATCTGCCACTTCCATCCCGCCAATTGCGATTTCTGTTTCCCAACCAATTTACGTAGTGGAGACAGCGAGGCATCGGCCTCCTGCTCGCGCAACCAGACCGCGTGCGGCAGCCGTAAGGTGTCATCGGTGTCTACCGACACCTGCTGGTCCTCCTCTTTCGCATTCGCCCCTGCGTCGTCCTCATTCGCTATCGCCCCCATAACCGTGCAGGGCGACGTGGGCAGTGCGGTGCAGCGGTGCGTGCCCGTCAGGCAAGTGCACGGAGGAATGGGCGGCAGCCTTGAGAGCGCATCAGCGTTCGCATGACGGGCTCCCTTTCGGTACGTTATATCGAAGGAAAATTCCTGTAACGATTCCAACCACCGTGCCAATTGGCCTGACGGCTGATCCAATTTGAAGGAATATTGCAAAGCCGCATGATCAGTGCGGACCAGGAATTTCCGTCCATACAGGTACAGTCGGTACAATCGAACAAAATGGACAATTGCCAAAAGTTCCCGCCTTGTCACGCAATATCGCGTTTCCGCAGGGGACAGAACCCTGCTGCCATACGCCACCACTCTCTCAACCCCATCCTTACGTTGCGACAAAACGGCCCCAATGCCGATATCACTAGCATCCGTATCAAGGATGAACGGCTGTGAAAAATCTGGGTAATCTAACGTAGGCGCCGTGGCGAGGTGGTCCCGAAGTGCCATAAAGGAACTTTCTTCCTCCGCCCCCCATTTAAACCTTTGATTTTTGCCAGTCAGAACGTGTAATGGTTTTGCCAACGTCGCAAAGTTCTTAACGAAGCGGCGATAATAGGAAGCGAATCCAATAAACCGCCAAACATCACCCACTGAAGTGGGTGTGGGCCACTCACGTACACACTTCGTTTTCAGAGGGTCAGTAGATACGCCGTCCGAACTGACAATATGACCCAGATAACGGACGGAGTGTTGCAGGAGGTGGCATTTCCTCGGTTTAAACTTAAGGTCAGCCGCACGCATTCTTTGAAAAACTGTCTCAAGGCGTTGGAGGTGTTCCTCGAACGTGCGGCTAAAGACAATTATATCGTCTAGATATATGAGGCACGTTTCCCACTGCAGTCCCGCCAACACCAACTCCATGAGCCGCTGAAACGTGGCCGGAGCCGCGTTCAGGCCCATCGGCAACCGATTAAATTCAAAGAGGCCTTGCGGCGTGCAGAATGCCGTTTTGGGTTTTGACTCGTCATCGAGGGGAAGCTGCCAGAAGCCCGAGGACAGGTCAAGGGTGGAAAAGAATTTAGCACCCGATAAAGCATCCAATGAGTCATCTATCCTCGGTAAGGGGTACGCGTCCGCTACCGAGATTTTGTTCAACCGGCGGAAATCAACGCAAAACCTCGTACCACCATCTTTTTTCTTAACCAAAACGACGGGCGCGCCCCAAGGACTATTGGATGGCGAGATAATATCCGCCGCCAGCAATTCATCTACCGCCCCACGCACGTGTTCCCTTTCCGCCGGGCTCATGCGGTGAGGGTGCATACAGACAGGTGGCGATGCACCGGTTTCAATATGGTGCGACAAAAGCGATGTGCGTCCGAGGTCCAAATCATTCCTGCGGAACACATCAGCGTACTGCAGCAACAGCGAACGCAAGGCGTTCCTTTGTTCATTTGACAAGGAAGAATTCTCTCCGCATAAATCCGCGATCCAGCGTTCTTGTGAACGATCATGTGGAGACCCATCAGCAGGCATCCGAGCGCGCGGCGGTTTTTCACAAGAGGCGAAATCGGTAGTGGCGTGAGCCAGCACCGATCCCTCCGGAACAACAACGCGATCAGGTCCCCCATTCAAGACCTGTATGAAAGGTGCCTGACCTGGGCGCACAATCGTTTGTGCCGCCGCCAAAGAAAAAAATTTCGATACGGAATTCGATGGGGATAATAGCACGCCTTTCGCACCCTTTCCCATTTGAAGCAGTTTTCGGTAACGTAGCGGAATGAGCATTTGCGCTCCCGATGGAACTTCCACCGTAGCCGCAACTACAGCAGTAACTGCGTTACCTGTAGGCGCCTTGGCCAGCAGGGAAGGCAGGAACGCCATCCTACGACCCCCCGGCATTTCCAAACAGTCCTGGTCGACCCGTATTCGCAACGGCATCCGGCGCAGGAAATCCATCCCCAACAAGCATGGAACACCTAGCGAGCGAGAAATTAACACAGGTCCTGCGGCGGTAATATTTCCGATAGCGATGCTCACATCCACCTGTCCGCAGATACCCATGCTCCCCCCATTGGCGGCAACACACGCATCATTAACCTTGCATATTCTCGACGCAGGAATGGACAACAAATGAAAAATGGCATCCGAAATGATGGTAGCCGATGCGCCAGTGTCCACCAAGATACGGACGTCATCGCCGTCAATGGTACCGCGTACCGTCGACGAGCCCGACGCCGCAGCCACAATCCTGCGAGCCAATTTCTTCCACTGCGTAGCAGAGCGTGTCAATGGAGCAGGAGAAGTAAAATTGGCCTTAGGAGTGTAAGAATGAGTGCGAGTGGATGAGTGATGTGACACGACCTGCCGGGTGTCCGATTTGTGCCGACTCGCCCGAGGTTGTTGCAGCTCCGCGGCAGGTAGAGAAGATGGAGGTCCCCTTGGCGGAGGAGGCGACAGCAGAGGTCGGCAGCGGCAGTCACGGGCGAAGTGGCCCCGTCTGCCGCACTTAAAACACGCGGCCGACCCGGCCCTCGCACGCGGTCGGGCCGTGTAGTCGTCCCGCTGGTCGCGCAGCCGCCGGCCCGGAATCCTACGCGGGACAGCAGCAGCCAGCATGTCGTCGTCGCCCGAGTCGTCGGAGCAGTGGACAACCAGTCGCGGAGACCACCCCAGAGGCGGCCCGTCGATCTCGGGTTTCCCCGTCCACGCCGCCATCGGGTCCCACCGCTTGATATTAAACTTAGCGTCCAGGCAGCGCGCCACCCACCGCGATGAAAGCGGTTCGTGGCCGCACACTGGTAGAGAGATGTTGAGCTCCTGAGACAACTCCAGCATGCGGGAAAGGATGAGTGGATCCAAATGCTCGGCCGTTGCGTCGGGGTAGGCGGCCATGGCAATCGCCATCAACGCCCCCCGATAGGCCAATGGCGATTCCTCCGGTGCCCGGCGACGCGACATACATTTTCTGGTGGCCGATGTCGGCGGGTCGTAAAATTCCGCCGTCTCTGTGAACGCATCCTGCAGTGTCTTCTTCTTGGACGCCGGAATGGAGCGGAAGACTCCCAGAGACACATCATCGAGCAGCGTAGGTAGCGCTCCCAGCGCTTCTTCCTCCGTCCAGTTGACAGATCTAAAAGCCGACTCGAAGCGCCACGTAAAAGCACTCCAATCGCCCCCGGCGATAAATTCTTTTATTTGTGGAAGGCGATTTCCGCGGTGGCAGGCGCGTGCCGCGGGCGTCTCCGGCCGCCGTTCCCGCTCTCCGCTCGGTGCAGACAAAATGGCGTCCGGCGGCCGCGTGGTAGCAGGCGCGCCCAAAATGGCGGCCGACGACTCCGGCGCAGCCGCCCCACCCAAGACGACGGCGTCCTCCCGCGTGGCAGGAGCAATGGCGGGTCCCGCTTCCATAGCAGGACCCCTTCCCGCGGCGTCCAGCTGATCGGCAATCTGGCGACCCACGGCTGGTGAGGACGCCACCGCGGTCACCAGGCTTAGCAGAATTGCGCGCAACGACTCAATCTGCTCCGCCATCAGCCGCCATTCGTCTCTCCGTCCTGCGGTGGTCGCATCTTCCCGCGGTCGACGCTGAGAGGCGTCGAGGCGAGCGTCGTCAGCCGGCGGCACCAGGGCTGTAGCTCCCAACAGCTCATCTTCCTCCGTCTCGGCCTCTTCCTCCGACAGAGGCACGGGCAGGTTCTTTTTTCTGAAGTATTTAGACATCTTGACGATCGTCCAAACAGTCGCAGAATTACTTCTGACACCAGTGTAATAATCCTTCCAGAGACGGCTTCGGAATCGGTCCTTTTATTTCCACTCCACAATACACTTTGCTCACTCACTCTCCGTTGCTGGCAGACAACGGAGAGAGGACAGACCCCACCGCGCACGTGGCAACCCCAGCCCCCGTCCGCGCGTGACCCTGCTCTCGTCAGTTCCAGTCTGCTCTCGATCGTTCCCCTCCACTCGCTCTTAATACCTTCGTCACGTGGTTCCCCCAGCCAATCGTACATGGACAGCTTCGACCATTCTCGATGGTTCCCTGTCAATCCCGGGACCACGCCCCTCATCTGGCTCCCCATTGGCTGGGGCCCCGAATGGCTAGGCCAATCACTCCTGATGACCTGTCGTGATGACGCATGGGCCATGGTCCCTATCTCAACCCTTATTGGCTACAAGCAGGACCGGCAAGCCAATCCCCACGTGAACCCTCTATGGCTGTTATTACACTAGTACAGCACACCGGTGTGTTGGAGAGCAAATCAGCAGCATTTACAATTTGAGTACGACGTTTCATAGATTAAGCATATATAATGAACGTTGATTACCATATTAATAACCCTACCGGTAATTGATACCCATTGTAGACACATTCACTGACCCCCCCCCCACTTCGGACAAGAATAGCTAACAAGTGACACATCTATTCCTTTATTGAAGGAACAGAGGATTTTTCCACGAATCTGTCTGCCGCCTGATGATGCCGGTTGTAATTACTGGCGAAACGTCGCACTCAGATTGTAAATGTTGTGGATTTGCTCTCCAACACACCGGTGTGCTGCACTCGTGTATAGTGGTGTGCCGACTAGCGGCCGTAGGGGGTAATTGCGTGTTTGTAACCTGTATGGGCACGACGTTAAGACAGCTACACTTCAACGGCCAGAGGGGGAGATAACTGGGCCAAGGGTCAGCGAGGGGTACCATCTGGGGACTTCCAGAACTCGCTGGAGAGTTCGAGAAAGGGGGCGTGGTCAGGGCGGAGCCACGGTCATGCTGGGAGCATAAAAGGGAGCGGGGAACGGGACTCTGGGCGCCGGTGGGAATCCAGATCGTCTTCGTCGTCGCTGTCGCCCTTACCACCGCTGCGTCGACGTTGCCCGCTAGTAGTCAGCCAGCTATCTAGGGGTCGGCGTCATCGTCGCTAGACAGGCAGCGTTATATAAGTGCTGCCGAGTTTTAGTTGAGTGAGTGCGAGAAGAATAACAAGAAGTTCCTACAGTCAATGTCTCCAGAGTCATTACATTACACTAGTAACGAATTGGCACGTTGTGTTTACGTGACAAACCTTACTTTACGGCTGTGTCAGGTGGTGTTGGGTTTAAGGACACATTTATATTTATGTGATCTAACCCAAAAAAAACCTCTTATGGATGATATTGTTCGCGAAAGCCTCCTCCGTGTTACTTACTTAACTCAGCCCAACGGTGTGTTGGAGAGTAAATCCACAACGTTTATTAATTTGAGCGCAGCAAGGTTTCCTCTGGTAGTTACTTCGACCAGCATCATCGAGCGATGTTGCGGGATGATGCTCGCTGGATGTAATTCCCATCGTGTTCAACGTGTGTCCCCCGCTATGCGTGCCGTGGACTCCCTAACAACGAGTTGCAGGCTCAAGACCTGTTTATTATTCCTCTTGCACTGACTGTCAGCCTCTCTAAATTTCAAAATATATAAATGTAATCTATTATAAATACGATTAAATATTCAAACCGCTTCTGTGCATCGTCTTCAACATGCAGTTGCGTTTGTCGTGCAAATCTAACTCGTATTGTAAATAAATTACAAAATCATCGTGCTGATGACATTAATTCAATCAGAATAGTAAAACTTGACCTTTTGGACAATTCTCTCTTCAGGCCGTTTGTGCCACCGTGCGTACAAGGCACATCTCCCCCTGCTCACTCCGAATTGGCAAATTGGTCCCAAAATATCGCGAGATCCTTGTCCTGGGGGGGAGGGGGGACGGGGGGTTGCTCGTGGGAGGGATGCGTGGGGGGTCATGACAGCCGTGCCCAGCCCACTCGGGAATTTCAGCACACGAAGAAAGTATCGTAAATATTGCATGAGTGACAACGGAGCCCCCCCGTCGTAATTGGGCGTCTGCCAAGTGGTGATTTTAACAATCCGTGCTGCTGTTATATTTGTACGTGGAATAAGGGCCGTGTGTGTATGTGTGTGTCTGTGCGGTAGTGTAGCGGTTAGCGTGCTGCGATATGAACCTGGCGACTATAGTTCGATTCCCGCTTACGGTCAACACCAGTGACGATTATCTAAACTGGTCATGGGCCTCCCCTAGGTCGATTTAGCCTCAAATGAGTACCTGGTGCTGTGTGTAAACATCGCCACTGGGGAGACAAAGGCGTCCGGGCGTGGTTCTCACTAACAGCACTTACCTCAACGGTCAGTTAATACTATGTATCTTTGATTTGTATGTTTTTTTTGTCTCTGGCTGTCGCGAGGTAGCTTGGCGGGATCGGCGCTCGAGTGGCTGGGCGAATTTTAAAGCCAAGGATCTCGCAACTGCCGAAAACCTGGGTTCAAGGCCAAGCACAGTCGTCCGAAATTTCGCTGGGGATTTTTTACCATGCAGCGAGTCACGGATCTCAGGCTGGCCACTTATGGCTGCAATCCCCTCCCCACCGCCAACCCCCCCAAAAAAAAATAATTGCACCGTCTCAAATTTGGTTTGTCACTTAACTTGGCCGATATCCAGGTCAGATGTCATCTTGTGGGGACGTGGTATGACACGCTGGGCTGTGACACCGCTCACTGCAAAAGGCCGCAATGGAAAGTGTCCCACTCGGGTGAACCGCGGCCACTCGTGCGCGCATCTGCAATGGGAATGAGAAGTGCGAATGCTTGGGAATGAGTGGGGATTAGTGGTAATGAGTGTGGCTGAGTGAAGGGTGTATTATTGAGTGCGGGTTGTTTGGAGGTTGCTCGTGTCGGGACACTGACCCAGCGCTTCCGAGCTGCTTGGGGTTCGAATCCAGGATTCATATTTAACTTATATTATTGGGCAAAGTACATCATTCAAATTACACTTTACTGGAGAAAATGCAATTAGATACAAATTGTTAATTACTGTGTGTGAGGTGTGTAATTTAGATCCCAAATTCTAATTGCAAATAAAAGGAGATCACGTGTTGAGTCTGCCCATCATCTCATGTCAAGTCCCCCCACGTGCTCTTCCTTCACAATCTTCCATAGAATTAATAGTGCACCATGGACTCAACATTGCCCATACACTCAACACTGCACCATGGACTCAACACTGCACCATGGACTCAACACTCCCCATAGACGCAACACTTCCCATAGAATATACGGGGAGGGTTTCCACACATCTGTTAGAGCTTTTAACACTAATCGAGTCGCTAACCTTCCTCAAGAGATGCCGCGATAACAAGGTAATACCGATCGCATTTACACTCACATCTGCTGCTGTCACTTCTAACGCTAAACGGATCTTGTTTAGAACCAGCCTTTCACTAATCTCAGAGAGAATTAGATTGCTCCGATTTGAACTTGATAATTTAGACAAGACTCTCTCACAATCACACTTAATATTAACGGATAAAATGTCCACTTCTGATTGGGACCATGTAGATAACATGACAGTCTTCTCTGTTCATTCAATGTCAACCAAATGTAAAATTAACTTGATCGCTAAATTCAACTTCCTGTCAAAAAAGAAGCCAGATCCACAAGTTACAAAGTAAGATGTTAACAAGATTGTCATCAATCAGAGTAACATCCCAATTTCCGACAGCCTAAAATCGGTACTAGCTAAAGGGTTGAATTTCGCAAGTCACCCCTAAACATATCCCAGTGGATGATATTATCTCCCAGGTCGACGTAGCCATCAAAGGCGTGGGACACATCCCGACAGACGTTGCTATATCTAAAATTGCCACCATCCTTAAACATGCTAAGAAACCCAATAGTAACATCAGCAAAGACGAGCGCTCTGAACTCGCAAATTGAAAAAAGAGAGATGACTTAGTCATCCTCTCGGCCGACAAGGGCAATGCTACTGTCATCATGGATAAAACCACATACACCAACACAATCCAGGACCTTAATGATGGCAGTTACACCAAAATCAACAAAGATCCTACTAACAGCCTGACTACAAAAACCAACAATATCATTACCAGTTCAACTTCTCTAATCGAACCAGTCAAACGGTTCGCCCTAAAACCTTCTGCTACTAGACCACCCAGATTGTATGGTCTGTCTAAGATCCATAAAGAAGGCACTCCACTTCGGCCCATCGTTTCCACTATCCACTCACTTATCTACAAACTGGCCTGTTTTCTGTCTGATACCTTGCTTCCATTCACTGGCAGACTACCTCGGCAGTACATAACTCAGCTAACTTGGTCTCTCTAATCAAGGGCATTTCACTGTCTCCAGATGATTTTCTTGTCAGCTTTTATGTAGTTTCTCTGTTACCAATGTTCCTGTGCCCTGACACCTTAGCAATAATTGAAGATTTAGTCCAACAGGGATTGAACCCTGATGTTCCTACTCTGGTTAGGCACTGCCTTACCAACACTTACTTCACCTGGAATGGTACTTTTTACAAACAAAATGAAGGTACCCCCATGGGTTCTCCCTTATCACCAGTGATAGCGAATGATTTAATGGATAAATGTGAAACAGATGCTATCCAGACATCCACCCTACGTCCTTCCTTGTGGAAGAGATATGTAGATGACACTTTCATCATTTGGCCACATGGCCTGCCAGCATTGAACCAATTTCTCAACCACATTAATTCCATACACCCATCCATCAAATTCACCATGGAAATGGAGAAGGATGGTAAGCTACCATTCCTGGATGTTTTGTTTGTGAAGAGATCTGATGGCTCATTGAGAGACACTCTGTGTACAGGAAAGCCACCCACACAGATTCCTATCTGAAACCTGATTCCCACCACCATCCGGCACAGGATAATTCCCTCATCAAAACTACACCATAGGGCCCACTGCATTTCTGACCAACACCACCTAGCCAGTGAACTGGAACACTTACACCAGGCCCTCAAGATGAATGGGTACTCGGACTGCATTATTCGCAAAGCTGTTTCTCCAACCATGGAGAAACAACCCCATGAGACACTGATCAAAACCATCACGTTACCATACATAGCAGGCGTTACCAAAAATATTTCCAAAATTTTAAACAAACACAAGATCCAGGTCCGATTCAGTACAGTACACAAAAGCCGTGATCTAATCCCATCTGTGAAGGATGTAATTCCTGACATGCAATATCCTGGAGTCTACAAACTAAGTTGCACCTGTGGTGGGTGTTCCATTGGGGAAACGAAACGACATATCTCGGACCGTGTTCGCGAGCACAAGTCAGATCTGAAACACGGCAGAACTAATACATCTGCCGTGGCTGACCATTGCTATAAAGCTGTGGGCTCTCATGATATTGTTTTTTCCGAGACTAAGGTACTTTGCAAACCTTCGGGCTACTATCAAAGGTTTGTTCATGAAGCCATCCAGATATATAAACATAGACATAACTTAAGCCGAGAAGATGGATACAAATTTAGAAATCATTGGAAGGATGTTATTGACCAGGTAAAACCTTAACTGCTTTATGGTGTTGCCTTCATTTCCACATCTCCTGTTGCTTCAGCTCCCCACTCCCAGCCCTGCCCACTTCCCTCACCCCCCCCTCCCCCCCCCCGGCATTTTGTCTGCTCGTCCTCTAAACGTTTTCGCTGCACTCCCCTCCCCCTATCCCCCCCTCTCTATCTCTCCCCCACCTCCTTTGCTCCTCCCCCCTCTCTTACCTATATAGCCTCTTGTTACAGCAGCCCTTTTGCCCACTTCAGCAATTGTTTCTTGCTGTGGTTGTCCCACCTGATGACGGGCGCTTGTGTTGCGCCCGAAACGTCGTGATTTAATTTATTTTATTTTATACCTACTTGATTTTACCGAAAGAACCAAAGAATACTGCCCATAGACTCAACACTGCACCATGGACTCAACACTGCCCCATTGACTCAACACTGCACCATGGACTCAACACTGCCCATAGACTCAACACTGCCCATATATTCTTAGGTTTTTTCGGTAAAGTCACGTAGGTAAAACATCAAAATTAATAAAAATAAAATAAAGATCACGACGTTTCGGAGACAACACAAGTCTCCGTCATCAGCTAATCTGGCTGTGACGGTCCCACCTGTTGACGGAGACTTGTGTTGCCTCCGAAACGTCGTGATCTTTATTTTATTTTATTTTTATTAATTTTGATGTTTTACCTACGTGACTTTACCGAAAAAACCTAAGAATATGAATCCTTGCAGTCACGAAAGCTTCAAATCTAGAATTACTGCCCATATACTCAACACTGCACCATAGACTCAACACTGCCCATAGACCCAACATCTCCCCTGTACATGAAGCAGTCCTCCTTCCGTTCCGCTCTCAAAGCCTCACCACCTTTTCTCCATCACCCATCCCCTTCCTCTTCCCTCCCCTTGCCCCTCCACTTCTTCCCGTCCCTCCCCTGTAGCCCTGTCGTGACCCTCACGTGCCCTCCGAAACGGTCACTCATTCCTCATCCCTTGTCTTTTAACTCACTCTCGTTTTGTTACAGCTTTTAAACACTATAAAGCGCCTTGAGCTAAGGTGCACAATATAGATATAAAATAAAAGATAATATATCGCCATGGCCCATCGGGCGTGAGCTCGTGGTGGGCCGACGGTGGCTCGCAATGCAAGACAACGTTCGGTGGTGCCCTGCACATGCGAGGGAGCCCTTTAAGCAACACTCACAACAACTCCACATCACGCGAAAGTTTGAATAAGTATAATATGCGATAACAATGATGTCTAGTACTTAACTGTGGTGTGTGGCGGGCAGGGTGGGGCTGTGTGAAGTTCAACAGCACGTGCTTTCCTGAACGAGCGAGCAACGGAGCCGATTGCCCGTTGGAAACCCTGCTGGGAGGGTGCGACGTTGTAGGCGGATCCGCTGAACCTCGAGTTGCACCGTACGCAGCCCAGCCATGCCACTCGGAGTGTGCGCAACCCTCGCACGTGGCTCCATCGTGCGTCGATAGTCGCGGTCCGAGGGGAACGGGTTGGCCCGAGGTCCAATGTTCTAGCCGCACGCCACTCAACCCCCGCAGTCGGTTGTGATGACATTGTTGATGTCCAGCCGAGTCGCCGATGAACGGCCGCCATCTTTCACTCGACTGTCACTTAAATGCGCTCGACATTTCGGCTCCGATGAGCAACACAATTTTAGTTTATTTGCCCTGCGATGCTCTTTGTAGTGTGTACTGTGTGTAGTGAACTCCAGAGGTTTTCGACTTATTTTTAGAAGCGGGGGTGGGGGGCCACTTTTTCCAATAAGACATCATCAGTATGAGGGCCGCCACATAATTTGACACCGTTGTTGGGTTAGACGGCAGCACGATGATGATTGTGACGGGGGGTGTTTTCACTCTTTGTGTATTGTCAGGGGTCGCATGTCAGGGTCGGCACTAAAGGCCACCAGGGGCCGCCAATGGCCCGCGGTGGCCTTGCAATGAAGAACGCCGCTGTAGACAAGATGAGTTCCTAGAGTGGAGAGGAGAGCGATTGAAGGAGCCAAGGCGCAGTGGTGTCGTCTTCTGACAAAAAGGCGGTGCCTCTGCTTGTCGTGATTTTAGAATGGAGATCGTCTTCATCTCATGATGTGCAACCGATGGCGAAATGGGAGACCGATGAGATGCATGCTGTTGATTGAACCAAAAGAAATAGAGCCTGGTTTGATTGCAAGCGGCCAAATCCCTGATTGGAGTATCTTTGGATCCTCAGCAGTGCCAAATGTGTAACTTCAACCAGGACGATGAGGTTCGGAAAGCCAAACGGAGTTCACAAAAAAAGGTGCAAACACCTCCTCCGTAATACAGGATTTTTGTTGGGTTGCAGCGCATGAATATAAATGTGTCGTTTAACCCGCCACCACCCGATACACAGCCAATTTGTAAGGTGTGTCGCATTAACAAAACATGGCAATTCGTTACATGGCAATGCGTTACTAGGGGGGTAAAACCCACAGCATTTACAATTCGAGTACGATGTGTCGCCAGCAATTACAACCAGCGTCATCCAGCGGACAGCCAGATTTGTGGAGAAATCATCCTGCTTCGGTCTTAAACGAAAGGAGAAACGTGATAATATAGGTCACGAAAAGCCTACGCATTAAATAAACAAATCCCTGCGAGAGACCTGGCGCCTAGGATCCCCGGGTTCCGTCCTCCATGAAGCTTCTGGGCCACAACCCTTACCCAAATTCGCACGCAAACAACCACCCATCCATCCATCTTTATACTCCCAAACGAGGTCCCTGAGATCTTCGGATCGACTTCTTCTCACTACTACTGAGGCCAAGGCTCATTTCCTGCAGGGCCTTTGCCAGTGCAGCTCCCAAGCTTTGGAGCAACGTTTTTGCCTCTGCTCCTAACACGATCAGAGTTGTTGGATATGTGTAAGTCCGTCGTGAACACTCACCTCTGTAAACTGGCATTCACCCCCTCCACCCCCAGTTCAGACCGTTTACCCCGCTGCTGGTTCTGTTCATTTCCTGTTTTCCATACACGGTTGCGCTTTGGGGTCTACAGAAACGAAATGTGCCTTACAAATTTCAATTATTGGTATTATTAATGACAGCAGATGCGGAAATTTGATGATGATGATGATGATGGTGGTGGACGGCCCGCAAAATCGTATCACCACCTCCACGCGGTACCGGCTGGATTCCAACCAACGGTGAGGGTCTTTGGCGTCAGATGGAGCGACCCACCGGCCAAAGAATTTCTGTGTCGCATCTATGGCAACGTCACATCAACTTGGAACAAGCTAGGGCGTCCCCTGGGGGAAACGCGTGCCGTCCTCGCCCAAACGACGCGAGAAGTGGACGAGGGCTACCTGCTCATGTACGGGGCAGGCTAAAGAAGTTAGTCCGACTACGGCTGGGAACACTCAACATCGGAACATTGACAGGGAGAAGTCGAGAATTGTCAGCTGCCCTAAAGGCCCATCGTATCGACATCGTATGCATCCAAGAAACGAAGTGGAGTGGAGCAAAGGATACAAACTGTTCTACAACGGTGAAAGAAACACCAAGAACGGCGTTGGAATCGCAGTCAGCCAAAATATACGAGACAACGTCGTGGCCATCCACCATGTTTCCAACTGCCTCATGTCCATCAAAATCGACTCAAACGACCTACGCCTCCTGGTGGTATCTTGTTATGCGCCGCAGCCTGACTGCCCAGCAGATACCAAGGAGGAATTTTGGGAACAATTTGATGGACACATGCAATCGATAAACGGAGAAGAGCAGTTAGTAATTGGTGGAGACCTAAATGGACACGTTGGAAACGCTCGGGATGGATACCCTCGAAACCATGGTGGCCAAGGATATGGTACCCGGAACGATGAGGGAAACCGAGCCCTGGACTTTGCGGAAGCCCATGATCTTGTCCTCGCCAACACCTTCTTCAAGAAGAGACCGTCCCATCTCATTACGTACGCCAGTGGTGGGAGATCAACTCAAATTGATTACTGGCTTGTCAAGCAGGATAAGCTGAAAACGGTGACAAACACTAAAGTCATACCATCGGACAACATCGCCCCACAACATCGCATCCTGGTCATGGCCATGAAAATGGACATTGGCCAGCGACATCGCCCACCAACAACGGGACAGCAGCGAATTAAGTGGTGGCGGATGAAGGAATGCAAGGATCAGCTGAGAGTCGCCCTCAATCAGATTGACGTGAACACCAATCGACCAGCGAATGCGATTTGGGAAGATCTCGCCGGCCAACTGTGCACAGCAGCAACGGAAGCACTGGGGCTAACTAAGCCGGGAAAACGCTTCATTGACAAGCAAATATGGTGATGGAACGAAGAAGTGCAGCTAGCAGTGAAAGAGAAGAAGCTCGCTTTCAAGAAGTGGCGCCAAACGCTCGCAGATCTGGATTACCAACACTACAGAAACTGAAAATCAGCAGCGAAGTGAGTAGTAGCAGCGGTGAAATTAGCTCAATACGACCAACTGTATGTCGAACTGGACAACCCAGAAGGTGCCAATAAGATCTATCGACTGGCAGAGGCGCGCCATCGTTCGACGCAGGATATTGGTCAGGTTAAATGCATAAAGGATGAGATTCACAGCGCTCTCAGAGACCCGCACGCCATCCTTTAACACTGGAACGACTGCTTCTCTGGAATCTGCAACCAGGAATTTCCCCACCCACCGATTATTAGCGCTGAACACGTCCTCGGTCCCGTTTTGCCTATCACCATCATCGGAGTGGAACAAGCTATCAAGAGAATGAAGAATGGGACACCCCGAGCAGAGTCCCCTGTGTCCTGCAGTGTCACGGCCGGCTTGTCTGTAAAAAGCACGACAGGCGCTCTTGCAGGGTCAACAGGCACAGGCAAGGGTGCGTCGGCAGCAACAGACCCCGGCAAGGCAACATCAGGAGATGACACATCCGTTCGAGGGGCCACATATGGTTTCAAGCGAGACGTGTGAACGTACCAACGCCGAGATCCAAACCGAACGCGTGCAGACTGTGGGTTGGGAACCTCGATGAGGCGAACAGGCCCTTGCCATGGTTTATGTAATTTAGGAGAGGTCCCTGGCCGCACCTGTGGGCAATGCAGCCAGGCCATGTCCCCCACCTTCTAGGGGCACTCCCCCTTAGAGCGTCGAGCGCACCGTTGTTCCGGGCCTGGGCTTTGGCCGTAGCCATGCGGGCCCCTTCCCGCGCCTCAGTGACACGGCGAATGGTGTCCTGAATGTAATCAGGAAGAGGTTTAGTAGGTCCCCTCACTCCTGTTCCCAACTGCACATCCATCGGCGGCACGTTTTCGCGACCGTACATAAGGAAAAACGGCGAATATCCTGTAGCCGCATGCGGCGTCATCCGGTATGCCGAGAGTACCCCAGGGATATGCAAATCCCAATCTGATTGTTTTTCACTCACCGTGTGACACAGCATGGCGGACAAAGTCCGATTTAGCCATTCGACCATACCATCCGTCTGTGGGTGCTAGGGAGATGTCCGTATCTTTTTAGCTCCCAAAGCCGCGCACACGTCACCCAACAATTTTGAAGAAAAATTTCGGACTTGATCTGTGAGGAGCCTCTCTGGCGCCCCCTTGTCCATAACGTACCCAAATAGAAAGGCGTCTGTAATGGACGCCGCTGACTGGTCGGGCAAGGGCCAGGCCATCGGCCAGCGGGAGAGGTACTCCACCCCAACTAGCAAGTATTTATTGCCTTTAGCGGATGGCGGGAAGGGTCCCAAAATATCTAACGCCACCAGTTCATTAACTCGAAACACCTGAATAGACTGTATCGGCGGCACATATGGGTGTTTAGGTGGCTTCCGCCGGGCACAATCGGGACATGCACGAACGTGACCGACGATATCTGTTGTCATGCCATGCCAAAAGTAATCTCGCTGCAACGTCAATAGGGTCTTCTGCACCCCCAGATGTAAGAGCGTGTCGCAATGCAGAGTCCTAATTAATTCGTACCGCAAGGATGCCGGTACAACCAGACGCCAGCGTTCCTGTAACCCTTCCCTCCACATCAGCAGACCATCACGGAGAGCGGTTTCCGGCGTACCCCCCGAACCCGGTCCCCCACTCTCCTTCGCAGTCCGATTCCGTAAGGTCACCAATGAATCGTCCAGCATTTGTTCCCGAATCCACACAGCCCTTGGAAGATTCAAAACCCCATCAGCCGGTCCCGGCCCCATTGGAGCCTCAGGCACCTCGACCGCCAACGCAACAGGCTGAGGGGGATGCTGGATCGGCACACACCTATGCGTCCCGGACGCGCACGCGCAAGGAGATCGCTGCGGCAACCTAGAGAGCACGTCCGCATTCGCATGACGCACCCCCTTCCGATGGTGAATTTGAAAGGAGAATTCTTGCAGCGTGTCCAACCACCGCGCCAGCTGGCCGGATGGTTGGTCCACCTTGAGAGCATACTGCAAGGCCGCATGATCCGTGCGCAGAATAAACGAACGGCCGTAGAGATACGGTCGAAATTGGCGGAGAAAGTAAACAATAGCCAAAAGTTCTCGGCGAGTGACGCAGTAGCGGGTTTCTGCGGGAGACAAAACCCGGCTACCGTGCGCCACCACGCGCTCCACACCGCCTTTGGACTGAGACAACACGGCCCCAATGCCCGTGTCACTCGCGTCCGTATCCAGAATGAAGGGGTGATCAAAATCTGGATAATCCAACGTCGGCGCCGTAGCCAACGGATCGCGCAGGCCTTGAAACGCCGCCTCTTCTGGCGGTCCCCAAGCAAATTTCCGTCCTTTACCCATAAGGAGGTGCAAGGGCCTCACGATCGTCGCAAAATTCTGAACAAACCTACGATAATATGAGGCAAACCCCAAAAACCGACGCATATCCCCCACCGTGGCTGGGGTTGGCCAGTCACGGATGCACGCTGTCTTGTCCGGATCCATGGCAACCCCGTCCGCACTAACGATATGTCCCAAATAGCGCATGGACCGTTGCAGTAGGTGACATTTCTTAGGTTTGAATTTCAAATTAGCAGAACGCATCCTGGCGAACACTGCCTCCAACCTCAGTAAATGCTCATCAAATGTGCGGCTGAAGACGATAATATCGTCTAAATATATCAGACATGTCTCCCACTGCAACCCCGTTAATACCAGTTCCATCAACCTCTGAAATGTGGCAGGGGCAGCATTTAACCCCATCGGAAGACAATTAAATTGAAATAACCCCTGCGGCGTACAGAAAGCAGTCTTTTCCCGCGAGGACTCGTCAAGGGAAAGCTGCCAGAATTCCGAAGAGAGATCCAGCGTCGAAAAGAACTTCGCCCCCGACAAGGCATCGAGGGAGTCGTCCATACGCGGCAGGGGGTACGCATCTGCCACGGACACTTTATTCAATTTCCGAAAATCAACACAAAATGGCAATTTCCCGTCTTTCTTTTTAACCAAGACAACAGGCGCGCCCCATGGGCTGTTAGATGGAGATATTATGTCCGCAGCCAACATGTCATCCACTGCCCCTCGAACATGATCTCGCTCCGCCGGACTCATCCGATGCGAGTTTAACTGAATAGGGGCAGCGTCCCCTGTGTCAATATGATGGGAAAGCAATGAGGTGCGTCCCAAGTCCAAATCGTCTGAGCTAAACACGTCAGAATAACTCAACAATAACTTACGAAGCGCGCAACGTTGGTCCCCGGAAAGGGAAGGATTTTCCCAGCACAATTCGGCGATCCAGCGATTATCTGCGGCCCCAGGGCCCGAAACACCGGCAACCATGACCTGGCTGCCCAGATAATCCTGGGCCGTAAACGCCGTAGTGGCATGTGCCACAACCGTACCAGCTGGCACACACACGTTTTCGGTACTCCCATTAAGCACCTGCAAAAATGGCTGCTGGTCCGGCCGGACAATAGTTTGCGCCCCGACGAGCGCTGATCTGCCCGTTATGGTGGCGGACGGCGACAACAAAACCCCAAATGCACCTTCACGACCAGGCACAGATTTCCGATATCGCAAAGGGATAAGCATCTGTGAGCCAGGTGGAATGTCAACAGATACCTCGGACAGCGCCTGCACCTGGCCGACCGGAGCAGGTCGCCCCCAGGGCGACGGCAGAAATGTAATTTTACGACCCCCCAGCAATTCAATACAGTTTTCATTCATTCTAATTAGAATGGGCATTTTGGCCAGAAAATCAGTTCCCAACGAACAAGGAACCGCAAGGGACCTCGAAATTAACACAATTCCCGAGGCCGACACTCCCCCGATAGATATATTGGCATCCACCTGGCCCACAATGCCCATACTACCCCCGTTCGCCGCGACGCAGGAATCGTAAACCGGACGCACAGCCTCTGGTGGGATGCCCAACAGATGGAAAATTACATCCGATATAATGGTCGCGGACGCCCCGGAGTCCACTAAAATATGCACGTCAACCCCCTGTATAGAACCAGGTACAGTGGACGAACCAGTAGTGGCCGCGACGACCCGCCGTGCCAATTTACGCCACTGCGTTACCGAGCGACATGGCCCAGTCGATGGCCTCTCGTTATTAACAACACCGGATCGCGCGACAATGGTGATGAATGAGGTGTCAAGCCTTGCCGGGTGTCTGGTGCGCACCGACTTGCCTGTCCTGGAGGATCCTTCCACGGCGCGTCCACTGTCGAGGCCTCCTGCTGGGGCGGACCTGGGATACGGGCCCAGCAGTCCCTGGCGTAATGACCCTTACGACCGCAGCGGAAGCAGTCGATGTCGTTGCGCCGCGCCACAGGCCCCCTGTCCCGACGCTCCCGCGTCGGCGGCGCAGATCGCGGCCCCGGTCTACTGTGGGCCGACCACTGAGCAGAGGCGGCTGTCAGCTCCTGCGGGCCCCCCCCCCCCGTCAGGAACGTACACCGCCTTCTTGGGATCCTAATCCACGGCACCTCCCTCGATGATGGGCCCCCCCGTCCACGCCATGACTTGCTTCCAACGGCGCAGATTGAACTGGGCATCCAGACATTTAGCGGCCGCCCGCGATGTCAGCTTTTCGTGGCCACACACCGGCATAGGGATCCCCAAATGCCGTGACAGCTCGAGCATTTTTCCCAAAATGAGGGGTTCGAGTAGGTCAGGCTCCTTCTCCGGGTATGCGGCCATGGCTAACTCCAAGACAGCACCCCTGTATGCCACCGGCGACTCCTCGGGTGCTCGCTGGCGTTGAACAAACCGGCGATGAGCATCATCCGGTGGCTCGTATGCATCTGCCATCTCGTCGAAAACTCCTCTCAACGTTTTCATCTTCTCGGCCTTTATAGAACGGAAGAATCGTACTGACTCATCGTCGAGAAGAGTTGGTAGAACCTCCAATGCCTCAGCGTCAGTCCACCTAGCGGAGCGCACCGCCGCCAAAAAACTGCAGGCGAAAGCACTCCAATCGCCACCGACGGAGAATTCTTTAACCGTTGTCAAATTACGACTGCGACTCCTTGTTGTGCCGTCCTCAGCAGATGACTCATCACGCGGCATATTCAAAATGGCGTCGCATCGCAACGTGTCCAAGATGGCGGCCCCCCGCCGCGGAGAGCGCAAGATGGCGGCTTCCCGCCGTTCTTCCCCTGCCACGCCCAAGATGGCGTCTTCGTGCCACGTGGCAGCTGGCGCTGACAGCGCAGGCAAGGCGGCGGCCTGCAGATCACCACCGGGCCTCCCCGACGCCGTCCTCGGCGTGACGAGCTCGCACAGTTGCGCCAGCACAATTTTCAAGGTCTCCAGCTGCGCCGCCTTCTGTCTCCATCGTAAGTCCGCGTCCTCCGGCGCGGACGGGTCCACCGACGCGGCGACATCTTGTACACCCGGACCCGTACTCGTTCCCGCGTGGATCTCCTCTTACATCGCAGGCAGGTCCACCGCCTCAGGAAGGTCGTCGTCGTCGGATGATGTAGCAGATGATGGCGCAGGAATATTATTTCTTCTGAGCTGTTTTGACATGCCGTTTCACTTCTGACACCAGTGTAATAAAGGACTCTTCCACTGTGTCTGTCTCCGTTGTCCTTTATTCGTGTTCTTACAACTTGTCCCACACGGCCCTCGCTCAGAGCCTCCCCGCTTAGCAGCTCGACAGCTGCCGTCGCTCCCGTAGCCTTTCTCCACTCCGATGCAGCTCCGCTGCAGGTTTCCTTGTGCAGCCTTTCAGCTGCTCTCACTGCAGCTCCGCCGCTGCTCTCCGTTCCTCCCGTGCCCGGTCACCGCTGGCCGACAGTGCCGAGTCTCACCGCGTGGCGATCTCGCCACTCTCCACCCTCTGCCCTGCGTGGCCTCACCCTGTCTCTATTCCAATACTCTCCTCCCGTCTCTTCCGGTTCTCTCCCTTAAGAGCTTACCCCTCTCTCTCACGTGACCTAACCCCTCCCCCCTTGTCGTCATATACGCGAGGCTGTTTACGCCCGCATTACAGAAGGAACGTTTGGACGAAAACGGGATGAGGTTCAACATCAAAAAGACAGAGTATATGGAGTGTGGCCCCCAAACTGACGGCACCATCAGCATTGACGGAGAAGATCTGAAGAAAGTAACGGAATTTAAGTACCTGGGCTCCACCATCAGCTCAGATGGAAGCATCACGACTGATGTGAGGTTACGAGTCAATGCGGCATGGATGAAGTGGAGGCAAGTCACCGGAGTCCTCTGTGATCGGAAAATGCCGGATAGGCTGAAGGGAAAAATTTACAAGACCATCGTCCGACCGGTGGCACTCTATGGATCCGAGTGCTGGCCAGCCACAACTGTACACGAACAAGCCCTCCATGCCATGGAGATGAGGATGCTCAGATGGAGCCTTGGACTGACTCGATGGGATCGTGTCATGAGCGAAGACATTCGGAAGCGACTTGGTGTGGCCCCCATTGCGGAAGATGCTTGAGGCAAGGCTTCGGTGGTACGGCCATGTGATGCGAAGTGAAGAGTCATCAGTGGCCAAGACTGCCATGCGTATTGAGCCAGAGGGCCGCCGTCCACACGGATGGATGGATCGAATAAAGGAAGACATGAAGACGGTAAACACATCCCCCGAAGATGCCCTGGACTGAGCCAAATGGAGAAGACAATGCCGAAAAGCGGACCCTGTGCCACAGCGGGAACAACGCTAGGAAGAAGAAGAAGATGATGGTGGTGGACGATGGTGATGCGCAAATGAGAAATTATAAAATCTCCCATGCGTGACTGTGGTCACCAACTCAAACACATCACTGAACGTTATAACGGCTCAATGCCCGAGTCACAGATACGAAGCAGGAGGCATCACCACAGCAACACACCACTCAGTTACACCCGACACAATCATCATGCATCGTAAACCACCGCAATGTAACATCACACAGCGGTTTCTCTACATCGACATGGGCGCATACGAAGAAGAATCTGTAGACTCACACTGAGACTCATAGACTCATATAGAGACGAAAAGACTCACATAGAGATCAATAGACTCACATAGAGACCCATAGACTCACATAGAGACCCATTGACTTACACCAATTGTCATAGACTCAAACCGAGACCCATATACTCACATTGAGACCCAAAGACTCACATTGAGACCCATAGTCTCACATAGAGACCCATAGATTAACATAAAGACCCATAGACCCATACAGAGATCCATATACTCACATAGAGACCCACAGACTCACACCGATACCCATGGACTCACACTGATACCCATAGAATCGCATAGAGACCCATGCATTCACATAGAAACCCACAGACTCATATAGAGACCTATAGACCCACATAGAGACCCAATGATTCACATAAAGACCCATAGACTCACATAGAGACCCATTGACTTACACCAATTGTCATAGACTCAAACCGAGACCCACATACTCACATTGAGACCCATAGACTCACATTGAGACCCATAAACTCACATAAAGACCCATAGATTAACATAAAGACCCATAGACCCATACAGAGACCCATATACTCACATAGAAACCCACAGACTCACACCGATACCCATGGACTCACACTGATACCCATAGAGACCCATGAATTCACATAGAAACCCACAGACTCATATAGAGACCTATAGACTCACATAGAGACCCAATGATTCACATAAAGACCCATAGACTCACATAGAGACCCATACATCCACATAGAGACCCATAGACCCATACAGAAACCCATAGACTCACATAGAGACCCATATACTCACACCGATACCAATGGAGTCAAACCTAGACCCATAGACTCACATCTAGACCCATAGACTCACAAAGAGACCCATAGAATCACATAGAGACCCATGAATTCACATAGAAACCCACAGACTCACATAGAGACATATAGACTCACATAGAGACCCAATGATTCACATAGAGACCCATAGACCCATACAGAAACCCATAGACTCACATAGAGACCCATAGATTAACATAAAGACCCATACAGAGACCCATACACTAACATAGAGACCCACAGACTCACACCGATACCCATGGACTCACACTGATACCCATATAATCGCATAGAGACCAATGAATTCACATAGAAACCCACAGACTCATATAGAGACCTATAGACTCATAGAGACCCAATGATTCACATAAAGACCCATAGACTCGCATAGAGACCCATAGACTCACATAGAGACCCATTGACTTACACCCATTGTCATAGACTCAAACCGAGACCCATATACTCACATTGAGACCCATAGACTCACATTGAGACCCATAGACTCACATAGAGACCCATAGATTAACATAAAGACCCATAGACCCACACAGAGACCCATATACTCACATAGAGACCCACAAACTCACACCGATACCCATGGACTCACACTGATACCCATAGAGACCCATGAATTCACATAGAAACCCATACACTCATATAGAGACCTATAGACTCACATAGAGACCCAGTGATTCACATAAAGACCCATAGACTCACATAGAGACCCATAGATTAACATAAAGACCCATAGACCCATACAGAGATCCATATACTCACATAGAGACCCACAGACTCACACCGATACCCATGGACTCACACCGATACCCATAGAATCGCAGAGAGACCCATGCATTCACATAGAAACCCACAGACTCATATAGAGACCTATAGACTCACATAGAGACCCAATGATTCACATAAAGACCCATAGACTCACATAGAGACCCATTGACTTACACCAATTGTCATAGACTCAAACCGAGACCCATATACTCACATTGAGACCCATAGACTCACATTGAGACCCATAAACTCACATAAAGACCCATAGATTAACATAAATACCCATAGACCCATACAGAGACCCATATACTCACATAGAGACCCACAGACTCACACCGATACCCATGGACTCACACTGATACATATAGAGACCCATGAATTCACATAGAAACCCACAGACACCTATAGAGACCTATAGACTCACATAGAGACCCAATGATTCACATAAAGACCCATAGACTCACATAGAGACCCATAAATCCACATAGAGACCCATAGACCCATACAGAAACCCATAGACTCACATAGAGACCCATATACTCACACCAATACCAATGGAGTCAAACCTAGACCCATAGACTCACAGCTAGACCCATAGACTCACAAAGAGACCCATAGAATCACATAGAGACCCATGAATTCACATATAAACCCACAGACTCACATAGAGACCTATAGACTCACATAGAGACCCAATGATTCACATAGAGACCCATAGACCCATACAGAAACCCATAGACTCACATAGAGACCCATAGATTAACATAAAGACCCATAGACCCACACAGAGACCCATATACTCACATAGAGACCCACAAACTCACACCAATACCCATGGACTCACACTGATACCCATTGAGACCCATGAATTCACATAGAAACCCATACACTCATATAGAGACCTATAGACTCACATAGAGACCCATAGATTAACATAAAGACCCATACAGAGACCCATACACTCACATAGAGACCCACAGACTCACACCGATACCCATGGACTCACACTGATACCCATATAATCGCATAGAGACCCATGAATTCACATAGAAACCCACAGACTCATATAGAGACCTATAGACTCACATAGAGACCCAATGATTCACATAAAGACCCATAGACTCGCATAGAGACCCATAGACTCACATAGAGACCCATTGACTTACACCCATTGTCATAGACTCAAACCGAGACCCATATACTCACATTGAGACCCATAGACTCACATTGAGACCCATAGACTCACATAGAGACCCATAGATTAACATAAAGACCCATAGACCCACACAGAGACCCATATACTCACATAGAGACCCACAAACTCACACCGATACCCATGGACTCACACTGATACCCATAGAGACCCATGAATTCACATAGAAACCCATACACTCATATAGAGACCTATAGACTCACATAGAGACCCAGTGATTCACATAAAGACCCATAGACTTACATAGAGACCCATAGATTAACATAAAGACCCATACAGAGACCCATACACTCACATAGAGACCCACAGACTCACACCGATACCCATGGTCTCACACTGATACCCATATAATCGCATAGAGACCCATGAATTCACATAGAAACCCACAGACTCATATAGAGACCTATAGACTCACATAGAGACCCAATGATTCACATAAAGACCAATAGACTCGCATAGAGACCCATAGACTCACATAGAGACTCATTGACTTACACCCATTGTCATAGACTCAAACCGAGACCCATATACTCACATTGAGACCCATAGACTCACATTGAGACCCATAGACTCACATAGAGACCCATAGATTAACATAAAGACCCATAGACCCACACAGAGACCCATATACTCACATAGAGACCCACAAACTCACACCGATACCCATGGACTCACACTGATACCCATAGAGACCCATGAATTCACATAGAAACCCATACACTCATATAGAGACCTATAGACTCACATAGAGACCCAGTGATTCACATAAAGACCCATAGACTTACATAGAGACCCATAGATTAACATAAAGACCCATACAGAGACCCATACACTCACATAGAGACCCACAGACTCACACCGATACCCATGGTCTCACACTGATACCCATATAATCGCATAGAGACCCATATACTCACATTGAGACCCATAGACTCACATTGAGACCCATAGACTCACATAGAGACCCATAGATTAACATAAAGACCCATAGACCCACACAGAGACCCATATACTCACATAGAGACCCACAAACTCACACCAATACCCATGGACTCACACTGATACCCATTGAGACCCATGAATTCACATAGAAACCCATACACTCATATAGAGACCTATAGACTCACATAGAGACCCATAGATTAACATAAAGACCCATACAGAGACCCATACACTCACATAGAGACCCACAGACTCACACCGATACCCATGGACTCACACTGATACCCATTGAGACCCATGAATTCACATTGAGACCCATAGACTCACATTGAGACCCATAGACTCACATAGAGACCCATAGATTAACATAAAGACCCATAGACCCACACAGAGACCCATATACTCACATAGAGACCCACAAACTCACACCGATACCCATGGACTCACACTGATACCCATAGAGACCCATGAATTCACATATAAACCCCTACACTCATATAGAGACCTATAGACTCACATAGAGACCCAGTGATTCACATAAAGACCCATAGACTCACATAGAGACCCATAGATTAACATAAAGACCCATAGACCCATACAGACATCCATATACTCACATAGAGACCCACAGACTCACACCGATACCCATGGACTCACACTGATACCCATAGAATCGCATAGAGACCCATAGACTCACAAAGAGGCCCATAGAATAACATAGAGACCCATACATTAATATATAAACCCATAGTCTCATATAGAGACCCATATGCTCACATAGAGACCCAATGATTCACATATAGACTCACATAGAGACTCATATATTCACATAGAGACCCATAGACCCATACAGAGACCCACAGACTCACATAGATACCCATAGACTCACACCGATACCCATGGACTTAAACCGAGACCCATAGACTCACACCGAGACCCCTAGACTCACAAAGAGACACAAAGAATCACATAGAGACCCATAAATTCACACAGAGACCCACAGCCTCATAGAGACACCCATAGACTCATATAGAGACCCATAGATTCACACAGAGAACCATACATTCACACAGAGACCCTTTGACTCGCACATATATTTTTTATAAAAGGAGCCATTATCACAGTGATGCACTCCGCTACTGCAACGGGATCATCTTGGCTCATAAACCATACCGATGTATCATCACAGCTGCTGCTCTACATCAACATCACCAGCCAAACGAAGCAGAAGGAGAGCCAACTCCGAACCCGGGCTGTGCCAGTTACTCATTCGACCTCTCGTGTACAGCCACGGCCAAGAGAGGGCAGCACATTCACAGCAAGCGGTTAGGACCTTGACTTGCATCACCACCAGCGGCGCTAGGCTCATCTCTGTAATGAGGTTACGTGAAGTCCTCGCTTAACGCGGTGGTCTTCACACACGACACGTTTTCGCTCTGAAGTGGGGATCTTCCATTTGGGAACGCTTCTTGCCCAGAGCCGAATTCGCATCGTTGCAATGCGGAATACACACACCGTTATAACGTGGAAAGAGCACCGATATAACGTTAACGCACACCGCTATAATGTGGAACGAGCATCGTTATAACACGGAACGTGCGCACCATTATAACGCGGAACGAGCCCCGTTATAATGCGGAATGTACACACCATTATAACGTGGAATGCACACACCATTATAACGCAGAACGCATGCACCGTCATAATGCGGAACGAGTACGGTTATAAAGCAGAATGCGCACACCGTTATAACGTGGAATGCACACAGTTATAAAGCGGAACGCACACACCATTATAACGCGGAACGCACACACCATTATAACGCGGAACGCACACACCATTATAACGCGGAACGCACAAACCGTTATAACACGGAATGCACACACCGTTATAACACGGAACGCGCACCGTTATACCGCGGAACGCGCACCGTTGTAACCACTTTCTCCAGCTGCGCGGCTGAGCGGTACGACACAGTATGCACAATGATTTAATCACTCGGCGGCATAACGTCAATGATTTGTCCCGCCATCTCACTGTGTGTACTTGCATCGTATATCGCCAAACTGTATCGTTAAATTATGTATGAGGACATGTTTTTGCTTATTATAGCTTTGCAGCTTTGTTAATTCACCGCCAGATGAAGGCCTCCCCATGCTATATCAGTCACGCGGTGGTGCTTTGACCATACTTCACGGCTGGTCCATCACTCGCCACTGACATTGGCCGGGGCCAGGAATTGAACTCAAGGGCGAGCTCAAAGCACAGTCGGCGAATCGCTGTAGCACCTGCGTCAACGCACCACCACGCCTCAGCGACAAACGGGTTTTCATCCACACAGCACGGATACGTGACATCTGGGTTCACCTCTGAGGTCGCGAGGCGACAACGACACGTCCACACCCACTCCCCCCCCCCCCCCCGCGAACTCGCGGGGGGGGGCTCTGGGCATGAGGAGCTCACCAACAGCGCGTCCAGTGGCGTAGCTATCGAGAGTGCGCGCAGGCAGTGCAACTGCGCCAGAGCCCACGTGGGTGCGCGGGGGGTGGCGACTCCACTTGTTGATGCGCTACACGAGGACGCGTGATGGTTAACACAGAGAGAGAGAGTTCAACGGTACTCGTGTAGAGTACGGATCCACTCGAGTAGAGCACGGATCGACTCTCTGTATATCGGCTAATATTTTTTTTACCGTATACACCTAATGGGTCGCCAACCAAAATAATAATAATAAGGGACGTTTTTTCGGACTCTGTACAAAAAACTCCTCAATATTTCAAGAGTCGCACTGCTACATGAATAACGTGGCATCACGAAGCAGTCCTTAAAGAGCCCCATACGGCTCCGGAGCCGCATGTTGCCGACCCCTGGGTATCGACCAAACGGACGACAGATTCCTCAGTCGGCACGAGGTCCAATATCAAACCTGTGCTGTATCGAGCAATGAAGTTTAACACAATGCCACCGGATCTCGTCACAGATCAATTCCTGCCACCCAGCAGACACAGAGAAACGGCAATTCCCTGACTGTCCGGGTCAACCCCAGGCAGGTGGCGACCCGAGTTGTACATCATCTCAAGACGACGCGTCGGATTAATGAGCGAATGGCCTGGCGAGGTTAGCCTTGAGAAAAATGAATTCGAGGTCACATCGGGCAGCGATCATCTTTAGAGACACACGAGGAGCGGCCAAAGAGAAGGAGCGCCCCCCCCCCCACACACTCACCATGAGTGTGCAAGTGAGCTGTGAGCAGGAAGCGCCGAGTCACAGTGGCGCTGTTTACGGACGATGTCCCCCCCCGCCCGCCACCCTTGGGTCCCGAGGGTCACGTCCGCTCAGCCGACCGTGACGCACGCAGACTTCACAGCAAACTCAGAGCGCGCGGCGGAGACCAGGAGCCACGCAACTCCTTGCCCATGCACTTAAACTGTTTTTTTTTACCAGGTTTAAGGCCAAACTGAACTACGTATATTTTTTTTCAGAAGCTACCTGGCTATCACGAATGATAGCTCAACGAAGTTGGTTATCATCACGTTGAAATGTATAGCAGGCAAAAATGCTCGAAACGCGTGGTGTTGATTATAAATCTGGAGGGGGAAAAACCGGAGGACCCGGAGGAAAATCCACGCGACCACGGGGAGAGAAAAACATGCAAACTTCACATATACAGCAGGCTTCACGGTCTGGATCGAACCCACGACCTCCTGCATATCCGGTGAGGTAGTTAATATCTCTCCACCGTGGCGCCACTCATTCCGCTACCCACACCTGCTATAGCTTCCATCACGACGGGGGTTGTCCCGTAGGAAGAGACTGGTCCCCACCATAGCAATGTGAAATTTCCACACAAAGCCAAAGATCACCCATATAGCCTTAACAGAATGGCATACCATATAGTAAATCAAACATAAAATAAAGTAACCTCAAAGGAGGAAAACATTTTAGTTTGATTTTCATTACCTCGAGCCCTGATGGTGGCTTGCTGGTCGGAAGAGGCGCAATGAGTCACCACAACGCCACACGCACACGGGGGCACGAGTGCTCACACAAAGACAAAGATCCCCCATATAGCCTGTAACAGACTGTAAGGGCAAGGGCTGTTAGCGAGCACCTATGAAGGCCGTAACGGCACACGAGGGGGTGGGTGGCCAACACCACTCCCGGCCGCCTTTGTCTCTTTAGTGGCGATGTTTACACATCGCACCAGGTACTCATTTGAGGCTGAGTCGATCCAGGGGAGGCCCAGGTCCGGTTCAGATAATCCTCACCGCTGTTGGCCGTGAGCAGGAATCGAATCCGGGTCGCCAGGTTCGTAGCGCAATACGTTCACCACTACACTACCGCTCCCCACACAGACACACGGAGCAACTTCAAATAGAACGATGGCCAAAGGAAGGAATGTGCCCAACAGGACAACTTACAAGTAGATGGAGCAATGAGATAAATCCGTGGTACTGGAACGAGGCGAATGCTAATGGCACTGGAGGCAGACGGGAGGCCGTTGAGTAACGCAGGGATATTATTCGGCAGTGGATAGAAAATGGCTAATGATGATGATTCAAACGGTGCTTCCACCTTGCACATTCTGCGGTATGTCTCTATGAAGCACTTCAACCCCATACGTTATTTATAGAATCCAACTCAAAACTTCATACAAATCGAATCGAGAAACGATGAAGTGAATGCACGCTCGGGTTCTGGGCATGTGCACCACCAACCCCCTCCCCTCCACCCCTGCCCCCTCCTCAAGCGCATTGACTGACAGGTCCCGCTGGGCGCTGCACGTGGCTGACTCAACCCCAGCGCTGTGGAGGCAGCAGCGAGGGTTGGTGGATCACGGCGTCGAGGAGGAGCCCGTGCCCCTGGCTTGCCGGAAGAACGTGTGGATTATCTGTGGGTGCTCCAGTTTCACTCGACATGCAGAAACAGGCGTCGATTGACCGATTAAATCCCAATATAAATAGGAGCGCAGAACTTGGGCAATTGTTGGTGGCGCTCGCTGCGTGGCTGTCTTCCCGCTCGCCTGTGGTTCCTCCTCACCGCTCTGCGTCCTCTCTGAGAGCGAGCGATCAATGTGCGGTGGTGGTGCCTTACAAGTTTAGATCGTTATTAATTTTAAACTGTACTGTATTACAAACTTACGGAAATGTTTAAAACTATAAAAAAACGTGTCCAAACTAAATCAACCTTCGTGGAGTTAAAAAGTGTATTTAAAAAATCTCACTGTTTAAAAAAATGGCATTCATCCTCTATCAGCAGCCTAAGCCAGTTGTGAAGATTCTACATTCCTATGGCGATCACCAGTCTCTACTGCTGCTGCTACATAAGACAGCCACAGTTGGGTTTAAAAAAAATGAAGTGGTACTCATTTGATCAATCCCCTCCTCTCCCCAAGCCCCCTCCCCTGCCACCGCCCCCCTCTCCAGCGCTCAAGCAACGCGGTGTTGACAATGGGCCACCGAGTCGACCATGGGACCGGGGACAGCGAAGGCACAGCCTTAGCCACTGTGAGTCGAGCGCCGCTCACAACAAACGTTGCCTCGCTGAGAGGGAGGAGGCCTCTTTCAGTGCCCACTGCTCCTTGAAGGCCGGTACGGCGTGGGTCAGCCACGCATGGCGGAACTCCAGCCACACCCTGGCTCCGACCAGAGCACGGAAGATGCCCAGGCTGCTGGCCGGACGTTTCCCCTCCACGTCCACCTTCCTCGCCCTGCATATGGCGAGCTTGGCGTAGCCGACGAGCACGTTGACCAGCCCCTGAAGATGTCTCTTTCGGTGCATGCTGGGAAGAGGGTGTGTTTATCCGTGCTCCAAGCATTACCATTATCTGCTAGTGAGGGCCTAGTTTTTCATATGCATCCTAGCCTCGCCTGACAGAGTTTTTTTGTACTTCCCGGCGACTTATTTCACTCTCCGTGCTACATCAAGTGCTCATTTTCTCTCCTCCATCTCTGTGAGTGCCTCCAACAACACAGGGTCGTGCTGTCTACCACCTCTGCACCCCTTTCTCCTCTTAACACACTCGTTTACTCGACATGCCTATGGCCTGCTCGCAGCCCTAGCTCCCACCACCATTGCTCCCCCCCCTCTGTTACATCCTTCCTATTTTCTGCTTTATTGCAAACATCACAATCACTCAACTTTCTCACTCCTCTCCTCTCTGCTCCCTCTCACCCTTTCCTTTCATTACTGTTGTTTCCCTGCCCTTGCAGCACTCATCACACCGCGGGATGCTCGTGAAAACAACTCTCACTGCCCCCCCCCCTCTCCTGACGACACCCTGTGCCTCCCTCCACCCCTCTTTCTTTTATATCCACCTCTCCTCGTCTTTTTCGCTCCTTTCATTCGTGCAGCTAATGTATATATTTCGGTAAAATTTCGATTTAAAGCTTTCGTGACTGCAGGGATTCATCTAATTGGTTCTTTCGGTAAAGTCACGTAGAAGGGAAATAATAAAATAATACAAATAAAACATTATAAAATACAATTCTCACGACGTTTCGGCCACAATGCAAGCAGCCATCCTCAGGTGAAGAACAGGTCTGTCGGAAAGACAGCGTCTGAATGAACACCACCAAGCTTGGCAGGGTATATTTAAGCTGGGTTAGGGGAGGAAGGGCGCCTTGACAAAGGAATTTGCATATCAACAGAGAAATTTTGCATATTTATGGAAAATGCAGATATGGGATTAGTCACTACTTGTGGAATGAGTAGGAGGTGGGGTGGGGGGTCTCAAAGTTCCTGTGCCTGACACCATCGCAATCATTGAAGACTTGGTTCATCAAGGACTGAATACTGAGGTACCCCCCCTGGTGAGACACTGCTTAATCAATACATACTTCACCTGGAATGGAACTTTCTACAAACAAACTGAGGGCACCCCAATGGGCTCCCCCCTATCTCCGTTTGTAACCAACGTTTTCATGGAGAAATTTGAAACTGACGCCATCCAGACTGCCACTCTACGCGCGGCCTTATGGAAGAGGTACGTAGATTACACTTTTGTCATCTGGCCACATGGCCGGCCTGCTCTAGACCAATTCCTCGACCACATCAATTCAATACACCCAGCCATCAGATTCACCATGGAAGTCGAAAAAGATGGCAAGCTACCCTTTTGGATGTCCTAATTAAAAGGAGACTTGATGGTTCAATGAGCCACTCTGCTGTCTACACAAAAGCTACCCATACGGATGCTTACCTAAAACCGGATTCCCACCACCATCCATCCCAGAAGAATTCCCTCATCAAGACTCTACACCATAGAGCCCAATGCATCTCCGACCAGGAACACATTGCCAGTGAACTCAAGCACGTACGCTAAGCTCTTAAGGCTAATGGTTACTCCAACTACACAATCCGCAAAGCCATCACTCCAACCATCAAGAAGGATCCGGTTGAGGAGCCATTCAAAACCATCACCATACCATACATTGCGGGGGTCACAAAAAAAGATCTCCAAAATCCTGAATAAACACAAGATCCAGGTCCGATTCAACACAGTACATAAAATCTGTGATCTGGTCCCGTCTGTAAAAGATGTGGTTCCAGACATACAGTACCCTGGCGTCTACAAACTAAGTTGCATCTGTGGTAGCAGTTACGTTGGAGAAACCAAATGACATGTTTCGGACCTTATCCGTGAACATAAAGCAGACCTGAAACACAGTAGGACAAACACCTCAGTCGTGGCAGATCACTGTTACAATTCAGTGGGCTCACATGACATTGACTTCTCCAAGACAGAGGTTCTGTGCAAACCATCTGGCAACCATGAGAGATTCGTTCATGAGGCGATCCACATATACAAACACAGACACAATTTCAATCGAGAAGATGGATTCTGGCTCAGCAATCATTGGAAGGACGTAATAAACCATTTCAGATCTTAACTGATTGTGTTCACGTTTACGGTGACTTTCAGACCGCGTTCCACTCACTGGCATTGACTATATATCTTTTGTATTCTCCGCAGGGAATTGAGTCTTTGCTCTGCTGCAAGTCCCCTTTCACCACTCTCCCATTGACATATTTCGTTGCTTCCTCTTAGTACCTTTCACGCGACGGTCAATGGTATAGTGTTTAGCAGATTGTATAATAACAAATAGTATAAAAGTGTAATGTTCAATACAATGTATAAGGTAATATATAGTATCGTAATTGTATAGTGAATATACAGCAGTGTGGTATACAGTAGGGTGGGTAGAATAATACATAGTGTAATATTACAATGTATAGTCTAAGGCAGGGGTCCTCAAACTACGGCCCGCGGGCCACATGCGACCCGCCGAGGACATTTATCTGGCCCATGGTCACTAATTGGGCTGCGCTTGTGAGCACTCATTGGGCTGCGCTGGTGAGCACTCATTGGGCTGCGCTGGTGAGCACTCATTGGGCTGCGCTGGTGAGCACTAATTGGGCTGCGCTGGTGAGCACTCATTGGGCTGCGCTGGTGAGCACTCATTGGGCTGCGCTGGTGAGCACTCATTGGGCTGCGCTGGTGAGCACTCATTGGGCTGCGCTGGTGAGCACTCATTGGGCTGCGCTGGTGAGCACTCATTGGGCTGCGCTGGTGAGCACTCAATGGGCTGCGCTGGTGAGCACTCATTGGGCTGCGCTGGTGAGCACTCATTGGGCTGCGCTGGTGAGCACTCATTGGGCTGCGCTGGTGAGCACTCATTGGGCTGCGCTGGTGAGCACTCATTGGGCTGTGCTGGTGAGCACTCATTGGGCTGCGCTGGTGAGCACTCATTGGGCTGCGCTGGTGAGCACTCATTGGGCTGCGGTGGTGGGCAATGATTGGGCTGCGGTGGCGAGCACTGATTTGGCTGCGCTGGTGAGCACTGATTGAGCTGCGGCGGTGGGCACTCATTGAGCTGCGGCGGTGGGCACTCATTGGGCTGCGCTGGTGAATGGTTCAATGGGCCAATTGACTGGACTTGCCCCCCAGGCCTAAGGCTGCCAGCCCTCCCCTGGCTGCGCTTGACTGGCTCTCCCTCCCTCAGCTCCCTCACTTGCCCCTCGGCTCCACTCCCAGTGATATTCCTGTGTGCTGAGTAAATGATAGAGGGGTAATAACAGAGTGATCTCTGATCTCTGGAGGGGCTGCTGGTCAGTGACAGACAGCCGAGGAGTAGGAAACCCAATTTAAATTACAGTAAGTGCGTTTATATTCTGATTGCTATTCAGTTGTATGAGGTTATATGTTGTATGTTGTGTAAGCCCCGGTTCATACTGTTGCGATCTCTGAGCAATGTGAGTTCTGCCATATGCTTGTATGGCTGAACTTGCATTAGATTCGGAAGAAAAAAGGCACATGTGCCTTCTTTTTTCCTGCAGTGGAATCGGATCGCATGGGTCTTCTCCCCCATGCGATCAGATTCCTATGCGAGTTCGCAGATCGCACTGCGATCTGTGAACAAAACTGCTGGTGTAATTAACTTTTTAATGGCACCCGCACCAGTGTGAGCCCAATCAGACTGCATTGATGGGCAGTGCAGTCTGTATGTCTCTGTGTGGGCAAAGTTATTGCTGGTATATTGTTTTTGTAGCGCTGTATATATATATTGGTATTTTACTAATAGCAATTTTCACTCCCTAGGAAACAATGATGTCAAGAAAGAGAAAAATTGACTCGGAGTGTAGGATATTCAAAGAACAGTGGACTTATGATTACTTTTTCATGCAGTACAAGGAAAGAGCTGTGTGTCTGATATGCCAGAATATAGTGTCTGTGTTCAAAGAATACAATTTATGTCGACACTATGAGACTCAACATAAAGATAAATATGATTGTTTGGTCGGAGAAGTGAAAAAAGATAAAATATTAAAACTGAAAAATACATTAACAAATCAGCAAAATACTTTTGTGAAGCAGAAGCAGCTAAATATTTCATCACTGCGAGCAAGTTTTCAAGTTGCCAAGCTAATAGCGTGCACTGGCAGACCATTCGTGGAGGGAGAATTTGTTAAATAATGCCTTCTTTCTGTTGCCAAAGAGATGTGTCCAGAGAAGGCCGATTTATTTAGTACAGTGAGTCTTTCAGGACCTACAATTACACGGAGGATTGAAGAAATGGGAGACAATTTGCATCCGCATTTGCAAAACTCCACAAAAAAACTTTCCTATTTTTCCTTGGCACTCGACGAAAGCAATGATGTTCGTGATTCTGCACAACTTCTAATTTTTATTCGTGGGACGAATGACTATTTCGAAGTCACAGAAGAGCTTGCTGCACTGCAAAGCATCAAAGGAACAACTACAGGAGAGGATATCTATGAAAAGGTTTGCCAAACTGTGAATGGTTTGGAGCTGAACTGGGCTAAAATAGCCAGTGTGACAACTAATGGTGCTCCTAGCATGGTGGGGTCTAAGAAAGGAGTAATTGCTCGCATTAACCAAGAGATGGACAAACATAACCATTCTCATCCAATAGCCATACACTGCCTCATCCACCAACAAGCGCTGTGTTGTGAATCACTGAAGTGGGACTCTGTTAACTTCATTAGAGCTCATGCACTAAACCACAGACAATTTCAGGAATTTCTGTCTGAGCTAAATGTTGACTATGAAGATGTTCTGTACCACACAGAAGTCCGTTGGCTGAGTCGAGGGAGAGTTTGAAACGTTTATATGACTTACTTCCACAGATTACAGCTTTTCTGCTTTCAAAAAACAAAGAAATACCAGAGCTCAATGATGCAGAATGGAAATGGCACCTTGCCTTTCTGACAGATGTAACAGAGCTACTCAACAGTTTCAATGTGCAACTTCAAGGGAAGGGGAAGCTCATCTATGATATGCAATCACATGTCAAAGCATTTTAAGTAAAATTAGGCCTCCTCGTCAAACAAGTGAAGGAGGAAAACTTCTGCCATTTCCCCACAACTCAAAATCTGTTAGCGGAAAAACCATTGGTTGCATTCCCAAACAAAACATGTGTGAATTCACTGGAAAAATTGCAAAAGGAGTTCCAATTTAGATTTAAAGAGCTTCATCTCCATGAACAGGACATACAGCTTTTCCGTAACCCATTTTCTATTGACATTGAAAATGTGGATACAATTTACCAAATGGAACTGGCTGAACTGCAGAATTGTAACTCTCTGAAAGACGCATTCAAGTCAAGCAGCCTTCATAATTTCTATGCATCTCTCCCCTCTGAGACATATCCTCATCTCAGGAACCATGCACTCAAAATGGCAACCATCTTTGGCAGCACTTATGTCTGTGAACAGACTTTTTCTAGAATGAAACATTTGAAATCTCCAACCAGATCTAGACTAACGGATGCACACTTGCATCACTTGTTACGACTAGCAGTGACAAATATGGAACCGGACATTGACCATCTCATTAGTCAAAAGCAGGCCCATAGTTCCCATTGAAATACTGGCAAGTTTGTTGATTTAACTTTACTTGTGTAATAAAAGACTTGACCACGATCTCTGGCTCAGTGTCCTTTATTCGGTCCGTACTGCGTTCCCACACGGCTGTCTCTCTTATTCTCTCTGTGCTGGTTCCGATGTCACTCCAGTCCACATCAGCAGCCCCGCTGCTGTTCTTGTCGCTCTTGCAGCCCCACAGCAGCTCCGCTGCTGTACTCTCACACAGCTCCCTTGGCTGTTCCTGCTGCAGCTCTGACAGCCCCGTGCTGTCTCGCCTTCTCGTCGCTCCTGCGACTCTTGGCAGCCACCCCGCTGCCCCTCACACACAGCCTTACTGCCTATCTCTATCTGCAGCTTTACACCTCCCAGTAGCTCCCTACTGTTCCCAGGGTTGGCTCCCGCTTCTGACGGTGCCCCCTCGGCTCGTACGCCCGCGTGGCCCCACACCTTTCCATTCACACCCCGACTGCCCTCTCTTTCCGGTTTACCCGCTTAAGGACCCCCTACCTTTCACCCACGTCACCTGGCTCCGCCTCCTCGTGACGTCACATCCGGAAGGTCGCTTTCGCCCGCATTACACCACCCTCCCCCATAGAAAAAACCCAGCCGACCTCGGCTGAACAATACCAAAGCGTAATGCGGTGAACCGACCTTCCCCCTTAAAGGACACTAAGCATGCAATATAACAACAAGATCAACAACACAAGTAACATCGACGAACGTACGAAAGCATGCGATAAATACGACGGCAAGAACAAGAACAATAACAACATACAATCAACGAAACGTAAGCGATTTGGAACGAGTGCGTGTCGCCGGCCCGTCCCGGACGGTCGGCGGCCCACTTGTAGAACGGGGACGCGACGGAACACGAGAAATGACAGGGGGTAATTCCCCTGCTGCGATTGGAAGTCCACCGACGTCTCGTGTCCCTGACGAATCAGTCTTGGTCGTATTCCGCGAATGCGCCTGCAGCGGGGTCGGAAGGGTCGCCGGGCTTGAAGGTCCCGCAGCCCTGGCAGGCGCCCTCCGAACAGGCCCACTCCTGCCCCGCGGTGTCACGGTCGGCCTGTCTGGAACAGGTACGACAGGCGCTCTAGCAAGATCAATGGACGCAGGCGGGGAAGAGTCAGAGTCAGCAGCAACAGACCCCGGCAAGGCAACATTGGGAGATGACGCATCACGTAGGGGAGCAACATATGGTTTCAACCGCGACATATGAACAAACCAACGGCGAGAACCAATCTGAACGCGCGCCGACTGTGGATTGGGAACCTCAATGAGGCGCACAGGACCATGCCAAGGTTTGTGCAATTTAGGAGAGGTCCCCGGCCGCACCTGCGGGCAATGGAGCCAGGCCAGGTCTCCCACCTTCCAGGGGCACTCCCCCTCAGACCGCCGAGCATACCGCTCGTTCCGGGCCTGGGCTTTGGCCGTAGCCACGCGGGCGTTTTCCCGCGCCTCCGTAACCCGGCGAACCGTGTCCTGAATGTATTCAGGGAGTGGTTTACGAGGTCCCTTCACCCCAGTACCCAATTGCACATCCACCGGAGGCACGTTTTCCCGACCATACATAAGGTAAAACGGCGAATACCCTGTAGCCGCATGGGGCGTCATCCTGTACGCCGAAAGCACTCCGGGGATGTGCAGATCCCAATCTGATTGCTGTTCACTCACAGTATGGCAAAGCATGGCAGACAATGTCCTGTTCAGCCGCTCAACCATACCATCCGTCTGCGGATGGTATGGAGATGTCCGTATCTTCTTAGTCCCAAGGCCTGCGCACACTTCAGCCAATAATTTAGAAGAGAAATTTCGGCCCTGGTCCGTGAGGAGTCTCTCAGGCGCCCCCTTGTCCATAATGTACCCAAACAAAAAGGCGTCGGTGATGGTCGCGGCCGACTGATTGGGCAACGGCCAGGCCATCGGCCAACGGGAGAGATACTCAACCCCTACCAGCAAATATTTATTTCCCCTCGCCGATGGTGGGAAGGGTCCCAATATGTCCAGTGCCACCAATTCATTGACTCGAGACACCTGAATCGACTGGAGAGGCGGCACGTAAGGATGTTTAGGCGGCTTACGCCGGGCGCATTCAGGGCACGCGCGCACGTGCCCTCCGACATCTGTCGCCATGCCGTGCCAAAAATAATGACGTTGTAACGTCAACAGAGTCTTCTGCACCCCTAAATGCAATAGTGTGTCACAATGGAGAGTTCTAATCAACTCAAATCGCAAGGACGTTGGTACCACCACACGCCAGCTTTCCTGGAACCCTTCTTGCCACATAAGCAGACCATCTCGGAGAGCGGTTCGCGGCCCCACAGCCGAACTCGGACTCCCATTGTCCCTCATAGACCGCTTCCGCATGGACAACAACGACTCGTCCATCATCTGTTCCCGAATCCAGACAGACTGCGGCAGATTCAAAACCCCGTCAGTCGGTCCCGGTTCCATCGGAGTATCCGACTTCTCGACGGCCAACGTAAGCGGCTGAGGGGGGTTTAGAATCGGCGAACACCTATGCGTCCCCGACGCACATTTACAAGGGGCGCGCCCTGGTAATCTGGAAAGTGCGTCAGCGTTCGCATGGCGCACTCCCTTCCGATGTTGAATTTGGAAGGAAAATTCCTGCAGCGTGTCCAACCATCGTGCCCACTGTCCCGATGGCTGGTCCATTTTGAGTGCATATTGCAAGGCCGCATGATCCGTACGCACAATAAACGAACGACCGTAAAGGTACGGTCGAAATTGGCGTAGGAAAAAAACAACCGCCAAAAGTTCTCTACGAGTGACACAGTAGCGTTTTTCCGCAGGCGACAAGACTCGGCTACCATACGCCACGACGCGCTCTACGCCCCCTTTAGACTGTGATAATACTGCCCCAATACCTGTGTCACTCGCGTCCGTATCAAGAATGAAAGGGCGATCAAAATCGGGATAATCCAATGTCGGGGCCGTAGCCAATAGATCACGCAGACTCCGAAAGGCCGCCTCTTCCGGCTCTCCCCAAACAAATTTCCGTCCTTTACCCGTAAGGAGATGCAAGGGCCTCGCAATCGTCGCAAACCCCGGCACAAATCTTCGGTAATACGAGGCAAATCCCAAAAACCGCCGAACATCCCCCACGGAGGCCGGAGTCGGCCAATCCCGGACGCACGCCGTCTTTTCCGGATCCGTGGACACCCCCTCTGCACTCACAATGTGCCCCAAATGACGGACGGACCGTTGCAGTAGGTGGCATTTCTTTGGTTTGAATTTCAAATTGGCAGAGCGCATCCTCGTGAACACTGTCTCCAGCTGCGTTAAATGTTCCTCGAATGTGCGGCTGAACACAATAATATCGTCCAAATATATAAGACACGTCTCCCACTGCAACCCCGTCAAAACGAGCTCCATCAACCTTTGAAACGTAGCAGGGGCCGCATTCAATCCCATCGGGAGGCAGTTGAATTGAAATAACCCCTGCGGCGTACGGAATGCGGTTTTCTCCCGTGAGGACTCGTCAAGGGGAAGCTGCCAAAATCCCGAAGAGAGGTCCAGTGTGGAAAAGAACTTAGCCCCCGACAATGCGTCAAGGGAGTCGTCCATACGCGGCAGGGGGTACGCATCTGCCACCGATATCTTATTCAATTTCCGGAAATCGACACAAAATCGCAAGTTGCCATCCTTTTTCTTAACCAAGACCACAGGAGCGCCCCATGGGCTGTTAGATGGCGATATAATGTCCGCAGCCAACATGTCTTCCACCGCCCCCCGAACGTGTTCTCGCTCCGCTGGACTCATCCGATGCGAAATTAACCGAATAGGGGCAGCGTCGCCCGTCTCAATGTGATGGGAAAGCAACGATGTGCGTCCCAAATCCAAATCGTCGGAGCTGAACACATCCGAATACGTCAGCAACAATTTATGCAGCGCATCACGTTGCCCCACGGACAGGGAAGAATTTTCGTCACATAAGGTAGCGATCCAACGATTATCCGAACCCCTTGGCTCGGAAACACCAGCGACCACTCCCCGGCGATGCGGACAATCGTGCGTCGCAAACGCCGTAGTGGCATGTGCCACAACCGTACCGGCCGGAACACGGATGTTTTCCACCCCCGCATTAAGCACCTGTAAAACCGGTAATTGATCCGGCCGGACGATGGTCTGTGCCCCAACTAACGCCAATCCCGTTGTTATCGTGGCGGATGGTGACAACAAGACCCCTAATGCTCCTAGCCGATTGGGCAGGGGCTTCCGATACCGCAAGGGTATAAGCATCTGTGAACCAGGTGGGATGTCCACAGATGCGACGGACAGCGCCTGCACCTGTACGGCCGAAGCAGGTCGCCCCCAGGGCGACGGCAGAAACGAGATTCGACGGCCCCCCGGCAATTCAATACAATTCTCATTGATTTTAATCAAAATGGGCATCTTAGCCAAAAAATCCGTGCCTAGTAAGCAAGGAACCGCCAAAGATCTCGATATTAACACAACGCCCGAAGCCGACACATCCCCTATAGATATCTTAGCATCCACCTGGCCCACGATACCCATACTACCCCCGTTCGCAGCGACGCAAGACCCATAAACCGGACGCACAGCCCCCGGCGGAATGCCCAACAGATGGAAAATGACATCCGATATAATAGTCGCAGACGCTCCCGAGTCGACCAAAATGCGCACGTCCACACCTTGTATAGACCCCGGTACAGTGGACGAACCCGTAGAGGCCGCGACAACTCTCCGTGCCAATTTGCGCCACTGCGTAACTGAATGACAAGGCCCCGTCGATGGCCTTTCTTTAACAACAACAATAGGATCGCGCAACAAAGGTGGTGGGTGAGGTGTAAAGCCTTGCCGAGTGTCTGGTGCGTGCCGACATGCCTGTTTCGGAGGTTCCTTGGTCGGCTTGTCCGGTGTTGTGGGCTCCTGCTGCGGCGGACCCGGGAAGCGGGCCCAGCAATCTTTGGCGTAATGGCCCCTACGGCCGCAGCGGAAGCAATCGGCCTCGTTGCGCCGAAGCGCAGGTCTTGCATCCCGGCGGCCCCGTCCCGATGGCGTAGCGCGCGGCCCCGGCCTTCCGCGTCCCGACCATGGAGAGGAGGCGGCCGTCAGCTCCTGTGGACCCCGCTCATCCGGCACATAGAGCGCCCTTGTGGGGTCCCACCCCATCGCGCCTCCTTCCTTGACGGGCCCACCCGTCCATGCCGCCACTTGCTTCCAGCGACGGAGATTAAACTGCGCATCCAGACACTTTGCTGCCGCCCGGGACGTGAGCTTCTCATGCCCACACACAGGCATGGGGATCCCCAGATCCCGAGACAGCTCCAGCATTTTTCCCAATATGAGAGGCTCGAGCAGATCCTGTGGCGTGTCAGGATATGCTGCCATGGCCAGCTCCAACACCGCACCCCTGAACGCCACGGGCAATTCTTCGGGTGCTCGTTGTCGTTGAGCGAATCGCCGATGCGCGTCGTCAGGTGGCTCATAGGCGTCGGCCATTTCCTCAAAAACTCCACATAAAGTCTTCTTCTTATCGGCCGTTATGGAACGGAAAAATCGAACAGATTCGTCGTCCAGTAGAGTCGGCAACACTTCCAAGGCCTCCGCATCGGTCCATCTTGCTGAACGAACCGCCGCCAAAAATCGGCAGGCGAAAGCGCTCCAATCGCCCCCGATAGAGAATTCCTTAACTGTAGTAAGGTGGCGACTCCGACTCCTCTTTACGCCGTCTTCCAATGATGGTTGTTCTGGAGGCAAATTCAAAATGGCGTTGGCCCGCGGCGTGGCCAAGATGGCGGTTTGGCGCCGCGGAGCGCGCAAGATGGCGTCTTCTTGCCGCGTGGCCAATGGCGGCGGCAGGGCAGGCAACGTGGCGGCCCGTGGAGCACCTTCTCGTTCCATCGTCGTCCTTGGCGTAACGAGGTGACATAGATGCGCCAGGACGTCCTTGAGTGTCTCCAGTTGTTCTGCCACCTGTTGCCATCTTTGCTCAGCGTCCGATGTTGTTGACGGACCCGCCATCGCGCCGACATCTTCCACGCCCGTCCCCGTGCTCGCCTCAGCAGGGCTCTCCTCCACCACCCCAGCAGAATCCGTGGTCGGAGGGAATTCGTCGTCGTCGGACGAAGAAGCCGATGCTGGCGCCGGGGGAATTTTCTTCCTTACTTGCTTAGACATGCCGTTTCACTTCTGACCCCAGTGTAATAAAAGACTTGACCACGATCTCTGGCTCAGTGTCCTTTATTCGGTCCGTACTGCGTTCCCACACGGCTGTCTCTCTTATTCTCTCTGTGCTGGTTCCGATGTCACTCCAGTCCACATCAGCAGCCCCGCTGCTGTTCTTGTCGCTCTTGCAGCCCCACAGCAGCTCCGCTGCTGTACTCTCACACAGCTCCCTTGGCTGTTCCTGCTGCAGCTCTGACAGCCCCGTGCTGTCTCGCCTTCTCGTCGCTCCTGCGACTCTTGGCAGCCACCCCGCTGCCCCTCACACACAGCCTTACTGCCTATCTCTATCTGCAGCTTTACACCTCCCAGTAGCTCCCTACTGTTCCCAGGGTTGGCTCCCGCTTCTGACGGTGCCCCCTCGGCTCGTACGCCCGCGTGGCCCCACACCTTTCCATTCACACCCCGACTGCCCTCTCTTTCCGGTTTACCCGCTTAAGGACCCCCTACCTTTCACCCACGTCACCTGGCTCCGCCTCCTCGTGACGTCACATCCGGAAGGTCGCTTTCGCCCGCATTACACTTGTTCTTCATTTTAAATATTGTATTTGTTCCCGTTTTGTTTCTTCACTTCAAAATAAGATATATGCAGTGTGCATAGGAATTTGTTCATAGTTTTTTTAACTATAGTCCGCCCTCCAACGGTCTGAGGGACAGTGAACTGGCCCCCTGTTTAAAAAGTTTGAGGACCCCTGGTCTAAGGTATAGGGTGGTGTATAGTAATGCAGTATATAATTTAAAGTTGGGTTTGTATATGGCAGTATATAGTACGGGGTAGATCCGTGTGATGTAAGGAAAAAGTTTAGCTGGAGGCATATTATATTTTTTGCGACATAGAATTGTAATGTATGACTTACTGTTAGTAGCTCAGCTTATTGGAGAGTATATTTAGTATATTGATGATATTGATGTAGTTTATATTTTAGTTTTTTTACGTGGTGGTTGGCTGCTGCAGCTCCTTACTATTAAAATTCCTTCCCTTTATTACTGCTAACCCTACCTCCTCCCTTTGTTGCTGCTAATCCTACATAATGCGCGGGCATAATATGACTTTGAGACCCCCCCACCTCCTACGCATTCCACAAGTAGTGACTAATCCCATATCTGCATTTTCCATAAATAGGCTAAATTCCTCTGTTGATATGCAAATTCCTTTGTCAAGGCGCCCTTCCTCCCCTAACCCAGCTTAAATATACCCTGCCAAGCTTGGTGGTGTTCATTCAGACGCTGTCTTTCCGACAGACCTGTTCTTCACCTGAGGATGGCTGCTTGCATTGTGGCCGAAACGTCGTGAGAATTGTATTTTTTTTTTATTAGTTTTTTATTTCCCTTCTACGTGACTTTACCGAAAGAACCAAGAAGATGAATCTCTGCAGTTTCGCAAGCTTTAAATCGAAAATTTACCGAAATATATTCATTAGCTGCACGAATAAAAGGAGAGGAAAAGACGAGGAGAGGTGGATGTAAAAGTAAGAGGGGTGGAGGGAGTCACAGGGTGGCGTCAGGAGAGGGGGGGGGGCAGTGAGAGTTGTTTTCACGAGCATCCCGCGGTGTGATGAGTGCTGCAAGGGCAGGGAATCAACAGTAATGAAAGGAAAGGGTGAGAGGGAGCAGAGAGGAAAGGAGTGAGAAAGATGAGTGATTGTGACTTTACCGAAAGAACCAAGAAGATATATTTCCGTAGTTTATATATTTATATAAGTTATTTATTTATTTACAATGCCACGCCACACTATTCCGGAGGTTCCTCTCCGCAATCCCCCCAACACGGACTGTTCTGCTTCCTGCCACCTGAGATAAAGTGTATGACGTGATAGCCGCCACTGGACAGTGTGTGGGGAAGCTGAACGTCATTGCCGTGGCTCGCATGAACCGAGGCTATGTGATCCTCCTCACCAACGCAGAGATGGTGGCGTGTGTCATCGCCATGGGGCTCACCTTTAAGGGGGAGATTTTTGTGCAATGCACACCTCTCTCCACCCTCGCGCAAAAAGAGCTCATCTCCAACACCCTACCTTTCCTCAAAATTGCCGACCTACAATGAGATCTTGAGCAGTTCGACAAAGTTGTGTCCCGCATCATAATGCTGCACTCGCGCAAACGGGACCCGGAACTGGTGCACGTTTACACGAGTAGATCCGTGCTATACTCGACTAGATCCGTGCTCTACACGAGCAGATCAGTGCTGCTATGTGTGCGGTGGCTTCGGCCATGCCCATGCGACTACTGCAACTGTTGACGGAGAGCCTGCAGAAGAGTGAACTCCCGTAGAGCTGCAGGAGAGCAGTGGTCTCCCTGCTACCCAAGATGGGGGACCTGCGCCTCATCGAAAATTAGCGACCCGTGTCCCTTTTGTGCGCCGACTACAACATCTTTTCCAAGGTGCTGTCAAACCATCTCAAACAGTGCTGGGCCAGCTGATCCTGCCAGAACAGTCGTATTGCATCCCCGGCCGGTGCATATATGACAACATCGGTACGGTCAGAGACATAATCTCCCTTGCAGAAGCACACAACATGGACTTGGGCCTCCTCTTCTTGGATCAGGAGAAGGCCTTTGACAGGGTGAGCCACGAGTACCTGCACAAACTCCTAACGTCGCTCGTCTACGGCCAAGCCTTCATCTCTTACGTTAGGCTCCTGTAGTTGGGCACATCCAGCCTCTTCAAGATAAACCAGTGGATCGGTGCCCCTTTCTCTGTGATGAGGTGGTCAGACAGGTAAACCCCCTATCGCGACTGCTGTACACCTTGTCCATTGAGCCACTGCTATGCCACCTCAGACGAAATCTGTCTGGCCTCAAGGTCCCGGGTCCTGAGAACGCGGTTGTCAAGCTCTCGACATATGCGTCATGCTCAACGATACGCATGACCTCTCCGCACTCTGCCAGGCGGTTGCAGTGTACGAGAGGGCCTCCTCCGCAAAGATCAACTGGGTTATGTGCGAGGCCCTTTGTTTGGGGTCACGAGGCGGCGTTTGCTCTGTGCTCCTCCCAGGAGGAGTCAGTTGGCAGGCTGACAGAATTCAAGTACCTGGGTGTTTACCTGGGGAAACCACATGTCACTATGAACAACTGAACCGAGCTGGCCAACAAAATTGAGGCTATGGGCATGCCTCGCTCCGCATATGTCTTTCAGGGGCCGAGTGCTCATTGCTAACACCCTGGCAGCATCTGTGCTGTGGCACAAGACCAAGGCCCTCCAGCCTCACTCGCGCACTTCGTCTGGCATGGGAAGCACTGGCTCAGGCCGGGCGTTCTCTGCCTGCCGGAGGGCGAGGGTGGCCAGGGTCTGGTGGATGTCGCCGCCAGGGTCATGAGCTTCAGGCTCATGGCCATTAGGTGGCTGCTGTACGACCGGGAAGAGTTACCCTGGAAGTCGCCGGCCCTCGCCCTGCTGAGGAATGCAGGGGAGTCCCTGGCGTATGGAAAGGAGCTCTTCCTGATGGACCTGAGCCTGGTCGACTACACAAGGCTGCCAGGTTATCACCAGAGCCTCTTGGACGCGTGGCAGAGCTTCAAGTGGAGCAGAATGTGCGCGCCCTACGACCTCACGCAGTTCCTGAACGAGCCCTTGTTTTGCAACAGCCTCTTCCAGGGGATCAGAGGAGAGAGAACCCTGGTTCTGCACCTCACATCAACAGGGCTGCAGACAGTCTTCCACCTCGTGCAGGCCCACCAGCGCAAGTAGAAGACCGCAGCTGAGTTCGCCAGCACCGCGGGACTCCGCTCCATGCTCGCCAGGGAGAAGCTGCTGCGGGACGTGCTCTGCGCCATGAAGGAGCTGCGCCTGAAGCTGTAGGCTCCGGGGGACCGTGGCGGCCCTCCCCCCACCTCCTCCTTCCCGGAGTTGTGCTTCTCCTGCGCGCAGCCCCCTGGCCACAGCGACTCCGGCAAGCTACCGAAGCTCCGAGGCTGCAGGAACGTGCCCCTAAAGAGCACCCCTTACAAAGCGCTCTGCACGTGCTGTGTCAAGGCACTGCATTCCCGGGACCTGGCCGACCTGCCGGACACAAAATGGAGAGACCATTTCTCCACCCTCATTGCGGCCACCCCCCAGTGGAAACAAATGTATAAGTCTCCCGTAGCCAAACGCTGCAGTGACCTCCAGTGGAGATTGGCACACTCGCCGGGGGCAACAGACTTGTGCATTTCCTGTGATGCCAGAGAGGATTTGCCCCACCAGTACTTACGCTGCCAGCGCCTCAAACCAATGTTCTGCCTTTTGGGGGACATCTTCAGGAAACTGGGGAGGCCCTTCTACAACAGCAGCTTCGCATATGGGGTGCCTTACCTGGCTAACAAGCGCCATGACCTCGCCAACTTCGCCTGTGCTCAAGCGAAGATGGCGGTTTACAGAACGAGGAAAAAGATGCTGGAAGGTGACACTGATGGCTGATATGTGCTTCCAGTGTTCAGGGGCCTGCTCAAGGCTTAGCTCCGGCTGGAGCACGCATACCACACACATGCCGGTGATGTGCACGTCTTCTTCAAACGCTGGGGAGCCGGAAAAGCCCTCTGTACCTGCGAGGACGGAACCCTCATGTTCACCTTCTGAAATGCTCGCTCGTCACCATGGCGCCTGCGATGACCACCACCACGTGACTTTTATTTGTGTTGTGCTCGGTGCATTTAGCGCCACAGCGCGTGGATTTATAGTGTTTGTTATTTGTTTGCTGGTGACTGTGTTTCGTATCGGAATCGCCTCCAGTGCTATTGCTGCTGGCTGAAATAAAAGTTGTTTAAAAGTCAGAAAGTCTCCATCTCTCTCCCCCTCTCTCTCTCTCTCCATCTCTATAACTCTTTACATTTCTTTCCTTCTCTCTCTCTCGCCCTCTCCATCTCCCTCTCCATCTGTCTCTCGCCCTCTCCATCTTCCTCTCTCTCTCCCCGAGTATTGGTCATCAGCATGGTCGCGGCGACCTTCAGCTTGACGCTCGCCTCGCGCCGCTGCTACTTGGCCCGTACGCCCCTCAGAGGGTTGGGAGGGGGGCGCGAGTTGCCGCACCCATGGAGACGGCGGCCGCAGCCACCAAAATCCTCCCCCAGCCCCACCCCCACCACCCCCGGCACACAATTCCCCAGTGTGGCCTCGCAGACGCCGTCACCCGCGAAGGGAGCAGCGTAGCGGGCCAGCATCTCACTGCCCAGCTCAGCCCAGCCGGGCACACGGCGCCACTCAATTCTCATGACCTTGAACCATGAATTCCACATTCCCATGCCAGGGCCAGTATATCCTCGCTGTTGAGTGTAATGCGTAGTAGTGGGCTTTCGCGACCAAGACTATCTGTAATGGAGGTGTGTGGGTTAGATTGCGTAAATGTGAATGTGTCGTTAAACCTGCCACCACCCGAAGACCGAAACAGGCCAAAACAGGAAGTTTTTTCCACAACTCTGAATGTCACCTGATGATGCTGGTTGGAATTACTGGCGAAACGTCGTACTCGAATTGTAAATGTGTGGCTTTACTCTCCAACACACAACTGCTTAGTCCTCTACTATTGTAGTGACATCGCTGGATATCACCATGCTGTGGGTGCAGTACCGGCCCTAGAAGGGCACGGTCTGTGTGTCGTGACATCACTGGGTGGCACCATGCTGTAAGTGCAGTGCCGGCCCTAGCGGGCACGGTGTGTGTGTCGACCTGAGGGGAAAGTCAGGTAAGGCCATGACAGTCTGATCTGGGAAGACTCGTGACCGGTTATAATGACAGGGGGGCCCCCAAGAGGGGGCTGTGAGAGTCACGTGATATGAACCGAGATTCTTCATGAAGGTTCTGGTAAGGGGGCATGGCCAGGGGCGGAGCTGGCCACGCCGGAGAGAAAATAAGCCGAGTCTCGAGAGGGATTGTGGTTGTCCGTCCCGGGGAAGAAAACCCTTCGTCTATAATCTGCATTCTGTGAGTCTTCCAACACGTGGACCCGGGCAGTATGTTGTTGGCCGCGGTTCATAGTTAATAGTTACCTCGTAACCTGTGTAGTTAGCCAGGGTGGTCACCACCCTAGGTTGTTGTCTTGTTAAGGGGTGAAGTTACCCCGTTGTGTTGGAATAAATAAAATGCGCTGCCGCGACTCTAAGTGTGCAACTCAATTGAACCCACTATACTAGTGTAATAACAGCCATAGAGGGTTCACGTGGGGATTGGCTTGCAGGTCCTGCTTGTAGCCAATAAGGGTTGAGATAGGGAGCATGGCCCAGGCGTGATCACGGCATGTCATCAGGAGTGATTGGCCTAGCCATTCGGGGCCCCAGCTATTGGGGAGCCGGATGAGAGGCGTGGTCCCAGGATTGACAGGGAACCATCGAGAATGGTCAAGGCTGTCCATGAACGATTGGCTGGGGGGACCACGTGACGAAGGGATTAAGAGAGAGTGAGAGAGAACGATCGAGAGCAGACTGGAAACCGACAAGAGCAGGGTCACGCGCGGACGGGGGCTCTGGGTGCCACGTGCGCGGTGGGGACTTAGTGCAAAGTCTGTCCTCTCTTCGTTGTCTGCCAGCAATGGAGAGTGAGTGAGAAAAGTGTATTGTGGAGTGGAAATAAAAAGGACTGATTCCGAAGCCGTCTCAAGAAGGATTATTACACTGGTGTCAGAAGTGATTCTGCGACTGTTTGGACGATCGTCAAGATGTCTAAGCACCCCAGAAAAAAGAACCTGCCCGTGCCTCTATCGGAGGAAGAGGTCGAGACGGATGAAGATGAGCTGTTGGGAGCTACAGCCCTTATGCCGCCTGCTGATGACACTCGCCTCGGCGCCTCTCAACGTCGGCCGGGGGAGGATGCGACCACCGCAGGACCAAAAGACGAATGGCGACTGATGGCGGAGCAGATTGAGTCATTGCGCGCCATTCTGCTAAGCCTGGTGACCGCGGTGGCGTCCTCACCAGCCGTGGGTCGCCAGATCGCCGATCAGCTGGACGCCGCGGGAAGGGGTCCTGCTAAGGAATCGGGGCCCGCCATTGCTCCTGCCACGCGGGAGGACGCCGGGGTCGTAGGATGGCGTTCCTGCCTTCCCTGCTGGCCAATGCGCCTACAGGTAACGCAGTTACTGCTGTTGTTGCGGCTACGGTGGAGGTTCCATCGGGAGCGCAAATGCTTATCCCGCTGCGTTACCGAAAACCACTTCAAATGGGAAGGGATGCGAAGGGCGTGCTATTATCCCCATCGAATTTGGTATCGAAATCTTTTTCTTTGGCGGCGGCACAAACGATCGTGCGCCCAGGTCAGGCACCTTTCATACAGGTCTTGAATGGGGGACCTGACCGCGTTGTTGTTCCGGAGGGATCGGTGCTGGCTCACGCCACTACCGATTTCGCCTCTTGTGACAAAACGCCGCGCGCTCGGATGCCCGCGGGTGGGCCTCCGCACGATCGTTCACAAGAACGCTGGATCGCAGATTTATGCGGAGAGAATTTTTCCTTGTCAAATGAACATAGGAACGCCTTGCGTTCGCTATTGCTACAGTACGCTGATGTTTTCAGCAGAAATGATTTGGACCTCGGCCGCACGTCGCTTTTGTCGCACCATATTGAAACCGGTGCGGTGCCTCCCGTCTGTATGCACCCTCACCGCATGAGCCCGGCAGAAAGGGAACACGTGCGTGGGGCAGTAGATGAATTGCTGGCGGCGGATATTATTTCGCCGTCCAACAGCCCTTGGGGCGCGCCCGTCGTTCTGGTTAAGAAGAAAGATGGTGGTACGAGGTTTTGCGTTGATTTCCGCCGGTTGAACAAAATTTCGGTAGCGGACGCGTACCCCTTACCGAGGATGGATGACTCATTGGATGCTTTATCGGGTGCTAAATTCTTTTCCACCCTTGACCTGTCCTCGGGCTTCTGGCAGCTTCCCCTCGATGACGAGTCTAAAGCCAAAACGGCATTCCGCACGCCGCAAGGCCTCTTTGAATTTAATCGGTTGCCTATGGGCCTGAACGCGGCTCCGGCCACGTTTCAGCGGCTCATGGAATTGGTGTTGGCGGGACTGCAGTGGGAACCGTGCCTCATATATCTAGACGATACAATTGTCTTTAGCCGCACGTTCGAGGAACATCTCCAACGCCTTGAGACAGTTTTTCTAAGAATGCGTGCGGCTGACCTTAAGTTTAAACCGAGGAAATGCCACCTTCTGCAACACTCCGTCCGTTACCTGGGTCATATTGTCAGTTCGGACGGTGTATCCACTGACCCTCTGAAAACAAAGTGTGTACGTGAGTGGCCCACGCCCACCTCGGTGGGTGATGTTCGGCGGTTTATTGGATTCGCTTCCTATTATTGCCGCTTCGTTAAGAACTTCGCGACGTTGGCTAAACCATTACACGTTCTAACTGGCAAGAATCAAAGGTTTAAATGGGGTGCGGAGGAAGAAAGTTCCTTTATGGCACTTCGGGACCACCTCGCCATGGCGCCTATGTTAGATTACCCAGATTTTTCGCAGCTGTTCATCTTTGATACGGATGCTAGTGATATCGGCATTGGGGCCGTCTTGTCGCAACGCAAGGACGGGGTTGAGAGAGTGGTTGCGTACGGCAGGAGGGTTCTATCCCCTGCGGAAACGCACTATTGCGTGACAAGGCGGGAACTTTTAGCAATTGTCCATTTTGTTCGATTGTACCGGCCTTACCTGTATGGACGCAAATTCCTGGTCCGCACTGATCATGCGGCTTTGCAATATTCCCTCAAATTGTATCAGCCGTCAGGCCAATTGGCCCGGTGGTTGGAATCGTTACAGGAATTTTCCTTCGATATAACATACTGAAAGGGGGCCTGTCACGCGAACGCAGATGCGCTCTCTAGGCTGCCGCCCGTTCCTCCGTGCACTTGCCTGACGGGCACGCACCGCTGTGCGGCACCGCCCACGTCGCCCTGCCCGGTTATGGGGGCGATAGCGAATGAGGACGACGCAGGGGCGAAAGCGAAGGAGGAGGACCAGCAGGTGTCGGTGGACACTGATGATACCTTACGGCTGCCGCACGCGGTCTGGTTGCGCGAGCAGGAGGCCGATGCCTCGCTGTCTCCGCTACGGAAATTGGTAGGGAAACAGAAATCTCAATTGGCGGGCTGGAAGTGGCAGATGTTCCGGGGTAAGTCGGGATTGTTAATGTGTACCGATGGGTTGTCTGACCGACCACGCTTGGTAGTGCCTACTTCGCTTCGCTATGACCTGCTCCGTGCTCTGCACGCTGATAAGTTGATGCACCTCGGTGTCCAAAAGACTGTGGCCGCGATGCAAAAGGATTTTTTCTGGGCCGGTATGACGGCAGACATCAATGACTTTGTCCGCTCGTGCCATGATTGTGCGAAGAGGAAGCCGCCTCGGAACCACTATGTACCACCGTTGCGTTCCTTTGAGGTGTCCCGTATCAACGAATTAGTTGCTCTCGACATTCTGGGGCCATTTCCCCCGTCGGCTAGGGGCAATAAATACCTTCTGGTCGGGGTGTAATATTTTTCTCGATGGCCGGTGGCCTGGCCTCTGCCCGATCAAACGGCAGCGTCCATCACCGACGCTTTCTTGAACGGGTATGTCATGGACAAGGGGGCACCTGAGAGGTTGCTCACAGATCAAGGGCGGAATTTCTCCTCCAAATTGCTTAGGGAAGTTTGTGACGCGCTAGGTACTAAGAAAGTTCGCACCTCCCCATACCATCCACAAACAGATGGTATGGTGGAACGATTCAACCGTACCCTCTCGGCTATGCTTTGTCACGCGGTCAGTGAAAAGCAAACCGATTGGGACCTGCACATACCAGGCGTCTTAGCGGCATACCGCATGGTTCCGCACACGTCCACGGGATACTCACCTTTTTTTTTTATGTATGGCCGTGAAAATGTTCTACCCATCGATGTGCAACTGGGCACGCCGAGTAAGCGACCGTCCCGCTCCTTGCCTGACCACGTGCGTGACTCGCTTGAACGAGTAACGGAGGCGCGAGAGGCTGCCCGGTGTGCGACGGCCCGTGCTCAGGCAAGGAACGAATGGTATGCGCGTCGATCGCATACTCGCATCCCTTGGTCAGTGGGAGACCTGGCGTGGCTCCACTGCCCCCAGGTACCGGTGGGCACATCCCCTAAACTGCACAGGCCATGGCGGGGGCCCGTGATGCTGATAGATGTTCGGAACGCACAGAGTATCCGCGTTCAGTACGGAAACCGTCGGTGGTATGTTCATTCCTCGCGACTTAAAACCTATGTTGATGTGCGTGTCGGTCCTTCATCCCCACTAGCTGACCTGCCGGGGTCTGCCGGGCCGATTACGCCGATTGCCACACCCGTTGATCCCAAGGGGGACTGTGTTGTGCCTCCTGCAGATGAACAGGTTCTGAGGGCTGAGGAAGCCCCCGCTGCCCCCCCTCCAACGGGGCCCGCCCTGGACGTGACCAAGCACCAACAACCTACTTCTTCTTCGAGCCTGCCACCTCCTGTCCATCCGGAAGCAAAGCGACCTTGCGCTGGGAGTGGAGAGGGTCCCGCGTCGTGTACGTGGTCGAAATCTCTTCCGTTTCGTTAACGTTTGATCGTTTCGCTAATTTCCCTGTCGTTACTGCGCTGCAGGGGCGCCCTAATGTATGTCGTGATTTTTTTTTTATGGGTGACTGTTTTAAATGTTGTTAGGCGCGGGAACGCCGGTTCACCCTCGAATTGTTAAACGCACCTTGGTGCCCTATTAAGATGTTGCGGAATTGGTTTTTCACCCTTTTCCCAGCCGAGACGACTAGATTTTTTTCACCGGGGGGGGGGGGGGGGGGGTGATCTAATAACAGCCATAGAGGGTTCACGTGGGGATTGGCTTGCCGGTCCTGCTTGTAGCCAATAAGGGTTGAGATAGGGAGCATGGCCCAGGCGTGATCACGGCATGTCATCAGGAGTGATTGGCCTAGCCATTCGGGGCCCCAGCTAATTGGGAGCCGGATGAGAGGCGTGGTCCCGGGATTGACAGGGAACCATCGAGAATGGTCAAGGCTGTCCATGAACGATTGGCTGGGGGGACCACGTGACGAAGGGATTAAGAGAGAGTGAGAGAGAACGTTCGAGAGCAGACTGGAAACCGACAAGAGCAGGGTCACGCGCGGACGGGGGCTCTGGGTGCCACGTGCACGGTGGGGACTTAGTGCAAAGTCTGTCCTCTCTTCGTTGTCTGCCAGCAACGGAGAGTGAGTGAGTAAAGTGTATTGTGGAGTGGAAATAAAAAGGACTGATTCCGAAGCCGTCTCAAGAAGGATTATTAAACTAGTAACGAATTGGCACGTTTTGTTTACGTGACAAGCCTTACTAATTGGCCGTGTCGGGTGGTGGGCGGCTTAACGACACATTCATATTTACGCGATCTAACCCAATAAAGCTCTATTATTGAATCGCTGTTCACGTCTCACAACGTGCCACGCTTTGTTTATTATATAATATTATCCTATTCTATCATATTATTATATTACAAAGTGACTCCACCTCCAGTTCACAACATTTATTATCTTATTCAATTTACCGTTGTTTTTTTCTTCGACTCTTGGCGATTTTAATCGTGAGAAACGCATCTCAATCTTTCAGTTGACCGGGCTTGACGAAACACGTTCGGCAACTGAGATATGTTTCATCCACATAGGGGCTCATCAGTGAGCCTTGCCTAGCTGCAGACTAACGTCTGGCTTTCGAGTGGATGATGATGGTGGCTTTCGAGTGGAAAGCAAATGAGTGGCCTTCGTCATTTCTCTCGAGTGCACTTGGTCTTTCATCATCATCACCACTACAATCATCACCATCATCATCACCATTATCATCACCATAATCATCACCATCATCACCACCATTATCATCACCATAATCATCACCATCATTACCACCATTATCATCACCATTATCATCACCACCATTATCATCATCATCACCACCATTATTATCACCATAATCATCACCATCATCATGATTACCACCATCATCATCACCACCATCATCACCACTATTATCATCACCACCACCATTATCATTACCACCATCATCACCACCATCCCCAACATCTCCATAACCATCATCATTATCAGCGATGTTTTTGTCTCGCCCTTCAAAACACTAAGAGCTCAAAGCTCACGTCCCGTCATTGTCACGCGTGAATCAAATTTCCATCATCTCCATCATCATTATCAGCGATGTTTTTGTCTCCCCCTTCAAAACACTAAGAGCTCAAAGCTCGCGTCCCGTCATTGTCACGCGTGAATCAAATTTCTCTCTCTAATTTGAGCCATGTGGATGGCACACGGAGCCCGGTGTGGAGAACCTGGCTTTTCCCCACATTTTCTTGCAATATTCACATTCAATAATATATTATTAGGTAACACACACACGAGGCAATCCAAATACATGTTGAACAAACTATAGGGCACCACGGTGGCGAGATGTTAACTACCTCGCCTGGTATACAGGAGGTCGTGGGTTCGATCCAGACCCTGACGCCTGAAATATATTTGGAGTTTGCGTCTCTCTCCCCGTGGATATGTTAAAGACCTCGCCTGGTATACAGGAGGTCGTAGGTTCGATCCCGACCCTGACGCCTAATGTCGATTTTGAGTTTGCGTGCCTATCTCTCCCCGTGGTCGCGTGGATATTTCTTCGGGTCCTCCGCTTTTTCCCTCCACATTTTTAAACGTGCCTTGATTGTATTTGGCTGCTGCAAAACTTCAATACTATAAGCCACTTCGCTGAGCTGGCATTTGTGATAGCCAGATCGTTTCTGAAAAACAGCTATACAGCTCAGTGGGCCTTACCTGGTAAAATAAAAAAAGAGTTTAGTTTATATTTCAAATACCGAGTTACTCCATCGCCAGCACCGTTTGGTCCGCATTCCACGCGCGCGGCCCACGTGACCGCTCTGGGTCCCTGGGACGCGGCACGGAGCGCGGATTCGGGCCCGCGGGTCTGAGGGCCCACCCAGAATGCCCTCCCAACTCTGCCAGCGTGAACAGCGTGTGGATGTTTTTTTTTTTAAAACAAACTCCGCTATTGGCAGGGTATTTTTGAGGCCACGGATTGTTACGCTTGGTTCCTTGTCAGAGTGGAAATCCTCAGTTGTAAATACGGAGGTCTCAGTTTGTATGTGTGTGCGTGCTTGCGTGCGTTTGTGACACGTGTCTTAGTGTGCCACGCATGCGAGTGTGGCACGCGTATGAGTTTAACACGTGTGCGAGTGTGGCACGTGTGCGAGTGTGGCACGTGTGCGAGTGTGTGTGTGGTGGCGCAGTGGTTAGCGTGCCGCACTATGAACTCGGAGACCCGAGGTCGATTCCAGCTCATGGCCAACGTCAGTCGCGAATATCTGAACTGGTCAGTCCTGGGCCTCCCTTAGGTTGACCCCGACTTAGGCAAGTGTCTGGTGCGGTGTTTAAAAGTCAGCAATGGGGAGAAAGTTTCAGTTTCATTTATTTGGTATAGCCCTGTGAGCCATTCGGCTCTTGAATCGGGTGCAACTGCAACAAACAAGAAACAAATACATGAACAAGAAAACATCTTAAAGTGACTATGTGCAAACAGAAAAATCCAGGACAAAATTGCAAAGTCTTCCAAAAAAAAGTACCGTACACCAACGCAGATTACCTGCTGGATCTCCTCTCTGTTTCAAAGAACAAATTTGACCTAAGGTCTTCGCTCATTTACCAGCTTCACATTCCCCATTGCCGTACAAATACTGGAGGAAGGGCCTTTGCTATTGATGCCCCCAGGGTCTGGAATGCTATTGCCAATAAACTGCAACTTGAATTCACTACCTATGAGATCTTCACTCAAAACTGCTCTAGAGGAGTTGTACACCCCTAGCTGCCACTGCAATTTATTGGCCTAAAATACAATGTTTCGCTCCGGATGATCGATGCAAAGTATGCAAAGTATGCAAAGTATGATCTGTGTTTTGATTTAGTGTGCTGATCTTAAAGGTGCATTGAAAAATGTTGATACTCCGACTGATGCTCCTACTGTTGTGGAGTGACTCATGCAGCCAGCTATGGCTGCAGAGTTTGGTAGTACATGTTGTTTACGTCGTTTATTGTGAAAATTCGGTCACAGTTCCTATGATCACTGTTTCATTGCTTTTATGGCTTTATTTTGGTGATTTTCGAAACGTTTTTTGGTTTGGCCATGTTTGTTGTAGTACAGAGTTAGACTGATGGCCTTAATCTAAGTTGTCTTGTGGTTGTTGTTGTTTAACTTGCATCCCACTGGGATATTTGCACAGGGTTGGTGTATGGTGATTTTTCTGCAATATTTTGCTGTCTGTTTGCACATAGTCACTTTAAGATGTTTTCTTGTTCATGTTTTTTTATTTGTTGCGGTTGCACCCGATTCAAGAGCCGAATGGCTCACAGGGCTATACCTAATAAATTAACTTTTAACTTTTAACTGTTCAAAAATCCCAGTGGGATGCTAGTCAAACAACAACAACCACAAGACAATTTAGATTAAAGCCATAATTTTAACTCCGTACTACAACAAACAAACATGGCCATACCAAAAGACAATGGGGAGGCGGCCAGGGGTGGTTGTGACCACTCCGCCAGGTCATGTGCTGTGTTGGCCTTAATAGGTGCTCGCTAACAGCATCTATCGCAACAGCATGTACGGATATAGAGGGATCTTTGTCGACCTATGCAAGATGTTACGAGGCAGTCTGGCAGAAGCTCTCAACAATGGCTAAAACGCAGCAAGTTGGCAAAGTAGGGAGCACAAGTGGTGCAGATATCTGCCAGTCAGTGAGTAACCTGGATCTGTCCCGTGACCGCCTGCAAGTAAGCTTTCTCCATGTCACTTGGCGTCAGTATGCACGTAGCCTGGCACAATCGCCATGGGGTACGTTACCGCCATTTTGTAGCAAATAAGGGGCCGTCCGTAAATGACGTCACGCACCTCGGGGGGGGAGGGGTCAGACATCTGTGACGATGTGTGACGAGGAGGGGGGGGTTGAGAAATGTGACGTCACATCAAAATGCACAAATTTAAATAAATATAGTCAACGTGTTCTACTTAACTAAATAGACTTTTTAATTAATGTTTTCTCTTACAACATCAGAGTGCAGGGCCACATTAAATACGCATTACAATGACAATAGTTTAAAGCGATTTGAAGCATGTTTTATTTTTTTGGGAGAGGGGGGGGTGTCAGAGCTTTGTGATGTCATATTTAAGAGGGGGGGCTGACTTTTTGTGACGCCGTGTGACGAGGGGGGGGGGGGGGTCGAAAATCGTCCAAAATCGCGTGACGTCATTTATGGAAGGCCCCTAACTCTTACATGTGTTTATGTGTAAGTGCCAGCGGTTGCGAACGCCTATTATGACCGACAATGGCACAACCATTGGCATTTTGAAAATTATAGGTAGGAGAATGAGTGGATGGGAGTAGAGTGAGATGAGAGGGGCGAGGTAGGAGAGAGAGTGGATGGAAGTGGAGTGAAATGAGAGGGGAGAGGTAGGAGAGGGCATGGAGGGGAGTAGAGTGAGATGAAAAGGAGGAGAGTGAGTCCAGGTGAGTAGAATGAGATGAGGAGGAGTGAGTGGAGGAGAGTAGAGTGAGATGAGAGGGAGGAGAGTGAGTGTAGTGGAGTAGAGTGAGAGGAGAGGGGGGAGGGAGGAGAGTGAGTAGAGGGGAGTAGAGTGAAAGGAGAGGGGAGAGGTAGGAGAGTTAGTGGAGGAAAATAGAGTAAGATGATAGGGGAGAGGTAGGAGAGTTAGTGGAGTAGAGTAGAATGAGATGAGAGGGGAGAGGTTGGAGAGGGCATGGAGGGGAGTAGAGTTAGATGAGATGGAGGAGAGTGAGTGCAGGGGAGTAGAGTGAGATGAGAGGGGAGAGGTAGGAGAGTGCGTGGAGGGGAGTAGAATGAGATGAGAGGGGAGAGGTAGGAGAGTGCGTGGAGGGGAGTAGAGTGAGATGAGAGGGGAGATGTAGGAGAGTGCGTGGAGGGGAGTAGAGTGAGATGAGAGGGAAGAGGTAGGAGAGTGCGTGGAGGGGAGTAAAGTTAGATGAGAGGGGAGAGGTAGGAGAGTGAGTGGAGGGGAATAGAGTGAGGTGAGAGGGGAGAGGTGGGAGAGTGCGTGGAGGGGAGTAGAGTGAGATGAGAGGGGAGAGGTAGGAGAGTGAGTGGAGGGTAGTAGAGTGAGATGAGAAGGCGGAGTGAGCGGAGGGTAGTAGAGTGAGATGAGAGGGGAGAGGTAGGAGAATTAGTGGAGGGGAGTAGAGCGAAGTGAAAGGGGAGAGGTAGGAGAGTTAGTGGAGTAGAGTAGAGTGAGATGAGAGGTAGGAAAGTGCGTGGACGGGAGTAGAGTGAGATGAGCGGGGAGAGTTAGGAGAGTGTGTGGAGTAGAGTGAGATGAGATGGAGATGTAGGAGAGTGCGTGGAGAGGAGTAGAGTGAGATGAGCGGGAGAGGTAGGAGAGTGAATGGAGGGGAGTACTGTAGAATGAACTGAGCTGGTCTTTGCAGCTGGATGGGGGGGGGGGTTTGTGTGTATGTGTGTGAGTGTATGCGCGTGCGCGCGCGTGCGTGCGTGAGCTGTAGTGGCGCGCACCAGAAATTCCGATTGCACACAAGGCTTTGCATTCACTGCCGCAGTGGTGGGGGGGAGGTCTAGCCCCCCTCCCTCCTCCTAGCCCCCCACCTCCCCTCGCCCTCCTCCCCCGCTCTGGGCACCTGCGCAAGCCAGGACCTGAGCGTCGCCCTCGCGCGCGGTTCACAACTCCGCAACCGCGCGGCTGTCAGCGGAGCTGAACCACCCATAAACATTCCAGCTGGGGCCGAGCGAAACGATTTCAGACACACAGCAAAAAAAACCCTCCCTCTGCACACAACAACATCTGGTCGATAGGCCCTCGGGTACGACGTTTCGGCCTTGTGGAATGATATTGCACCTGCCCGATACCAACAGTCATCTCGTTAAAGCTTGGGAGGCCAGGCGTGTTGCCAGGCTGGGCGCACGTTGAGACCACGTGAAGTGTCAGAGGCTGGCAGGAAGGAGGTCACGCAACAGACCCGGGTGGGGTGGGTTGACCGACTGCGATGACTGGCAGATGCACGGCATGTGCTCCCCGCTGTGCCACATTTCACCCACGCTAGACGCACACACACACACACCAGACACACAAGCACACTTTAAGACGTCCGTGTTTATAACTGACGATTTCCTCTCTGAATGGGAACCAAGTCAAACAATGTGTGCCCTAAAATAGCCCAATGTCACAGATGGTGTAAACATAAAAGCACAACTCAAAATCGGGAGGTTCATTCCCAAATCCTGCTTTGGAGATCCACTCAGACCCCTCTGTGGAGACTTGATTAGACCCTACCATGGAAATGTGGAATTTCCTCCGGGAAGAACTCTCGTGATGTCATCTTCCAGGGCTGTTCTCCCAATGCGCAATGTAGTGCACTGCTCGCTGTAAAATATCTCCGTCGCACGACGTGGCAATATTGGTGGTACAACTTGAACCCGATGGGGGGGGGAGGACACAAACTTCGGTAGAAAAACAAAATAACACGCAGATTTATTTTATCTGCGCCAAACGCAAGGCGGCGGCGTCACAGTGAACGCCTTGTTCACTACCGAGTGGTGCACAAGTTTCTGCTGCTGCTGTTGCTGCTGCACTGTGGACTGGGTTGTCCTTCTACGGAGGGGAGTCGAACCCAGGTTGTTTGGGACAATTCATTTGGCGACAGCGCTGCGTCGGCTAGAGGCCCACGAGCGGGTAGGAACAAAGTCGCGCTGTGCTCCTCACGAGCACCGCGACCTTTAAACGAAAACGAGAGGCGAACGTTTCGGGCAATGGGCCTTCTTGTTCACAGCACTTTGACCTCTCCAGCCTCCGAATGCGGTGTGCAAGAAGGCCGCCCGACCGTCCGAAACATCGCCTAATAAATACGTTGAAGAAGACGAGTAGTAATAACAATGATCATAGGCTCCACCCTTTTCGGCAATGATGCAGGAGGCGTTGAGGTGTCCAAACAACCGAATGGACGTCCCGGTTGCAAAGCATCAATCAAGTCTGCATTGACCGTCCGTGCTCGTCGTAAAGCATGCAAAGAAAAACGCGCTTTGAATAATAAGAATGGGGTTTACCCTTCCTGGCACTAGAACAGGAGGTGTTAATATGTTCAAATACCAGATAGACACCCTTTGCAAGGAGTTACATCTGCATTAACTCCACGTTATTGTGGCAAGGCATGGAAAACAACCTGCTTTGATAATAATCGTCGCATTATCTTTGAAACTGATTGGCCTACACAAGCCTCCAAAAGTACTAGACCAGAGAACATCGCCAAAATGCGAACAGCACAAAATTAATGCAAATATCAAAGTATTCATATCTCTCGGGTTGAACAATAGCAGTGTCTATTTGGTGTTTGACCATCTTAACACCGCCTATATTTTTGTGAAGATAGGGTAAAATATATTCATATTTTCATAATTTGATACCGGTAAAAAGGGTCACATCGAAAATAAATATGTTGCAATTTTTAAGACCGCAGCGTTGTTGATGAATGTGTTGAATGTTCTCGATAACTGCACCACCTCACCCTCAGCAAAAACAATCATCATCACCCTCCTCATCGTCATCACCCTCAGCATCGTCATCACCCTCATCATCATCATCACCCTCAACATCATCATCACCCTCAACATCATCATCACCCTCAACATCATCATCACCCTCATCATCTTCTTGGTTCTTTCGGTAAAGTCACGTAGAAGGTAAATAATAAAATAATAACAATAAAACATAATAAAATACAATTCTCACGACGTTTCAGCCACAACGCAAGCAGCCGTCCTCAGGTGAAGAACAGGTCTGTCAGAAAGACACCGTCTGAATGAGCACCACCACGCTTGACAGCGAATATATTTAAGTTGGGTTGGAGGGGGAAGGGCGCCTTGACAAAGGAATTTGCATATCAAGAGGAATTTAGCATATTTATGGAAAATGCAGATATGGGATTAGTCACTACTTGTGGAATGCGTAGGAGGTGGGGGGGGGGTTCAAAGTCATAGTATGCCCGTGCATTATGTAGGATTAGCAGCATCAAAGGGAGGGAGTAGGGTTAGCAGTAATAAAAGGAAGGAATTTTGATAGTAAGGAGCTGCAGCAGCTAAACCACCACGTAAAAAACAAAAATATGAACTACATCAGTATCATCAATATACTAAATATACTCTCCAATAAGCTGAGCTACTAACAGTAAGTAATACATTACAATTTTACGTCGCAAAAATATATAAATGTCTCCGGCTAAACTTTTTTCTCTTACATCACACGGGTCTACCCCGTACTATATCATCATCACTCTCATCATCATCACTCTCATCATCATCACCCTCATCAGCACCCTCATCATCATCCCCCTCATCATCATCACCCTCATCATCATCACCCTCATCATCATCATCATTACCCTCATCATCATCATCATCATCACGCTCATCATCATCATCACCCTCATCATAATCACCCTCATCATCAAAAGCCTGATAATCATCACCCCCTCAACATCATCATCACCCCCATCATCATCACCCTCATCATCACCCCCCTCATCATCATCATCACCGTCATCATCACCCCCTCATCATCATCACCCTCATCATCATTATCATCCTCATCATCACCCTCATCATCATCATCACCCTCATCATCATCACCCTCATTATCATTATCAGCATCATCATCACCCTCATCATCATCACCCTCATCATCATCACCCTCATCATCACCCTCATCATCATTATCATCATCATCCTCATCATCATCACCCTCATCATCATCATCACCCCCATCATCATCGTCCAGTACTCATACTACTCCCATGCAGTGCACAACTCGTGGCGCGCGCACAGCAGCCACTGCCACGCCGCACCGCCGGCTTCTCATCAGAGGGGCCGCGACGCGCGCGTCCGCTGGCAGATCGGCCAACGAGTTCAGAGCCGCGCGCTCGCTCGCCGTGTCCCCGCGTGGGCGGTGGCGGCGCGCGTGCGCTACTGGGCACGCGGAGGCCGCGGAATAAACGCGCGCCTGCCCCTGTCACGGCCACAGGGTCGTCCTCTGTTTGGCTTCGCGCGACTCAGCCGACGCTTTGTTTTTTTTTTACAAGCGGACAAGCAGAAGTAGAAAGAAAACACACGCGCGGTTCAATACAGGGGTTGCCCCCCCCCCACACACATCGTAGCGTCGGTTAGTTGGGGGGGGAGGCTTGAATGTTGCTGAGCCCCCGCCTCCAAAGTACAATCAAGTGATTGATGGTCGTCACAGACTGTCCTCATATTGCTCCATGGACCAGGCCAGCAATCCGTGCCACCTAAGGTAGCAACTATTTAGTCGTACCCACGTACTTACGTGTGTACGTTGAACTTCTTTCGTACCGTACGTAGCCAACCGCGCTAATCGGAGGTGCGGGAGGACAACAAACGAAACACAGAAACATCAGTTGTCGAGTAAATGAGCTTCACATGCCTGACATGAGTGGATTACCGCTCGATAGCACCACTCATGGCTCGACCCAGCCCAGAGTTCAACACTCGCCGTCGGGCTGCCCCCTCCCAGTCTCTCTGTGCCCCCACCTGTGCCCCCCCCCCCGCCCCTGTACCCCCGCCCCCCCATCATTAAACAAGGTCACACTGCACGATTGCGAAATTTTTACTATTCATTTTTATTTTTGTTATTTTACCAGAATCTGAATATTTACACCGAAGGAATCCGATGAGCTATAAAGTTCCCTTTCACAAGTGTCCAGTAGATGTTCTTACCAGGTAAGGCCCACTGAGCTATCAAGGTATTTATCATGAAGCGACCTGGCAATAACAAATGATAGCTCAACGAAGTGGCTTATCATCACGTGCAAATTTATAGCAGCCAAATATACTCGAAACGCGTGATGTTGATTCTAAATGTGGAGGGAAAAAACCGGAGGACCCGGAGAAAAATCAACGCGACCACGGGGAGAAAGACACGCAAACTCCAAATATACAGCAGGCGTCAGGGTAAGGATCGAATCCACGACCTCCTGCATTCCATGCGAGGTAGTTAACATCTCACCACCGCGGCGAATCTATGAGTTGAATTCACGGTTAAGCTCGATAACATCAGGAGCACTTTGTGGGAAGTCAACAATGGTTACCACCGTGTATGGATGGACCGATCTCTGCCATGGGAATATGGAATTTACCCTTCCAGTTTGGGACCAAATGCCAGAAGAGTTAATAGAGCGAGAGAAATGCGAGCGCCATGCCACTGCTCGGTCAAAACACGAAGATAGCTGTAATCGGGACTATAATCATATTTACTTTCGGCTGACGTTCGGCGGACGTTCCCAGACCGCGATTGGTCCACGTGTTTACAGCTCCCCCCGCCCCACCCGCACGTACGGCGGGCGCAGTTTGACCTCATCTCGCCGCGGATTTGTTCACGGTGTGTCCTGACGCGATCCGGCCCGGGGCGAGCGGGCATGGACGGCGAGGAGGTGTTTATGTTGGTGTAGGTGCGTGGCCAGAGGCCCGCGGATTGTTTTGGTACAGCGGCTTTGAAGGGACGAAGCTATTGCCCCCCCACCTCCTCATCCCTCACTTCCACATTTCTCCCCAGCCACCAGAATAACATCAAACGCCAGCCGAGGCACACGCGTGCCTTGCGTCTTTGCCCCCGCACACAGATAAAGCTCCCACATCCCCCGTGTTGCCTTTTTAGGAGACAGTTCGGGGCAAGTGCTGCAGTGCGAGTAGCACCGATGAGGTGCCGGGCACGGCACACATAGAGGGTGTGGCCTTCACCTGGGCCGGCCGCCTTCGTCTCCCCCAGTGGCGGTGTTTACACACCGCACCAGGTACTTATTTTAAGGCTGAGTCGACCCTACGGGAGACCCAGGACTACGTTATCCATCGCCGGATCGTGAGGGATGGTGGCGGCCCCCCGGCTTGGGGAGGGAGGCCTTCATCCAGCAGTGGATTCACCATGGCTGACCGATGATACATCACGAGCGTAAAATTGTTATTGCGTTAAATAGCGATACTAATAATCCGAATTCACTATGCGCATCATAAAACTGACTTTGATAGAGAGGGAGAGAGAGGAAAACACTGTTTTTGGGTGAGCGAATTGTTGTGCTTGAAATTTTTATTTTACTTCTGGTTTGGCAAACATTCCCAGGGCCCAGATTCAGGCATAAAAATATCGTTCGCAAATAAACGCACGTGTGGTGCAGGCTGCCGCCGAGCTCACGCCTCGAGGAGACGGAGTGTTTGTTTGCTCGGCTGCGGCTCCGGATGTGGTATCAAATAATAATAATAAAAAAAGTGACTGCCAAAACACAGCTTCTTCTTCAGAGAGCCACGCGAAAACACCAACTGGATTGCTGCAACATCCACACTGCCACCACCGCTACCGCAGTCGTAGTGATGGAAGGTTGACGGTGGTGCTGATGATGATGAAGTTTGCGATGGAAGGTTCGTAGCGATGTTGTAATAAAGTGGTGATAATAATGGTAGTGGTTCATACCACACCTCTGAGGTTCTGGGTTCCAGCACTATGATGACTGTGTGGGGGTGGTCCCTCTTAGCAGAGTTATAATCCTGAAGAATTGATCAGGCCAGGTGAATTATTCTGGGGCGCCGCGGCGACGAGATGTTAACTACCTCATCTGGTGTGCCGGAGGTTCATTGGTGTGTCGTCCAGTTTTACCCTCCACATTTAGAATCAACATCACGCGTTTCGAGTATTTGGCTGCTGTCAATGTCCACGTGATAAGCCAATTCGTTGAGCTATTATTTGTGGCCAGTTCGCCTCTGAAAAAAGAGCTTTATAGCTCAGTGGGCCTTACCTGGCAAATTAAAAGAATAACAAGTTTCGCATTTTTTTTTTCATCTCAATGCAACTGATCCACCCAAGTGTACACTCCACCTTGCAGACCACTGCCGGGTGACGGCTACTCCACTCCCTGTGGGTCGTGGGGGGGGGACTAATTTGACCTTACTTCACCACGCTGGTCAATGAGGGTTGGGGAAAGCGGGCAGTAAGGACGCGAGGGCGTTGAGCAATGGCTTCCGCTGCTCTGCGCTCTGCTGCTCGCAAAGTAGCAACAGCCACGCAGAAGCTCATGACAACCTGGCGTGCGTGGCGGTCGCCCATCCAAACTCTGTCCAAGGCTCAAACCTTGCTCAGTTTCCAAGATTTGGGCGCACAGCAAGAAATGGCATATTACAATTGATCCAGGCTGGATGTCGCCCGGTTGGAGAACTGGACTCACGATCAGAAGGTATTGAGCTATCATTGATTCAACCCATCATTCCCCCAAGGTTGCAAAAAATGAAATGCGGCTTCATGGCCACGGGTATTCCTGTGGGGAGAGTGGCCCGCACTCAGAGGAATGTGCAACTCCAACTAATGGCTTAGGGCGCTAACGGTGCTTGTTTGAGCCAGAGATACACTTTGACACGACCTTTGACTTGGAGTAGCGATTGCATTCCTGATCCGCATGGAAATTGAGATGATAACGCTGATGGGCTCACACTGTGGTTCAATACCAAAACATTGGATTTTAATGGAATTGTATTTTTAAAAAATAATCTCTTGCTTCCTTTCAATAATACAACTTAAATGTGGACCTTTGACAGTCACAAGCCACAGAAGTGGCCATGCAACCCAAATTATTGTCTGTGCGACGAGAGGGCTGAAGCCCTCTCGTCGTGGCCAACAGCAGCTGCAGACCTCGACATTGGCATCTCGCTCCTGAACCACACCACTGCTGCTGCTGCCATCATCACGCGAGAACAAAATTAAATCTGTAAATTTTCCTCGACGGTGGAGGCTCGTGCGAAAGATGTCAGTGATCATCATCAACCTTTTCACATCATCATCATAATCAACAACATTGCATAATTTCTTCATCACGATTAGTATGATTATCATTGTCATCATGACATTTCAACAACATCATCATCGTCGTCCTTCCCATTCATCTTTATCGTAATGCTATTTCAGCAAAAATGTGTGTAAGGTTCCGCTCCAGATGTGACGTCTGCTTTAGAAGTGAAATGGGGCCCCGAGCCGTCCAATCTCTCCCTCCCTGCGTAGCCCGGCACCTGGGCCCCAACCGACGGCCGACGGGGGGGGGCGCGTGAAATTGCAGGGGCCTTCCCACGCTCGGCTAACGCTAAGCCGCTGCCGTTGATGGGAAATGACGGCGCGAAATGGCATTGCAAAATTGTAAAGGGTGCGATTAGAATTTCCGTCTGGGGCGATGGAGGTGGTGGTGGTTGGGAATGTGGCGTCGTCTCCGCTGCTCGCGTGTCCCGTGACCTCGACAGCGTTACCCACTCGGGAGCTGCGCGATTTGCGTGCCTCGATTTCCCGTGCAAAATGCCACGGCTGGATTTTGTTTGCGCGGTGCGAGAAACAAAATAAATAAACAAAAGACCGCCGTGTGCCACGCGAGCCTTGTAAGGCGGTACGCGCGAGCGAGAAGTGATTGGATGATTCCTTAGCTGCATGGGATTATGTTGAATCTATCCTACAGTTGTCATCTCGACCTTACTTTACCTTATTATATCGTACGGTATTGTACTATATCGTGCTATATCGAGTCAGTGATTTATTGCTAAATTAAACATCGAGGTTGGTGACCATTTCGCATATTAAGCCCTGAACCAGTGGTGGGATTTCCACATTGATATGGCGGGGCGCGTTCCTCCATTCGACAACCGCCGTTGACTTCCCCACAAAGTGGTCGAAATTTTATCGGCCCAGGGAGAATGATGGGCTGAGTCAACCCCGATCCAAGATTTCAGCTCGCAACGTTCCGATTGCGAGCCACTCGCTCTACCGCTGAGCTACTCCGGCAGGATGTGTCCAGAATTGGATATTTAATTGAACTGCTGGATGGAGGCCTTCCCAGATCATTCACCATCCCTCGCGCAATGCTTCCAATCCATGTAGGCCCCGCACACGAGCCAATCTCATGGCTCCATTTACACCAGCGGTTCTTAAACTTTACTTGCAGCCTTGCATCCCTTTGATTCTCAATTGTTAAAACAATGTACAATGTTAATCAATACGGAGGGTTTGATGAAACAAAGTTGTTACTCATGTGTCCGTGCGTAATTTGTGTGTTTCGATGATCCGCCTTCGAAAAAGATTTGGCCATGTCTCGCACCATCCCCAGAAGAGGTATCTGGCGCCCGCAGGGGGTGCGTGCCACCCCAGGTTAAGAACTACTCCTCCAAACAGTGGGGGCCCGCTCCCGGCCTCGTTGCCTGACATTACGGATGGTCGCCTCTCCGGGTGTGACCCGGTTTGATCCACCGGGCACTCCAGGAATTGCCATCTGCTTTCGGCCCTGGCAGGAATTGATTCGCATCAGAATCTGGTACCGGTGTCGTTTTGCTGCGTTGAGCTCCATCACCGCAAACTGCACGGTTTTTGAGAGCAGACTTAGCCTGGTCGAGAACGCTCGTCTGGCTTTGGCCTGCAGTTTAAGAGGTGGACAACCCCCAACCATACCGCCAGCGCATCACTCGCCTTGACCACCGGCCCCACACAAAGCCCATTGCGGCTTCATGCCGCGTGCAACGGAACGCAGCGCATGGACACCGCCACCGGCGCTTTCGACGTCGACTCTGGTGCTCTTAGACGCCCGTGGACCTCGCGCGGCCCTGGATTTGATTCTCCCCGCGTGCTTTTTTTTTCCGCAGCCGCTGGATTTCGCCGCCCATCACTGAAGCGGACGACGCGGCTCCTCAACGCGCGCACAGTGGCGCTGGCCAAAAAACGTCCCGTCGGCTTTTGTTCCGCAAAGGTTATGCAAATAGTTCTCCCTCACAAAGGCTCCTGCAATTTACAGCTTTACTATTTACATTCTGTCCAGCCCCTCCTTACCCCCCGTACGAAGGTCACGGATCCCAAAAATATCCCAGCGTAACTTACAGGAGAAGGGTTTGCACCTCTCTAATCGGGGGGGAGGGAGCCTGGGGGAGGTGGTCTGTCGGAAGAGAGATTTGTTGGGACATCCCAACGCTGCTCCCCGAGGGCCGATCTGTTTCGTTTGTCTTTCTCGATCTCTGTGACGGCCAGCTACGGTTGGTGCTTTGCAAGCCGCGGTGTGACAGCATTCGTGTGTGTGGTGGGGATCGGTCGTGTTGCGTTTAGCGCGCTGCGCTATGAACCCGCCGGCCCCAGTTCGATTCCTGCTCATGGTCAAAATCAGTGACGAATATTTGAACCGGTCCTCGGCCTCCCCTAGGTCGGCTCAGCCTCAGATGAGTACCTGGTGTCGTGTGTAAACATCACCCCTGGGGAATCAAAGGCGACTGGGCGTGGTGTTGGCCACCCACCCCCTCGTGTACAGTTCTGTTCTTCATAGGTGCTCGCTAACAACACTTGCCCCAACAGTCTGTTAAGGCTATACGGGGGATCTTTGTCTTGTGAGGGCCTCCATGCTATATCGCTTGATTTATTTGCGCTTAATTGTAATTGGCTGTCGTGTGGATAGGCTGGTCACCGCCATAGCAATGTGGAATTTCCACCGCTAGCTCAAGGCTGATAATGGAGAAGAGCACCATTCAAATGCTGCCGCGTGTGGTCTGCTGGGCTAAAGACAGCGGTGTAAATTCCACATTGCTATGGCGGCGGCATATGTCTCTCAAGTGGTGAGCATGGTGCACATCGACTGATTGTGGGCCTCCACGTTTGACCAGGTATTTGAGGGAAGGCAACACCGAGAATGAGGAGCGGCTATGAGAACTGACCAATTTAAAACCGTCTAACTTTCGTTGAAGCTTGGCAGAGCGCGACGATGATTTTGGCGACGTTGCTGGAGCTGAGGTCTCGAGTTCAAACCCCAGTTTGAGTCGCTTATGGGGCCTCTTTACTCGCTCGGGGGAATTGGTTTGATGATCGTTTTATTTATTTATTGTAAGTTTAATCAATGTTCGTTTGACACGTAGGCTTTCGCGACCAATGTTATTCATAATAAAGAATTTTGGGTTAGATCGCGTAAGCATACATGTGTAATGCGGGCGTAAACGGCCTCGCGGATATGACGTCACGGGGGGAGGGGTTAGGTCACGTGAGAGAGAGGGGTAAGGTCTTAAGGGAGAGAACCGGAAGAGACGGGAGGAGAGTATGGGAATAGAGACAGGGTGAGGCCACGCAGGGCGGAGAGTGGAGAGTGGCGAGATCGCCACGCGGTGAGACTCGGCACCGTCGGCCAGCGGTGACCGAGCAAGGGAGGAACGCGGAGCAGCGGTGGAGCTGCAGTTAGAGCAGCTGAAGGACTGCACAAGGAACCCTGCAGTGGAGCTGCATCGGAGTGGAGAAAGGCTACGGGAGCGACGGCAGCTGTCGAGCTGCCAAGCGGGGAGGCTCTGAGCGAGGGCCGTGTGGGACAAGTTGTAAGAACCCGAATAAAGGACAACGGAGACAGACACAGTGAAAGAGTCCTTTATTACACATGTGTCGTAACCCTCCACTAACCCGACAGAGCCAGTAAGGTTTGTCACGTAAACAAAACGCGACTGTTAGTTATTACTTCAGCCCACCGGTGTGTTGGAAAGTAAATCCACAACATTTACAATTTGAGTCCGACGTTACGCTGGTAATTACATTCAGCAACATCGGGCGATTTGCCAGAATAACTAATGTTTCGTTGCGTAATTTAAATGTTATTGACGTAACGTTGTATACTTTTTAATGTGTCCATCTGTGAAGTGCTCTGTGATGATGTTATTGTGAAGGGTGCAATACTAAATCAAATTTGATTGATTTATTGCTGTCGCCCCATCACATACGCAAGGGCAAAACGTTGGTTGGTGAGTCAACAGGTTACCGACACGCGAATTGCAGTAGCACCCGGAGGTCAGGGACCATTTTTTTTACTCTTTTATTTTACTAGAAGCGACCTGGCCACAAATTATAGCTCAACTTCGTGGCTTATCATGTGGAAATGTATAGCAGGCACATTTATAGCAGCCAAATACTCGAAACGCATTTTGATTCTAAATGAAGACGGATAAAACCGGAGGACCCGGAGAAAAATCCACGCGAACACGGGGTAGAGAGAAAGACAAGACACGCCAACTCCAAATATACAGTAGATGGTCAAGGTCGGGATCGAACCCGCGACCTACTGCAAACCACGGCCGCAACCAACGGGAACGCCTGAAGCCAGATGGGGCTAACGATGTCAGAGTGGTCCCTGAGCGAGGCACTGGGACTGTGCGCTCAGGGGGTGGTCGAAGACCCCGATGGGAACACGCACACCGCAGAGTCTGCATGTCGGCTGTGCAGCAGCTGGTGGCGGAGCAGCCGCTGGTGGCTGTGCCACAGCTGGCGCAGCCGCCGGTGGCTCTGGCGAAGAGAACCGAAACGACGGCGACACGTGGCCGTGCCGTTCTCTTGGCTTGACCCAAATCGGCAAATCGGTGGTCAGATGTTTGCCGATTTGCATTGTCGAGAGGAGAGTGAGCCGGCCAGCCAGCACCAGTTGCTGGGTGGAAGAGGCACACTGCGATCCCCTGTACGGGAGGCTCAAGTGTTTAATGCTGCAGGGCCTTCCGAGAGGGTTGAATTATAACGCGCTCTGCCACTGTAAAAGCAGGGAGCCCCATTGGCACAAGGCTCGCCTATGTTTTGGACGTGGATAATTATCCAGCATTTCCTCTCGCCGAGCACAGGGCAGCTGTTGTTGTTGTTGAATTCCGTTAATGAGTGCAGGCTTGTTCTCCACGCGACGGGGTTGAAATTTCAACTCACGTACAGACACGCGCGCACACACGCTATGGAAGCTGCCGTTGCGGAATGGTTATCACGCTGGAATTGCAATCCACAAGTCGCCGGTTTGATTCGATCCCCCGGCGCGACAGCTCAAACAACGGTGCGCGTTTCTTAAACCGCGCCGCCCTCTGTCCACTCAGCAGTGTGAACGATATTTTCACGTTCACGTGGAGTATGAAGGAGTTCAATGCAGCGGATCGGCATGTCCTGTACGGTGGGTTAAAGAGTGGGTACTCCTACCGCTTCTTCCGAAAATGTATTGGCGAGCATGAAAGAGTTAGGCCACACGCCCTCTATACGGGCTGCATCTCACGAAGGCCGTTCTACCAGCAGCTCCGTGGGCATGGCAATTGCAGGGCTGCACCGTTACCGCTTACACGCACGTGGGCCCAAGCATCGTGTACGCGAGCATGGCAACCACCACTATTCACTGCTCAGTGCTCGCGAGGGTCAGGCTAGGTGCACTTTGAGGCCATGCACGTTTGTTATGTCTAGCTAAGTGGGCACTGTCGTTAGAGTGCCAGACTCACAATCTAGAGGGCATGAGTTGAACTCATGGCAGGTGTCGCTCAGTCACCTTTCCCCTCAACTCTGGAGGTCACTAAAATGGGTAATGGTTCATGGCAAGCGAGCAGCGGTGGCCGTACGTTGAGATTAGCCCCTATCGAGGGAACGTGGATTTCCACCGCTGGCTCGGGGGGGGGGGGTCACCGAGGTGAGCACTACTCCGATGCTCGCGTGAGCAGGGAGGGTTAGAGGCTGGGTATGAACGCAGCGATGATGACGACGATGACGGTGGTGGCTCGTGGAGCAACAACGGTGGTCCGCGTGCGATGTTCCACTGGGCTGTCGAGTCAAGATCTCCGGGAGACGCGGAATGAGCCGCAGTGGACGTTGATTCACCCAGACAATAATCATTGTTACCATTTGCATGTGTACGGCACATTTCATCCGTAGATTCCGAATGCGCCAACCGTGTGTAGAAAGCAGGAAATAAACAAAACCTGCAGAGCAAATGGCCAGAACTACAACGACTATTACTATTTATTTTATTTACCAGGTAAGGCCCACTGAGCTACATAGCTCTTATTCAGAAGCGACCTGGCCACCAATGATTGCTCAACGAAGTGGCTTGTTCTAAACGCGTGTTTCGACATGTGGAGGAAAAAACCAGAGGACCGCCGAGAAAAATCCACGCGGGAAGAGAGAGAGACGCAAACTCCAAATATACAGCAGCAGGCGTGAGGGTTGGGACGGAACGCACGACCTCCTGCATACCAGGCGAGGCAGTCAACATCTCGCCACCGCAGTCAATTTCAAGACAGCACTGACAAAATCCCGAACGACTCTTGGGTTGCGTTGCGCCGCGTGAAGTCGCTCGCCACGTCGATGCGGGGTGACGTCGCCCCACCACCCCCACCCCTCCTCCTCTCGGAGTGTCCACGTGCTTGCTCGAGGTGCCCACCAACCAACCGCGTCCATCATTCAGACAGTGCCTCATTCAGCAAGGGGCTTCTCACCGTCGCCGCTTCGCCCCCTGCTCACCTGTACAAATGCTGGGTTTGTTTAGCCGAGCTCGCAGGAAAGGGGGAACGCGAGTCCGAGCTCCCCCCCACCCTCTCCGGTATTTCCATCCCGCCTGGATGTATTCTGTCACTTTAACTACAACACGTCAATACACAGGAGCAGCATGGGTACATCCGAATTCTTGTCAAATACTTTCGGACCCGGAGGGCTGAGTAGGTGGGGGGGGGAATAAACGTCTAAGACGTTCCGAGCCCCAAAAACAGCCCAACGCACTCCCCCCCTCCCCATCCACTCCGCACCCCGGCACACGGCCCCGACTCTAAACAAGCTTGGCAGCGGTTAACTTTAGACTTCTATATATATACACACGCGCGCATGGGCAGTGTGCGAGCAAGTTGCGATCACCGCCCGTGAGTGATGTGAATGCAGTTTGCGTGGCTCAGAAGTCAGACGTACTGTGGTGAGGTGAACAAGCCTCCGCGCCGAGTGTCAGAGCAGCGGCGGCACCGGTAGTAGTGAGAGCAGCAGTGGTAAGCGCAGCAGCAGCAGCATCATCATCAGCAGCAGCATCATCAGCAGCATCATCATCAGCATCAGCAGCAGCATCATCAGCAGCATCAGCAGCATCATCAGCAGCTTCACAGCGAGCGATGGCGTCAATTCATCTGGTTACTGTGCTGGCAACAGCTTTCTTCGCTCTGCATGGTCCGCTGGTGAGACCACGCGCGTGTGTGTGTGTACCCGGTGCGGTGTATAACGCATCGCCGCTGCGGAGACAAAGGCGGCCGGGCGTGATACTGTTCACCCACCCGCTCGTGTGCCGTGCCAGCTTTCATAGGTGCCCGCTAACAGAACTCGCCCCAACAGTCTGATGAAGGCTACACGAGGGATTTTGTCTCTGCGGGAGTGTGAGTGTGGATGGGGTGCCTCTCGCTGCCAGGGACACGAGTCCAATGTGTCGGGTTCTGTGTGCTGTGTGTGTAGGGTTGTTTGTGTCGTGTGTGCGAGGTTAGAGCACGATCAAGGACGGCTAAGCATCAGACTCATCACGACTGAAATCATCGTGCAATCATTGTTGGAAATAGGAATTGACATCAATTACACGTCACCACTACTAATCCACTATGCTCACTATCATCATCACCACCACCATCAACACTACAATCACTATCATCATCATTGCCATCATCAAGCACAACGCTCATTCATCATGGATTTGGTCAAATATGCCAATGCATGAACCTCTTGAAAAATTGTCTTGAGACATAGGAATGGTTTCATGGAATAATTAAGGACAATTATCATCACCATCATCGCGATGGCTATCATCAGCACGACCATCATAATCATAATCAGCGTCACAGTCATAAACTTATGCTGATGATCTACATCAACAGTATCATCAACACCATCATCATCGTCATCATCCCTCAGAGGTGGGTAAATCGAGCACTACCACCTGGCGAGATCGCACGACGAGGTGCATGGAAGCCAAGGGCGCGTGTTGTGCTTAAAGACGGAGCGACCGCTCTCTCTCCACAGGAATGCGTCATCTAATATCGCCAGCGAGGCGCCACACACAGAGCCCAGATCGCGCCCTGTGTCTGCTCTGGCCCGAGCCATCTGTGCGGGGGCGGCGGATGGGCGGTTGCGCAACACTGCGGCAATTACGTAACCAGCGGTGGCTCGCCGATGAATACCAAGAACACGAAACCGGGCGTCGTTAATGGGCGGCGTTGCGTAATGCCGTCCCGTGAAGGAGCCCTGTCTCTCGCGCGCGCGCGTGTCGGGTTCACAGACCGCGGGCGGTTGACGAGGAGAGCGCCGTGCGCGTGACCCCCCTGCCGCCCGTGCAGCACGGGAACGCGCAAGCAGGCGTCGATTAGAGGATGAGAAGGCGGTGGGTGGTTCACGTGAACCCCGTCCTGGTGCGTTGCAAGGTATTGTGCGTCGTGCTCTGCGGGGCCCCACGCACAAGAGGCAATGTGTGCTTGTGATGTGTCTCAGCAGGGTCTGAATTGCATCGCAAGGCTCAATAAAGAATTCGACTGTTACTATCTGTATAGCAGTATCAAATATATGAACGACTACTAGTAGTCGCTATGTTGTTAGCGACGGGTTCTGTAAATGTTGCTCATGCAATGCCCATTAAGAGGGTGGGATCCAACTGAGATCCATTGTGGTTTTGTATCCGAAAACCAAAATTATATCCGGATAGAAACTTGCTATTTATCCAGCCTGGTTGATCTGCGGTTGTCATATTAAAATTATTGTCCTTCCCACGGAAATGTTGAATGTCCAGCAGTGACTCCAGACCTCCAGCAAACATTCGCACTGCGCCATGTGCTCATATGAGCCAGGAGACTCGGATTTATTTTTCTCTCTCTCTCGTGTTGATTATTATTGTTCCGACTTGCGGGCAGTCTCATATGCGTGGCTCGCGTGCGCCCCCCATAACTTGCGGGGCTGTATCCCCAGCTCGAAGCTGTGCGTGACCCGACCGCTTGTGCCAACGATGCACGGCAGCCGTAACGGGGAATCGAGCCGTCGATTTCCGTGCAAAACTGGCTCAGTAACCCCCCTCCGCCGCTTAATTAATTTCAGTTGCCAACAAACATAAACCCGAGCGTGGAATGCGGGGAATGTGGCAGCTCCCTCCCCGCCACCTCGTGCACTCTCGTTAACTCGTCTACTGCCCTCCACCCTCCGCTCGCCGCCTTGGCAGGGCCATGCTCGTGTAAGCAGAGGGTGTGAATTCAATCGCGCATCTTGCTTGGCGCGTGGCCCAGATGTTCTCGGCTCAGCAGGACAGGCCAGACGGGGGCAGTGAGCGGGGCAGGGACGAGGATACGATGAGTGAGGGGGTCTCACCCTCGAGTTTTCCTCACCGCGCTGTCAGACTGCACGCAAGTCGAGGGTTCGGGTCATGCAAACCTCGTCAGATCGTTCGATCACGCCCTGACTGCGATGTATCATCCCCACTGTGCTCATCCACCACCAGACTGCAGGTCACAACAACAACACGCTCACCAACCCACTCACTCGCAAACTCGCCCATTCACTCACCCGCTCAACCATCAGTGTACACTGCAGGTCACCCCATTTCTCTTCCTGCTTCTTCCCTCGCACCGCTCCACTTTGGACTTCCCTCTCCTCCCATCACGATGATCGTCATCGTCGTCTATTTTCCCAAGTTCTTGTAATATGCAACAATACAGGACTGTATTGACATGCGTTTCGTGTATTCCCGTGGTCCTGTCTTCGGCTGATAATTCCGACTCTAGAGCAGCGCGGCAACGTTCTACAAGATATCGAGAGAAACATGAAGCCACAGCTGGTAACTCGTTTAGCGTACAACTAAGTATGACCCATATCGAACAGGGGGGGGGGGCCTTGCCGACGTAAATCTGGCGCTTCACCAGTGATGCTTCAAGCGAGGCTGGCTCTTCTGCTGATGATGAGACCCTGAATGGCGAAACCGGTCCACAGTTGGTCTTGTTGTTGAACCCACGCTGTGGAAATAATGCACCCCTCAGATAGAAGGACGAGTGGCTGATGAGATATGGAAAACATATTTTTTTCCTATATATATGTTTAATGTCCAGGGAACCAGGCGAAATGTGTTCTTATTTTATACTCGCCTTTTGCCCGGCCAAGGACGGGGTGTATTGCAGTAAATCTGAAACTTGCAAGCGAAAAGCAGAGCGCGACGTGATATTCATTGCCTTAATGCGCGTGCAAGGTTGTAATCCCTTGTTCATCATGACATCCTTTTTACTTTGATGCCTCAACAGCGTTATGGAGATCGCGTGACGTGAGGGTTGTAAGTTGACGCCGAGGAGGGGGGAGGAGGCGTGAGGATGCGCCTCGGCCCCCCATGTGGAGTGACGTCAGCCGCTGATTATTATGATTGGGGGGGGGTGTCCATTTGGAGGACGTTACCTTAAAATTATTATTAATGAGGGGGGCTGGTCGACGTGGAGTGACGTCACGAGCGTTAAGGACAGACATTCCTGGGTGATTAGAGTCGGTGTATTCTCCAAATCTTGATGGCTGTGTTGAGTTAGTCGTGATGCAGCGCTAGTGATGGATTGGCTCTGTCCGTGCAAAGACAAATATCCCCTGTGTAGCCTTAACAGACTGTTGGGGCAAGTGCTGCTAGCGAGCACCTATAAAGGCCTGCACGGCACACGAGGGGGTGGGTGGCCAACACCACGCCCAGCCGCCTTTGTCTCCCTAGTGGCGATGTTTACACATCGCACCAGGTCCTCATTTGAGGCTGAGTCGACCTAGGGGAGGCCCAGGACCAGTTCAGATAAGCGTCACTGATGTTGGCCGTGAGCGCGAATCGAACCCGGGTCGCCAGGTTCGTAGCGCAGCGCGCTAACCGCTGCACCATCGCTCTGCCCGTGCACCACCGCTTCAGCCGCAGCTTCTGGAGGCGGAGGCGCGGCAGGCGCGGCAGGCGGATTGCCCCTCCCCGTGCCGGTGCCCCGCGGGCGTCGCCCCCTCGCGGTGCCCTGGGGGCGCGGCTCCAGTGCGCGACGCGTGCGGCTGCTGCGAGGTGTGCCCGAGGCTGCGCGGGCAACCGTGTGGCGAGGGCGTCGCGTGCGACCAGCGAGCCGGCCTCGTGTGTCGCTACCGCCAGCAGCAGCACCACCAGCAGCAGCACCACCACCAGCAGCAGCAGCATCGGCACGAGTCCGGTAGAAGGGGTGGCATGGGCGTGTGCGTAGGTGAGCGAGGTCGCGTCCGCCCAGTGCGCTAACAGCTGCACCACCGCTCCTCATTTTCTCGAACGCCTGAACAAAAGCAAATTTTTTTTTTATTCAAGTACAGAGAGTGAGACGTTAAGTAATGGGTGTGGAATGTAGCGGTGATGGTGGCCCATGGGTTGGGTGCACGAAGCAAACATTATTGTGGGTGCTCTTTAGCCCCCACCGCTCCCCCATCTACCCCCCAACCCCTCCACCCACGCAACTACTTAAGTTTGTTTGACGCGTAGGCCAGTTAGTAATGTTTGTCACGTAAACAGAACATGCCAATTCGTTACTAGCACAGCACACCGTCGTGTTGGAGAACACATCCACAACATTTACAATCTGAGTTCGACGTTTCGCCAATAATAACGACAAGCATCAGCACGCAACAGCCAGATTTGTAGAGAAATTCTGCTATTTCGTTCCTTAGAGGGATAGATGTTATGACGTCACTTGTGAGCCATTCACGTGCGAAGGCGGGGGGGGGGGGACAATAGATACACATTGCAAATTAATTTCATTCTCTAATCCCTAGCAATGCCCATCGGCTTAAATTGTCCATTGACTAACATTACCCATCATAGGCATGCATTGCCAATAGACTAACATTGCCCATAGGCCTACATCGCTCATAGACTAACATTGTCCAAAATCGGCTAACATTGCCCATAGACAAATATTTTCTATCGACGAGCATTGCCCATAGACTAAAATTGCCCAAGGAATATCATTGCACATTGAATAACACTGCCCATAGACTAACATTCCCCATAGGCTTACACTGCCCATAGGCTAACATTACTCGTAGACTAACATTGCCCATAGATTAACATTGTCAATCATAGAATTGCATTGCCCATGGACTAACATTCCCATAGACTTAACTTACCAATAGGTTAACATCGCCCATCAGCTTAAATTCCCCGTAGACTAACTTTGTCCATCAAAGGCTTACATTGCCCATAGACTAACATCGCCAATAGACTAACATTGCCCATAGGCTTACATTTCCCATAGACTAACATTGTTCATCATAGGCTCACGTTTCCCGTAGAATAGCATTGCCCCTAAACTAACATTGCCCATATACTAACATTGCCCATAGGGTAACAAGTTTCGCCGTTTCTCCTCCATAGGAGGATCGCAGACTACAGTGGTTACAACTGCAATGATCCACGGTTGCTAACGTTGCATTAATCGGCGCCTCCCTATTTCCCTCCCCTGGTCATCCCAGGTCGCCATGATTCTGGCACAGCCGTGGTGGCACCGCCGCTGCCACAGCCACCACCGCCTGTGGGGTCGTGCGAATTCCGCGGGGTGCTGTATCGCGATGGTGAGAGGTTTCTCGTGGACTGCAAGGAGTACTGCTCGTGCCGTGCCGGCAGCCTGGCCTGCGTGCCCGCCTGCCCCCAGTCCGAGATGCGGTCCTCGCCCAGCTGCCCCGAGCCGCGGCGCGTGCCGCCCCCTCCGGGAAAGTGCTGCCACGAGTGGGTGTGCGGGCAGCCAGAGGCGGCGGGCCCCGGCAATCGGACCAGGGAGGTGCTCGGACGGCACGACACGATGGCCGGTACGGGTGAGAAGGCAAAGGTCAGGGTCAGGCCACGGTCTAGCCATAGGGCAGCAGTCTGGGCAAATGCCTGGTGGGCCACTCAATTCTGAGGGACTATGGAGTGAGTCTTTGAGGGGAAATTGCAAATATAATCGGAGTTTAAAAATTACTTTTTTTAATTTAAATATTGTATTACCTCATGCAAACGCTTCATTGCTTGTTCATCTCCCACCACTACCCCATCTACCCCCCCCCCCCCACAAAAAAAGAAAACACAGTCGACAAGTATCTCAAACTCCACCTTACGAATGTTGCCCGCTGCTGTCCTGCATGCGGAAACGCTGTAGTTCAATTCGTGCACGTGACGATCATTTCCAATAGGCTTACATTGCACATAGGCTTACATTGCCCAAAGATTAACATTTTCCATAGGCTTATTGCCCTTAAACTAGCATTGCCCATAGACTAAAATTTCCCAAAGACGAGCATTGCCCATTGTCCAACATTGGCTATAGGCTTAAATTCCCGCAAAACTAGCAGTTCCATAGACTAGCATTACCCATAGACTAACATTGCCAATAGTCTAACATTTTACAGAGGCTTACATTGCCCATAGAATAACATTGCCCATAGACTGAAATTGCCAAAAGACTAACATTGCCCATATACTAAAATTGCCCATCAACTCGCATTGCCCATAGACTAACATTTCCCATCGACTAACATTGCCCATAGACTCGATGCCAATGTCGAGGTCTGCTGGCCATGACAAGAGTGCTCCAGCAGAGAGAGAGTTCGTGAAGGTTCGCCGTTCCTCCTCCGTTGAAGGAGCTTAGACCACAGTGGTTTCTCTGCGATGGTCCACTGTTTGGATTGCTAACGTTGCAGTAATCGGCGCCTCCCTCCCTCCTTTTTTTATAATCAGAAGAAACAAAAAAATGCTCGGTTATTCGGCAATTTGCTTCGTTCATCATGTCGATGTTTTCGTTTGCTTTTGTGCCCCTTATTTAATCAAAGATATCACACGGTTTTCCCGTGTAACATAAATCCCATTTTGCGCACAAACAAGAAAAAGCATCCTCAAAAATCCATTACCAGATCCCCTGCATTAGTAACATTACACAAAGCACCCTCGGTAGTCCAACTTGTGTAAACGGATGCGACACCCCCCGTTAACTGAGTGTACCGAAATTCCAGCCAAATTCTGGCAGAAACCAGGGCCTTGAAGATGCGACAGTGGCTGGAAAAGCCGCTTCCTTCAATTGCGCATTTTCTGGCCCCATAGAGAGCCAGTTTGGCATTGTTCATGATGAAGTTCACCAACCCTTCTATATCTTTGGTGCCCTCATTCCCCCTATATCCAAAAATAAAATTTTGAATAGGATATTTCGTAGCAGCTTATCGAGTGTAGGGAGCTCTAGTACCTTTGTTTTCTGGTAGCTGCACTCAATTTTTGAGTGGACGGAAACACTGGTCCTCATCCATCTCCTAAATCTCTCACGTTTGGCTCCTAGTGCCACACCCCGGTAAACCGCTTCAGCTGGCGGGCTAAACGACGTGAGGGGGTGATGTCAACACTGCATCACTGGGCGAATGAACTCCCACGACGGAGTCACCGGCCAGGGTGGAAGGGACTCGTTAGGACCCAACGGCCAAGTGTTCGGGACTAAGGCGCGCCACTTCGTTACTGTGGACTGCGGCTGTGGCCTACCAGCTATGGTTTCAAATAGCAGGGAAGGTGGATCTCTTCAGCCTTGGAAGGCCGTCTACCTAGGAGAAGGAAACTCTGATGTAAAACCTACGGCCCGAGGACCTCGCTGTCACCGTCCCAGCTTGCTAGGCCATGGCAGACGAACCCCGGGTTTAAAGGGTGGGGTCAGTTCTGTGCACACTGCACTCCACTTGAAAGCTCCTTTGCGCAGGCAAGAAGGAAATCTTCACGTCTACCCCCCCCCCCCCCCCGGTCTCACTAAGTCCTGTAGCGATGGGAAAGGGGCGAACTCGGCAGGAGTAAGATGACACTGGCAGCCGCAGTCTCAATCCTGCATGCAGGCGGCTCAGGCGCAAGTGGTCGTCTGATGATGACCTGGAAACGACATCATCACCCGGCAGCACCCTGAGCGACCAAGCAGCCTTTTCTAGGGACAGCACTGCTTGCTCCACACGGAGAGGGGCCTAGAAAAGGTGGCCTAAACAAAGCTCGTCTCCTCTTCCCTTAGTTGGCTTACCGCGGTCAACGGGCATCTTCATATGCGGTCGAATTACATCAAAGAATCGACGGCGCATCCCACTCGCCTTAAAAGGTGGGAAAGGACTCAAACTCGCATGCTGGAACATCAGAACCATGCTAGGCTCAGCTGACAGCACTCGACCTGAGCGACGATCTGCTTTAATTGCACACGAACTCGCTCGGCTGGATGTTGACATCGCCGCCCTCAGCGAAATCCGCTTTTCAGAGGAAGGCAGTCTGAGGGAGCATGGCGCAGGTTACACTCTCTACTGGTCAGGTAAACCAGCGACAGAGAGACGCCGTTCAGGTGTCGGCTTCATGATCAGGGACTCTATCGCTACCAAGCTTGCAAGCCTGCCAACTGGTCACTCTGACCGCATCATCTCAATGCGTCTACCACTTCGTGACCAACAACACGCAACGCTGCTCAGTGTGTACGCTCCAACTCTCCAGGCAGATCCCGCTGATAAAGACAAGTTTTACTCCGACCTACGCAGCCTTCTGCAGGATATCCCAGCTGACGACAAGATTGTCATCCTTGGCGACTTCAACGCCAGAGTGGGCAGAGACTCGGAAACCTGGAGAGGCGTACTTGGAAGGCACGGCGTGGGCAGCTGCAACGACAATGGACGCTTGTTATTTGAACTCTGTGCGGAACAGCAGCTTTCCATTACCAACACCATCTTCCAGCAGAAAGACAGTCTGAAAACAACCTGGATGCACCCTCGGTCAAAACATTGGCATCTCATAGACTACATCCTTGTGCGCCAGCGTGACCTAAAATATGTCTTTCACACCAGGGTAATGCCCAGCGCCGAGTGTCACACAGACCACCGTCTTGTCCGCTGCAAACTCAGCTTTCACTTTAAACCCAGACCAAGGAACGGTGGCGCCCCGACGAAGAAGCTCAAAGTCTGCAGCCGTTCAGTCTGCCGCGGTCAAAGCAGCTTTCCAGAAAAGCCTACGATCTAGGCTAGAGGAACCGAGCTGCCTAGGAGACTCGCCTCCGATTCCTGAAGTGCTGTGGGACCGCATCAAAACTGTTGTTCTGCAAACATCTGAAGATACCCTCGGATTCTCCACGAAGAAAAACAGAGATTGGTTCGATGAGAACAACTTAGAAGTCCAGGAGCTGCTGTCAAAGAAGAGATCAGCACACCAGGCCCACCTGGCCCGACCATCCTGCCCGCACAAAAAAGCAGCCTTCTGCCTGGAATGCAGCACCATCCAGCGCAAGCTTCGAGAGATTCAGAACGAGTGGTGGACCAACCTCGCAGTAAAAACTCAGGTTTGCACTGATACTGGCGACGGATTCTACGAAGCTCTAAAATCGGTATATGGCCCCTCGTACCAAATCCTGAGCCCCCTGCGGAGTGCAGACGGGAAAGAACTGCTCACCGAAAAGGACTCAATCCTGAACCGCTGGTTTGAGCACTTCTACACGCTCTTCAATGCTAACCGCTCAGTCCAAGAACCAGCGATTGACCGCATCCCACAACAACCAGTGAAAACCGAACTGGATGTGGCACCAACATTACAAGAGACTGAGGAAGCCATTAAACAGCTGAAGAGTGGTAAAGCTGCAGGAGTTGATGGCATCCCTCCTGAAGTATGGAAGAACGGAGGCCCAGCACTGCACACCAAACTCCATGAATTTTTCGTCTGCTGTTGGGAGCAGGGTGAACTCCCTCAAGATCTCAAAGATGCAGTCATCATCACCCTGTACAAGAACAAAGGGGAGAAATCAGACTGTTCCAATTATCGTGGCATAACACTTCTGTCCATCGCCGGCAAAATCCTCGCAAGAGTACTGCTGAATAGACTGGTACCCGCAATAGCTGAAGATCACCTCCCAGAGACCCAGTGTGGCTTTAGAGCCAACCGGTGAACCACAGACATGGTGTTTGTCCTGAGGCAGATTCAGGAAAAGTGCCGGGAGCAAAACAAAGCGCTGTACGTCACCTTTGTGGACCTGACAAAAGCGTTTGACACCGTGAGCAGGCAGGGACTTTGGAAAAGCCTGGAAAAGCTAGGCTGCCAACCGAAGTTCCTCACCATGATCGTCCAGCTTCATGAAGACCAGCTTGGACAAGTCAGACATAGCAACAATCTCTCGCAGCCCTTCCCTATTGCAAATGGCGTGAAACAGGGCTGTGTTCTTGCTCCCACGCTCTTCACCATTTTGTTCAGCATGATGCTCCAGCAGGCCACAGAGGACCTCGACGACGCTGATGGCGTATACATCCGTTTTCGTCTCGACGGGAGAGTGTTCAACCTGAGGCGTTTGCAGGCCCACACAAAGACCATGGAGCAACTGATCAGGGAGCTGCTATTTGCTGACGATGCCGCCCTCCTTGCTCACACAGAGGCAGCTATGCAGCGAATTACGTCCTGTTTCGCGAAAACAGCTCAGATCTTCGGCCTTGAAGTCAGCCTGAAGAAGACTGATGTTCTTCATCAGTCCGCACCCCATGAGGAGCACCATCCACCAAGCATCTTCATTGAACAAACAGAACTGAAAGCTGTCCACCAGTTCATCTACTTGGGGTGCGTGATCTCGTCTGACGCCAAGATCGACAACGAAGTCGACAACAGGCTGGCCAAGGCAAACAGTGCATTTGGCAGACTATAAAAACGTGTCTGGAACAACAGCAACCTTAAAAGAGCCTCAAAGGTCAACGTCTACAAAGCAGTTGTGCTGACCACTCTCCTGTATGGCGCTGAGTCCTGGGTCACGTACCGTCGTCACCTGAGTCTCCTCGAGCGTTTCCATCAGCGCTGCCTCCACACAATCTTCAATATTCACTGGAGTGACTTCGTCGCCAACACTGAAGTCCTCAAGTCAGCGAAGGTCATCAGCATCGAGGCCATGTTCCTCAAGACACAGCTTCATTGGGCAGGGCACATCGCCAGGATGGAGAACCACCGCTTACCTAAGATTGTGCTGTATGGGGAAGTGTCCTCTGGCCATCGCGACATAGGGGCACCACGAAAGCGATACAAAGACTCCCTGAAGAAGTCCCTCACTGCTTGCTGCATCGATCACCGCCAGTGGGCAACACAAGCAGCTGATCGCAACTCCTGGCGGCACACAGTCCACCAGGCCACCTCCTTCTTCGAAGATACCCGCAGGGCCCGTATGGAAGACAAAGGGAGGAGGAGGAAGAACCATGATCCCTCAGCACCCATCCCAGATCAGACCTATACTTGCAGCCGTTGTGGCAGGACCTGCTTGTCCCGTATAGGCCTCGTCAGCCACCAGCGTGCCTGCAGAAGACGTGGATGTCCTTCCTAGATCTTCGTTCGTGAAGCCAAGCCATGAATCGAGTGAGTCTAGGCTTTTGCAGGGTATGTATTGATGTGCCACTGTTTCGAGCTCACCACAGAATACGCATTCTGGATTTTGTCTTGGTTCCAGCACGGGGTTTTTTCCCTATGCGTGTCCCACCTCTACGAGCATCTGGGAATGGCGAAGACCCTGTCTTTGCCACCAGTGCTCTCCGTATATCCCCCAGGCATGGGTGCGATGTCCAACTTCAACTCTGGGAGATCTTTTAAAGGACCGACTTCATGCCCACTTGACTCTGGAGATAACGAAGCTGAATCATCTACAAAATGTATCTTCAGTTGGAGCGGGGTCTACTGCCATCCCGCGTGAGCTCTGTGGTGAGGGCTTTCTCCTTAGTCATCTGTTGGGTGTTTTTCTTTATCAACCTTTTTCACAGTCCCCTCGTTGTTGGGTTGGGCATTTGCTGTCTTCGGGACGTTTTTTTAACATGCCCCTCTGCTTTGCATAGGTTGCATTTTAATACGTCCCTACAGTAAAACAGCCTATGGGCCCTACCTCAGTTTATTAACGTAAAGGGGCCCTCCCCCAGCTGCCCATTGGGCACCAGCATGTAGACCTGCCTTCTGAAAGACAAGACATGCCTCAAGGTGGGATTGTTTGCAGCCCAAAGGCACATGCTGTACATATGAGGTCAGTGTACCCAACTTAGCCAGGTTGTCTCATATTTCTTCATCAGAAATGTAGGGGGGGACGTTGAATATGATTACGCATACCGACGGCGATGACAGTGGCTCCAAGGTGAGGTGCCAATTGTCAACAGTCAGCCCCTTCCCCATGGCGGTATTTGCCATTTTCTTGGACCCCATGAAGAAAATCGCCTTTCCGCTCAACTTGGAGGCGTACTTTATTGAGCCTGCAGGCACGACGGCGGCCAGCGCTTCGACGTAGATGTTGATCGGGACATTGGTGGAAGTCGGGCAGTGTATCCACACTCGCGAGAAGGCACCTTGCAGGCCCCGGAGACTTGGCTTGCGTAGGCATGGTAGCTACACATACGTTGTTACTGATCAGGTGGACATTTTCACGTGTGTGGGATATGTCACACACAACTACTAAATCAAATATCTGTTTTCAAAAGCCAGGAAAATAAAGAAATAAGCATTATTCTATAAAGATGGTCTATGTTGTTTTGACCAACTTCTCTTAATACCGTTAAATCTATTCACAGAAAGCTCCCCTGGCGAGAGGGTAACATAATTGATAGTCCTCAGTAGCTTACAAAAAGAGAAGAAAACAGAAAATGTAGAAAAAGGAGCATGCCAAAAAAATTATAATAACGTGAACACACTCACAGTACTAAATAAAAGGGGTTTAAATGGGATGCACGGATGTGTTCATGTGGAACCACACCAAACAAAATATAAAATATCACGAAACTTAATTAATAGTTTGAAGGAAAAAAAAACTCAAAATCGAAAAAAAATATATAAAAACGTGTAATTATGAAATCAACTATAAAATTAAACTGGGGATTGTGCAGAGAACAAAGCCACCATTGCACCGCAGAGCCACGCCCTGAACAGTGAAACAAACCAGAAAAGAACAAAGAAAAATACAAAAACGTTGACTAAATGAGCAAACAAATGATCACAATGTGTATAAAGCAAAACACGTACTGTTGATGAAAAGAAAATAAAAAAAAAATGTGAAAAAAATAACGTTTTTAGAGATAAGGCCAGGAGCTCTGCGTGAACACGTCGCTCTCACGCTCCCTCCCTCCCCTGCTCATCCCAGTTCGCCGTGCCTCAGGCACTGCCATGTTGGTGGCGCCGCCGCGGCCACAGCCACCGTCACCACCTCTGGCGCGGTCGTGCGAATTCGGCGGGGTGCTGTACCGCGACGGCGAGAAATTTCGCGTGAGCTGCGTGCTGCACTGCTCGTGCCGCGCCGGCAGCCTGGCCTGCGTGCCCGCCTGCCCCCAGTCCGTGCTGTTGCCCTCGCCCAGCTGCCCCGAGCCGCGGCGCGTGCCGCCCCCGCCTGGGGAGTGCTGTGAGAAGTGGGTGTGCGGGCAGCCAGAGGAGGCGGGCGCCGGCATTCGGGCCAGGGAGGTGCTCGGAGGGCACATCGCGATGACCGGTACGGGTGACAAGGCTAAAGCACTCACGGTCAGGCCCGCGTCTAGCCATAGGGCAACAGTCCGGGCAAATGCCCAGTGAGTCGCTCCATTCTGATGGCCGGTGCAGCGGGTGTGGGTGGTGAAGTTGCAAATATTGTCAGAGTGTAAGCTTCTTTGCATATTTGCTTATTTAGCTCCCACCACTCCCCCATCTACTCCCACCCCCCTAAAAAAACCCAACAAACTACATTACAGTCTACAAGTAACTCAAACTCAACTTTACGAATGTTTCCTCCTGCTGTCCTGCGTGCGGAAACGTTGTAGTTCTATTCGTGCACATTATTAACACTGTCCATCGGGTTACATTGCCCATAGACTAGCTTTGCACCGTAGACTATCACTGCCCAAAGACTAACATTGTGCATAGGCTTACATTACCCATAGACAAACATTACCCATAGACGAACATTACCCATCGGCATACATTGCCCATAGGTTTACATTGCCCATAGACGAAAATAGCCCATAGGCTTACAATGCCCATATACTAACATTGTCTATAAGCTTACACTGCCCATAGGCTAAGATTGCTGACAGACTAGCACTGCCAATTATAGGCTTACATTACCCATAGACTAACATGTTGCCCATAGACTAACATTTTCCATCTGGCCACGATGAGAGAGCCTTAGTAGAGAGAGAGAGAGTTCGTGAAATTTCGCCGTTCCTCCTCCATTGGAGGAGCACAGACCACATTGGTTAGACTGCTATGGTCCACGGTTTGGTTTGCTAACGTTGCAACAATCGGCGCATCCCTTCCCCTACCTCTCTCCCTCTGCTGGCTGTTGTAGGTCGCCGTGTCTCTGGCACTGCCATGGTGGCGCCGCGGCCCCCACAACCACCGCCACCACCTTCCGCGCGGTCGTGCGAATTCGGCGGAGTGCTGTACCGCGACGGCGAGAGGTTCCACATGGGCTGCGAGCAGTACTGCTCGTGCCGTGCCGGCAGCCTGGCCTGCGTGCCCACCTGCCCCCACTCCGAGATGCTGCCCTCGCCCAGCTGCCCCGAGCCGCGGCGCGTGCCGCCCCCGCCGGGAAAGTGCTGCCACGAGTGGGTGTGCGGGCAGCCAGAGGCGGCGGGCGCCGGCAAGCGGACCAGGGAGGTGCTCGGAGGGCACGACGCGATGGCCGGTACGGGTGACAAGGCAACGCTCACGGTCAGGCTGCCGACTAGCCATAGGTCAGCAGTCCGGGCAAATGCCCGGTGGGCCACTCCATGTATTAACATATTGTATTACCTCTCACCTGTACGCTTAATTGCATATTTACGCTCTCAGTGGGCATTGATTCCCATAGTCTGCGGCCCCAAAGATTCCAAATACACCAGCCACTGTCGCATCTTCAAGCAATTTGAGCTGTGTTTACAAATCACTGGTCACGATTATCCCTGGGGCCATATGCAGGGCAGACGGCCACATAGGCTCCCCACTTTCGTGTCACGTTCTATGCAGTACTTCTAAGTTGCTTATCCAAATCCCACCATGGAGTTGCGAATATCCTCCACATGCACTCGTAGTCACAGGCAGAGTATTACTTTCCAGATGCGTTCATTAATAATTACCACATGTTTGTATGCATCCAATCAAATTCCTTAACCACCATACTTTCTTCAAATTATCAGGCATTCCAATTATGTATTTCTAAGGTAACAGCGCTATTCTGGTATCATAGGTTGTGTGTCATGACCTCTGTGGATTGGCTGCTGCTGTCCTCACCTCTGTTCCGAAGTGATTAAAATGGTTGAAGCCACCTTCTCTGACATGGCAATTATGAGCCCCCTGAGCACCGTGAGTCACCCGGCCTACCGAAACCACGGTCACTTCAAAGCAGACGTTACATTGGTGCCCTGGCCGGGATATGGCCACCGACTCTGCTTGGAGCCAGCGAAGTTGCAAGTGCTCTGACCACTGGGCCACAAGCGTCGATGTCGACCTTTACCAGTCGCTCATTAAGGAGCCGCAGGGCAGATGTTTATGTTGTGAAGGATAAATATCACAATGTACGTGTTTAAAGCCAATTAGACTACGACCTTTCCAATGAGCCCCCCCTCCATCCCCAATGCGCAGTGCGCATGTAAATAACGCCACGCACACACCGCCTGTGCGATATTTCACCGTGAATTGCGGGGTTGTTTACGCTCAGCCGTTGGAGAGAAAAAAAATCGCCGAACTGCTCAACGTCAAATTCCTGACACATTATTGCGATGTGGAATACACGAGCAGGTGAAGGAGCTGCAGCAGTGGCGCAATGGTTCACACACTGCGCTATGAACCCATGGACCCGAGTTTGTTTCCAGGCCACTGCCAACATAAAGTGGCGAATGATATCCGAACCGGGTCTAGTCTTGCCCTTCATCAAACCGCACTAACGAGTGAAGTGTGGTCAAACAAGTCCAATATAGTGACACGGTGTGGGGAGGCCCTCGTGCAGCAGTAGATTGAGAATGGCTAAAATTAAAATGCAAGAACTCGACTACTAATCAGAAAGCTGAGCGTTAACATTCTGGCCGCTTGCCAACTTACACCATCATCCCATGTATGCCTCCTCGCTCAATAAAAAGCGCACTACATTTTTGGTAAAAATTCCACATTCATAGGGAGTGGGACAGTTTTAAAATGCAAACTTATGTTGAATTCACAGTGGTTACAAATTTTAGTGACCCTGGTGGGATGATGATGGGCTGAACCAATCACCGACCGAGATATGAACTCTGACCGCAGTTTCTCACCTGAGCGATTCGAGTCCAGGCAAAGGCCAAGGTGCACCAGAACTCATCTACACAACCGAGCCTGAGCCACAGGTGGAAATTCCACATTCCTATGGTCGGGATAAATGTGTAGTCCCTATTTACAAAATGGGGAAGTCTAAAGATTCTGACACGAATAGGGTAGCGTACCAGTACACTCAAACTCAGTATCACCATCATTAACTACGTCCAATCAATCCACTGCTGGATGGAGGCCGCCCCGAGCCGTCGCCACCTCTCACGATCCTTGCGATGTAACGATACAGCCAGCACCTGCTGCGCGCGAGCTGGTGCTCAAACTCACGCGTGTCAAAATGTCACCCCAAATACGTTCGTGACGGCAGCGGGTTTAACCACCGGCAGCCGCTTTGCTGTGCTGCCCTCTGCTGATTATGCTGCGTAATCACGCAGCACTCCAGCCAGTACGACAAAAGCCTCTGGGTTTCGCCACGATTATGGATCAAGATAAACTTTTCGGATAAGTCAATAGTGGTTGTTCTATGGATAGACTACACCCCGCCATGGGAATGTGTAATTTGTTACCAGTGGCTCAGGGCTGTAAACGGGAGATATGAGCACCAATGCCTCAATGCTCATTCGTGCAAGGAATCACTCTGAATTGCTTTTATTATCTATCGCTTCATTATAATTGGCAATTCCACGTGAGTCAGATTCACAAATCACCAGGCGTGTGTGGTACGTAACATCTTAATTTGTACTCGAAGAGGAAAGATTTCTGAACATAGAAAGGCAGAGTGAGATTGAGTGCATGGTCAGGAGTTTTGGAAATCTTGCTCTAGCCCATCAGGAACATGGTTCACCAATTCCCCTCTAATATAAGTCGAATGTGCATAGGATATCCATGCACTTGTGTCTCAAGATGCTGCACAGTAACATGAACAGCCATGCTCAATCAACTTCTGGATGGAGGCCTCCTCCACCCAGTCACAAACCCTGACAGTCTTATGACGCCACCATCTGCCTCGCCTTCGTCGCTCCATCTCCACGCCGTGGTTGACAAGATGTTATCTCCCTCTCCTGGTATGAAGAAGGGCGTGGGTTCTATTCCGACCCTGACGGCTGCAGTATACAGTACTTGGAGTTTGCATGTTTTCCCCGTGGTCATGTTGATTTTTCTCAGGGTCCTCCTTCGGTTTTTTTCTCCACATTTAGAATCAACGTGCATTTGGAGTATTTGGCTGCGAAATCTTTCCACGTGATACGCCACTTTATTGAACTATCATTTGCGGCCAGGTCGCATCTGAAAAAGAGCTACATAGCTTAGCGGGCTCCACCTGGTAAATACAAATATCTTAGTTTCAGTTTCCACGCCGGTCTTCACTGCGGTTACACAATCTGCAGAATGCCATCCTCAAGCTGCTCCCTTCTCCCTGTGAAACGTCTCGCCCCCCCACCCCAGCGTTTCGCCAGGAGGACACGATGATGGTGGTGGTGGCGCCACCGGGGGGGTCGTCATCATCCGGCTCCGAGGCTGCTGCTGATGGGGAACCAGCCGGGGGAGCGGCTGCAGCCGGGCCCCCTTTCACGTGCGAGATAGGCTACTCGAGCGAGTGGAGCGCCTGCTCGCGGAGCTGCGGGGCGGGCATCTCCACGCGCGTCTCCACCGAGAACCCGCGCTGCCGCATGGAGCGGCAGTCGCGCGCGTGCGTCGTACGGCCCTGCGACCTGCCCGTTCCTCCGCCGAGAAAGGTGACAGCCACCGTCGCAGCGCTTCTCCCTCCTCCGCCGTGTGGCGACAAGTTGATCAGCGGCGGGTACATGTGTGTGTATGATGAACTTCTTTCGCGCCGTACGTAGCCAACCATGCTCATCGGAGATGCGGGAGGGAAGGGGAACACACTAAACACAAAAGGAGCGATTCTCTGTCCGCGTGGAGCCACTTGCACGGCTTCAACAGTCTCTTCGTGTTGAATTATCTTAAATGTTGGCAGCGAACGATCAACGTGGGCAGCTGGTGTTACTGTATGGTCCACAACTTTCAGATTGATTCTCGCCAGCCAGGTCTGTCTGGGTCGGCTGCCCACAAAATATTTCCTCGCCCAGCACACCACATCAAGTATACCTCATCTGGCTATGGCGGTTGCTACTTTTCACGTGCCTACTCTAGTCTACCAATAAGTTGTGAGAAACCCTGCCGTGATGTGGCAACCACCCCACGATCAACACCACCACTGCAATGGTACTCAGATGGGATGGTTATTAAAATCGTGACGTGGTTCTGGTTTATATCTGGACAGGTGGAAGCTCTATATACAGTACTGTATATCAATCAGCCAATTAACTTTACCCATAGCCAGGTGGAAGCCCATTAAGACAAAAGTGCCTTTGCAAATGAGACCTGGGGTACATAAGCACAAATAAAAAAAACACCTTTAGTGCACGAATGAAATAACTTCATAAATGTAAACAAATATCATTCACAAAGACAGAAAAATTACAGTGCACGTTATTTTTTTCTCCACAAAATACACGATATATGTGTACAGTCCTTTTGGAACACCTTTACTAATCAGTACCATTTCATATTAATTCATTGGTTTATCTATAAATATGTATATATAATAATTGGTTCATGTATGCAGTATATGTATATAGTTTTTTTGCAGGTTCACCACAAGTACGTTTGGTTAATTCAGACTTGATTCCTTGCACAAGGTTTCTATTTGGTGTTTGAACAGCTTAACACCTATTTATTGCGAGAAAGGTTAAAACTTATTCTTATTTTTTCATACTTTGATACTGGCAAAAAGGTCCCATAGGGTCATTCAAACTCTGCCAGGCACGAGAGATTCTACACGCACCACGAGGCGGGTGACGTTCAATAAATCGAGTGTTAGAGATTTGCCGAATCACTGATGCGGAGGTGAATGAAGCCATTCCCCTCCGGCTTCCACGCTGCTGTAGACCCATACCTAAACCATACGGTTTCCCCATCTTCTTGTATAGGGAATTTAGTTTTCAGGTCTCTACGGCGGAGAGCCGTTTCAATACGAGAAAAATGTCTATTTGTGTTTCTCCCTTGTGATGGGACTTTGTAGGAGATTTTATGCGGGGCACAGGGTGACCAATAATGTCTGAATTGGTCTGTAATAAGGCAGGCACTGATAAGGATTTGGTAGGTATGGTAGACCTCGCGTGCCAGGACGGAGGAGCGAGGTCGTGCAGCAAATGGCGCTGCGAGTCCGTGAAATATCGCGGCCTCTCAAATTGGCGGCGGGTTCCGAGAGAACGTTGGGGAGTGGAGGCTGAATCTGATTCTGCCTCGCGTGGAGGGAACTTCCTTCGGGTACCCTGCACTGCTTATCATCATCAACCCCAACGATTTGCAATTAATTCCCCCCTTTACGTTTTGTTTGATGGACTTTCCAGCCGAGGGCTCTAAATGGCCACGTCGAGCGTGAGTGCCATGCCAAGAGCACTGATTCGATCTAACACAGTACGTGCAGTACTAGGCTCTCACATGTGGTCAGTTCGGTGGTCTCGGCCTGGTCACTGATGGGGCACGGAGAGTTTTGTATTTGAGTTTTTCATACGTACTTTGTTAAATACATGAGATTCACATTTGTGGTGCAAGTCATCTTTGCCTTGCACAGAAGAGCGCCACCTCGTGACCTGAGCAGCATTTCGATGGCATCCTCCTCCAGGGTCGGTCCCCGATTGGCCACGAGGCTCTGTGACGCGATAGGCGCCACGTTGGGACGCTTACCTTCATCCATCTCTGGAAATGACTCAAAAGCGCAGCACGGCTGGGATGTTAACATGCAACACCTCTCGAAACTAAATAAAGACTCGACACACGATTTAAATTGTTGACCCTGAATACCGAGGTTTATCCAATCGTGGCTGGTTTCGATCATTACGTGCCTATGAGCCAGCAAATACACAACAACAAATACACAGAAACTCTACAGCGTGGAGGGTCCGAGTCCCCCATGGATGCTCTGGAGTTGCCCCGGCTGTGGCTGGCGCTCGTTGTTGTTGCTTGCTCCAGCGCTGTGCTGCGGTGTTGCTCTCTCTTTGTCTCTCTTCCTCTCTCTCTCTCACGTTTCCCAACACTGATCCTATGCCCTTTCTACCGTGGCATCCGTATTTTAAAGACTAGAATGTCGGCGGCTTACGGCCGTCTTAATCTAGCTCCTGTGGAGGGCTTCTCGGTGCTTTGCGCCTAGCCCGTCGCCCCCATTGATGTCCTCTTCACCCCCACAATGTGTGCAGATACTACTGACTATTGTATGTAGGGTGTATAGGTATATACAAACAAATTGGGGAGGTCGACAATTGTAAACCTGTTGGATCAACTTTTTACCTCCACATCTGGGCGGGGGGGGGCACTTTCTATAACGTTTTCATTCAGGCCTTCTGGAAGGCTCTTATAATTTAGTTGACGGACAAACGCACAAATGGAACGCCATGGTTTATAACAGATACCGTATACATTAAAAACTGTTAAGGGTATCATGGGACCTCCTTTGCCAGTACCAAAATATGAGAATAAGTTTTTCTACTTTAATCTGGCAACAAAACCGGTGTTAAGTTGTTAAAATACCAAACTGAAACCTTTTACAAGAAATCATGGCTGCATTAACCACAATACTTGTTTCGATTTAAAGCTTTCGTGACTGCAAGGATTCATATTCTTGGTTCTTTCGGTTAAGTCACGTAGAAGGAAAATACTAAAATAATAAAAATAAACATAATAAAATACAATTCTCACGACGTTTCGGCCACAACGCAAGCAGCCGTCCTCAGGTGACAGACCTGTTCTTCACCTGAGGATGGCTGCTTGCGTTGTGGCCGAAACGTCATGAGAATTGTATTTTATTCTGTTTATTTTTATTATTTTATTATTTCCCTTCTATGTGACTTTACCGAAAGAACCAAGAACACAATACTTGTGGTCAAAATGCAAACAAAAAACATACTCTGATAATATATGCATTGTCTTTTAAACTGATTGGTCCAAACCAGAGACAGCTTTCTTTTGAGCCTCGTCTCAAACGGTGTTAGGCCAGATGACGCCAGTTAAGGGTATGTATATACAATTAGAACTTTTATCATTTATATCAGGGGTGCCACGGTGATGTGATGTTGTCTTCCTTGACTGGTATAGAGGAGGTCAGGAGTTTTCGTGTCTATTTCCCCGTGGTCACGTGGATGTTTTTTCTCCGGGTCCTCCGGGTTTTCCCTCCACATTCTGCAACGTGCGTTTAGATTATTTTCATTATTTTGCTGCTATAAATATATACATAATAAGCCACTGTGTTGAGCTATCATTTGTGGCCAAGTCGCTTCTGAAAAATAACTTAATAGCCCAGTGGGCTTTACCTGGTAAGATAAAACAAATTGTTGGGTTATTATTTGAATACTTCTTCAAGTGATGTGCTTACCTTTCCAATATACGTTGCACTCCTATTGTGTTTGTGTATTGTTTGTTGTTGTAACATTCCGACCCGTCCCTACTAAACATCTGTAAGAAAGAGCTTAAAAGCCCATCGGATTCCTCCTCCGGTCAAAATAAATATTCAGATTTTTTTTCACCCCTTCCCCCGAACAGCCGGGCAAGCGCTGCACTCGCACGTTCCGCGCACCGTCGCCGGTGCGTCTGCGGGACCCAGCGGGGCCCGGCGGGGCCGCGTGCACCTCGCTGCGCCGCTACCGCCCGCGCTACTGCGGCGGCTGCTCCGATGGCCGCTGCTGCACCCCGCACCGCACGCTGACACGCGCAGTGCGCATGCGGTGCGCGGGCGACCGCGTGGCCCTCAGGGACGTCATGGTGGTGCGCACATGCGCCTGCCACCGACACTGCCCCGACGACGACGGTGACGACGACGCGGGCAACGATGGTAACGAGGTGTGATGGTCATCACGGTGGTGGTGCTGGTGGTGGTCATCGTTATCGTGGTGGTTAGTGATGATGATGACACCATTGTGATTGACAAAGGTGATGGTGATGAAGACACAATTAAGCCAGTGATGATCACACGATTATCATGGTGACATTGATAAAGAATCAGATGACAAATGGGACCATGATGATGACGCAAGTATTTACTCATGATGGCGATGATAAAATCACGATGACACCTGACAGTGGCACTATGCTGATGACCACCACCACGCCATTGCATTGAAACACACCACTACACCGTGATGATCGACGACAAATTACACAGTCATTATAACAATAATACAATGATGATGATGATGATAACACCACGATAATACCATCTTAATGATTATGAATATGATAACATGGTAATGACACGATGGTAAAATGACTATGGTGATGATACCACGATGTTGATAGTGACGATGATCATAATGATGGTAGTGAATATCACACGTTACAGACAATATTTACTCCACAATAAAAACTCACAGACACCACTTGCATCACGTTAACACCATAGTGGCATTAACACCATGATTACAACACCACCTAAACTGCCTCACCCACCACTGTCACCACGACACCATACCTACACCACCACTAAGTGACACCACAACTACACAACCACCAGTGCACCTACACAACCACCACCACACCTACACCACCACACAACCACCACCAGTGAGACGACACATACACAACCACGACCACACCTACACAACCACCACCACCGTGACACCACACCTACACAACTACCACCACACCAACACAACCACCACCACACCTACACAACCACCACTCTGACACCACACCTACACAACCACGACCACACCTACACAACCACTACAGTGACTTCACACCTACCCCACCTCCACTACCATCGGTGATACCACCACGACATCTACACAACCACCACCAGAGTGACACGACACCTACCCCACCTCCACTACCACCGGTGATACCACCACTACCACCACCACCACAGTGACACGACACCTACCCAAACTTCACGACCACCAGTGACACCACCACTACATCTACACAACCACCACAGTGACACCACGACTACTGCACCAATTTTGCAACGTCCTCGATGACATTTTCGACCTTTTTTTTTAACGAAATGTTGTATAGGCTTTGTATCAATAATTATGTGACTGATCCAACTCAATGTAACCATACACGGTAGTTGGTATGTACTTAGACCTAACGATAGAGCTCTCCGTAGCCGCATTCCACTATACACGGCTGAGATTTAATGTTTGCACTTAACTAGAGAAGAAGTCTGACATCTCCGATGCTTTATCATCTGAGTTCCTCTCTCTCTCTCTGCAACTTTCCCTTCTCCCGCAATAGTAACTGCTACCCCAATGTAAATACACATTTTGTATATAAAGACCTGATACTAATTTATGTAACTACCCCATTTCTATTCCTGTGTATAGATTGTGTGAAGTATTCTTTTTTTACATATAAACGCTTTGCAGTTACATGGTGCACTTTTGTCTCTGGCAGTTATATTATCATTCATAGTTCACCTCGTCCCTTGAGATAGAATATCTCGTTTGCAAGGGTGTCAAGGCATTTAGCAAACACATATTTAACATGAGAACCTACATCAACATAAACAGTGTTTATTTGTAGGGGTATTTTTCTAAATAATTATAGGATTAAGGTAGGCCCAAGGGCTTCCACCCTGCCCTCTTGCCTAGATGTCCCCGCTAAAAGCCGACGGAATGTAGGCAAGGAAGTGTGGCCAGCTCAGGCTTTTGAATCGAAAACAACTGAGGAGTTGCAAAACAAGAGCACTGTAATGTGACATAAAAAAACATTCACAAAATAAACAATGCCGTGCGTGTGTGCGTACAGCAACTACATTCCAACTAACGTGCAGCCCTTCCTCAATCCACGAGTGGATGAAGGCCTCCGCTATATCATATCAGTTGTGGAAAGATTTGGCCACTGGTTCAAATAGCAAACGCTTCACTGATTTCAGCCGTGACTACGAATCAAAAGTCGATCCCTCTATAAAATTAAATTTTTATTGTACAAAAAATCTCCGCAGGCATTTGCTTTATTCGTTTTTTTAAGGCTGCATGTTATTTTTGCCTCCAAAAGGTATCACTGACGATGATGTTAAATCCCACCGTGACTTTGCTCTAGCCTGGCGCAGGCAGAGAGCAGCTGATGCGAACGCCTGCTCTCACGTCTGCAGGCATATCACAAACTGCGTGCACTCGTTCATAATTCACGCGCACACGGCAATCCTGCACCATTCACGCACATTCCTCTCTTAACTTCATCTTAAAGACGTGTTTTTTTGTTCGTTGTTGTTGCTTCGTAAACAAACATTGAAAAATAAAACCCAAGATATTTTACAAACGTACCGCTCGATCGTTTCGGTGTTTGTGAGTAAACGCGTTGAGACGTTTCACTGGGCTGTTTATAGATTCGTACCATCAACCATTGGTCGTCGCTTAAAGGTTCCACAGATGCTCATCTAAACAATTCTGAGCCCAGCATCATCTTCCAACCCTGGCACGAACCCCACTGGTCACAATCAAAGGCTTATGACGTTGGCGTTTGCGTCATTGCCCAACGTGATTTGTGGATTTGCGCAGAGGCCATGAATCCATCGGGTCGTGGAGGGCTTCTGAAAAGACGGCGGAGCATAGCCGAGGGAAAAGAGTGGGAAAGAGTACAGTCGATCATCGGTTATCCGGTTGCTTTCCAACATAATCCGGCGGTCCCGGGCCAATCCGGCGAAACCGGCAACGTCGCTCCAAAGGCCGTGAACCTAGTCCGGTGATCGACACCATGTGCATGACACAAAACGAGTAGCTATGCTTGATTTCAGTGTCAAATATTATGAACTGTACATTATACACTACATACATACAACTTAAACGATGAAAATACTGCACGTATATATGTTTTTCATGATTGATAGCTACGGTAATAAAAACTAAATATTTAACAGTGCGATCCGGCGAAAAGTGCGTTGTGTAATTCGGCGTTCGCTGGAGCACCGCTCTAAAGGCTGCATCTGTCTGGTGATCGTCAAACACGTTGTAGAAACAAGAGTCTAGTTCGTGCATGACCCCGTGCAGAGTCTTCGAGATTGGAATGGTAAGTGCGGTGTAGTAAATGCAGTGACTTTTTACAGTAGGATATTTCTTTTTGTCTATTTTTATGTTTATTTATGACAATTTCGCATAGTAAACACATTTAAAACACAAAACAAACATATCACAACACCTAAAACGTAATGTTACGCAAGAATGTGCAAAAAATATATTTTAAGTCATAATTTCGTGATTATCATGATCGACTGCAGTGGTCCTTAACCTGGAGTGCACGCACCCACTGGGGTGCGTGATGCCCTTTCTGGGGGTGGCGAGACATGGGCAGATTTTTTTTTAAAGGTAAATCATCGAAACACAAATTACTTTGTTTCATCAAACCTACGTATTTATTCACTTTTTTTACGATGGAGAACCAGAGGGGTGCAAGGCTGCAGTAAAGGTGAAGAACCACTCCTCTACTGTATTGTACATCTTGCTGTCACTGCCGTCTGCTGCCCGCACCTTAACCCCGCACCATGCCAATAAATAAATCAATAAATATCCCACATTGTCATTCTGACATGTCAAAGAATGGGCCCTAAATATATATAAAGTTATAGAACCACTTCTAAATTCCCGTTACTCGCACCCCTTTGTTGGGTGTGCCCAGCAAAGAGTGTTTGTCGCATGGTACTGTATTTTAAACGAAATGCTTAAATCCTCAGGGTTGGAATCTTGGCAAAAGAATAAGTGAAAAACCAAATTTAATATTTAATAAGTTAGTTTTGTGCAGGCACCATGGTGGCCGGGCCGAGCACTGCAGAACCCGGTTTAACCACGGGCGGTTGAAGCCTGGATTCAAACCCCAAGTTGTTAACGGTACCAGCTCAATGCCGTGACGCACTCACCGTCCAGGTTTTGAAGGAATCCCTCGTTTCTCTCCGCCGGACGAAGACCGCTTGTGTTGCGATCGAAATGTCGTGGGTTTTTGCTTTGATTATTTTCAATTAATTCTTTTTATTAAAAAAATTAATTTAATTGTCTTTTTTTTTCTATCTACGTTACTTTACCGAAAGAACCAAGAATATGAAACCCATTGGGTTTCTAGATTTGAAGTTTTCGTGACTGTTATTTTTTGTAAAGTCACGTAGGTAATAAAATGAATTAAATCACGACGTTTCGGGCACAACACAAGCGTCCTTCTTCAGATGGGGACACTTGTGTTGCGCCCGAAACGTCGTGATTTAATTTATTTAATTTTTTTACCTACGTGACTTTACCGAAAAAACCAAAGAGTATGAACCCATTGGGTTTGGATAGCTGCCAGCTCCGCCAATTTGACGAAGCATTCTCCGCTGTTTTTCTTTCAAAACCCCACAATGGAGTAAAGTGACCAGAATTCATTGTAACGCAGCATCATCATTAAGCGTCTTTGTGGAGAACATAAGCAACAAAATAGATCGACAGACAATACTCCTCCACATGACCGTCTCTACTTACCAAAAAAAAAGATGTACTGTGTTTTTATTACACAACCCAGTGGGCCCACAGTCTCATGGGAGTGCATAATTTCAGTAGCATTAACCCAATACAAGCAGAGTCTGAACCAGTTTCAACATACGGTGTTTCATCAGCACAGTCAGGCTTTCTTGAATCGATGTTGGTGAACGGCCAAATGTAATAGACAAGGACCCTCTCTTTACGACGCAATGCAAAATAAAAAACACGTGGCTTAATATTATCATTAGCATTATTGTGTAATATAAAAACAATATCAATAAGCAGAAAATATATCTCTCCTTAATATCTGTCTCTGCACATGAAAATAATGTATAAACACAACCTATCGATTGTGTAGTGGGTTCCAGGGAGACCTGAGACCAAGTGCTTGAGGCACACGTTTATTCAATACAACTGCGGAATACGCAGATCCCTAACACAGAGGGGTAGCGGTCCCTCTACCGGATACCCAAGGAAGTGTAGCCTCCGGGCTAGCGTGTCCTAACCACTTGGACTACACCCACGTTCCTCTGGCTAAGGGGACCTAGGTCCTCTGGTCCCGACCACTGGCCACTCAGTCCCGGCCCTTAGAAAGACGGCGGGTCTGGGGGTTCCCAGGGTCCTAGGCTAGCTGGTCTTCTTTCTTCAGCTTGACGAAGACTGCCGGACTCGTCCAAAGGTCCGGCTTTTATACCCGTGGCCGGGTCTCTTCGCCCCTGGCCACGCCCCCCTTCTGGAACTCTCTAGGGGGCTCTGGAATATCTCCCCCAACCCCTCTCTTAGGGTTGGGAGAGGCTAGTGTCCCAACGTCCCGACTCATCCTGTCTATCCCGGGTTACCACCCCTATGGACACGTGTGCTACTACAGGTAAGTGTGCATAACAATGCTATATACAATGCCTGACACCGACGCTACATCACCCCCCCCCCCCCCCCCCCATGTAGCATCCAGCCGTTCCGGCTGTCAAATCAACAATAAAGACCGTGAATAAACCAGAACAGAGTACGTGTGCCTCATTACACGAGAACGGTAACAATATTTACATATATACATAAAACCGCACGCACATCCGCACCCCTGCAAAGCAGCCGACGCGAACCAAATCGATGATGGGCAAGACGCGGCCAGGACAAGCACCGGTCGATGACCAACTGGCAGAAGGTAAGTGAGCGGTGCGGAGGCCGAGTGAATGTTGGTTGGATTTAAGGGAAAGGTTTTTATATGGAGCGAGTTCTCGTGGCTGGCCCGTCCGGAGCGGCGGGGGGAAGTCGTGGCCGCGGGTCAGCAGGGACAGAAGTGTCTTGGCCACTCTGTGGTTGGGCAGACGGGTGAACGTCATCAGGAGCAGCCGGCGGGGTCCGCCGTAGCGACGTTATTCCAGCAGTGTCTGAGGGCATAACAACATGTCTGGGCTAAGGGTTAGGCTCCGTAATTGGACGACTCGGTTTGTCGGACACGTCACGCTCTCGGCCCCCGTGCAGCGTAGGAGGAGTGTGAGGGAAGAAGGGTTTGAGACACAACGGGTGCACATACCAGCACAGCTTGCCATGCTGGAATTTCACACACTGAGGCCGGACGACCCGGACAATGTCCACCGGACCCCTCCAGGGTTTCAGCAATTTGGGCGATGTTGCTAAGTGCACCTGGGGGCAATGGAGCCAAGCCCATTCATGGCTGGACACGCAGAGGCCTCGCAGTCGCTTGTTAGCCAACTGGCGAGCTTCAGAGTTGTGTTTAGCAGCCTCTCGCGCCTCGACCAACCTCCGAACATTAGATCGAATATGTTCGGCGATCTTGGACTTAGGGGAGGGCTACTTAGTGTGCAATTGAATGGCCATGAGGGGGTTGACCTCCTGCCATAGATCAGGTAGAATGGATAAAACCCCATGGCTGCATGGGGTGCCATTCTGTAGGCGGCCAATACACCGGGAATATAGAGGTCCCAATCGACCTGCGACTCGCACACTTGGTGGCTCAAAATAGAGGTAAGTGTTCTGTGGAGCCGCTCGACCATACCATCAGTCTGTGGGTGGTATCGTGATGTCCGAATTTTATACGTGCCTAGCAGGTTGCACACATCCCGTAGCAAAGTGGATGAAAAAAATGTCCCTTGATCGGTCAGCAGCCGTTCCGGAACACTCTTATCCAGGACATAGCCCTGGAAAAAAGCCTCCGTGATGGCTGCTGCCAATTGGTTGTGGAGCGGCCAGGCCATAGGCCAATGGGTGAAATATTCAACCCCAACCAACAGGTACTTATTACCCCGGAGAGTGGCAGGGAAGGGCCCCAAGATGTCAAGCGCAAAAAGTGCATTCACGCGAGACACGTGAATGGATTGTAGGGGCGGACACGACGGTTTAGAGGGAGGTTTCCGTCGAGCGCACTGGGTACAACCTTTGAGCAATTCGGCGACGTCCCTTGCCATGCCCGACCAGAAGAAATCAAGCTGGAGCATGGCAAGAGTCTTTTGTGTCCCCAGATGCAGGAGGCGCACATGAACAGCCCACACAGCCTTCCCCCAAAGGGGAGTGGGTACCACCAGCTTGTACCTCAATGCACAGCTGTCCCATTTCATGAGGAGGCCGTCCCACATGACAAAGGAAATCGGGCTCCCGTGGTCTGTACCCTCGTGTGCCTCATTGGCACGATAAGTAGGGAAGAGTCTTCCACCTGGAGACGTCCCCAATCGTCCAGGTAGAGGCGCAACAGTGCATCCCGTGCAGTGGGCACATCTGACGCTTTAGGTGAATCCACCCCGGAATTGGCTGCCGCAGTGAAGGAAGGGGACGGGCTGTCAGCGGGTTGCTTGCAGTGGCCCAATCCCATGAAGCACGCACATCTATTAGAGTTAGGCAGTCATTACAATGCGTCAGCGTTGCTATGTCGGACACCCTTACAATAGATGACTGTGAAAGAATAGTCCTGGAAGACCTCGAGCCAGCAGGACAATTGGCCTGATGGTTGGTCAACTCTCAGGGCAAATTGGAGTGCTGCATTGTCGGAACGTATGGTAAAGTGTCTACCGTACAGGTAGGGCCTGTACTGCTGAACAAAGAAGACAATGGCCAGCAGTTCGTGACGGGTAACACAATAGAGTTGCTCCGAGGGGGACAACACCTGACTGCTATATGCGACCACGTGTTCCACACCGTCAACAACCTGTGACAATACTCTCCCTATGCCGGTGTTGCTGGCATCTGTACCCAAGAGGAATGGCACGGAGAAATTTGAGCCGTGCCGCCCGCATTTTACCATAAACGGCCCTTAATCAATTGAGGTTCTCATAGAAAGTCTGGCTAAAGATGATAATATCGTTTAGAAAGATCAGGCAAGCATCCCACTGGAGCCCAGCGAGGACCAGCTCCATCAGGCGCTGGAACATCGCTGGGGCCGAGTGAAGACCCATAGGCAGCCAGTTAAATTCGAAGAGACCCTGCGGTATGCGGAAGGTCGTCTTAGGCTTGGACGCTTTGTCAAGAGGAAATTGTCAGAATCCTGACAAAAGGTCCAGCATTGAAACATAACACGCACGTGCCAGGGCATCGAGCAACTCGTCCATCGTGGGGAGCAGATATGCGTCAGCGACGGAGATTTTATTTAGCCGCCGAAAATCCACGCAAAATCGGAGGCTGCCATCGTGTTCATTAACGAGGACAATCGGTGCTCCCCATGGGCTGGTGGATGGAGAAATGATATCCGCCGCCAGCATGTTATTAATGCCAATTCTGACATGCTCTTTTTCAGCAGGGCTGAGGCGAATGGGTTTTGTCGAATAGGGGTGACGTCACCTGTATTGATGTGGTGACTTAGCAAATCGGTACAACCGATGTCAAATTATCTTTTACTTAAAACATCTGAAAATTCGCTGGGACTCAGTCAGTTCAGCACTGTCCGAACAAACAGAGTCGATCCAACGTTCGTCGAGGACTGAATGCAGTTGGGGTGTGGGAGCGTCCCCTACGTGGCCCACCACCAAGTTCCCCAGGGGTGCTGGTGTCACATGAGCAAGCACAGTACCCTGGGGGATGACGGTGATACGCAACCCTGCATTCAGGACCTGGATGAACAGATCTTTGTAACCAGGAACGAGCATCTGTGCAGCAACCAGATCCAACCCGCGTACCACCGTGTTCGAGAATCCTAACAAAACTCGTGCAGCTATCACGTCAGAGTCAAGGGGTTTCTGAAGGCGAAGGGAAACCAACACTTGAGACCCGGGCAGAATACGAACAGTGCGTGACGCCAACGCCTGGACTGTACAGCAGGCCATACGCAACCGAGAGGGTGAGGACAAGATGGACATGCGTCAGCTAGAGGGGAGCTCGATGCAACCCTGATTGATTACAATTTTGATGGACATCTTCCCCAAGAAGTCCGTGCCAAGCAGACAAGAAACGGCTAGGGTTGAAGAAACCAGAATGGGACCATTCAATTTGACATCGTCAATACGGATCAGGGCGTCGATCCGGCCAATTATGCCCAACAAACCGCCGTTAGCGGCGAAACACTATACATCAACTGGCCTCAATGAACGACAGTTTCTGGGTAGAATGTAAAAAATGAGGTCCGAGATTATGGTTGCCGATGCGCCGGTGTCGACCAGCATCCGAATCTCGACCCCTTCTATGAATCCCATGATTGCGGAAGAACCTGCAGCCGCGTGGGCCAACTCGGACCACTGATCCGGCAGTCACTGACAGACGGGCGGTGAGCGTCCCCCGGGCAGCCTCGTAGTTTTGATATTGGTTGGAACGGTAGCAGGGAAGATGTCCTCTTCCTGGGTCCGTCGCGCTGGCGATGATGTTGCGCCCTCTGGTTGGCTCCCGCTGTGGCGGGAAGTCCAAAAATGCTGGCGGGAGTTGAAGGTGTGATGGCGGTGGAGTCCGTTGCTCGCTGCGCCGCATACTCCACCCCCGCTGCAACCTCCTCGCGGTGAATTTTGCCGAGTTTGGAGGCAGCGGCGTGGAGCAGCTCAGCGAGGCGGCAATGTGCCTCCAGCAGTGAGCTGCGCATCGGCGGAGAGACAACGGGCGGCGGGGCAGGCAGCTGCCCGGCCGGCAACACTTCCCCGTCCGCAGCCTGGGTTGCCGGTCCCACGGGTGCCTGGCCATCTTTGTTCCAGTCCGGGCTCTGGGTACGTGGTTTTCGGCGTGTTTCCATGGCCACTTCTGGCACCAAATGTAGTGAGTTCCAGGGAGACCTGAGACGAAGCGCTTGTGGCACATGTTTATTCAATACAACTGCAGAATACACGGGTCCCTAACACAGAGGAGTAGCGGCCTCTCTACCTGATACCCAAGGAGGTATAGCCTCCGGGCTAGCGTGTCCTAACCACTCGGACTACACTCACGTTCCTTTGGCTAAGGGGACCTAGGGGGAGGTTATCTGACCCAACCCAGCCAAGTTCCTCGGGTCCCGACCACTGGCCTACTCAGTCCCAGCCCTTAGAAAGACGTCGGGTCCCGGGGGTTCCCAGGGTCGACCACTGACCCACTACAGCCCAGGCGCTTACAAGGACGGCGGGTCTGGGGGTTCCCAGGGTCCTAGCCTAGTTGGTCTTCATTTTTTAGCTTGATGAAGACTTCCGGACTCGTCCAGAGGTCCAGCTTTTATACCCGTGGCCTGGTCTCTCCGCCCCTGGCCACGCCCCCCTTCTGTAACTCTCTAGGGGGCTCTGGAATATCTCCCCTAACCCCTCTCTTGGGGTTGGGAGAGCCTGGTGTCCCAACTGCTCGGCTCATCCTGTCTATCCCGGGTTACCACCCCCTATGGACAGATGTGTGCTATTACAGGTAAGTGTGCATAACAATGCTATATACAATGCCTGACACAGACGCTACACTTACACAGCCTGCTGAGAGTGCTTAATTTTAGCAGCATTGAACCATTACAGTATCGTGTTTTTTTCTGAGACACACACTTGTTCTTGGAGGCAATACGTTCATTTCACAACCACAACAGGGCTAACTAGTTACCATACAACGTAGCTAACTCTGTACTCTGGTCCACTACCTAACCCTACAACTGGATACTATCTGGTGGCAACCACGGGTAACTATATAACCGGACCAGGTCCGTTAACATGCTGCTTGGGTTCACGACTAACAAGCTCCGAAGCCCGGAGACCGAAGAGACGTAGACGGCGAGTTTATTCCCAGAAGACAGCCCCCCTCGACTCTCCGGATCCCCTTTATATCCCTTGAGCGGGGCCTTCCTTCCTCCTCGGCCCCGCCCCCTTCGATATCTTCTGAGAAAGCTCTGAGACCTCACTCCACCTGTCCTTCTCGTCACGTCCTCCATACTGTCACATCCTAGACTGTCTCTCCCTGACAGCCACCTGGGACCCTGCCCCCCAGAGTCCCCTTCCATGCCATAAAATACACTCGTGTCTGAGAGAGGCTCTCACACACACAATTCCACTCTCTGTCAGTGACTCGCGCTAGACGCTCTTGTGACCAAATACACGTCACTACACAAGCAAGCTGTGTGATTACATAATCCCACCTCATATCAATGTCCAGCATGAATGGTTAAAGTGTCAGCCTACCCAAAGAAGCATTGGGCAGGTGAGCATTTCCACTGACATTCCAGATTCAATCGTGGAAATTCCAAATTGCTATGCTGGGAGGCCAGTATATAATTATAACAGCTTCTTCAGTTCGCCACAACGCGGTGCTCATTTGATCATCCCTGAACGATTTGGTGTGATGAGTCGTCAACCGATATAATTGTACTCGAAACCTCCCAACTCTCCACTGAGCCCTCTCTTACCAAAGAGTCTCAAGCGTCCTATTGGGGAAGTTTGGGTTATTTACTTTCGTGAGCTTTTGTTTTCATTTGGAAGGAAATCAGAGGGCGTGGACAAATCCCGCGCAAACAAGGTGATAACAGCGGCGGCACCTTTTTCACGATTAAAATAAAAATTTCAAGCTCGATGTAGATCCCAAGCCAAGTGTTGGGACGATCGGCCCTGCAGTCTCAGGGTATCGCTCTTGTCATGACAATCGCCCATTGGCATCTCAATTTAATACGATTCGAGCGCTTCCACCAGTGACGTGGACTCACACCTAATGAAGATGAACAATTGTGAGGATATGACCTTAATGCCTGTGCTATATCCCTCCTCCCCACAAAATACCTCGTGCTAAAGTGAGGCGAATTAGTAGGCTTTGCGTGGGCCAAAAACAGAAGCATGACTTTTCAAAGTTGCCACCTGCGAATGTAAATATGAAAGCGCAAACGCTAAACTTACGATATTTTTGTTTTTGCACCATTTAATAAAAAAAAAACATCCGTGTTCACACAGACCAATCGGTCATTTGGAACAGAGACAATGAAAGTCTCCACAGATGCAACCTATCTCTGTAAAAGTTAGGAGTCGCACGTCGAAGACGCATCGGGTTATTACACTTGCAAACGCCTCTGGGATATGGCAGAGGCGTTTGCATTGAAAATTCACAGTGCAAGACATTCCCAGAATGGCCTCACGCCCTGACAGACTGTAAATGCGGCTTAGTGAAAGAGACCCTTTAGTGGCGTTACAGCAAGAGAGGGTGAGTATGTGTGCTTCAGTGTCTGTGTGTGTGTGTGCGTTTGAATGTATGTGTATGTCAGCGTATTTATGTGTAGGGAGTGGTGGCGCGGTGGTTAGCATGCTGCGCTACGCACACGCCGACCTAGGTTTGATTCCCGCTCACGACCAACACCGGTGATAATTTTATCTGAACCGGCTCTGGGCCTCCCCTAGGTCGACTCGGCATCAAATGTTACACATCAGCAGGAGGAAGACAATGGCGGCCGGGTGTGTTGCCGGCCACCTAATCGCCTCGTGTGCCGTGCCGCCCTTCACAGGTGCTGCTCGCTGACAGCACTTGCCCCATCAGCCTGTTAAGGGTACACGGGGGATCTTTGGCTTGCGTGCGGGTGTGAGAAGAGTCTCCACATGGCGACTGCTGAGGAATCTCGCGTGGATGTGATGGCTCCTGGGTGTGACGCGTCACACTCACAACCCTCTCGCAACGCGCACAGCCACACATGGCTCCACAAGCCCGTGCCCAGGACAAGTAAACGCACGGTGACGTGGCCTTGCGGTTGCAGAGGTTTCGCGGTTCGAATCCAAGGGGCCTCCCTGGTTATTTCCGCCGGTGCAAATAACCCTAAAATAATTACGAGTCCACTCAGAGTGGGACGTTAACGATCCCCGTGGCGTCATTCGCAAGAGAGTGGACCATTCTCTGCCGGCATCAGGCTCTACATTTTGCCAAAAAGTAGAAAATTACCACCCCTCCGCAAGTTATTCTATTAGGATGCATAATCACAGACGCGGGGAGGGGGTCTCTCATGAGACTTATCCCTGGTCTCTGGAGTTTAAATAAAATTTAAGAAAACACGAGACGACGCCGTGGGTTGTGCTGAACGCAAGCCCCACAAGCCAGTCCGGCGCACGGTGCCTTCTCTCAATTGTTGGGACGTGGCGGCACGGCGGTTCCATGCGACCACGGTAGCCCGGCTCGAGTCAACGGCAGGGAAATATCATAACAAAGATGACGACGCGACCCCATTCAACCTCCGCTCATCGTCAGCATAAACATTGCCGGCCGTGGTTAATCCACCGCGGGATGAAGTCCTCCGCCAGCTGTAACCCCAGAGTTGAATGAGCATTAATATTAGCAATACGCTCCATGCTATTATCAAACGTGCCTTTCAAACAGGCACGCAGGTTAATCAATGTATAGATCGCCCCGTTGGTTTTTACATCGACCCTCTGACTTGTTTTGCACAAGTTAAAAGAGCGGCAGCTTGACGTCTCCACGAGAGAAGCGTGTTAACAGATGTACTACGGAGATTGGAATTAGTGGGAGAGGCGTAGCGGCATCGAAATCAAACGTTCTTTCATCTGTACAGTCTCCAATTATTCGTTTAATGGGGCATCTATAAACGGATCGTTCCCGTGTACACATTCGTAAAGTGTTCCCATCGAGGAGGACGTGCTGAACGCAATGGCGTCGTCGTGATGCTGTGATGTCCTCAACGTGGTGATGCTAGAATGGGAGAGTTTTTGGAACACTGGATGTGTGGTGGTCCAGGCTTATGGAATCGGTTGGGGGTTGGTGGATCACTCAGAGATAATCGTGGGCTGTGCGAGGTGGCCAGGAGGTGGCGGTACTGCGAGTTGGGCAATTTTCAGCGTTTGCTCCCTCATCCGTGCAAGTCGGGATTTTCTCCGCGCGCCTCTGGTCCGCTGGCCGACGCAATGCAGATAAGTCGCGCGTGGACGTTGCAGCTCCGAGTGTCTCCTCGCTTCAAACGAGCCGCGGCGGATGTCCCACAGCAGTCGAGAGGTGGCCGGTCGGCTTCCCACAACGCGCGGCTTACTCATTGAACGGACCACTGAAGGATGCTCACCGCCGAGTAGACGGTGGCCACGGCGCGACTCAGTTGCAAGCGGAGTATTTAAGGGACCTGGCCAAACACCTGGATGCAAGACCTTCCTCAACAAGGGGCCTCGAGTCTCGCCGAGGCGTTCCCGGGTAAATATATTCGTAAAAACGCTGGCCCTGTTAGTGTACGCGCGTAATTGCCAAAAGGAACACTTTGCAGGAATGTGTCACGCACGCTTCCTCTAACCTCCCCACCCACCCCCACCTCTAGCCTCCCCCCCCTCGAGTGCCCAGGGATTCTCTGTCCCCCCCCCCCCCACACCGTCGGTGGCAGACGATTTGCGTTTGTTAAACGCCTTTAGTTGTATTGTATTCACTCTCATCATCGCCCCGCTTGGCAGCTGGGCGATGCCGTGGTCTCGGAGGGATCCAACTAAGCCAATTATGGTGAAGCGTCCCTCCACCTCCGGGCTTAATGCCATGAGCCATCGCTTTGTCGGTACAAGTCAACAGTTGGTTGTCCTATGAAGAGATTGGCCCGCAGCATAAGAATGTGGAATTTCCACGACTGGTCGAGGCCCGCCGCACCCGGAGAAACACTTCGCTTTGACTCTCCAACTCTGTCGGATGATTGGCTGTGATTACTGGCCCTGTGAGAGTGCGAGTTGAAGTCTCCATGTAGGAATACAGTGTGTAAGCGCGTGCTATGCTGGGATTTATTAAACTATTAACAAAAACTAAACACATTTTTTTTCCGGGGTAAGGCCTACTGAGCTGTGTAAGTTCTGCTTCAGAAGCGAGCTGGCCACGAATGACAGTTCAACGAAGTGGCTTATAATAGTGGAAATTTACAGCAGCCAATTGCTCTAAACGCGTGATGCTGATTCTAACCGTGGAGGGAAAACCCGGAGAACCCGGAAACAAGTCCACGTGACAACGGGGAGAGTGACACGCAAACTCCAACTATAAAACAGGCGTCAGGGTCCGGATCGAACCCACGACCTCTTGTATACCGGACGAGGTAGTTGACATCTCGCCAAAGTGGCGTGCGTGACACATTCAGCCGTGTCATCTGCACGATCGCCAGTTTACCAACGACCCAGGACATATTACAGCGGGAAATTGAGCCCAGGTTATATGCAGTAGTCAGTAGTGAATAGATAACTGAAAAATGAATAATGCAATACCATGGTACATGAATTATACAGTGTCATTTTGCATACACGCTAACACAAAGACGAATATTATCACGTTTTGCTTTGACAGACTGTTGGGGCAAGTGCCGTTAGCGCTTGCCCCAACAGTCTGTTAAATGAAGGCTGGGTGGGCAGCACCACGCGCAGCCGCCTTTGTCTTCCTAGTGGCGATGTTTTTACACAACCGCACCAGATGACACTTTTAATTCTGAGTCGACCTAGCGGACACCCAGGACCTGTTCAAATATTTGCCCCTGTTTATTGATCGTGGGCGATAAATCGAACTCACGTTGTCGGGTTCGTAGCGCAGCGCGCTAACTGCTGCGCCACCACTCCCCCACACACGACTCCCCACACACTAACACACTGACGCTAACACGCACATACAAAGGCAAAGATCCCAGTATAACCTTAACAGACTGTTGGAGCAAGTGCTGTTAGCGATCACCTATCAAGGCCGGTACCGTGGCACACGATGGGGTGGGTGGCCAGCACCACACCCGGCCGCCTTTGTCCACCCAGTGGCGATGTTCACACACCGCACCAGGTACGCATTTGAGGCTGAGTCGACCTAGAAGAGGCCCAAGACGAGTTCAGATAATGAACCCGTCCTGGGCGGGAATCGAACTCGGGTCACCAGGTTCGTAGCGTAACGCGCAAACCACTCCAATACTGCTCCCCACATGCACGTACACACACACACACACTCTTCACTGATGTGAACACGCACATACGTACACACCCAGGCGCATACATGTGAACACATGTCATGCACACACACACCCTCCCACACATCACAAGCGCACAGGAAGCCAAGACACATTGCCTCTCCCTCCCCTCACTCCACCCTCACTCCTCCACCCAGCAACCCTCCCACACCCAGCCAACTGCCTCCTCACTCGCTGCTTCCCACTCAGCTTCTCCTTCTCCTCCGCATCATCTTTATAGAGGAGAAAGGCGTTCAACTTATCGGGAAACAACTTCATCAGCGGAGACACACATAAATACAACATCCCTAGAACTAACTTCTAACGTACTTGTGTACGCGCGCATCCGTGCACGGTACACAGAGTAAAAACACGCGCGCGCGCGCGCGCATATTCACACCTGCACCGACCATTCGTCCATTCATTGACGATGATGGCATTCGCCGTCGAGTTTCACGCTCACGCGTTTCTCGTCAGCGCCGTTCTCTTGCTCAGCCTCGCCGCCGTGGAGGTGCAGCTGGAGGCGCCGGGCTGGAGGCAAGGCTACGGCTCTCGCTACGCCGGGTGAGTTCGCTGCAGATCGCTGATCCGCTGCTCGCACTGCCACACAGACGCCACCCGCGCCAAGCAGGGTGGACGCTTCTTCTTCTTCTTAATTGTCGTCGTCGTCATCACGATCCGTGGGCAGATAGCCCCGTAGGAGCTGTCCACCGCACATTTCGGCATTCGTTTCCACTCTCCTCTGTGTCTTAGTTGTAGCGCCAATATGCTCAAGTAGTGCGCACGTCTTTCTGGCACCGGCGTCAAGTCATTCTCCGTGAGGTCTTCTTTTCTTTCCGGTTCTTTCCAATTTTTCCGAACAACAACAAACTTTTAATGTGCCTGCTGCCGTCCATCCTACATGTGTGTCCAAATAGTGCCAGGTTCCTTCTGCATCATCATCATCGTCGTCGTCGGGTCGTCTTCTTCTACGCGCAACCTTGTTCTCGCGTCTACGTTGGTCGCTCTTTGAGTCCGGCTTACATTCAGCAAGCATCCCTCTGTAGCAACACATTATCGTGTCTCCGTCCGTGTTCGTTCCTTTGTAACGTCCACGTCTCGCAGGGCTTCTTCGCTCGATCGTTGCAGACTTATCGGTGTCTCACCGCTCAAACACGCGCCGAGCTGCGTTCATCTCATCCCATCTCTCCCGCCCTCCCCTTCCTCTCTCTCTCTCGGACGGCAACTGAGCCAGCGGTGGAAATTACACATTCCTCAAACGGGAGCCAGTCTCTTCCCCCATCTGTAACGCCCGTAGGAACGGATGTTAAATAAGTTAAAATCAACGCAGACGTTAAATGTGTCCCGGCCGTCCGCAAACACGCGCGCTTGTCCGTGGTTGGAGGAGACGCATTCCCTCGCGGGAGACGGAGCCGCTGCAGCCCCTCCCGACATCGCTGCGGGGCCATGTCCCGGGCTAAAGGGGCCATGTATGTACGTCCCGTATGTTGAACTTCTTGAGCACCGTACGTAGGCCAACCGTGGTCATCGGAGGTGCGGGGGAAGGACAACAAAACTAACACACAAAAAGTAGGATACCACCGCTGGCTATCCATGCCGACGATGATGGTGATGATGATGATGGGCCGAGTTAACCCCGACAACGATTTGAACTCACGACCTTTTTTATTTGTAAGTCGGATCGCCACGGATCCACCAGTCGGATTTAAATCGAGTGCCGTACACCCGCAACAACGCACTGGATCCGTGATGCGGCTGCGGCTGCTGCTGCTGCGTTAGGGCTTTTACCATTGCTGTTGTTTTGCTCGCCGATCGGGTTTCGGGTTGTACCGCGTGTTCCGGCACGTGGAGCGAAACGTCGTACATCGTGCAAACCACAACGGGGTACGACCCTGCTGCGAGTTTACGGGCGAGCAGGCAGAATCATCATCATCTCGGGTCATCGACTCGGCTCATCGTCCCGCTGGAGTGTCCGCGGTATGGGCGGTCGACGGAGAGACTGGTCACTGCCGCAGGAATGTCCAAAACTGGCCAAAGGCCACCGAAGGAGATGTGCAAATACTCCACGCAGGATTGAGTAGGGATGCACCATACCTGTCAACCCCTTATCGGTGCCCTACCTTATTACAGACCAATTCAGACCTCATTGGTCACCCCGTGCCCCTTATAAATATCAACGTTCATCCGACACAGTCTCATCACGAACGAAAAACACAAACAAATAGACCAAAAATTGCCCTATTGAAACGGCTGTACGCCGTATGGACCTGAAAACTCAATTTCCCTGCACACAAATACGAGGTAAACCGTACGGGTTGACAGCTATGGATGCACTCTTTCACCGTTTACTTTTATTTAAGTAAAATATTCTTAAGAAGCATTGACTCATGAGCATATCCCTTTCCGCGTCATTATTTGTATGTGTTTATCCGATGTGTTGTCGGGTCGTACCACGTGAGGTTCAGCAAGACGTTCGACGTTTCGCTGCACGTGCTGGGGAGCGGGGGTGGTTGGGTGTTTGGGGGTGCGGGGGGAGCTATCCTATTCAGTTCATGAAGAAGCCCTGAGCACGTGGAGCGAAACGTCGGACATCATCACCACCATCATCATCAGTACAACCCGGAAATTCCTGGGAGGGCTGTACAGCACAGCTGGCACGACCTACGCAGCAGTGAGATCAATCAGCTGTGTGACCAGCGGTTTTGTAACCCTTTGTCTCCGTATATATTATTTATTTATGACCTCCAGTGGGGGGGGGTGTGGTCAGGGGTGGCGGACCTGTTGCCCATGTTGGAGGCTTCCGCCTGCAACAATGATCAATGAAGGTGATTGACCGGCTCGGGCTTTTGTGGACGGCCCAGGCAAGGTGATCCGCGCGACGTAAATGATTGCGGCTCTGTGCGCGTCCTTTCGCCTGGCTGCGCGCGCGCTATTGAATGGGGGGGGGATGACCTCCGTGGACGCGACGGCGATGATGATGCCGACGACGACGATGATGACGATGTAGGCCTCGTGAGCTGGAATGACGCGTCGTGTCTGTCACAGGCAGCAGGTTATCCGCGTTATTCCGGCCAACTCGAGGCAAGCGGAGATGTTGCGCACACTTGCACGCGATGCCAAGGTAATCATCAACGTAATTTTCATCATCCATTCTCAGTCAACTGCTGGATGAACATTGCACCGTGTTTGGGTGTGTGTGTGAGATTGCTGCTCATCTATATGTTACCGTATATGTGTGTGTCCATGTTTCACGGCCAACCAGGCTTTCCACGTAAATCGTAGGATGATGGAATATCCATCACTGGCTCATTACGGGAGATATCATCATCATCGGTCATGGTCTATCCACTGCTTGATTAAGGCCTCCCCCCATGACGTCGGGGTTCCATTCGCCTCACTCCAGCACGTGGGCCGATCTCATTGCTCCATCTCATCACCATCCTCATTACAGATTGCACATTAAATCGGTCAGTACAGTATTGTGTTGCACAGTGCTTTTTGGTGTCTCTGTAATTAAATGGCTTATTGAGTGGCGTTTATCTCCATCGGAGCTCCGGTGACAACGGAGATTCCTCATCCCTCCACTGAGGACAATTCGATTCTCTCTACAACGCCGGCCCAGCTCCAACTTCTCTCAGATGGGGGGAGGGGCGGGTAGAGCTTTTGTGTGTGTCGGAGGCCTACTCTTTTTCAGAAGTGACCTGGTCACAAATGATAGCTAAACAACAACGTGGCTTATCACGTGGATATATATAGCAGCCAAATACTCTAAATGCACGTTTTCATATGTGGAGATAAAAACCGGAGGACCCGAGAAAAATTCCATGCACCCACGGGGAAAACATGCAAACTCCCAATATACAGGTGTCGGGATCGAACCAACGACCTTCTGTATACTAGGCGAGGTGGTTAACATCTTGCAAGTTAGGGAGTCAAAGGCACTTTTGGCCAGGCAGGTCCCAGCCCAGTTCCCCCACCTCGTGCCGGCCCTGCTACAAAGTGGTTCTATATATTTTTTTATGAACCCTGGAGGGATGACAGGCCAAATCGACCCTGCTTTGGAATTGAACTCACGGCTTTTGACAGAGTTGCTCAGTCCACGGGCAAGCGCTTTCCACCTTGGGATTGCGGCTCGACGTTTTCTCTTGACTCACAGCCAAAAGGGCGCATGTCAGAAAAAAATTCGGCTTGTAAATCGTGTAAAGTGTCAGCCCTCCCATCACGCGGAGTTGTACTGCACGCGTCCTGCACCGGCGACCTGCACACCACACCTCTCGCTTCCATCTAATTCGCAGCCCTGGTGCGTGACTTTGTCTTAAGGGTGGGGGGTGGAGGAGGGGGATGCACGATACAGGCGTCGTTAAATAAACTTATAACAAATGCTCAACGCTGGAGCGGGAATGAGTAACGGCCTCTCGCGTCTATGGCGCGCTCTGTTGCAACCCGTTATGAGAGTCGATACGATTTTAGAACTCATCGTTCGCAGTCCATTCCTCCAACATGGAACCACAGCTCAGCCAGAATGGATTTGCCACAGAGTGTTTCTGAATTGATCAACGCCGGTAGGATGATGGTGGTGGTGGCGATTATGATGATGTTTTTGGGTTGAAATCCTCACCATCCTCGATTTAAATGCAGGAGCTATTTGTGAGCCGAGTGCAACTCATCTGAACGGCATGTGGCCAGCCAATTAGTGAGCGGGTACGAGTTAACGGAGGCGCGGTGTTCGTTTCGGAGCCCCTAATGCTTGAAGCCGGAGAGCGAGCGGTTTTCAGGAATGACATTTAACGGCAGTGACCGTAAGCTATTGCTCGCACCTGGTCCCTAGGCAATCACCATTGCGGTGGGGGTGTGGGGGGGGAGCACATGTGTGGGAAATTATCTGCAGGGCATATAATTGGTCATGGGTCACTTTTCAAACCTTCCTGCCCTCTGTCATGCTGCGCATGTTATACCCGAACACATGCACTGCATCCGCACGCAAAGCTCTCTCTCACTCTCTGTTGTTTGAACTTGGAGAAGCTTATGCGGGCAGGTTCTCTTTGCGAGCACCTATTCGGGCTGGCGAGATGCCGGTTTTGTTTCGCCCGGCTGGCGTGTTAATTGCACGCCCAACGAATTAACTCTCAAAAAATTTAATGAGCTGAATAATGCTTAAAGCCAGATTCAATGTGCTGGGTTTTTTTATGTTTGTGCAGCCATTGGCGGCCAGGCTGAGGACATCAAATCGCTACGCTTAGAACCCCGGCTTACCCTCCGATTACAACGATTGGCTACGTACGGTGCGAAAGAAGTTCAACGAATGGCAGCCGAAACCTTGAGTCAAAACGCCAGGATGTCAGCTGTGCCGCCAGAGTGCTCGAGCGCCACTCGACCACCGACCCAGGACCGTACTAACGGTCCAGGTCACGAGGTTGATGTTCAACTTCAGGATTCAGATACGAATTGCCACAGGCATGCATGGCTGGGAATGAAACCCAGGCCTCTAGCCGTGTTGGCCGTGTGTTCATTGCCACGCGACCAGCCTGTGGATGAGGTAGCTGAGGGCCACCAAGACACCTTTACTTGAGTCAATAATCTGATGAATTAGGGAGAGGCGTAGCCCTGCTATTAGTTGCTGACTCCACTGCTGGCGCAACGACCTCCGACTAGAGGGTGCTCGAGACTGCAGTGGTTCTCAGCCGGGGTTACACGCGGACCCCTGGGGGTAACGTGGCAATGTCCCAGGGGGTACGCGAGGTGATTTACAAACGTGTGAAATTATATCGTACGTGAGAGCCATTGGTGAATAATGATGTATGAATCTGCTAATATCATATAACTACGATACAATTTAAGTCTAGATGGTAACCTAGAAGACCTTTCTAAACACCTTGATCATCAACAATGCGGGTTTCCAAGAGTAACCAGCGAGCGAGAACACATCACGTCACACGCGTGCAGAGCGTCCGTTGATTTTTTTTTGGTATTCGCTTGCAGTTACTAGCAGCTAGTTAGGATTCCTCACAAAATGGACAATTGATTATAATATTGACGTTCATTATTCATACATTTATTTCTCAGAACCACGCTGGGTCAGACAAGCGGAGGGGGGGCGTAGACTCGGTTGAAACAAGATTCAGCAAGGGGGGGGGGTACAGCAGTAGCCATTAAAGGTTTATAATCTCTGCCCTAGAGAGCCCCCCCCCACCCCGAAGGGTACTTGGCCTACTCTTCTATACTCGTCAGGCATGGAATAGGTGGCAGTGCACACAGTTTAAACCACCACACACGTGACCTGCCAATCAACTGTGATGCACACAGTTATGCTACTGGGTAGACAGAGGTGGGTCAAATTGATGAAACGCCCAAAGCATCAGGGCGGCAATGTGAACGCCAGGCAATATAGCAGTACAGCACGTGGTCTAGTGAACACCTCTGTGCGCGGTCCATCAAGCGTTATCTCCCCCGCACGCACGTGGGCTTCCACCGGGTTACTAACATTCCCTGTCACGCAACGCCCGCACGAATGGAGTTCGCCAAAACATCCCAATTTCAGTGCCCTCTTGACGGCGGTTCCTTGCGACTCGCAACATTTGACTGAGTCAACATCGTTCGCAGCTGGACCTGTGGCACCCAAGCAGCGGCGACCTCATCCACCCGGGCGCCCCCACCGACTTCCGCGTCCCCCGCTCCGTCGTGGCCGGATCGGGCCGCCGCGGCGGCGAGGGCGGCGCACGGGGACGCAGGGCCACGCTGAGCCCCGAGGAGGTCAAGGCCTTCCTGTCGCGCGCCAACGTCTCGCACACGTGGGTGCCGCTTGCGACCTCGCGAATACACGTGGTGGCCACGGGGAGATATATATATATATTTTGTCAAAATACATCCGTCTAATTATTTTTCTTCAAACGTTGTCTAAAATGTGCTCTCTCAGGTATTCATGTTACGAGAGGAAATATCTTATTTGTTAAAGAATGATTCATGGAAGTGGGTATTACAGAACTACTCCTGATTGCCATTAAAATGACCTCTGGTCCACTCGACAGAGGGCGGTACAAGTCTCTTCAGTAGAAACCTCCTGCTGTAGCAGGCTATATATTTATAACTATCTACATGAGAGTGTTATATATATATAGCCTACTACGAGTTTTCATTGCATGTCAATCACAATCAAATTCTGTGCAACCGTCCCCCGTAACGGCCCCCCAACAACATCGGCATTCTTTACTCCCCCACACACTGACGTAAATCCCTGGCACCGAGTTGACCGGGAGTAACCCCGAGGTGTGGAGAGAGGGGGGCTTGGTGTCCGGAGATGAGGAGACACACGGTCCGAGGTGTGAAGGAAAGGAGATTGGTGGCTCGGAATAAGAAGATCGGGATAAGGGGAGGGAATTGGAGTGGGGCCGTAGTGAAAGGAGACAAGAGAGAGAGATAAAGAGCTGTGGATGAAGGTGGGAGAGCTTCATCGTATGAAGGAGAGAGAGAGAGAGAGCTGTGGATAAAGGAAAGATAGAGCGAGCTGTGAATGACGAAGGGAGAGCTTAATGTGAAGGAGAGCTGTGGATGAAGGTGAGAGATTGCTGTGGATGAAGGAAGGAGAGCTTCACATGAAGGAGAGAACGCTGTGGATGAAGGAGGGAGAGAGCTGTGGATGAAGGAGAGAGAGTGCTGTGGATGAACGAGGGAGCTGTATGTGATAGGCAAGGTAGAATAAAAGTGCTGGAACCCTTACCTGTCTTCTGTGTGTTGGTGAGGAGAGTACACGCTACACTTGTAACATGAGTCGCAGATGAGAGGAGGGTTGCAGCATTTGACATTTTGTTGATCGAATGAATAACAACAATAATGCCTGGCCCTCTGTCCATCCACTGCTGGATGAACGCCCCCCCCCCCCCCCCCGAGGCCGGTATATCCACACCATTTGTTGATCTCCCACAACGTGGTATGCATTTTACTCCCTCGAAGTGGGATGATGGGCTGAGTCAGCCCCTGATCAAAATTGAACTCGCAGCACTTCCTTTAGGGCCAAGCGCTCGATCCGCAACACCACCCGACAACATGCCAATGAAGTACCGATGATCTGTGATATCGATGAGACCAGCACACATATTCGACGGTGCATAGAAGAACATTGATGACGATGATGCTTCTGCTGATGACAAAGATGCCGGCCCTGCTGATGTTGGTGGTGATGTCGATGGCAGGGTTCTGATGGACGATGTCCAGAAGGTGATCGATGCCCAGCTCAAGACCTCCACCAGAGACAAGAGGAATGCCCGGGGGTACAACTACAATGTGTACCACCCCCTGGACGAGGTGCGCCGCTCACCTCGTCACGGCTCTGGTCTCACGCGTTCATGGACCATTAGCAGTGCTGGATTAAGGCAGCGGCTAAACGGGTGGAAGGATGTGACCTACATTTTTTAATAGCCCAAATTACTCTCACGCACACGCACACACACAGATGCACCAGGGGACCCCCAGTGGCAGCTGTCCCTGTGCGGTGCAAGTTGTTCACTGACAGCACTTTCCCCAACAGTCTGTTAAGGCTATACGGGGGATCTTTGTCTTGGTTTCTGTGTGCATGTGCAGATTGTGGCGTGGATGTCAAACGTCGCGGAACAGAATCCTGCACTGGTCTCGCGCATACTCATCGGAAAGTCTTACGAGGGGAGGCCTCTATACATTCTTCAGGTAAACCGGCCAAGTCACGTGCCTGAGTTGCAGGCTCAATATCTCTTGCGGCTGGCTCGCTGTGGAGCACCACGGTGGCGAGGAGATGTTGACTACCTCACCTGGTATGCAGGAGGTCGTCGGTTCGATCCCGACCCTGATGCCTGCTGCATATTTGGCGTTTTCGTGTATCTCTCCCCGTGGTCGAGTTTACTCTTCTCTGGGTCCTCCATTTTTCCCCGCTGCACATTTAGAATCGACACGCGTTCAGATTATTTGGCATGAGAGACACGTGAAAAGCCACTTCGTTGAACTATATTTTGTCATAGCCAGGTCGTTTTTTTAAAAAGAGCGATATAGAGTAACTCAGTAGGCCTTACCTGGTTAAAATATACGTTAGTTTATACATAATAGAGTTGTTTGGGGTTGGATCGCGTAAATATATAAATGTGTCGTTAAAAACCGCCACCACCCGACACAGCCAACTAGTAAGGGTGCTCACGTAAACAGAACATGCCAATTACAATCTGAGTACGACGTTTCACCAGGAATTACAACTAGCGTCATCAGGCGATAACCAGATTTGTGGAGAAGTCCACCTGTTTCGTTCCTTATATAGAGGCGTAGATATGATCACTCACACTTCTCTTGCGCAGAAGTGTGAGTCAACATACATTACCCATGCGCATTATGCAAAGCGTTAAACTGACTTTAGTTCATAGTTTAAATACCGAGTTACTCCATCGCCAACTGCACTGTCATGGGGTAGCACCGTTTGGTCTTCATTCCAGACCGCTTCTGAAAATGAGCTACGACGTAGCTCGGTATATAAACTACGTAGCTCAGTGGGCCTTACCTGGTAAAATAAACATAGTAATAAACATAGTAATAAACAATAGAAGAGTGGGCTCCTCGTGGCCGTGGACCTTGCGAGATCAAGTCGGGGGCAGTGCAACCCTCGGCGGGATCGTGGAACTCCCCACTCCTCCATCTCCCCCTTAACCCATCTCACTCTCTCTGTGTCCCTCTGTCTCTTATCCCATCTCACTCTCATCCCATCTCACTCTCTCTGTATCCCTCTCTGTGTCTCATCCCATCTCACTCTCTCATCCCATCTCACTCTCTCTGTATCCCTCTCTGTGTCTCATCCCATCTCACTCTCTCATCCCATCTCACTCTCTCTGTATCCCTCTCTGTGTCTCATCCCATCTCACTCTCTCATCCCATCTCACTCTCTCTGTATCCCTCTCTGTGTCTCATCCCATCTCACTCTCTCTGTATCCCTCTGTGTCTTATCCCATCTCACTCTCATCCCATCTCACTCTCTCTGTGTCCCTCTCTGTGTCTCATCCCATCTCACTCTCTCATCCCATCTCACTCTCTCTGTATCCCTCTCTGTGTCTCATCCCATCTCACTCTCTCTGTATCCCTCTGGGTCTTATCCCATCTCACTCTCATCCCATCTCACTCTCTCTGTGTCCCTCTCTGTGTCTCATCCCATCTCACTCTCTCATCCCATCTCACTCTACACGTGCCGGTGATGTGCGCGTCTTCCTCGAAAGCTGGGGGCCGGAAAATCCCTCTGTATCAGCGTGGACGGCACCCTCATGTTCACCTTCTGAAGTGCTCGCTCGTCGCCGTGGCGTGCGCGATGACCATCACCACGTGACTTTTATTTCGGCGCATTTAGCGCCACAGCACGTGTATTTATAGCGTTTTTTATTTGTTTTCTGGTGACTGTGTATTTCGTATCGGAATCGCCTCCAGTGCTGTTACTGCTGGCGGAAATAAAAGTTGTTTAAAAGTCAAAAGTTTCTCTGTCCCTCTGAGTGTCCCATCCCATCTCATTCTCTCTGTGTCTCTAAGTTGTTTTCGTTCTCCTCTATCTAGGTGGGAAAAAAGAAAGGTGGGACGAAGCCCTCGATGTGGCTCGACTGCGGGATGCATGCGCGCGAGTGGATCAGTCCAGCCTTTTGCCAGTGGTTCGTGAAGGAGGTGCAGCTTTAGTGTGATTGGGTCTGTTTGTTTCGCAGATCGCCTCTCCTACCTCTCCCATCTCGTCTCACTCTACTCCCCTCCACGCACTCTCCCACCTCTCCCCTCTCATCTCACTCTACTCCCCTCCACGCACTCTCCCACCTCTCCCCTCTCATCTCACTCTACTCCCCTCCACGCACTCTCCTACCTCTCCCCTCTCAGCGCACTTTACTTCCCTCCACGCACTCTCCCTCTTGTAATGATATGAGTGCATCTGCTGTGCTAATGTGTGGTCGCGGGTTAATGTATGGTTGTGTGTTAATGTGTGGTTGTGTGTTAATGTATGATTGTGTGTTAATCTGTGGTCGTGTGTTAATGTGTGGTCGTGTGTTAATCTGTGGTTGTTTGTTCATGTGTGGTTGTGTGTTAATGTGTGGTCGTGTGTTAATCTGTGGTTGTTTGTTAATGTGTTGTTGTGTGTTAATCTGTGGTTATGTGTTAATGTGTTGTTGTGTGTTAATCTGTGGCTGACCACCCCCGTGCCCTCCCTCCTTCACCCCCCCACCGCCCATCCCACCCCCTGCCCCCCCTCGCCCCCAGGCTGTGCGCACCCAGCGCAGTGACCCGGCCATGCGTCGTTTACTCAACCGCCTCGACTTCTACGTCATGCCCGTGCTCAATGTGGATGGCTACGCCTACAGCTGGAACAAGGTCAGTCGCTCAGTATCAGGGCACCACGGTGGCGAGATGTTAACTACCTCGCCTGGTATACTGGAGGTTGTGGGTTTGAACCCGACCCTGACACCTGCTTTATATTTGGAGTTGTAGTGCCTCTCTCTCTCCCCGCGGAGATGTTAACTACCTCGCCTGGTATGCAGGAGGTCGTGGGTTCGAACCCGACCCTGACACCTGCTGTATATTTGGAGTTTGCGTGTCTCTCTGTCCCCGTGGTCACGTGGATTTTCTCCGGGTCCTCTGGTTTTCCCCTCCACGTTTAGAAACAATGTCATGCGTTTAGAGTCCTTGGCGCCTATACATTTTCACGCAATGATAAGCCACTTCGTTGCCCCCACGATCGTCTGCACTATGGATTCCTTTCAACTGGGTCCAGGTTCAAGGCCACACCAGACCGGCGCTAGCGTGGCGCCGGGCCATGCGCCGCCAAATGTCGCTTTGACCCAACTCGCGTTCACTCTCCTCCTAGAGCGGTCATTCACTTGCCTGCTATGGTGGCCCTGGCTTCAGCCTACATAGGCTGTTGGGACAAGTGCTGTTAGCAAGCACCTATGAAGGATGGCATGGCACCGAGGGAGGTCGGCAAGCCAGCACCACGCTCTAGTGTGCCGTGCCAGCCTTCATGGGTGCTCGCTAACAGCACTTGCCCCAACAGTCTGTTAAGGCTATACAGGGGATCTTTGTTTCATGTGCAGCTGGTCACCAAACAACGTGTGCGAACAGTGAATGATGCTTTGGTGGACCACCGGATGTCCTTCAGGACAGCATCGGAGTATAACTCGTGTTTCCGTGCCACGAGGTAAACCGTTTTGAGTCACGACACGCGGATGACAAACGACGCGAGGCACGCGCAACACCAGCGTCGTTTCGGAGGCGAGGCCCAACGAGTTTCTGCGTTTCCTTCGTCCCCCGGGCGAAGCGGAGGCCTCGTGAGCCGCACGCGTCACCGCGATGCGCCGTGTGTCACCTCTGCCTCCTCGCCCCCTCGGCAGGATCGCCTGTGGCGGAAGACGCGATCCAAAACGTCGCGCAAAGGCTGCCTGGGAGCGGATGCCAACCGCAACTGGAACGTCGGCTGGAGCGGTACGCGGAACGCGGCGCACGCGGTCACAGCTTCCGCTCCGAATAGCTTCGTGAAAACCCCTCTACAGGGTCGGTGTGGAGTCTCCACCACCGTTGGCCGGAAGTCACTCGGTGGAGGTGGCCATGTCACACTCGCCTTGACCAACGGCTTGCACAAGCTGTGGGTTCAGTTCTCAAAGAAAAACCCAAACGTTGGAAGCGTTCCATAATCACGCGGTTTCCGCGAAATGTAATTGGCGAAAAATATCAACGACGCAACGTGCTGGAGCCTTTAAGTTTACACTGGGCCGAGTATTTTTAGGCTAAATATTGGTAACACATTTCATGTTTCCATGAATTGTGTCCAACCGCCGGCTATGTATACACACGTGAAACTCGGCGGCGTGATTCTAGGATGGTTTACAATATAATATTCATTAGAACAGTTTTTTTACTTCACGTGAATTCCCTACACCCAGCTTTCAGGAACACACTTTAACCGCCGCACTGTACTTGTGAAATTTTTCTCAAATCGTGGTGTTTTTTTCTGCGCTGATATTTCCACGTTTTTGTTTTTACGATTGAGAAAGGGAGACAACACGATTTGAATGCTCACGAAAAACAAGAATTTGAGAAAAAACAACAGTCAGCGTGCCTCCCTGCTCAAACAAGTGCTCTGAATTCCACATTCCCATGGCAAGAAAGCACAACTTGTCCATAGGCAATGAGCTGAGTCCTCATCAAGATGCGTGTGTGCGTGCGTGCGTATCCTGAGTGGTTCACCCACTGAGTGAAGGTGTTTGATTCCTGGCCACGGTACAACCTCAGTGGCATTCACCCGAACCTGTGCTGGCGGGGTGGGAGCGGGGGCGTGGTGGTCTCCCCTAGTTCGACTCAGCCTTAAATGAGTGCGGCGTGCTAACATCGGCAGTGGGGAGACCAGGCGGCCGGACGTGGTGTTGGCTACCCTACACGGTGGGAGAGGGGGAGTGAGAGGTGGAGAGGGGGAGGAATGGGGGAGTGGAGGGTGGGGGGGTTGGGGGGGTGGAGGGCGAGGGGGAGTAGGGGGTGGGGAGGTGGAGGGGAGTAAAGAGTGTGGGGGGGAGGGGGGATGGGGGGAGGGTGGGTGGTGGGAGGGGAGGGAAGTGGGTGGAAGAGGGGGGTATGGGGGGGTGGAGTGGAGTGGAGGCCGGAATAGAGGGTGGGGGGGATGGTGCGAGGGGGGGAGTGGATAGTGAGGGGGGAGAGTGGGGGAAGTGGAGGGTGGGGGGGGTAATCAGCGTCTGCGGCGCTCGTCCCAGGGGCGGGCGCCTCCGTGCACCCGTGCGATGAGACGTACTGCGGGGGCCGCCCCGAGTCGGAGCCCGAGGTGAAGGCGGCAGCGCGCTTCCTGAAGCGCCAGCGGCGGCTCCTCCGCGCCTACGTGACGGTGCACGCCTACGCCCAGCTGCTCCTCTACCCATACGCGCACCGCCGCAGCGCCATCCCCAACCGTCACTGCGTGGTGAGAGAGCGCGACGCCGCCACTGCCACCGCTGCCACCATCGCCATCGCCACCACCATCGCCACCACCACCGCCGCCATCGCCACCACCACCGCCACCATCGTCACCACCAGCACCGCCGCCGCCACTTCCACCGCCATCGCCACCATCGTGCACCGCACCGACAGGGCCCCGAAAACCTCGCCGCCAGGGCCAGGACTTCGTTGTAGCCAAGGCTTGCCTGGGTTGGTGACCCGGGATGTATTTATCCATCATCATCATGATTTCATATCTGCCCCACCCCTCCCATGCAATGTAATGTCAATAGTTATTTAAGGAACGCTAAATCATCTCGCATGCGCAGTGCTGTCCGGTCACACTGCTCTTTGAGGTCTCTCTTGAAGGGGTTGAACTCGGGGCTCATGAACCACAAGCAGCATTTGAGATCATCTCTGAGTGCCATAGTAACTGCAGGCCGAATGGTCACGAACGATGCGGACAGTGCACGAAACCAAACGAGAGAATGACATTGAAAATATTGGACGTGATTTGGCCTTATCCACGTTTGTGTCCACTTCATTAAAATTATAAATACAATTGCACCCGGAACACCGCATCCAGTACGTTCTCTCGCTATGGCTGCTACTCGGTGCCACCCGTGGCTGCCAGTCTGTGAAGGGTGAAATTAATCTCTGGTTCTGACCCATCATGCGCTGCACTAACAAGACCCATCACGCATTTGCGTGTGTCGCTATGCTCACACGTGTGTATGTGTGCATGTGTGTGCGCGGCGGGGATAGCTCGTTGTAGCGGTTAGCGCTACGCTGCATTACGAACCTGGCGTAACGAGTTCGATTCCCACTCACGGTCAACACCAGTGACGATTATTTGAACCGGTTCTCGGCCTCCCCTAGGTCGACTCATCTTCAAATGAGTATCAGGTGCGGTGTGCAAACATTATCAACACTGGGGAGACAAAGGCAGACGGGTCTGGTTCTGGTTACCCACCCCCTTGTGTGCCATGCCGGCCTTCATAGGTGCTCGCCAACAGCACTTTCCCCCAAATTCTGTGAAGGCTACACGGGGGATCTTTATCTTTGTGTCTGTATATTTACGAGTGATGACACAACGTACCCAGGCTGTAGGTGATGGAGTGACGGAGCAATACAATCGTGAACATTTGTTCACATTTGTATTGCAATCTCTGGCCAGTGAGCTCGTGACCTACTCCGGTTCGGCAGTGGGAGGTCGCCGTGCCCTCTTATCACCATCGGCTGTGGAAGTGACGCTCTGTGTGGAAGCCGCCTGGCCTGTCGCTCCACACGAAGGTGCCGTGTATTGTCAGCCACGGCTATTGCCTCTCTTTACGCCTGTGGAAGAAAATGTAGATGCCCTTCAAGGGATACCCCGTGCCAGATTAAAACAATTCAGACCGACCTGCCGACGATCCATCCTGGGTTCCGTCCAGTTGAGATTATGTAAGGTCACGGATCCTTGAAAGATCTCGGGCACTGTTCCATTATAATCGAGCTCCTCCATCGGGTACGGATGCACTGGCAGGGTGATGCAGCCCATATGCCCAGGCACCTCATGCCAAAGCAGTTTATATCGGTGTTTGTGTGTGGAGTGTGTGTGTGTATACGAGTATGAACGAGTGTATGTCTGTATATATTCGGATGTGCCCAATTCCCACCGACGACTAACGTCAGTGACAAGTGTCTACACCAGTCCTGGGCCTCTCACTTGAGTACCTAGCAGCGATGTTTGCACACCGCACCATGTATCTGGCGCAGTGTGCAAACATCGGCACGAGAGAGACAAAGGCGGCCGGGCGTGGTGCTGCCCACCCACCCCCTCGTGCGCCGTTCCGGTCTTCATCGGTTGCTCCTCGCGAACAGCACTTGCCCCAACAGTGTGACAAGGCTACACGGGGGACCTTTGTCTGTCCTACGTTGTGGGTACTAGGAGCTGGTGGCCAATGAAGCGGTGTCGGCGCTGCACGCAGTGAACGGCAGCAAATATGACTACGGGCCTGCCTCCTCCACCATGTGTGAGCCACACACTCGCAGTGACACACTCGCACCGAAACATTCGCAGTGACACACTCGCGGTGGAATTCTCACGGGGACACATTCGCAGTGGACACAACAGAGACACGCTGGAGCCCACATAAACACCCTGTACACAACATAGACACCCTGGACACAACAGGCACGGTCTGCACACTGCAGACACACACACACCCGGGCCGCAGCAGTGCGCGCCCTTCGTGACGCAGCCACACGGATCGATGTCCGCACGTCAGCACCGCGTGCGCACGGAGGGAAGCCGTCACTCGCGAGAAACACGACGAGTTTCCCCCTCAAGTTAACGTAAACTTGACCCCTGCCGGACCGACGCCTGGTCCATTACTCACTGAGAGGCGCTGTAAACTCATGTATTTGCCTACCTCGACGGCATTGTTTATGTGCGTGTGTGCGCGTATTGTAGGGGGCAGTGGGGTTAGCAGTTAGCGCTTCGCTGCGCTACGAACCCGGCGACCCGAGTTCAATTCCCGCTCACGGCCGACATGGGTGACAATTATCTGACCCAGTCCTGGGCTTCCTCCCATAGGTCGACTCAGCCACAAATAAGTTACCTGGTGCGGTGTGTAAACATCGCCGCTAGAAGAGACACAGGCGGTCTGGCGTGGTTCTGGCCACCAGCCCCCTCGTGTGCCGTCCCGGCTTCACAGGTGCTCGCTAACAGCGCTTCCCCCGACAGTCTGTCAAGGCTACACAGGGGAGGATATTTTTCTTCAATTCGCATCTTTGTTTCTTTTGGCTTTGAACGAGCGCTGCCAAACAGCAGCTAATCATCTCTGATTGGTTCCTTCTGGGGATTTGTTTTTTAAATCGCCAGCGCCGATGTTTTTTAGGAAATAGACAGACGACTAAAATATCCCCACACGTGATGTTCTGCACAACATCTGGGGGGGGCGGGGAGAGGGGGTGGTGTAACAACAAGCAGCGTGCTCACGACCACGCGGCTGCGTGCCTGCACCCACGACCACGTGCCTGCACCCACGACCACGTGGCCACGTGCCTTGCACCCACGACCACGTGTCTTGCACCCACGACCACAAGGCTTTGCACCGCGGCCGCGCTAGAGCAGAGCATGCATTGGTCGGTTTTTTATACGAAAGAGAAACCAGGTTGATCGTCCCGATACACGGGTGGCCCAAAAGTTAGAACGCATTAGGGTTATTATTTTTTTATGGATTGCAACTGAACGCGAGTCCAGTACAATATACCGATCGCAAAATAAGACATTTATTTCAACAAATCACATATTAGATTGATCTAATTTACTTCAACAAATGTTAGAACATTAACATGAATGCGTTATGCACGAACTGTCTTTTTAAATTTATTTCGGACTCTTTTTTTAAGATTATAGCTGCCTTTAGCATCCATAAAATTAATTCGTCTTTAGTCAATTTTCTTTCCATGTTTAAATGTCATCTGAAAAGGAAGATGAAAAAGAAATATTAATAATGATAATAGATCAAATATTAACTTCAAGAATGAACGATTATTTTAATGTTAGTGTAATGCGAGCGTAAATGTGGTTGTTGCTGGGCTCTGGTCCAATCATACGGCCCGGGGTATTGGGCGGCGGGGCCTGGTCTGCGGGGCGTGTGGGAGGGGCCACCGTTCACCTCGGCTCCAATGGGAGGCGAGGTGAATGGGGGCGGAGCCAGCGGGGTAGTATGGGAAACCCGGATCTGACGATCCGGAAGGGGAGGAGTCAGGGTCACGTGGGGGGAATGTATATACGTGGGAGCCCGGAAGAGATTGGGGCAGTCGGGGAAGTTAAGAGTCTGAGCCACGTTGGGTGGTGAGAGAGAGATCCGCGCCATCGGCCACGTGGCCGAAGAACCTCAGCACGCCGTTGGCCAGCAGTGTGCGGAGTGCAGGAGTAAAGGAGCTAACGGAGGAGCGTGCATGGCAAGCGAGAGAGAGCGTGCGCAGGGCGCGTGCGAGACAACGCTGAAAGGGGCGTTCGACGAAATGGTGGAAGCGTACGAGCCTCCGGACGACGCACACCGCAGATTCATCCAGAGGCAACGGGCAACAGAGGAATCGCCTGTGGCTTTCCGGGGCGCTGTGCTTGAGCTGGCCATTGCCGTGTATCCAGAGACGGAGCCCGACTTGTTGGAGCCCTTGATACTGGGTAAGATGTTGGAGCTGTCCAAGGACTTGGGCATTCCGCTGCCGGTGTGCGGCCATGAGCAGCTGACCTCCCGGATGGCAGCCAAGTGCCTCAACGTGCAGTTCAACTTGCGCTGTTGGGCGCAGATGACCGCCTGGACGGGGAGCCCGACCATGGAGGGAGACGCCGTCGGGTGGACTCCGTCGAAGGCCGTCTTCGTGCCGGACGAGAGGGGGCCTGGCGATCTCACTGCGGCGGCGGGCCAGTGGGTTCCTCGAGGGGGAGCGGAGTTGCACTCCGGGCCACCGCTGAGGGATCGCCGAGACGGGGGGGGAAGCCGGGCGGCGGGCCGACTCGTCGTGTTACCGCTGCGGGAGTCTTGGACACTTCGCGTGGGACTGTCGGAGTCGCCCTCGCCCGCCTCTTCAGCCGGAGTCTCCGGCCAGGGACACGATGTCAACGCCGGAGAGTCAACCGTGTCAGACGGGCCGGCTGTGATCCTGCCGGACACAGGGATTCCTGCACCGGTTGGGCCTACCACGGCGACGGGGACACTTGGCCCCGCTGCCCCTCCAACCCCGCCACGGTTGCAGTTGCACGGGGCCCCGACTACGGACCTCTCTGGGAAACGGGGTGCTGGGACGGACAGGCCTCCACCAGTGGCGGATGGTTCCGGTTTCGCCGCTCCTAAAACTCGGTCGGGACTGCGACCTTTGAGGGCGCCGCCTCTCGTGAAGGACGGGCCGGCGACCCGCACTCGTTCCAAATCCCTTCCCTTTCGTTAATTGTGTTGTTGTTATACTCTCCGTTGTGTCTGGTGATTCTTGATTGTGATGCTGTCGCTCACATTATTTTGTCCTATTGCAGCCGGGACGGCTGGCTTTTTCATCGGGCGGGGGGGTCATGTAATGCGATCATAAATGGGGTTGTTGCTGGGCTCTGGTCCAATCACACGGCCCGGGGTATTGGGGGGCGGAGCCTGGTCTGCGGGGCATGTGGGAGGGGCCACCGTTCACCTCGGCTCCAATGGGAGGCGAGGTGAATGGGGGCAGAGCCAGCGGGGTAGTATGGGAAGGCCGGATCTGATGATCCGGAAGGGGAGGAGTCAGGGTCACGTGGGGGGAATGGATTTAAGTGGGAGCCCAGAAGATCGGGACAGTCGGGGAAGTTAAGAGTCTGAGCCACGTTGGGTGGTGAGAGAGAGATCCATGCCATCGGCCACGTGGCCAAAGGACCTCAGCACGTCGTCTGCCAGCGGTGTGCGGAGTGCGGGAGTAGAGAAGCTAACGGAGGAGCGTGCGTGGCACGCGAGAGGGAGCGTGCGCGGGGCGCGTGCGAGACAACGCTGGTCCGTGGAGGAGACCAGCGGGGTGCGGAAAAGAACCTGAATAAAAGACAAGTGGAGACCAGCAGTGCCTAACGGAGTCTTTTATTACACTAGTGTAATGCGGGCGTAAGCGACCTTCCGGATGTGACGTCACGGGGGGTGGAGTCATGTGACGTGGGGGGAAGGTTCGGGTCCTTAAGCGGGTAAACCGGAAGGGGAAGGGGTCGGGGTGTGAGCGGAAAAGAGTGAGGCCACGCGGGCGAGTGTGGAGAGGGGGGGGCGCCGACGGCCATCGGGAGCCAACCCCGAAGATAAGAGGAAGCTGCGGAGTGGTGTGCAGCTGCAGAGGAGACAGCCAGAAGGGCTGCGTGTTAGAGGCAGCGGTGTGGCTGCCAGGAGGAGCTGCGGAGAGAGAGAGAGAGAGGGCTGCATGTTAGAGGCAGCGGTGTGGCTGCCAGGAGGAGCTGCGGAGAGAGAGAGAGACAGCAAGAGGCTGTCAGAGCTGCGGAGGGAGAGGAGTTGCAGCGAGTACAGCCAAGGGGGGCTGTGTGAGAGAAACAGCAGCGGAGCTGCTGTTGTGGATCGGGCCGACATTGGAGTCAGCACCGTGGAGAAGCTACAGAGTAAAGACAGCCGTGTGGGTGTACAGCACGAACCGAATAAAGGACACTGAGCCAGACATTGTGGTCCAGTCGTTTATTACACTGGTGTCGGAAGTGCAACGGCATGTCGAAACAAGTGAGGAAGAAAGTTAATCCGGCGCCTGCATCGGCTTCTTCGTCCGACGACGACGAACTCCCTCCAACCACGGATCCTGTTGGGGTGGTGGAGGAGAGCCCGGCTGAGGCGACCACGGGAACGGGAGTGGAGGATGTTGGCGCGGTGGCGGGTCCGTCGACATCATCAGACGCGGATCAACGATGGCAAGCGATGGCGGTACAACTGGAGGCACTTAAGGACGTCCTGGCGCATCTATGCCATCTCGTCGCGCCAGGGACGATGGATGATGCAAGTGGTGCTCCGCGGGCCGCCACGTTGCCTGTCCTGCCGCCGCCATTGCCCACGCGGCAAGAGGCCGCCATTTTGCGCGCTCCGTGGCGCCAAACCGCCATCTTGGCCACGCCGCGGGCCGACGCCATTTTGAATTTGCCATCACAACCACCACCATTGGAAGACGGCGGGAAGAGGAGTCGGAGTCGCCACCTTACAACGGTTAAAGAATTTTCCGTCGGTGGGGACTGGAGCGCGTTCACCTGCCGCTTCTTGGCGGCGGTACGCACAGCAAGATGGACCGATGCGGAGGCTTTGGAGGTGTTGCCGACTCTCCTGGACGACGAATCTGTCCGATTCTTCCGTTCCATAACGACCGATAAGAAGGCAACTTTAAGTGGTGTTTTTCAAGAAATGGCCGATGCTTATGAGCCACCAGATGATGCGCATCGGCGATTCGCTCAACGACAACGAGCACCAGAGGAGTCGCCCGTGGCGTTCAGGGGTGCGGTGCTGGAGCTGGCCATGGCAGCTTATCCTGAGACGCCACAGGACCTGCTCGAGCCTCTCATATTAGGGAAAATGTTGGAGCTGTCTCGGGATCTAGGGATCCCCATGCCTGTGTGTGGGCATGAGAAGCTAACTTCCCGGACGGCTGCTAAGTGTCTCGATGCGCAATTCAACCTCCGTCGCTGGAAACAAGTGACGGCGTGGACGGGGGGGCCCGTCAAAGAAGGGGATGCGCTGGGGTGGAACCCTGCGCAGGCTGTCTATGTTCCGGATGACCGGGGCCCTCAACAACTGACGGCCGCCTCCGCTCCATGGACGGGACGCGGCGGGCCGAGACCGCGCGCGGCGCTACCAGAACGGGGCCGTCAGGAGGCGAGGCCTGCGCTTCGGCGCAACGAGGCCGAGTGTTTCCGCTGCGGGCGTAGGGGCCACTACGCCAGAGACTGCTGGGCCCGCTTCCCGGCTCCGCCGCAGCAGGAGGCCTCGGCACCGGTCAAGTCGGCTAAAGATCCTCCGAAACAGGCATGTCGGCACGCACCAGACACTCGGCAAGGCTTTACACCTCACCCATCACCGTCGTTGCGCCATCCTAACGTTGTGGTTAAAGCATGCCCTTCGACGGGGCCTTGTCGCTCGGTCACGCAATGGCGCAAGTTGGCACGGAGAGTCGTCGCGGCCGCTACGGGCTCGTCCACTGTACCGGGGTCTATACAAGGGGTGGACGTACGCATTTTGGTCGACTCCGGCGCGTCTGCGACTAATATTTCGGATGTCATTTTTCATCTGTTGGGCATCCCGCCGGGGGCTGTGCGTCCGGTTTATGGGTCGTGCGTCGCTGCCAACGGGGGTAGCATGGGTATCGTGGGTCAGGTGGATGCTAAGATATCTATTGGGGATGTGTCGGCCTCGGGTGTTGTGTTGATATCGAGATCTTTGGCGGTTCCTTGTTTGTTAGGCACCGATTTTTTGGCTAAGATGCCCATTTTGATCAAAATCAATGAGAATTGTATTGAACTGCCGGGGGGCCGTCAAATCTCGTTTCTGCCGTCGCCCTGGGGGCGACCTGCTTCGGCCGTACAGGTGCAGGCGCTGTCCGTCGCATCTGTGGACATCCCACCTGGTACACAGATGCTTATACCCTTGCGGTATCGGAAGCCCCTGCCTGATCGGCTAGGAGCAGTAGGGGTCTTGTTGTCACCGTCCGCCGCGATAACAGCCGGGTTGGCGTTAGTGGGGGCACAGACCATCGTCCGGCCGGATCAATTACCGTTTTTACAGGTGCTTAATGCGGGGGGAGAAAACGTCCGTGTCCCGGCCGGTACGGTTGTGGCACATGCCACTACGGCGTTTGCGACCCATGATTGTCCACATAGCCGGGGAGTTGTTGCTGGGGTTTCCGAGCCAAGGAGTTCGGATGATCGTTGGGTTGCTCATTTATGTGACGAAAATTCTTCCCTGTCCATGGAGCAACGTGGTGCGCTGCGTAAATTGTTGTTGACATATTCCGATGTGTTCAGCTCCGATGATTTGGATTTGGGCCGCACTTCGTTGCTTTACCATGACATTGAGACGGGCGATGCTGCCCCTATTCGATTAAATTCACATCGGATGAGTCCTGCGGAGCGAGAACACGTACGGGGGGCAGTGGAAGACATGTTGGCTGCGGACATTATATCGCCATCTAACAGCCCATGGGGCGCTCCAGTCGTCTTGGTTAAGAAGAAGGATGGCAAATTGCGATTTTGTGTTGATTTCCGCAAATTGAATAAGATATCGGTGGCAAATGCGTACCCCCTGCCGCGTATGGATGACTCCCTCGACGCATTGTCGGGGGCTAAGTTCTTTTCCACACTGGACCTCTCTTCGGGATTTTGGCAGCTTCCCCTTGACGAGTCCTCACGGGAGAAAACCGCATTCCGTACGCCGCAGGGGTTATTTCAATTCAACTGTCTCCCGATGGGATTGAATGCGGCCCCTGCTACATTTCAAAGATTGATGGAGCTCGTTTTGACGGGGTTGCAGTGGGAGACATGTCTTATATATTTGGACGATATCATTGTCTTCAGCCGCACATTTGATGAACATTTGACGCGGCTGGAGACAGTGTTCACGAGGATGCGTTCTGCCAAATTGAAATTCAAACCAAAGAAATGTCACCTACTGCAACGGTCCGTCCGCTATTTGGGGCACATTGTGAGTGCTGAGGGAGTGTCCACGGATCCGGAAAAGACGGCGTGCGTCCGGGATTGGCCGACTCCGGCCACCGTGGGGGATGTTCGGCGGTTTTTGGGATTTGCCTCGTATTACCGAAGATTTGTGACGGGTTTTGCGACGATTGCGAGGCCCTTGCATCTCCTTACGGGTAAAGGACGGAAGTTTGTTTGGGGACAGCCGGAGGAGGCGGCCTTTCGGAGTCTGCGTGATCTATTGGCCACGGCCCCAACATTGGATTATCCCGATTTCGATCACCCATTCATTCTTGATACGGACGCGAGTGACACAGGTATTGGGGCGGTGTTATCACAGTCTAAAGGGGGTGTAGAGCGTGTCGTGGCGTATGGTAGCCGAGTCTTGTCTCCTGCGGAAACCCGCTACTGTGTCACTCGCAGAGAACTATTGGCGGTTGTTTTTTTCCTATGGCAATTTCGACCATACCTCTACGGTCGTTCTTTTATTGTGCGTACGGATCATGCGGCCTTGCAATATGCCCTTAAAATTGACCAGCCATCCGGACAGTTGGCACGTTGGTTGGACACGCTACAGGAATTTTCCTTCCAAATTCAACATCGGAAGGGAGTGCGCCATGCGAACGCTGACGCACTTTCCAGATTACCGCGGCGCGCCCCTTGTAAATGTGAGTCGGGGACGCATAGGTGTTCGCCGATTCCAAACCCCCCTCAGCCGCTTACGTTGGCCGTCGAGAAGTCGGACACTCCGATGGAACCGGGACCGGCTGACGGGGTTTTGAATCTGCCGCGGTCTGTCTGGATCCGGGAACAGATGATGGATGAGTCATTGGTGTCCTTGCGGAAGCGGTCTGCTAAGGACAATGGGAGTCCGAGTACGGCTGTGGGGCCGCAAACCGCTCTCCGAGATGGTCTGCTTATGTGGCGGGAGGGGTTCCAGGAACGTTGGCGCCTGGTGGTACCAACGTCCTTGCGATTCGAGTTGATTAGAACCCTCCATTGTGACACTCTCTTACATTTAGGGGTGCAGAAGACCTTGTTGACGTTGCAACGTCATTATTTTTGGCACGGCATGGCGACAGATGTCGTAGGGCACGTGCGCGCGTGCCCTGCGTGTGCACGACGTAAGCCGCCGAAACATCCTTACGTGCCGCCTCTCCAGTCGATTCAGGTGTCTCGAGTCAATGAATTGGTGGCACTGGACATATTGGGACCTTTTCCACCATCGGCGAGGGGTAATAAATATTTGCTGGTAGGGGTTGAGTACCTCTCCCGTTGGCCGATGGCCTGGCCGTTGCCCGATCAGTCGGCCGCGGCCATTACCGACGCCTTTTTGTTTGGGTATATTATGGATAAGGGGGCGCCTGAGAGACTCCTCACGGACCAGGGCAGGAATTTCTCTTCTAAATTATTGGCGGAAGTGTGCGCGGGCCTTGGGACTAAGAAAGTACGGACATCCCCATACCATCCGCAGACGGATGGTATGGTTGAACGGCTGAACAGGACATTGTCTGCCATGCTTTGCCATACCGTGAGTGAACAACAATCAGATTGGGATCTGCACATCCCCGGGGTGCTTTCGGCGTACAGGATGACGCCTCATGCGGCTACAGGATATTCGCCGTTTTACCTTATGTATGGTCGGGGAAACGTGCCGCCGGTGGATGTGCAATTGGGAACTGGGGTGAAGGGACCTCGTAAACCACTTCCTGAATACATTCAGGACACGGTTCGCCGAGTCACGGAGGCGCGGGAGAATGCCCGCGTGGCTACGGCCAAAGCCCAGGCCCGGAACGAGCGATATGCGCGACGGTCTGAGGGGGAGTGCCCTTGGAAGGTTGGGGACCTAGCCTGGCTTCATTGTCCACAGGTACGTCCGGGGACCTCGCCGAAATTGCACAAACCCTGGCATGGTCCCGTACGCCTCATTGCGGTTCCCAACCCACAGTCAGCACGCGTCCAGATTGGGTCTCGTCGCTGGGTTGTGCATACGTCGCGCTTGAAACCATATGTTGCTCCCTTACATGATGCGTCATCCCCCAATGTTGCCTTGCCGGGGTCTGTTGCTGCTGACTCTCCCCTGCCTGCGTCCATTGATCTTGCTAGAGCGCCTGTCGTACCTGTTCCAGACAGGCCGGCCGTGACATTGCGGGGGACGAGGGGCCCTGCTCGGAGGACGCCTGCCAGGTCTGCGGGACCTTCGAGCCCTGCAGCCCTTCCGACCCAGCTGCGGGCACGGTCACAGGACAAGCCCAAGACTAACTCTTTAGAGACACGGGACGGCGGTGGACTTCCAGCTGCGACAGGGGGATTACCCCCTGTCATTCCTCGACTTTCATCGCGTTCCCGTTCTGCGAGTGGGCCGCCGACCGTCCGGGACGGGCCGGCGACCCGCACACGTTCCAAATCGCTTACGTTTCGTTGATTGTTGTTGTCTTGTTATTTTTTTCTTACAGTTGTATTTATTGCATGCTTTTTGTACGTTCGTTGATGTTAATTGCGTTGTTGTTGTTGTTCTTGCTGTTACATTGTATGCTTAGTGTCCTTTAGGGGGGGAAGCTCGGTTCGCCGCATTACGATTTGCTATTGGTCAGCCGAGGTCGGCTGGGATTTTTCTACGGGGGAGGGTGGTGTAATGCGGGCGTAAGCGACCTTCCGGATGTGACGTCACGGGGGGTGGAGTCATGTGACGTGGGGGGAAGGTTCGGGTCCTTAAGCGGGTAAACCGGAAGGGGAAGGGGTCGGGGTGTGAGCGGAAAAGAGTGAGGCCACGCGGGCGAGTGTGGAGAGGGGGGGGCGCCGACGGCCATCGGGAGCCAACCCCGAAGATAAGAGGAAGCTGCGGAGTGGTGTGCAGCTGCAGAGGAGACAGCCAGAAGGGCTGCGTGTTAGAGGCAGCGGTGTGGCTGCCAGGAGGAGCTGCGGAGAGAGAGAGAGAGAGGGCTGCATGTTAGAGGCAGCGGTGTGGCTGCCAGGAGGAGCTGCGGAGAGAGAGAGAGACAGCAAGAGGCTGTCAGAGCTGCGGAGGGAGAGGAGTTGCAGCGAGTACAGCCAAGGGGGGCTGTGTGAGAGAAACAGCAGCGGAGCTGCTGTTGTGGATCGGGCCGACATTGGAGTCAGCACCGTGGAGAAGCTACAGAGTAAAGACAGCCGTGTGGGTGTACAGCACGAACCGAATAAAGGACACTGAGCCAGACATCGTGGTCCAGTCGTTTATTACACTAGTATTAAAATTAATTAAATAACCCAATGTGTCCTGACTTTTGGCCCACCCTTAAGAGCCAGTCAGTGTTCGCCAAGCTTCAAAAAGCAAACAGAATGCAAACTGATGCCCAGTTAGGACTCTCATAGCCCAGGTGACCCTCATAGCCCAGGTGACCCTCATAGCCCAGATGACTCTCATAGCCCAGGTGACCCTCATAGCCCAGGTGACCCTCATAGCCCAGGTGACCATCATAGCCCAGGTGACTCTCATAGCCCAGGTGACTCATAGCCCAGGGGACCCTCATAGCCCAAGTGGAGTCTCTGGGCCCAGTTAGGACGTTCAGGGCAGAGATGAGGGTGTCTGCCACTCATAAAGCGACCTTGACACATCATGGGACCTTCTTTGCCAATACCAAAATATGATAATAGGGTGTTCCCCTCTTTCATCTGGCAACAAAACAGCTGTGTTAAAGATGTTGAAACAGAAAACTGAAACCCTTTTTACAAGGAGTCGTGTCTACATTAACCACAATGTTTGTGGTCAGACACGTTGAAGATTCTTAGGGCTCGTTATAAACATCTGAGCCTCAGCGCCAACCAAAGGCCCAGTTAGGGTATCGTTAGGGAGCAGGAGAGAGACATTGCGGACAATTCGGTTCATCAGTTTAAAATAAATTATTATGCTCACGGTTCGCGAATCAACACGTGCCTGTGAAGATTAGTTTGCGTTTTACAGCGGTCGTGTAATGATGAAATTAATCATGATGCTGCACTTCTATGCTCCCAGATTCATGCATCCCGACCTTTACCGACCCGCACTGACCAGCGTGGTGAAGTATGGTCAAATTGCCCCCACGACCCGCACGGTGTGGGGAGGCCTTCATCCAGCAGTGGATTGACAAAAGGGCTGCACTGTACTCATACAGTATAATAATAATAATAAAGAGTAAGAACTCGGATTTAGTTTTGACCAAAGAGAACCTCGCTGACTCTCTCCCGGGAGGGTATTGTGTCTGAATATTTGGCTCAACCTATGACCACGCCGCATGGGGGAGGGAGACTGGAGTACCTGGCACTAAACTAAACTTTTTATTTTACCAGGAAATGCCCCACTGAGCTATGTAGCAGAAGCGACCTGGCTATCACAAATGGTAGCTCAACGAAGTGGCTTATCATCGCGTGGAATTGAATAGCGGCCACACGATCTAAACGTGTGATTTGATTCTAAATGAGGAGGGAAAAACCGGAGGACCCAGAGAAAAATCCGCTCTAGCACCGGGAGAGAGACACCACAAACTCCCAATTAACAGGCGTCAGGGTCGGGATAGAACCCACGACTTTCGTGTATACCAGACGAGTTAGTTAACATCTCGCCACCGCTAGGAGGGGTCTGCACAGATGCGCTCACAAAACCCACTTGCTGCACTGCCAACATCTGGCCAACTCCGCAGCTCAATGCGTTTGAGAGATTGTTCAAGTCGGTGCCATTGACCGGCTCTCGGAGTACAGGCGTGTGCGTCACCCATTCTGGGCTGATGCTTCAGGTGGGTGATCTCAAAATTATCAACTCAACCCAAAAGGAGACACAAGCTGAGCTGGCCATTCGTGGCTGCCTCGTTTGTCCCCCCCCCCCCACACACTTTCTCTGTAACGGGCTGTTTGAAACAAAGGCAGATGACAAATACATTTGTTCGAGACATATGTAGTGGTGGTGTTGACGTGCGCCGACTGTGACAGTGATGGATCACGGGGCGGCGCGGGGTGCGGGGTTGGGCACGCGTTGTGGGCGTGGTGTGGACGCGCGCGCCGGGAGTGACAGATGACGGGGCGGCGCGGCGTGGGTGCTGAGGCACGCTGAGATGTGGGAAAACAGGATCGTAGCCAGCGCCCAGTGATTGGTCGAATAGGATGGGTGCTCGCAGCGACGTCCGCAGGTGGGGTATAAAGGGGGACGCGCGAGAGCACTCGGGGAGAGTTACCCAGTTGAAGACCAGAAGACGGAGCTGAAGACCTAGTGCCCCGAGACCCCTAGTCCCGCCGTCCTTGTGGGGACCGGGGCCCTGTGTGGCTCGGAGGCGAGACTGTGGGACCCGGGGTCCGACGCCCACGTGGGTCGGGCTGGGGACCCACAGTCAAGACGGACACCCCGGGCAGGGAGTGTCCCGAGTAGCTCAGTGGGCGTTAGTCGCCAGGGTAGCTAAGTGGGTGTTTGTCACCCGAGTAGCTCAGTGGGCGTTAGTCGCCAGAATAGCTCAGTGGGCGTTAGTCGCCAGGGTAGCTAAGAGGGCGTTAGTCGCCAGGGTAGCTAAGTGGGTGTTTGTCACCCGAGATACTAAGTGGGTGTTTGTCACCCGAGATACTAAGTGGGTGTTTGTCACCCAAGTAGCTCAGTGGGCGTTAGTCGCCAGAATAGCTCAGTGGGCGTTAGTCGCCAGGGTAGCTAAGAGGGCGTTAGTCGCCAGGGTAGCTAAGAGGGTGTTAGTCACCCGAGTAGCTCAGTGGGCGTTAGTCGCCAGAATAGCTCAGTGGGCGTTAGTCGCCAGGGTAGCTAAGAGGGCGTTAGTCGCCAGGGTAGCTAAGAGGGTGTTAGTCACCCGAGTAGCTCAGTGGGCGTTAGTCGCCAGAATAGCTCAGTGGGCGTTAGTCGCCAGGGTAGCTAAGAGGGCGTTAGTCGCCAGGGTAGCTAAGTGGGTGTTTGTCACCCGAGATACTAAGTGGGTGTTAGTCACCTGTGAACGAGTTTGGTAAAATAAAGAGTGTGCTCCCCGTGAAGTCGTCTCCCGCCGAGTTACTACATTACACATACATCATGGAGCCGTGTTTACACAATCAAAGGATACTTGCCACTTATTTATTCTTTTTTTTGCTGGGTTTGTTATTTTTAAAAGAGAGAGAAGAAAAAAAAAGCTGCGTGTTTACGGCCGGCATAACGGAAGGCCATTAATATGAGACAAGAATTGCTTTCGCGTCCAATTTCGCAGCCGCATGTCACAAACCAGCCGTACCAGGATTAATTTCAAAACAAGATTTGTGAAAAAAATACCTTACTTTTTTTTTCTCCTGTAAAATCGCACGCGTGGTGGATAAATACGCCACGGCGTCACATCCCATACCACTGACATCAGGGACGCTGAATCAAATTTTATATATATTATTTTGTTGTGGGCCATATTGCTGGAATGTTATCACATTTGGGGTTAATGTCCATATTTTGCTTGTTTGAACCAATGCTGCTGAAAAAAATCACTGACAGAAAGACCATGTGGCTGATGCGATGTGTGTATCTTTAGTCATTTTTTTTTTATATATGTGGAGGAACATAAATGTCAAGGAGGCGTATCGTCTGCTGATTTACATCGCAACTCCTGAGGTTCGTCTGGAGACTTTCTGCATTTAAAGAGCTGGTTGTTATATATTTCCACACGATAAGCCACTTCATTGGGATATCGTTTGTGGCAAGGTCGCTCCTGAAAAAGAGCTGTTTAGCTCAGTGAGCCTTACCTGGTAAAAAAAAAAAATGTTAGATTCCTCTCCTTGCCTCCCCCCACAGACGTGACGTCAGGCAGCTCGCTGGACTGGGCCTACTCGCAGGGGGCACGCTACTCGTTTGCGCTGGAGCTGCGCGACACGGGCCGCTACGGCTTCCTGCTGCCCGAGCGCCAGATCGGCCCCACGTGCGCCGAGGCCATGAGGGCCGTGTCCATGATCGCCGCGGCCGCCCTGCGCAACTGCCGATAGTGAGCGTGGCGCAGCCCAGGGGGTGTGATTGGTGGACTTTGCTTCGACTGGACTGGACCAGACTGAACCAAACCAGACTGGACCGGACTGAACTAAACCACACTCTAGTGCACTACACTGGACTAGACCAAAACAGATTGGAGCATACTGGACTGGACCGGACTGAACTAAACCACGTTCTAGTGTACTACACCTGACTGAACTAGACCAAAACAGATTGGAGCATACTGGACTGGACTTTGTCGGCCTGAAATGAACTGGACATGACTGGACTTGATAGGGTGGGGATGGACTGTACTGGCAGCCTTGGCAGAATGGCCGGGCTCGCCAACTCAGGAGGAGCTCAGAGTGACGTCGCGTCCATGCTGCTCTTCCAGATTCTCCCAGCGCGGCCCGTGCGTCCTTCAAGTTGGGGGAGACCCGAGTTCGGAGGCCGTGCCGTTACACTAGAATGGACTAGACTGGATTGAACTGAACTGGACTGGACTGAACTGGACTGGACTGAACTAGACTAGGTTGGACTAAACTGGACTGGACCAAGCAGGACTGGAACACATTGAACTGGACTGGACTTGAGCAGTCCGAGTGGACATATCATTTGAGCAGCAGGCGGAAATGACCAGGGCTTAATTTCAGTCGGGTCAGTTCGCATCGCCAACCCAGCAAACATTTCCGCAAAAATGCTCACCACACTTAGTGTACCTTTGGCTGCGGCTCCTAGTCATGCGCCACCTGATCCAGTTACCGGTGATGCCGAACATATTCAGTGAGAAATTAAGCCCTGGTAATGGCCAATTGACATTGCTACTTGGATGTGAGGTTCACAGTGGCCGTGTCTAAACACTGAGCTGACGTCACTGCGGTGTGAGACTTGAATTCGTGTTTCGGCCGCCCATGGTAAGTCCGCGTTTTTTTTCCAGTGCCATAAGGGCTGATGGTCTCAGTCTGGTCGTCAGTGATTTCACACAAAAATCCACCGATGAAATTAGCTTTTTATTTAATTTGACGAAGCTAAGCTTTTGGCGCTGAATAAAAAAAGTCACGGGCCACTTGAGTTGCGGCATAAACCAGAGGGTGTAGCAGTGCCACCCAGAGTTGGAGCAAGAGGGAACTGTGGCCGGCAGGAGTTCTGTGATGTCCACATCTCGAGGGCCGATCCCTGGATTGCCGTGAGGCACTACTGCCTGTGGGAGGCCCACACAGACACTCGTTCGACGCACGGCATCGCTCACTCTCAGAACTCACCCAGAAGGTCATCGGGGATACAAATGTCTAAATATTCCCTCTTGAAATTGGAACGACTTCAAAAGAATAATATGATAGTGACAATGCCATTTGTGGGGCTTGTGTATGAACATGTTTTCACCTGTTGGCAAATAAAAACAAGTCTCTTGTCCAGTATAAGGATTTAAGCAGAGATGCATTGTGTGTGCTGTGTATGTGTGTACACATCAGTAATTGTGTATGGGTTTGTCTTTGTAGTGTTGTCTATATGTTGTGTGTGGGTGTATATACAGTGAGGGAAAAAAGTATTTGATCCCCTGCTGATTTTGTACGTTTGCCCACTGACAAAGAAATGATCAGTCTATAATTTTAATGGTAGGTTTATTAGAACAGTGAGAGATAGAATAACAACAAAGACATCCAGAAAAACGCATGTCAAAAATGTAAAAAATTGAATTGCATTTTAATGAGGGAAATAAGTATTTGACCCCCTCTCAATCAGAAAGATGTATGGCTTCCAGGTGTCTTTTATACAGGTAACGAGCTGAGATTAGGAGCACACTCTTAAAGGGAGTGCTCCTAATCTCAGCTTTGTTACCTTTATAAAAGGCACCTGTTCACAGAAGCAATCAATCAGATTCCAAACTTTCCACCATGGCCAAGAACAAAGACCTCTCCAAGGATGTCAAGGACAAGATTTTAGACCTACACAAGGCTGGAATGGGCTACAAGACCATCGCCAAGCACCCTGGTGAGAAGGTGACAACAGTTGGTGCGATTATTCGCAAATGGAAGAAACACAAAAGAACTGTCAATCTCCCTCGGCCTGGGGCTCCATGCAAGATCTCACCTCGTGGAGTTGCAATGATCATGAGCACGGTGAGGAATCAGCCCAGAACTACACGGGAGGTTCTTGTCAATGATCTCAAGACAGCTGGGACCATAGTCACCAAGAAAACAGTTGGAAACACACTACGCCGTGAAGGACTGAAATCCTGCAGCGCCCGCAAGGTCCCCCTGCTCAAGAAAGCACATATATGCCCGTCTGAAGTTTGCCAATGCACATCTGAATGATTCAGAGGACAACTGGGTGAAAGTGTTGTGGTCAAATGAGACCAAAATGGAGCTCTTTGGCATCAACTCAACTCGCCGTGTTTGGAGGAGGAGGAATGCTGCCTATGACCTCAAGAACACGATCCCCACCGTCAAACATGGAGGTGGAAACATTATGCTTTGGGGGTGTTTTTCTGCTAAGGGGACAGGACAACTTCACCGCATCAAAGGGACGATGGACGGGGCCATGTACCATCACATCTTGGGTGAGAACCTCCTTCCCTCAGCCAGGGCATTGAAAATGGGCCGTGGATGGGTATTCCAGCATGACAATGACCCAAAACACACGGCCAAGGCAACAAAGGAGTGGCTCAAGAAGAAGCACATTAAGGTCCTGGAGTGGCCTAGCCAGTCTCCAGACCTTAATCCCATAAAAAAAATCTGTGGAGGGAGCTGAAGGTTCGAGTTGCCAAACGTCAGCCTCGAAACCTTAATGACTTGGAGAAGATCTGCAAAGAGGAGTGGGACAAAATCCCTCCTGAGATGTGTGGAAACCTGGTGGCCAACTACAAGAAACGTCTGACCTCTGTGATTGCCAACAAGGGTTTTGCCACCAAGTACTAAGTCATGTTTTGCAGAGGGGTCAAATACTCATTTCCCTCATTAAAATGCAAATCAATTTATAACATTTTTGACATGCGTTTTTCTGGATTTTGTTGTTAATCTGTCTCTCACTGTTTAAATAAACCTACCATTAAAATTATAGACTGATCATTTCTTTGTCAGTGGGCAAACATACAAAATCAGCAGGGGATTAAATACTTTTTTCCCTCACTGTCTATGAACTAGTTGTTTGGGGGTGCCTGTGGCGCCCCCTCACAAAAGCATCTCGCCGTGCGGATACAGAATCGCGTACGTCATGGGATCCATGTTGGGACTCAAGATATTGAGGTTGATGAACTGCTGATTGAGATTCTGTGGATTCCTCGGGTAGATGCGAATGTCACGCTCGAACGGCGGCTTGCCATCCTCGTTGACGAAAACCATTGCAACTTCGTTTGATGTTGGTGCATTGTATCGTCGTTGATCCGACTGACGATCACGGCTCAGCACCATGCTGACCAACGGAATTTCTTCTCCCGCTTGAAGTGCACGGTCAACTTCTCGTGCTTTGACTTTGCGCATCAACTGGTAACTGTTGGCGAATCTGTTGTGCCGGCGGAAAAAGCGATCAATTTCGTCCAGGATAGGTTGAAGACACTGAGCATTCGCGGTATGCTGTTGACGGATCTCCATTGCTTGCGTGCTGTCAAGCACGTACAGCTGCGCGTACTGTGGTGCTTGATTCTAGATTTGAAGCTTTCGTGACTGCAAGGCATCATATTCTTAGGTTTTTTCGGTAAAGTCACGTAGGTAAAACATCAAAATTAATGAAAATAAAATAAAATAAAAAGAAAAATCACGACGTTTCGGAGGCAACACAAGTCTCCGTCATCAGGTGGGACCATCACAGCCGAATTAGCTGCATCAAGTGAGGCAACGATTCAAGAAGTAATCCCTTATAAGTAAGTTGAAGGGGGGAGGAGAGGGGGGGGGGGGAGCTCATCAGAATGTGGTAGCCAATGAATGGAACGTATCGGGAGGGAGGGGGGCGGGGCTCAAAGACAGCACGGAGTGCTAAGCACAACGCATCGGGAGGGGGGGGGGGGCAAAACAATGGACGACGACCTGGACGCGGCTGCTGCTACACACGCCAACACAATGGACAGAGAGGGGGGAGGGGAGGTCTGATACACATGATAGACAAAAGAACGAAAATGCCCATGTTTATACCAATGCTGGCAGAACAATGAAAAGAGCACTGCCAAAAAATAACTGGGGATGTTAACACTCGGTGAAGTAAAGTAAAATAGTGCCTGTCAGATAAGATGGTCCAAAAAAGTGTAATTAAGTCTTTTTTGCGTGGTTGATAACATCTTTCCAATGATTACTACGTTTGTACCCATCATCACGGTTGAAATTATGTCTGTGTTTGTATATTTGTATGGCTTCGTGTACAAACCTTTGATGGTAGCCGGGAGGTTTGCAGAGAACCTTGGTCTCGGAAAAGACAATTTCATGAGAGCCCACCGAGTTGTAGCAATGATCGGCAACTGATTCTTCTGCCGTTGCCGATCATTGCTACAACTCGGTGGGCTCTCATGAAATTGTCTTTTCCGAGACCAAGGTTCTCTGCAAACCTCCCGGCTACCATCAAAGGTTTGTACACGAAGCCATACAAATATACAAACACAGACATAATTTCAACCGTGATGATGGGTACAAACTTAGTAATCATTGGAAAGATGTTATCAACCACGCAAAAAAGACTTAATTACACTTTTTTGGACCATCTTATCTGACAGGCACTATTTTACTTTACTTCACCGAGTGTTAACATCCCCAGTTATTTTTTGGCAGTGCTCTTTTCATTGTTCAGCCAGCATTGGTATAAACATGGGCATTTTCGTTCTTTTGTCTATCATGTGTATCAGACCTCCCCTCCCCCCTCTCTGTCCATTGTGTTTGGCGTGTGTAGCAGCAGCCGCGTCCAGGTCGTCGTCCATTGTTTTGGCCCCGCTCCCCCCCCCTCCCCCTCCCGATGCGTTGTGCTTAGCACTCCGTGCTGTCTTTGAGCCCCGCCCCCCTCCCTCCCGATACGTTCCATTCATTGGCTACCACATTCTGATGAGCTCCCCCCCCTCTCCTCCCCCCTTCAACTTACTTATAAGGGATTACTTCTTGAATTGTTGCCTCACTTGATGCAGCTAATTCGGCTGTGACGGTCCCACCTGATGACGGAGACTTGTGTTGCCTCCGAAACGTCGTGATTTTTCTTTTTCTTTTATTTTCATTAATTTTGATGTTTTACCTACGTGACTTTACCGAAAAAACCTAAGAATATGGTGCTTGATTGTCAAGCGGCTGCAGGTGAGATGTGCGGTGATGTCTGGCCGTGGACCTTGAAGACATAAGGGCCTCGTCCTAGCAATTCGATGATCTTGCTCCCATCGACGCGAAGGAAACTGCGCTGTTGTAGGATGGTATGTGATCGCGGAAGTGAGCGTGATTCGGATGAGTTGGGTCAGTCAGCAATGCGTGGAGAAAATAAGGATATTCCAGCTCAACTCCGTTGATGTAACTTTTGCTTTGGCAACTTTAATTTGCCCTTACGGCAGCACGAAATGAATTTCCGATCAATAGGACGTTCTGAGATGAAGTTCCTCGAGCCGCAGAACTGGCAGATGATGTTAATTGGACTGCAATTGTGCACCTCTACTCGAGTGTCGTTGAAATTTATGGCTTCATTGACAATGAACGACCGCTGCACGCCGCGACTGGGATTGCTCAGCAGTTTGTCGATTGATGTAACATTGTTGAAATTGACAATGTGCTGCACAAATTGTCTCGATCGACTCCTGACTTTGCTTGCCCAACCATCTTTGCTTTCGTTCGTTAGCCTTTCGATGCTTTTTGCGAGGGGATCTTCGTCCTCGTCCATAATTTGTTACTGGAAGTGAAAAAATCTTTAAGGAACATTGTGAAGACAAATAGAGAGAGAAGAGTGGGCCGCCTCTCCTTGGCCTCTCCTCGCTCTTCTCTCTCTCTCGCAAGCGTTCATCATATGCATCATACAAAGATAGATAAAGTAGTGCGTTTCCAACGTAATCGAACGTTTGTCCCTGCAACTTGTTGATTGTGTTAGCGTATGCGGGGAGAATGGGAAATTGTCGCCAAACAAATGGCAAAGTCTGTCGGTGGAGGGCAAGTCGATTCTGGCCATCGATTCCTCGAATCAACACAGAATCGCACCCTTCTGCAGATCGATTCCGATGTAATCAAACGTCTGTCTGTGCGCCTCTGTCGTTCAAACCTACGCGCTCCCTGCATGACAACGACGGGAAGTGCAGCGTTCATCACAGATAAAGCTAGGCGTTTATATATAAGATGTGCATGTGTATGAGCAGCAGTAGTCTAGCTGTTAGAGACCCGAGTTCGATTCCCGTTCATGGCTAATACCAGTGACGATAATCTGAGCCAGCCGTGGGCCTTCCCCTAGATAAACTCAGCCTCGAATGAGTAGCTGGTGAGATGTGTAAAGACTACCACTATGTAGACAAACGTGGCCGGGCGTGGTGCTAGCCACCCACCACCCCGAGTGCCATGCCAGCCTATAACAGTTTAGGCTATATGGAGAAACTTTGTACGTGTGTATAATGTCATAGTGGTACCTACACAATCCCGGCGACGCGGATTCAAGGTGATTCTGTGTGACCACGGTGAGAACTCGAGATACCATGATAGAGGCAAGGGGCCTGGCTTGTCACCAACATTACAAAAGCATAGGTAAACAAAGTACAACAACGACGTAAATAGAAATCGCCACGAAAAGCAACTGTGTGACTTGAGAAATCTAAAACATTGCACAACACACAAATTCATGTTAATATGTAATATGTCAATTAAATTCCTGACCATATAAAACTGTACGAGGCCTCCCCTATGTCGAATCAGTCTTACATGGGTACCTAGATATTGTGACACGAAGGTGGATCGGTTGGCATAGATTAAACAGTTTTTTATTTTATTTTACCAGGTAATGCCCACTGAGCTACGTAGCTCTTTTTCAGAAGAACCTGGCCACAAATGATCGCTCAACGAAGTGGCTTATCACGTGGAAATGTATTATGGCAGCAGACAAATAATATAAACGCATGTTGATTGTAAACGTGGAGACAAAAACAGGAGGACCCGGAGAAAAATCCACGGGACCAAAGCGAGAGAGACACGCAAACTCCAAATATACAGACATCAGGGTCGGGATCGAACCGACGACCTCCGTATATACGATGTGAGGTAATTAGTTTTATTACCCTTCTATCTGGCAACAAAACTGACACCTTTTTACAAGGAGTCATGTATACATAGACCACAATACATGAAGTCATAATGAAAAAAAAAATGGCAAATGAGGTTCCAATGGTGCGAGGTGAGGTAGTTAACATCTCGCCACCGTGGTCCTGACCACACGACCCTGTCGTTCTCTACGCCGGCGTTAATAGGTGCTCGCTAAGAGCACTCGCCTGTGTGATGTGTAAGTCTGCACAGTGGATCTGTGTGTGTGGGCATGGTAATAGTGCTGTGGATATGCATCATTACATCCATACATCGCAGGGAATTCTCTTTTTAAAAAAAACACACAAGAAAGCAAACAAACTACAAAGGCGACCTTTACAATTCGCCGGGCAGAAAAATAAACACAATTACAGTCATTAGGCCGCGGCGCGCAGATAAGGTCGGCTGAGATCTGCCATAGGGAGAGACCCTGTGGAGTGTATGGGCATGGGGAGCCGCAGAGGACCGGGGACCAAGGTGTAAAGGAGAGCCGACACAAGGTTGCAGGGGCTTCGTCTTTTATTCCTTTCCTCCCATCCACAACCAACCCCTCTTCCCGCCCGCTCTCTCCCTTATATCTCCTCACCTGCTCCTCCCCCTTCTCCTGTCACCGTCCCACTCCGCCTCCTATTGGTGGGAATCCTTCCCTTGACACCCCTACAAAGGCAAGAAACACCGGGGCGGGCACCAACGGCCCAGGGAATGGAGAGCTGGCGACGATTTACGGCACCGCCAAGTCGGGGGACCGGTCTCACGAAGGACAGACAGCTTCTATTGGCTTCCGCGAAGCAGCGCTGCACACAGTTTGTCCACCCCTGATGAGAGAGGATGGGGCCGAGTCGACCCGCGAGCGTGATTTGAGCTCGCTGATGTGAGCTGTTGTGTGCGATGCACACCTTCAACAAAGTGGAGCTCACCGGAGGCATTACAGACAGTCAGGTTTGACAGGTCGTTTGTAAATGTTGTTTGATAATGGTCAGATTTTCAGTTTCGGATACAGGCTGTTCTCCTATATTGCTGCGTGTTGTTTTCATAACGCGAATTGGGTATTTTATGCGACGAATGTATTAGGGAACACATTTTTTTTTATAATGCTGGATGCGAATTGGATATAAGGCGATCGAGTGAATAACGTCGCGCGAGTAGGATCACACAAGGCATTGGGATGCTGCTGGATGCTTCTAGATGCTACCCACGCACCTCAGTTTTTGTTTGGCCTGCGTATACATCTCACGTGTTATTGCGGACTGTGCTTTACCCTACATGATTTATTATAACGCAATTTTCCCATAACGCGGTGTTCTCCATGAATGTAACTACCGGCGCGTTCTCGAGCAGACCGTATGTATCATTTCATTGTCAGCAATGTATTATCGTTTTTCAGATTTCCTACCCCATCCGCATGGGATTTCTCTGGGCACTGTCAAAAGTACAAACTAAGGCCTGGGCCCACACGCCACCAGCAGGTATCTCCTAAAAACGAGTCTTGAGACTCTTGAATAAGACATGACAAATTCAATTAGATTTTCACTGCTATTATAATTCTATATTGAAACGTATAGTATTTCCTGCATGCGTGGTCTCTGAGTCAGCAGAGTGTTATTTTTATATTCAACATCGAGACTCAACAAAAAAAACTAATTTCTTTAGAAAAATTTATGTTGTGTTTAGTTTGTTGTCCTTTTCCCGCACCTCCCGATTAGCGCGGTTGGCTACGTATGGTGCAAACGAACTTCAACATAATACACACATGCAACTCGTATATTGTACACCCACTGCCACCGGTCCCGCGGTGAACAGCGGAGAGTTTACCGTGCCAAGTAAACCGCTGTTGTCATGAACATGGGCACGAAAAACGCCACTGACAGAAGATCAACCCAGCACCTGGCAGTGGGCGCCTCATACACGTGCAGTGACATCCGACACAGCAGTCGTCAAGAGTCGAGAGTCTTTATTTCCTCAGGCACGAGACACCATCTTCAAAGATTCTCTTCACTCCAAGCGTCCCGAGCTCTCACTCCGCTTTCCTCCTTACTGTATATCCCTCAAGCCCCTTTTCTCGAAGTTTCCTGGACCCACTTTCCCTCCAGCCAATCACCTTCCACTAAACCAACCGATCCCAACCGACCTGCCTGCCAATCATTCTCCTTTTCCCGCTCTTTCCATTTTTTTATTTCTACCTCCAATCCCCTTCAATTTCCCTGCCTCTAACCAATCCCGTTTCAGGCACCGTTAAGTAACCAATCAGAGGGCTTTGTTTTTACTTGCCGACTGTCTGTGAGTATCGTCGGTAGCGATACAATCGATACACGCGTGCAGGCAGGCCGCACGGCTCGCCGGGTTATCCTGGACTTTCTCTTTTGCTTGTGTAGTGACAAACTAGAGATACACTATTTCAGGAGGCACTCTTTTTATTTATAGCCTTTGCAGGCACAGAGAATACCACAATAAGGTCAGGACAGCAACAGGCTGCTGACCCACAACGCTGAAGACGAGAATAAGATGATGTTGTCGATGATGACGAAGGCTTGACGGGACTTGACGGGCTCCAGGGGTCCACTCCAACAACGGCCCTGAGTCCTCTCCGGGGTCCCCCTTTTATCCCCCCAGCGCAGCCTCGCTTCCCCCTTGGCTACGCCCCCCTTCTAGAACCTCCGAGAAGGTTCCCGGGATTCTCCCGTACCCCCTCCATCACCTTCTCCCCACATCCCTTTCTTCCGCCTACCTCCTCACCTGCTGGCCGACAGGGTTGCCATGGCAGCCAAGCTCCTTTTTGCCAGCAGCCAGCGCTACATGCCGTAGTGACCCATCCCGTATCACTACACTTGCATGTTTATATATATGCCCAAATCGCCACGACTTTGCAGTGTACGGCGAAAGACGGCGTGACCAACTGCTGCTGAACGCATGCGCAGTCGAGCGGTGAACAGGTTTGGATTGCCTGCTAGCATGTTCGGCCGCTTTATTTCTCAATGTTTCTGTGCATGTGTAGTGGTGATATGCGCTGGCAGGAGGGATCGTGAGGCAGCGCGTGGTGGTTGGTTACATCAAGTGGGTGCTCACATCGTGGTCCGCATAGGCTCCGCCCCCTCGGGAGTGGAGGGCTATGTAAGGCGATGCGCGCGGGCACTCGGGGAGTTGGTAACCGGTGAAGACAGAAGACGGAGGAAGAGATAGGCCCTGGGACCCCTAGCCCCGCTGACCTTGTAAGGGCCGGGGTTCTGTGAGGCTGAGAGGCGAGGCCTTGGGATTCACGGTCCGACGCCCATGTAAGGGCTCGGGCTGTGTAGCCCAGTGGTCGAGACCCGTGGCCTGACAAGGCGGGTCTGATAGCTCCCCGTGGGGAGAGCGTAGCCGGAGAGCCTGAGTCGAGGCAGAGATAGGCACGCATACCCTACGGGAGAGACTGAGTGCGGCCCGAGACGAGTGCGCGTAGGGGTCTGATAGCTCCCCGTGGGGAGAGCGTAGCCGGAGAGCCTGAGTCGAGGCAGAGTTAGGTACGCGTACCCCACGAGGGAGACGGAGTGCGTGGCCGAGTCAGGCACGCGTGACATAGGTGTTATCTCGGTTGGGACAGTTACGTGTGCAACCGTTGTGAATAAACAGTGCTGCCCTGTCAACTCGTCTCCCGCCATTATTGAAGATATTACACATGGAAGGAAACCGGAGTAACCCCCAGCGAACCCCGCGCGTATGAGGTGTTAACGCACTCCACCATTGAACAGATACCATTTCACCAACCTACTTGCCGTACTGCCCCATAACAAGTATTGCCTGCAAGGTGTGTGTTTCACACACATCACCATTGTTCCATCTCTTGGGGACCCACCGACCCTTCGTCAAAGTCAATATAATATATTTCAAACATTCTAACCAATCGCTGCCACCATTTCCAATTAATTAACATCAGACGACGAGCATTAAGATATATTCACTATCCGTTTGGTGGCTTCAGACCTGGGTTCGAATCCAGGTTTCGGCCGCCCGTGACTATTCCAGGGTTCTCGAGTGTAGTGCGTTGAGTTTCTCAGCCCGGTCGCCACTGACTGCATACAAAAAACCCCATCGCATTACATTTGGTTATGCGCTTAGTAACGCCAGCTCCCACAATTAAACGTATCGGTTTGGCCGGCATGAGATGAACGTTACCCTGCAGTACGGTGTGGAGAAGTAACTGGAAGATTAAAAACATTAAAACTTTATTTTTTATTTTACCAGGTAAGACCACTGAGCTGTATAGCTCTTTTTTAGAAGCGACCTGGCTATCACATGGACATTTAATACAACCAACTACTCTAAACGCGTGATGTTGATTCTAAATGTGGAGGGGGAATCCCAGAGAAACTGGAGAATATTTCACGCGACCATGGGGAGAGAAACGCAAACTCCAAATGCGTCAGGGTCAGGATCGAACCCACGACCTCCTGTATACTAATATATATCTCATTCATTCTGCGATATCTGCTTCCACGGGATGTTCCTTAACACGTGGGTGGCTGCACTGCTGGAGATTGTTTTCTTTCCCACGTGGATTCTTAATCTCGTGAGGTGGCTGTGACAACGCGAGGGATCCTCCAGGACGCTTCTGGGCCAGAAAGCCTCAACCGCCATCCGCTGCACGAACCGTGGCATGAGCAGCAGCAGCAGGTGCGGCCTCCTGTACTCAATGCACGAATGGAAAATTGAAAACTCTCCGGTGTGCGACTGCGGTCACCAAACCAGAAGAGTTTGCTGTCCTCCCCGCACGGTTGGCTACGTACGGCGTGAAAGAAGTTATGCAAATGTAGAGGAGTAAAATGGGGACGTGACGTCAGATGTGCCGTTCAGTGCGATGACGTCACGTCTCCTAAGGTACTTAAGGGAGACCCCGTGACGTAACCGGGGTCACTGTGGGAACGGGTAGAGTAAGAAGGGTGAAGAGGGAACCAGGGGTAGAGAGAGGGATCGAATAGTGAGTCTGGGGAGAAGCTGGTGGTAGCCGTAGAGGTGCATCTCTCTCCGGTCGGTGGAGTCGGCAGAGTCCACGATCCGACACGAGAGAGAGAGACCGGAGCTAGCCGGCAGGGACCTGGACTAAGAGTAGGACCCCTAGCCCCTGGGAGTTGTGTACCCTGTGTATTATTGATAAGCTTTAATAAACCCTGGCGAAAGCCCTTAACTTATCTCCGTCTCCGAGTGCGTCCGTGGGAACTTCTCTACAACTGGTGTCAGAGTGTCTGCACTGCCGCCACCATGTTTACATCGGGAGCGGACCGCAAGAACCCAGCGACGGGACGATCGGAGGATGAAGACGGCGGGGAGGAGGCTTCGGCAGTGACCCCGGAGTCCGGGGCTCTGGTGACAGGCCCCGGGAAGACGACGGGCGGGGGTGCCGAGAAAAAGTTTGTGAACCCCTTAGGAGTTTCACATATTTAACATATTTCAACCGTGACATATTATTCGATCTTAAAAATAGATAATGATCATATTCTCAGGTTTTTTTGGTAAAGTCACGTAGGTAAAACATTAAAAGTAATGAAAGTAAAATAAAACAAAACAAAAATAAAAATAAAATTCACGACGTTTCGGAGGCAACACAAGTCTCCGTCATCAGGTGGGACCGTCACAGCCAGATTAGCTGCATCAAGTGAAGCAATGATTCAAAATGTAATCCCTTATAAGCAAGTTGAAGGGGGGGAGGAGAGGGGGGGGGGAGTTCATCAGAATGTGGTAGCCAATGAATGGAACGTATCGGGAGGGAGGGGGGTGGGAGGGGGAGGGAGCCAACAAAACATTTGGCGACGGCTTGGACGCGGCTGCTGCGCACGCCAACACAATGGGCAGAAAGGGGGGAGGGGAGGTCTGATACACATGATAGAACAAAGGAACGAAAATGCCCATGTTTATACCAATGCAGGCTGAAAAATGAAGAGAGTACTGTTAAAAATAACTGGGGATGTTAACACTCGGTGAAGTAAATTAAAATAGTGCCTGTCAGATAAGATGGTCCAAAAAGAGTGTTAACATCCCCAGTTATTTTTAACAGTACTCTCTTCATTTTTCAGCCTGCATTGGTATAAACATGGGCATTTTCGTTCCTTTGTTCTATCATGTGTATCAGACCTCCCCTCCCCCCTTTCTGCCCATTGTGTTGGCGTGCGCAGCAGCCGCGTCCAAGCCGTCGCCAAATGTTTTGTTGGCTCCCTCCCCCTCCCACCCCCCTCCCTCCCGATACGTTCCATTCATTGGCTACCACATTCTGATGAACTCCCCCCCCCTCTCCTCCCCCCCTTCAACTTGCTTATAAGGGATTACATTTTGAATCATTGCTTCACTTGATGCAGCTAATCTGGCTGTGACGGTCCCACCTGATGACGGAGACTTGTGTTGCCTCCGAAACGTCGTGAATTTTATTTTTATTTTTGTTTTGTTTTATTTTACTTTCATTACTTTTAATGTTTTACCTACGTGACTTTACCGAAAAAACCTGAGAATATGAATCATTGCAGTCACGAAAGCTTCAAATCTAGATAATGATCACCTGATTAAACAAATGGACAACATGTAATTATCCTCATGATTCTACATTCAATAACCACGTGTGGAAAAGTATGTGAACCTTTTGATTCGGTACACTGCACATGAAGATAACGACTCTCAATGCCCAATTCACAAAAGCGGAGGAGGCATCATCGCACAGCGACGATTCACCACTCTGCTACTCTTGACGCAGTGATCTCACCTCAAAGTAGAATCACAGCCGCTGCTGTGCTTCAACATCAGCCATATCCACATTTGGATAGGATTTGGAGAAAATACATCACACTTTCTTAGGAATGTCTTCACCAGTCAGTTTAAAATGTACCCGGATACATCATCCAGCAGCAGATTGACCACCGTTGCTTATGATGAGGTGAATAGCTCCACTCCGTGTCCTTTTTTGACCAAGGAAACTGACTTTAAATATACATTTTAAAAACATGTTGTGATGGAAAGTAACGATTCAATTACACGGGATTAGCTTTTTTTAAGCCACTTATTTCCCCACTCTTCAGTTACAAAAATCAAATGAAAGTTCAATTTTAGCAGCAGCAGCAACAACAAAAAAACGTTCACAGCACCCAGAAGGACTGCGGCTCATAAATTACTCACAGCTGTTGCCAGGGCAGGGGCCAAAAATAAAATAAAACTCCGTTCTGGAGTCTTGGGGCTCATGGCTCAGAGCGTCGTGTTAAACAGAATTCATAATGTGGCACAAATCGTATGAATGAAGACTTATTCCGGGCGCGGCATAAATAAATAGTTTGGCCTCAACCAGGTGGGTGCTGTGGTTAGGAGAACGATTCGGAAGGTCGTGAATTCAAATCCCAGTTTGGGGGGCAGGCGGTGGTGGAGGGGGGTAGCTCATCTAGTTGGGACGAATCAAACGAGCACCAACTTTGTGGAAAATCGACAGCGATTGTCCTAGGGGGGATACTGCCCCCCCCCCCCACCGCTATAGGAATGTGGAATTTCCACCAATCAGCTCATGGCTGTTATCCTCACCATGAGCCGTCCTTTGGTGCCGTTCTCCGGCTGTGTCAAAGGGCACGGGCAATTTAAAATCATGAATAAAGGGAAACGGTCCAATAATCTCGCAAATCGTCACTCAGTTCTTTTGGCCGAGAGGGCCGATAAAAAAAACAGGGTTTCGCAGGTGCAAGTCGCCAAGAGTCAATCCTGCGCGGAAATTTTCACTCCTCTGCTCTCAAAGCCACCGCCGCCGCTCGAACCGGGAGCCCGGCTCTACCACGGCCCGGCGCAGTCGATGCCCCCCCCCCCAAAACCACACCTCAAATCTCGCCACCGCTGCCTCGCTTCTCTCGACAGCTCGGCTGTCGCGGTCGCCCGCCCTGCCTTAAAGCGCCCGCTCTCACAGTCTCACCACTACCACCGCCGCCGACAAAGATACCCCCCCCCGTATAGTCTATAACAGACTATCGGGGCGAGTGCTATTAGCAAGCGCCAAAGACAAAGATCCCCCGTATAACCTTCGCAGACTGTTGGGGAAAGTGCTGTTAGCGAGCACCTATGAAGGCCAGCACGGCACGCGAGGGTGTGGGTGGCCAGCACCACGCGAGGGTGTGGGTGGCCAGCACCACGCCCGGCAGGATGTCTCCGCAATGGCGATGTTTACACACCGCACCAGGTACTCATTTGAGGCTTAGTCGACCTAGCGGAGGCCCTGGACCGGTTCAAATCATTGTCACTGGTGTTGGCCGTGAGCGGGAATCGCCGGGTTCGTTGCTCAACGCGCTCACCGGTACACTACCCAGCACCACCACCAACGCCAACCTCTGGGTGGCAACCGAACGCCTCACTCCACTACCTGCCCTCCTTCCACCCCGCAACACGCGTCCCACCCATCGCAACCTCCTCTTCCTAATGACCTACTGCGGCATTTCCTTGTCTTAAAGACGTGCCCTGCGCCAAGGTTGCGGTGCGATTTGGAACACTGAACAGCAGCAGCAGCGACTTCTGTCCCAGTGTCTGTGGTGCCACATTGCCTCTACTGGAGGCTCATCTGCACCACCACGGATGTCCCAAATGCTAGGTCAGAGTCCCTTAAAGCCGCCGCATGCCAATGACCTAACGAGTGTGTAACCCGAAACCTACAAAGTGTAAAGCAATTTTGAACAAAGCCTGTGTAGGGGTCGCTAGCCCCCGAGATCCCTCCCTCGATAATACTAACGGCCGGACTAACATCATCAATCGCCCCCCCGCTGCTAAGCGAACCGCCGCTAGGCTCCTCACCCAGGGTGTGGGAGCCGTCACCCGAGGATTCCCCTCCACCGCGGGTCCGCGTAGCAGGCATGGATAACCACGCACGCGCACACCCACACACAGCTCTGCACGGCACTCACCCAACCCTGACCACTCACGTTAGGATCGCGCACCTGTGTTACACACGTCGTGAACGTGCGCGCACACACGCGTACAGCTCCACACGCGATACCCACTCCTGCGCCGCTCTGCGCTGCGCTGGCCGCCCACGTTACGATCGCGCACCTTGGGCACGCCGATTACGCACGCCGAGAGCTTACGCAAGTAACGAGCGCACGCAAGCGGGGCACACGCCGACACGACGACTCGTCCCCTCCCCCACTCGCGCGTGCACGTCAACACAAATATCGTACAAGGACGATTCTCCTCTCACACGGCTGCGTAGTCACGCCAACACACCAAAAGTGCTCTCCCCGGGCGTTAACGCACACACCTCCGTACCCGCACAATCGTACAGAGACCACGGCCTTTATGCGTACAACGACCACACACTCGCGAATGCAGTGCACGCTAATACCACGTTCCAAAAACACCCAACAACACGGTTTTGTTACTACGCTCGAGATTTTATTAGCCCTTGCTAACCAACCGAGCCACCCGTGTGTGTGTGCGGGACAGCAAGGCGCTTCTAACCCACACTCTGGTGCCGTGTAGCCCTATTCTATGCTGCGCTCTCTGCTAAACCGCTTTCCTACTCGTCCTTACCCCGAACTAACCCTCTCCTACGGATCCTACCCTCCGCTCTGAGGTGTTGTAAGGCGCGCAACACGATACCGTCTGTAGTCCTTGGTGACCTTGCGGCGCTCAGATCGTCCTGCAGACAATCTAGCGGCTCGCCCGATGACTCCTTCGTCGCTGACCCCGTGTCCAAACTCCAGAAGAAGAGAGTTCCCTACTGCCCCTGCGTTTTCTTTTAAACTATTCACATCAAAGGCTAGGCGCCCCCGTCCCGACCGCCTTGGTCTCTCGACCAATCCTGAGCCTAGGATTTCCCGCTCTTTTGCGATCCCGCCGGCCTTTGAACTTTCTACCAATCAGTCGTCCCGGTTCCTGATCCCAGCTATCTGCCTTGCTGACCCGTGTTTGTGTTTGTATGCGTTTCTAACTGCGGGGCTCTCTGAGCTCGCCGTGGTCGTGCGATCTCAAATCCGCCCACGGCGCCGCAGTGTTACTTGGCCTGGGAAGGGTCCTGTCCAATTCCCTGGCCCTGAGAAACCGTGGGGTAACCCCCCTAGGGGGCCCTCGGGTGAAAACTCAGGGTAGGTGACCCGACCACGAGGCCCTACGTGGGTGCGGGTGCGTGTTTATGTGGGGGGGGTGATGGGGGGCAGTGCGGCGGTGGAAGCCGGGCGGCTCCCTGGCTCGGCCGAGCGGCCCCGTCGCTGTGGCACCACATAGCCCCCCGGGGTGCCAGTCCCCGTCCCGGGTTGACTGGAGCACCTCGCCTGGGTTGCCCCCACGAGGTATCGCCGCGGGGTCCGCGGGATTCGCCCGGCCCTTGTGGCTGGCCTCGGGGGTGGCGGCTCCGTCTCCTGGGGCTCCGGCGGTGGTCTCCTCCTCCATTCCAACGGCTCCCCTCGGTCTCTGGCACCTGCGGGCTGGGGAACAAACTCAGAGGCGGTGGGGTTTAAGGGTCGCCGTCCTCGTCGCCCCCGGCCCCGCCCGGGGCCCCTCGGAGCCCGGGGCTCCGTGGGGCCCATATACTGCGCGAGGCCCCCGGGCACGGGGGGTAGGGGGACCCCGGGGTTTCGGGGTACTTGGACGGCGGGGCTCCCCCCCTCGGGGGCTGCTCGCCACGGCTTCAGTCGGCGGATGTTGACCACCATCTCCCGGCCCCTCTCTCCTCCCTGAATCAGCACCGTCCATGGTGAGATCTGCCGTCTCACAACCCAGGGTCCTCGCCAGTAGGTGGTCAGCTTCCCTACCTGTCCGGCACCGACGCGGGGAGTGTACAGCCACACCTCGGAGCCCGCAGTGTAGAAGGGGGGCTCCATACGGGGTCGGGCGCCCTGCTCTTGCCGCTGGTGCGCGGCCTCTCCGTGCGGGTAGGCTCGGCCCCTGGCCCCTCGCAGGGTCTCCAGCAAGTGCTCCACGGGGTGGCTCCCTTCCTCCCGTTGCGGCGGAGGGACACCGAACAGCAGATCTGCGGGCAGGCGAGACTCGCGACCAAACATCATTAGGAACGGGGTCTGTCCTGTAGATGTGTGAACGGCGGTGGTGTAGGCGAACAGGGCATAGGGGAGGTGTTCGTCCCAGTCCTGTTGATTCGCGGCCGCCATGCGTTTAAGCTTCCCGGCCAGAGTCTGGTTCATCCTCTCTACCATCCCGTTCGCCTGGGGGTGATATGCCGTGGTTCGGTCCTTCTGGATCCCGAACTCTCGGCACAGCGCCTGGAATAGTTCGGCCTCGAATTCACTACCCTGGTCGGTAATGACTCGTTCGGGGATCCCGCACTTAAGTACGTAGTTTTCCACGAAGGCCCGGGCCACTACGAGGGCTGTTTTATCCGGGATAGCCACCGCCACGGGGTAGCGGGTGAAGTACTCCACCGCTACAAGAATATATCGGTTGCCCCGGTGGGATCGTGGAAAGGGCCCTTGCAGGTCGATTCCGACCAACTGATTCGTCCGACTGACTCGGAACGGCCTCAGGGGTACCTGGTACCTCGCCGGCTTTTGCCCACACTGCTGACAGGCCCGGCAGCCCTGCACCCAGGCGGCCACATCTTGCGCCAATTTAGGCCAGAGATACTGGCGACGCAGAGTCTCCCGGGTGCGCCGTTCCCCATCATGGCCCCCGAGCGGGTGGTCGTGTACCAGTCGTAGCAGCTGGGGTCGCACCTGGGCAGGAACACAGATACACCCCGGCTGGCCGGCCTCGGTTAACTCCCGTACCACTCCGTTCTGTACACACAACCGGGCATACAAACCGCTCCAGGGTCCTGGTAGGGCGCTCTTTTCCTCCCGCAGTGCCGCCTCCACTGCCGCCAGATCCGGATCTCGCTGCTGGGTCTGTCTCAGCTGCTCGTCGTTTAGGCCCGGGAAGGCACAGCCGACGTCCTCCTGGGTCCGTCCGATCGGGTCCCGAGCCGCGGGTCCCGCGCTTGCCGGGCGGTCGACGGGATCCTCAGTGCCACCTGCGAGGGTCTCTGTGGCGCACACTGCACTCTCTCTCGGGGGGGGGAGTTTAGTTTCCGCGCGCTCCTTGGGTTCTGCTGCCTGGCGGCAGCGTCCCCCCGTGAAGCACGGGCAGGCGTCTCCCTCCCTCGTCTCAGCGCGCACCGCGGGCCGTCTTGACAAGGCGTCCGCGTTCGCGTGTGTCCGCCCCGCTCGGTACTCGATCTGCAGGTTGTACTCCTGCAGCTGCGCCAGCCATCGAGCCATCTGCCCCCGCGGTTCCTTGAATGTAAGGAGGAACTGCAGTGCATAATGATCGGTGCGCACACGACATTTCCTGCCGTACAAGTACGGTCGGAACTGTTTACACGCGAAAATTACAGCATACAGTTCCTGACGGGTTACACAATAGTTCAGTTCGGCCCCGCTCAGGGTCCGACTGGCGTACGCGATGACCCGCTCCGTCCCACCCTGCACTTGCGACAGCACCGCGCCCAGCCCACTGCTGCAGGCGTCAGTGTCCAAAATAAAATCGGTGGTGAAATCTGGGAAAGCCAAGGTGGGGGTGTGGGTGAGGTGGTCTTTGAGTGTGGTGAAAGCCGTCTGGCAGGCCTCCGACCACTGATAGGGGTTCTTAGGGGAGGTGAGTTGGGTGAGGGGGCGTGCAATCTCACTGAATCCCTTTACAAATCGACGGTAATAAGTGGCGAGTCCCAAGAATGACCTGATCTCCGTCAGGTTCCTCGGCCGCGGCCAATCCACTACGGCACGCACCTTCTCGGGATCGGTGCTCACCCCTGCCTCGCTGACTCGGTGTCCGAGGTACCCCACCTCGCGTTGCGCAATGTAACACTTACGTGGCTTGAGCTTGAGATGGGCTGCTCGCAGTCGCTGGAATACTTCCCGCAGCCTGGACCAGTGTTCGGACAGCGACCTACTGAACACTATTACGTCGTCCAGGTAAATCAGGCACTGTTCCCACTGCAAGCCCCGCATCACCAACTCCATCAACCGCTGGAACGTCGCGGGCGCGTTAGTGAGTCCGAACGGCAACACTCGAAACTCAAACAGGCCCATCGGGGTGGTGAATGCTGTTTTTGGCCGATCCTCCTCCGTCATCTCCACCTGCCAGTAACCGGACGCCAGATCGAGGGTGGAAAAATACCGCGCTCCTGCGAGACTGTCGAAGGTGTCGTCGATGCGTGGGATGGGAAAAGCGTCGCCGAGGGTGACTGCGTTCAATTTTCGGTAATCAACGCAGAACCGAGTCGATCCGTCCTTTTTCGTTACCAGTACCACCGGGGCAGACCAAGGGCTCGCGGAGGGCTGGATTATGTTATTGCGTAGCATATCCGTGACTGCCTCTTTGATCTGGGTCCGTTCAGGCGCGCCCACTCGGTATGCGGGGAGTTTGATGGGTCGGGCTGCACCTGTGTCAATTTGGTGCTTGACCAGGTCGGTCCGGCCCACGTCCGAATCGTGCTCACTGAACACGTCGGCGTACTCCCGCAATAACCCGCGCAGCTGATCGGCCTCCCCCTTAGGTAAGGCTGCCCAAGGCACATGTAACGCATCCTGCAGGGGAACAATCTCGGCTCGGGGGGTCGGGCCGACCCGCCAGGCCAGATCCTGGCTGTCCTCGGGGCGGCCAGGGTCCTCCGCCCAGAGTGCGAACACCGAGTCGTTCGAGTGGCGAGCATGCAGGGGGTGTACGGTGGCTACCGGGGTGCGTCGTCGTATCATTGCCGGGGTACTGTGTGGGTTAAACACACGTATAAACAGCCGGCCCCCATCTGCGTTTACCAGTGTGGCTGACCCTACCACCCCGTATCGCGATGCCAACTCCGGGTGAGGAGTCAGCATTACCTCGCCCGATGGTCGGTGGGTTGGGTCGGTGGAGAGGGTTGCCACCGGCACCAGCATCTCGGCGAGAGGCCCGATGGTGACGGCCGACACCAGCGTAGCGGCCACAGGTGCGAAGCGGGGGCGCGTTGGTTCTCGTCCCAGGAACGGTATCCGCTCGCCGTTGCTCTCCATGGTGGCGCATCGCTGGCGGGGTTGCACGTTGAGTCCCAGCCGTTCTAAGAGGTCGGTACCTGCGATACACTCGTGACACAACGCACTCGACACGTAGAACTCCTGGGTGCACACCTGACTGCCTATGCGGACCTCTAGGGTGGCTCTCCCCAGCAGCCCCATTCCGGCTCCGCTCGCCGTGTGCAGCGCGCGGTCCGGTGCCTGCAGGTGACGCACGTCGACCCCGATCGCGCTGCAGTGCGCTGCGCTCACGAGCGAGGCCACCGCCCCCGTGTCCAGCAGAATTCGGGTACGCACTCCGTTTACCTCCCCTTCCACCAGCGACGTGGCCCCCGTGATCCCCGCCACCAGCTCCCGTAGCCAGTCGCCAGGAGTCACCGTTTCCGTGGGCGTTGTTGTTGGAACCTGTGTGGAGATCACTCGCTCGCCATTATTACCGTCTTTTTGCATCGGGACCGCTTCGAATGCACCCCCAGATGGTCCACTCTCTAGGGGGCGTTGGGGTTTAACCCCGGCGCGTTTCTAGCGCGGGCGATCTGCGGACAGTCTCTCACGAGATGCCCTCGCCGGTCACACAGGTAACACGCACGGGGGGCCGTCCCGTAGGAGCCCCCCCGTCCGTTCCCTATCCCCCCTCCGGCACGCCGCTGCCCCGACTCTGCCTCCAGTCGAGCCACTCTCCCAGTTAATCCTCCTACCTCGGCCTGGACCGTCTCTACCATTGTCTCCAGCGCAGTCATGTGTGCCCGTACTTGGGTTACCTTGTTGTCTACTTGGGTTACCCTGTCACCTACCTGGGTTACCCTGTCACCTACCTGGGTTACCTGGCCGGAGACATCCTTTATACCCGTTTGTATACCGGCAACCCATCCCGGGGTTGTCTCGCGGGACACTGGAGGTTCTCTTTCCCGGCCCCTTACCGTCCTCGCGAGCTCCTGTTCCTCCTCCTCGTCTTCCGAGAGCAGGCTCGCAATGGCGCGCTCTCGTCCCAGCCCCCGGAGCTGCGCGCGTTCGCTGTGAATTCTTTCACACTTACGTGCGCGCTCGACAAGGGTGTTAAAGGGAAGACGTGGGCAGCTCATGTCTGGCTGCCACCACGCCGTGCGAGACAGGTACCGCTGGATTTTCTCGGCAGCCAGTTCCTCAATAACCTCAGTTGCGTACCCCGGGCGTGCGATCTTTGTTAACTCGCGCACATCCTCGGCGTAATCACGGAGATCTTCGCCAGGTTGGCGACGGCGCGCCTCTAAGGCCGATTTTGCTTCCTCCTCGTCACGCGTGCCAAAACGCTGATCGAGTCGGCGCATCAGCTCCTCTAGCTGTGTCTGTGCGCTCGCGGGTAACGCTTCTACAAAATCGGCTGCCCGCCCATCAAGATTCATATTAAGTTGACGTACTGCCTGCGCGTCCGTCCATCCATTAATTTCCTTGGCCCCTAAGAGATTGCGGGCGAATGCCTTCCACGAAGGGGCCCCCCGGCCGGTAAATATCAGTCTTATTTTAGCGTGAGGTAACGCGGGGGTCCGTACCGCTTCCGACACCAATTTGTAGGGGTCGCTAGCCCCCGAGATCCCTCCCTCGATAATACTAACGGCCGGACTAACATCATCAATCGCCCCCCCGCTGCTAAGCGAACCGCCGCTAGGCTCCTCACCCAGGGTGTGGGAGCCGTCACCCGAGGATTCCCCTCCACCGCGGGTCCGCGTAGCAGGCATGGATAACCACGCACGCGCACACCCACACACAGCTCTGCACGGCACTCACCCAACCCTGACCACTCACGTTAGGATCGCGCACCTGTGTTACACACGTCGTGAACGTGCGCGCACACACGCGTACAGCTCCACACGCGATACCCACTCCTGCGCCGCTCTGCGCTGCGCTGGCCGCCCACGTTACGATCGCGCACCTTGGGCACGCCGATTACGCACGCCGAGAGCTTACGCAAGTAACGAGCGCACGCAAGCGGGGCACACGCCGACACGACGACTCGTCCCCTCCCCCACTCGCGCGTGCACGTCAACACAAATATCGTACAAGGACGATTCTCCTCTCACACGGCTGCGTAGTCACGCCAACACACCAAAAGTGCTCTCCCCGGGCGTTAACGCACACACCTCCGTACCCGCACAATCGTACAGAGACCACGGCCTTTATGCGTACAACGACCACACACTCGCGAATGCAGTGCACGCTAATACCACGTTCCAAAAACACCCAACAACACGGTTTTGTTACTACGCTCGAGATTTTATTAGCCCTTGCTAACCAACCGAGCCACCCGTGTGTGTGTGCGGGACAGCAAGGCGCTTCTAACCCACACTCTGGTGCCGTGTAGCCCTATTCTATGCTGCGCTCTCTGCTAAACCGCTTTCCTACTCGTCCTTACCCCGAACTAACCCTCTCCTACGGATCCTACCCTCCGCTCTGAGGTGTTGTAAGGCGCGCAACACGATACCGTCTGTAGTCCTTGGTGACCTTGCGGCGCTCAGATCGTCCTGCAGACAATCTAGCGGCTCGCCCGATGACTCCTTCGTCGCTGACCCCGTGTCCAAACTCCAGAAGAAGAGAGTTCCCTACTGCCCCTGCGTTTTCTTTTAAACTATTCACATCAAAGGCTAGGCGCCCCCGTCCCGACCGCCTTGGTCTCTCGACCAATCCTGAGCCTAGGATTTCCCGCTCTTTTGCGATCCCGCCGGCCTTTGAACTTTCTACCAATCAGTCGTCCCGGTTCCTGATCCCAGCTATCTGCCTTGCTGACCCGTGTTTGTGTTTGTATGCGTTTCTAACTGCGGGGCTCTCTGAGCTCGCCGTGGTCGTGCGATCTCAAATCCGCCCACGGCGCCGCAGTGTTACTTGGCCTGGGAAGGGTCCTGTCCAATTCCCTGGCCCTGAGAAACCGTGGGGTAACCCCCCTAGGGGGCCCTCGGGTGAAAACTCAGGGTAGGTGACCCGACCACGAGGCCCTACGTGGGTGCGGGTGCGTGTTTATGTGGGGGGGGTGATGGGGGGCAGTGCGGCGGTGGAAGCCGGGCGGCTCCCTGGCTCGGCCGAGCGGCCCCGTCGCTGTGGCACCACACCTGACCTCCCGGGTGTTGCGTGATAACGAGGTAATGAGCCTCTCATTCCCCTGATGATGATTGCGCCCTGGAAATTCTGCTCAACATTCCGCTATTGCAAAGCTCAAGCAAGAGGCGCGCACTCCCGCCATCGTTACTGCCCCGCGCAAACGGGCTACGCACGGTGTGAAAGAAGTCCAGCATACATACAAGCGTAGGTAGAGTGGTGCTCCTCCCCACTGGAAGTCCTGCGCTACCATTGGGAATTCCACATTATCATGGTGGGAGCCAGCCTACTCATAGGACAACCACTGTTGTCTCCCCATAAAGTAGTACTGAGTTATTGACCCTGGAGGTATGATGATGATGATGATCGGCAAAGTAAACCCCTGACCTGGATATGATCTCGCGACCTTCCTCTGCAGAGTGACACCTCTTGAGTGTGGGACGTGTTTCGTGTTGTTGTTGTTTTTACACACAAATGAAGATAGAGAACTCTGCGGGTTTACAGAGCTGACGTCTCGACGCGACCACATCTCAAGTGGCTGTCGAGAAAAACAAAAGCAGTGGGCACGTTCATGTTGCGGAGAGAGGCGGAAAATAGGCAGGCGAAGAGAAAAAGGCTGCCACTTAATGGTGAACCAATTGACCAAGTACAATCCACTCTGTTGCTCGCGGAAAATGGCATTCAATTTGCATAAGACTCTATAAACATTTGCTGAAGTGGGAGAGAGAGGCAGCTCTCTCTCCCACTTCAGCAAAAAAAATTATTGCTGTGGTTTTCCCACCTGATGATGATTGCTTGTGTTGCAATCGAAACGTCATTTATTTTATTTTTCTGCCTACGTGACTTTACCGAAAGAACCAAAGAGTATGGATTCCTGCAGTCACGAAAGCTTAAATCTAGATTGACACACAAAGTGCTTGCCGGAAATGAACCACAATACCTTGCTGATCTCGTCAAGGAGAATAAATCACCACGTGAACTCCGGTCATCCTCACAGCAGCAGCGGATTTTGGCTGGCCATTGAACAAAGATGGTCACCGCATCGCGCGCTTTCAGATGCGCTACTGTGGCCGTCTGGAACGCTCTTCCTTCCGATATTAGGAAGTCACTGGCGCTATGCTCTTTTAAATTTATATCGAAACGAACTTCTTTAGAACTGCTTATGTTTAGTTTTCTATTATCCCCCCACACCTCAGATTAGCACGGTTGGCTACGTACGGTGCAAAATAAATGCAACATACACACATACATGACACAAGCCCTGACATAATCAGAGCCTCAACGTAAAGACACAAATCACCCATCCAGTCCCTGCATGCTGTGAGATCGCAAACAGACAAAACAGAAGTCATCGACATCCGGTAACGAAACCCGATTTGGTGATTTAATATCGAATCTAGTAAAAGGATTGATAATACAATGATTTCACAATAAACACGAATAATACCGTGATTCCACATCGTCGTCATAATTCGACGTTTAACATCGATGTGCAAAAATGTTCATGCGGATTTATAATGAGCTGATGAAATTATAAATGTCAAAATAATAAAGAGAACAAACCTTCAGAATACATAACTACAACACGTATTATACTCACAGTGTTTAACAATAATTGTCAAGTGGAAGTGCCTTCCTTACACTCAAATGAACGTGGAGCGGTGCACAGCACCAATGGCGACCATGAACCCCGTGGTGGAAATTTCACATTACAATGGCACTGGCCAATTCCTCAGCAGACAAATCACTCCCACAAAGTGGCCACAGTTCCCCATCACCACACTGCGGCCATTAAAAGAAGTAACACATTGTAAACCGATGGGGCTGCACGGGAGCTTTAGCAACGCCATTCCAGTGTCCGAGCAGTCGGCGTGGTCGATGATCCGTCAGTCGCCTTCTCGTCACTCTTTTATCACTGTTACCTATCAGGTCTCACTTGCAAATGAGACTATCCTGGTATCTCGAGTTCTCGACTGGTGAAGCAACATCGACTTGAACCACCGTGGTTTCTGTTTCCCGTCCAACTTCACTCGTTGATTCATCGACCCATGTTGCGGACTCGGTCTGCCAGAGGGTGTTTCCTCTCATTCGCACTGTGTTCAACTACAATCACTCACCCACCCACCCACTCACCCACCCACTCACTTACTCGTCCACAAAACCCACCCACCCACTCGCTCACCCACCCACCCAATCACCCACCCACCCAATAACCCACCCACCCATCCACTCATCCAGCCACCCATCCACTCACCCACCCACTCACTCATCCACCCAACCAATCACTCACTCACCCACCCACTCACCCACACACCCATCCACACACCCACGCACCCACTCACTTAATCACTCACCCACTAACGCACTCAATCGCCCACTCACTCACCCATCCACCCACTCACTCCACTCACCCAACCACTCACTCACCCAACCACTCACTCACCCATTCACCCCACTCACCACAATGCAGGCAACACCACTTCCATTTCTGCTTCTTCCCTGTCACCGCTCCCCTGTCGGGTTCTCTCCCGTAGTCTCGTCTCGCAAGTCACTTCTCTCCTTAAGCCTTCCCTCTCTAGTGTTACACCCCGAAGAGCAATGAACCCCGTTTGTGCGCAGGTGCCGGGTAAATTTTGACATCGCGGGACCGCGAGAGGTTGCACCGGATTTTGTTGTAGGCCTTCTCCTCCAGCAGTGGACTGACCGTGACCTGAGATGGCGCGTGGCATCCTGAGCTTTTGTGCCTGTGCTCAGAAATTTACAAGAGGCTGCTGCTGCTGCTTCTGATGCTGGGGCTGTTTGTTTCCACGCGAGAGAGAGAGAGGGGGGCGTGTGCGCGCAGCAGCGGCAGCGTGTGACTTGAGCGGCGTTAATAAGGGAGTTCTCGTGTCAACCCTCGCAGCGGCGGGTCCAGCCTCAGCCCTCGAGCCCCGCAGCTGACTCCCAGGGGCAGCTTTGAAGTCCTCGGATCAAAGCAGCAGGTGCAGCGCACTAACAACAAGGCACGGAATTGTGTGTAGTAAAAATAATAATCATGATGAACCCATGATTAGGAATGTGCGGTTGAATGTCGATTTGGCCATCTCGGGGCACTGATCAGACGCTCGGCCCATGGGGCGAGTCCTTAAAACGGCCTCACAGGCGTTTGGAGGGGGGCCGCCCCACTCCACGCGAGTTGCCGTCGGGGGTGGGGGTTGTGGGGGGCACGCCCCCCCCCCAATGCTTCTGCCTAGTATACAGGAGGTCGTGGGTTCGATCCCGACCCTGACGCCTGCTGTATATTTGGAGTTTGCGTGTCTCTCTCCCCGTGGAGATGTTAACTACCTCGCCTGGAATACAGGAGGTCGTGGGTTCGATCCCGACCCTGACGCCTGCTGTATATTTGGAGTGTGCGTGTGTCTCTCCCCGTGGAGATGTTAACTACCTCGCCTGGTATACAGGACGTTGTGGGTTCGATCCCGACGCTTAAGCTGGTTGTATATTTGGATTTTGCATGTTTTCCCATTGGTCGTGTAGATTAATTTTCTCCGGGTCCTCCGGTTTTTCCCTCCACATTCGGAATCAACATCATGCGTAAGAGTCTTTGGCTGCTATATAAATCTCCAGGTAATAAGCCACTTCGTTGGGCTATCATCTGTGGACAGGTGGCTTCTGAAAGAGAGCTACCTAGCTCAGTGGCCCTTACCTGGTAATATAAAAAATTGTTTCGTTTTAGTTTACACTGTGGTGCACACAATTAAATCCAAGTGGAAAATGGAAGCTGTTTATCTTCCATGAGAGCTTCACCACAATGTCCACTGCAGTACTGATCCTGATTTTGGTTATTTGGCCAATTGATCCTTATGGCGGTACCCCAGTTTTCCAAATAATACAAAATTAAATATTTTATTTCTGGGACACTATTTTGTCGAGGGGTGTACTTAACTCCGCGACTGGGGTACCAATGAATCCGAAATCAGTGCTACTCAGCAATGTCGAAACGCAGCGAGGACGATTGTGCTGAAACCCTGAATGCTCGAATGCACCATAGTGGTGCATCGTCTACAGCTTATCGAGATGAGTCGATTGCCGCATCGCCGACCATCAACAGACTAAAAATGACTACATCGCGGACATTATGCGAGAGCCGGGGTAATATGGTACCCTGGGGTGCCGCCATAAGGTTCAATTACTTAAAAATAAGTATTTTTTAGTGCGGGAGGAAAACTGAGTATCCGGAGGAAACCAATGCGCATGCAAGAAGACAACACTCGCCAGTCTGAACAGACGGGTTAATGAACCCACTCACTGCAAGTCCATTATTTGGCTACAAATCGTGATCGACTGCTTGATTTGGGATCGATTACTTGGGGGCCCCTTTAAAAATCGTGGCGGCCAAAACATCCTGCCTTCTGAAGGCAGGAAACCCCCTGCAAGCCATGCCCAGCGTGACGCAGCAGCTGATGATGTCACCAAGCCCTGCCCATCACCTCCCGTCCAGTGGCACATGTGGAGAACAAGGTGAGATTTTTATTCCAACTATTTCCGTGTTATGGCCGATGAGTTGATGAATTCAACCGATAATTGGGTGAGTGACCGATAATTATAATCAGGTGAGTTACCGGTAATCGGTGAGTGACCAATTACTTAAATAACCGGATGGCGCAGCTCTAGTCCCCAACACCAGTCGACAGAACGCCCAAGTCGAGGCGCAGGCTGCCCCGAGAGCCAGGCCTGAGCCAGGGCTCCGTGGCAACGGAGGTGATGGAGTCGGCGGAGATGGCGGATCCGGGACGGTGACGCCCGGGGATGAAGATGGGTGACGCCTCGCCTAGTGGGGTCGCGGGGACAAAGAGGGGGACAGATGCATTATTGAATTGCTCCATCTCCGTGATGCACGAGCTGCGGGCGCCACGGTATACACGAGGTCGTGGGTTTGATCCCGACTCTGATGCCTGCTGTATATTTGGAGGATGCGTGTCTCTCTCCCCGTGGTCGCGTGGATTTTTCTCCAGGTCCTCCGTTTTTTTCCCTCCACAATTAGAATCAGCGTCACGCTTTTAGAGCATTTGCCTGCGATATTAATTTGCACGTGATGATCAGATGTGATCCTCTCGTGAAGCACATCTGAGGTCAAATGAAAAATAGCTGACTTTTATTTGTGTATATATATATTTCTCAAGAGATTTGTTTACCTTTCCTAAAACTTCGCACTCCTATCGTGTTTGTCGTTTGTAACGTTCTGACCCCATGCCCCCGCTGGACATCTGCGAAAAAAAAGAGCTTCAGAGCTCATCGGATTCCTCCAAATAAATATTCCCGTTGTGGAAAGTGCTATGGAACCCACTCCCGCGCTCCGTTCATTTCGTAGCGAGTGTCGCACAAGTGATGGCTCCCATAGGTGCAGCGGGGAGGGGGGGGTGGGGGGCTCACCGTGCCCCGCCGCCGCGTCGTTGTCCCACCCGTGGAGACGTCGCAGCCGCTCGTGGTTGCGCGCTTGGATCCTCTCCACGTTGAGGCTCGACGAGGTGGAACCCAGGGAAAAGGAGTCGGGCAGCAGGCGGAGAGCCGACCCTGCGGTGGGGGGCGTGCCAGGCTGGGTACGCACACAGTACACACACACATTACGCACGCACGTTACTCACGCACGTTACACGCGTTATGCACGTTACGCACGTTACGCGTGTACGTTACGCAGACACTACACATGCACGAACACACGTTACACACACGTTACACATGCATGCACGCACACGTTACGTACGCACGTTACACACGTGGTACATGGGCAGGGTCCACCACAGGCGGACATCGTGGCGTGCATCGTCGACGCACTTGCCGCATTTCGTCACATCGCCTGGATGTTTCTCATCACATTCGTGTTTTTCTTTCTTCAAAAACTATATCGGCCATCACACAGACGGCGGTAACCATTTTACTGACATTCATCTCATGAAGAGCTACCACGGAGACCTTTCTATCGTAAACAGTTGTCATCTCGAGAAAAATAACAAATGTTCACGAGTGGAAGATGGCAGCTTTCGCACGGTCCACTCTGTTCAGTGCAGGTCAATTAACTACATTGCAATTTCAGTGTTTCATGATAACAGCCCTTAATAGGTGCTCACTAACGGCACTCGCTCCAATAGTGTGTCTACATGGGAGGTCGTTTGTCAAACGACAGAAGTAGCACTGCGTTACAAACACAGCCACCTAGGGCGGTGACAACTTCGGAAGGCCATCGTCCAGCAGTCGACAGATCACGGCTGCTGCTGATGATGCTGAGTGCTTGTGTGTGTGCGTGCGTATGGGGAGCGGTGGTGTAGCGGTTAGCGTGCTGCGCTACGAACCCGGCGACCCGAGTTCAATTCCCGCATTTGGCCAACACCAGCGAGGATTATCTGAACTGGTCCTGCGCCTCCCCTAGGTTGACTCAGCCTCAAATGAGTACCTGATGCGATGTGTAAACATCGCTACTGGCGAGACAAAGGCGTCCGGCCATGGTGTTGGCCACCTACCCCCTCATGTGCTGTGCCGGCCTTCATAGGTGCTCACTAACAACACTTGCCCCAACAGTCTGTTAAGGCTTTACTGAGGTATATTTGTCTTTTTGTCACACATCTCACCGGGGAGCTGCTGGGATCCACAAAGCTCACCCTGCGTGCTCTGGGCACGTCCGCCAGGTCGCCCATCATGAAGTCGTCACCGAGTGAGCCTACACGCCCAACACACAGCAAGCCAAGCATCGGCGATTACTACACGAGGGTTCCCTGCTTCCTGGTGTACGTGGCTAACCCTCATAATATATGGTTCTCTGTAGGTCTCTATGGGTGTCTCTATAGGTCTCTGGGGGGGCTCTATGGGTCTGGGTGTCTGCGGGTCTCTGTATGTACGTATGTTGAACTTCTTTTGCACCGTACGTAGCCAACCGCGCTAATCTATGGGTCTCTGTAGGTCTCTATGGGTGTCTCTATGGGTGTTTCTGTGGGTCGCTGTGGGTCTCTATGGGTGTCTCTATAGGTCTCTGGGGGGGCTCTATGGGTCTGGGTGTCTGCGGGTCTCTGTATGTACGTATGTTGAACTTTTTTTGCACTGTACGTAGCCAACCGCGCTAATCTATGGGTCTCTGTAGGTCTCTATGGGTGTCTCTATGGGTGTTTCTGTGGGTCGCTGTGGGTCTCTATGGGTGTCTCTATAGGTCTCTGGGGGGGGGCTCTGGGTCTGGGTGTCTGTGGATCTCTGTATGTACGTATGTATGTTGAACTTCTTTTGCACCATACATAGCCAATTGCGCTAATCTATGGGTCTCTGTAGGTCTCTATGGGTGTCTCTGTGGGTCACTGTGGGTTTCTATGGGTGTCTCTATAGGTATCTGGGGGGGCTCTATGGGTCTGGGTGTCTGTGGATCTCTGTATGTATGTTGAACTTCTTTCGCACCGTACGTAGCCAACCGCGCTAATCTATGGGTCTCTGTAGGTCTCTGTGGGTGTCTCTGTGGGTGTCTGTGTGGGTCACTGTGGGTCTTTATGGGTGTCTATATAGGTTTCTGGGGGGCTCTATGGGTCTGGGTATCCGTGGGTCTCTGTATGTATGTATGTATGTTGAACTTCTTTGGCACCGTACGTAGCCAACCACGCTAATCTATGGGTCTCTGTAGGTCTCTATGGGTGTCTCTGTGGGTATATATGGTTTTATGGGTGTCTCTGTGGGTTGCTGTGGGTCTCTATGGGTGTCTCTATAGGTCTCTGGGGCGGCTCTATGGGTATGGGTGTCTGTGGGTCTCTGGATGTTCGTATGTGTAAGGGATCTGCGAGCCATCCTCGCGCTCGCACCACGCAGATATGAAATCTCCGCACTCACCAATAACACGCACAGGAATACACTAGACGGGGGTCAAGGGTCAAAGGGCACTGACGTCACACGGACTCAGCGTGCGAGACGGAGATGTGTATTGGGAACAAGGGCGGAGATGGAGGGTTTAAAAGGGGCTGGGGTTAGGGTTAGGGCGTGTTCGGGGTTGGTTTTAGGAACGAGTGTGGCTGTGGGTTGAAGAATAAACAAGTGCGTAACCAGTCTTAATTTTTAGAACTTTCGTGACTGCAGGAATTATTATTTGTTTCTTTCGGTTAAGTCACGTCTAAAGATAAAATAATAAATTAAATTAAATAATAGAATACGACGTTTCGATTGCAACACAAGCAATCATCATCAGGTATAATGAAATAGCGACATAAAATCTAACCAGAAAACTATAGACAGACATATTAGCAGACAGATATCACCAAGATACATAGAGAGAGCAACACAGGTAACAGAGAGAGGTGGTCGTCTCTGTGGGGTGGCCTTAAATAGACAGAGGAGGGCGGACGCAGAGAGAGGGAGGGGGGTTAGAGAAAAAATTAGCATGACAACAAAACGTGGTGCTGCAAGTGCGATGACACGGCAAGCAAGCCTGAAAATCAGGAGAAGGACACACTAAAATTAAATAACCTAGTAAAATATCGAAATGTAATGTAATACAACACAGAGGGTCGGTCAACACACAATTAACTTATAGCCTGGTTGATTACGTATTTCAAAGATTGCTAAGTTAGAATTTAAGTGTGAACATTCCAAAGAGAGGACACAGGCAGAGAGAGCAAGTAGTCAGAGAGAGAGAAAAAAGAAGATAAGTTTAAAACTTCCCCGTAGAAGTGGTTCAATCTTAATTTTTAGAACTTTCGTGACTGCAGGAATTATTATTTGTTTCTTTCGGTTAAGTCACGTCTAAAGATACAATAATAAATTAAATTAAATAATAGAATACGACGTTTCGATTGCAACACAAGCAATCATCATCAGGTATAATGAAATAGCGACATAACATCTAACCAGAAAACTATAGACAGACATATTAGCAGACGGATATCACCAAGATACATATAGAGAGCAACACAGGTAACAGAGAGAGGTGGTCGTCTCTGTGGGGTGGCCTTAAATAGACAGAGGAGGGCGGACGCAGAGAGAGGGAGGGGGGTTAGAGAAAAAATTAGCATGACAACAAAACGTGGTGCTGCAAGTGCGATGACATGGCAAGCAAGCCTGAAAATCAGGAGAAGGACACACTAAAATTAAATAACCTAGTAAAATATCGAAATGTAATGTAATACAACACAGAGGGTCGGTCAACACACAATTAACGCATAGCCTGGTTGATTACGTATTTCAAAGATTGCTAAGTTAGAATTTAAGTGTGAACATTCCAAAGAGAGGACACAGGCAGAGAGAGCAAGTAGTCAGAGAGAGAGAAAAAAGAAGATAAGTTTAAAACTTCCCCGTAGAAGTGGTTCAATCTTAATTTTTAGAACTTTCGTGACTGCAGGAATTATTATTTGTTTCTTTCGGTTTTGAAAGTGCATGGCCTCAGTGGCTTCCTAATATCGGAACGAAGAGCGTTCGAGCCTCAGCTCTCCGCGTAGCATTTCCCGTGCGGCATAAGGATCTGTGCATCCATCTCACACAGGTGTCAACCCCCTCCCGCCACCCATCAACCGCTGTGCCCATGGGGGCACCAGCCGATGGCTTCTGCTGCCAACTCTCTCCACTTGTGCCTATCCTCCGTCTCAGATGCAGTGCCTCAGAGCAAGAAGGGCCTCGGTTCAATTCCCGACTCGGGCACCTTTACGAGTGGAGTTTCGTATGTTCTCAACCCCTGTTGCACATGGATGTCCTCTGGGTCACCCCACCTGTATCTTCCCATAGCTAAAAAAAAGCCCCATACAATGAAACTGCTATTGGCCAAACATCCCAGCGAGAGAACCGACAGCAGGCTGCACGATGACACGGCACTGTGAAGGAACGTCCTGGGCCCGCCGCAGTCACTGAACGTTGACGCCACAGAACTACTTCCGAGTCCCTTCAATTGCCCC